>NC_089513.1:37976932-38597613 GCF_036850995.1 Saccopteryx leptura
ACTGGCCAGGGCCTATTAAATCTTTAATGAAATCATTTTGAAATTTAAAACTAAGGTCACATTAATATTGTTTAATTGTAAGTCCCTTGAGAAAATTTATTAAGTCAACCCATATACCTTGATCCATCAAAATGCTGTTTCAAAGAAATCATTGGGCCACAAAATGATTGTTCAGTTTTTTTTATCATTTAACTAACAACAATTTTTGCAATGTTTTTGTATGTACTTAAATGAGTCCATGAGTCATTAATGCCATCTAAAAATAAAATATCCATGAGATTTTTTATTTGGCAGTAATATAAACATAAAATATGAATGTTCTGACCCTGGCCGGTTGGCTCAGTGGTAGAGCAACGGCCTGGCGTGCAGAAGTCCCGAGTTCAATTCCCGGCCAGGGCACACAGGAGAAGTGCCCATCTGCTTCTCCACCCCTCCCTCTCTCCTTCCTCTCTGTCTCTCTCTTCCCCTCCCGCAGCCAAGGCTCCATTGGAGCAAGGATGGCCCGGGTGCTGGGGATGGCTCCTTGGCCTCTGCCCCAGGCGCTGCCTCTGCCCCAGGCGCTAGAGTGGCTCTGGTCACGGCAGAGCGACACCCCGGAGGGGCAGAGCATTGCCCCCTGGTGCGCAGAGCGTCACCCCCTGGTGAGCGTGCCAGGTGGATCCCGGTTGGGCGCATGCGGGAGTCTGTCTGACTGTCTCTCCCCATTTCCAGCTTCAGAAAAATACAAAAATATATAAATATATATGAATGTTCTCAGGTTTTCTGAGAGGCAAAGCCTTAACTGGCAAACATTAATATTTTGCCACAATGGGATATTTAATTCTTAAACAAATGCAAAGCTAATTACTGTGTTTAAATAGTATTTAGAGACTCTATTTTGGCATAGCATTTCAAATATCTTGACTGGAAGATTGTTCTATATAATCAACAGTTTCTACAAACAAACCCATATTCAATTTAGAGTAATTGTTAACTAATTCCAAGAAGAATTTCAAGTGATAACCATTATTAATTTGAACAATAATTAAACATATTAAGTAAGATTAGCACAAGTCCAAACAAAAAGCTAGTATTAGCACAGGACCAAAATCAGTAAAGATTTCCAAACTATCAAAATTGTGGGTTTTTAAAATTTCTCTTTTTGTTTCTCGGGGGTTTTTTTGGGGGGAGGAGGATTGTTGACAACCAAGATTTTCCCTATGGTAGAATCCGCCAGATACATCTATATTCTTCACATACATTTATTATGCACATACATGTATAACCATAGCTTATTAAATCAATTACATAAGCAAGTCCTTGTGAGAAAAAGAAGCTAAGAAGAGCAAGGTAAGAATTTAACTTAATTTATTTAATCAAACCTACCAAAAAACAAACGAACAAAAAACACACTTGGTAATAATTGAGCAGAACATTTAAAACATTTAAATCATTTTTATTTACATAGTATATAAGGAAAAGTGTGTTTTACTATATTGACTTGACTTCAGATACCAGTTCTGCCGTACTTAGTTGTTTCATTAGAAGCAATCCATTTAAACGTTTAAGCAATATTTATTTTTTCTTAAAATAAAATATATAAAAATATACCTCACATATTTTATAGATTTCTTAGAATGATCAGCTATGATAGTGTCTCTAAAGCATCTCATAGTTCCTAGTATATAATGTATGCACAAGTAGTAGCTGTGACTTTGCATATACTTCTTACATGGATGTAGCTGAGTCACTTGTTTACGGTTTTCAAATTTATTAAGGAATTAGATGATTATTGTATTCCTTTCACAAATTATTTAAATCATTCACTCACTTATTAAACATTTACTGAACATATTATGTATCAGCACCAGGATATGTAAATTAAGCACAATCTCTGCCTCAAGAAATTCACCATAGTGTATAAAAAGCATAGAGTATTAAAAGAATGGCATTAAATACTTTTATGACATTATGTTAGCTAATGAAAGCTGTTTTCAAAGTCAGGATTTGAACCTCTGTTATAATCCAAACCTTTAAGCCCGAATTCCCAATTGATGCATAATTCTGCTTATGAAAAAAGAAAGCACACTTTATTACAGGAAGAAAAGAGCAATAATTGATTTGCTTAATGAAAACAATGCACTTTAGGATAAAAATAATTTTACGAGAGAAAAACAAGTGGATTTTCTTTTCTTTCTTTTTTTTTTCTTTAAACAAAAGGTAATTATTCTCTCACATTCTGAGAGCTAGAAGTCTGAAAGCAAGATGTCAGCATGGGTATCCTTCCACTAAAAGCTCTTCAGAAGAATGTTAACGTGCTTCTTGCTGCTAGTGGCATTGATCATTCTTGAATTTTGGTACCTTAACTCCAATCTGCCTCCATTTTTACACGGTCTTCTTCTCTGACTCTTTGTCCTCTCCTCTTTTCATTTGATAACTAGTCACAAAATGTACAGTCCATTTTAAATTTGGTATATCATTTCATGATCTTTACTAACACACCTGGAAAGACATAATTTCCAAATAAATTCACATCTAAAGGATCGAAGTAGATGTGAATTTGGGGAAGACACTATTCTATCTGCAAAATTTATAACCTGTAATTTATTGGTGATAGCAAAAAGTCCTTATTTAAAATACATTTATTTATTAAGTTAACACAATTTGTTAAATTACTGGGGCATATGTGATATAAGATTTGTTGTAAAGTACAATAGAAGATGGCCTTGATATATATTCTGCATCTATATTAATATAGGTGATAGATATGGGTGGAGTCCCAAATTCATGGATTATTTTATAGTTTTAGAATCTAGTAAAGAATCCAAGCATGTAATGATTAACTACAAAAAATTTATCAAGTTATATATGTGATATGGGGAATAAGGCAGAAAAACAAGCACTATAAACACTTATATCAGGTTCAACTTATCAGGTGGACCTCAGTCAATCTTCGGAATTGTATTTCTTTTTTTTTTTTTCCTCAGGTTTTAAAACTTTTTATTTGCATATTAAAAAAATTGTGCATTCCAATAATTAAAATCACTTTAACAACAACAAAAAAAAATGGCACTCTGATTAAACCGCATTTAACAGCCTGCAGGACACCTTGGATCAGGTTGGTTTTTACTCTAGATTTCCCTGTCCCACCTAGCTTCTTCCTTCACCAACATGCAAGTTCTTTTCCTTCCCTGCCAGCCAGACAGGCCATGGGATGGGAGAGGCAGGTGCGGCCTTCATTGTCGGTAGTTCTGATGTGAAAAGGGGCAGCACAGTCATTTAAACTGATCCAACCTCTTTGCATCTTACAAAGTTAAACAGCTAAAAGAAGTAAAATAAGGCAATGCCTGTGGAATGTACAGTGCATATTGGCGGGGCGTGCCTCATTACGATTCGCAGGCTTGCTTCTCCTGTTCTATCGTTTCTTTCGAAGACAGCGGGTTTTTCTCTTGCGTTTCGGTCTTCTTCAATTTCGACTTATCGAATTTCTCAATCTCAGCCCTATCGGGCTTGTCAGACATGCTTGCAGAGGAAGCCAAGCGAGGTGAGCGATCCAGAGAGATGTCCGATCTGGTCAGTGGCTGCCGCCGAGTGGGAATTGTATTTCTTAAGTAATGTCTTAATTGAAATTAAAAAAAGGCTAAGGGTTAACTAATTAAGAGCATTCATCTATGCCTGCATTATATTTTCTGAACAATCTGTGGTATAAAATCAACAATTACAATTTTCTGAGAATCATTTTAATTATTTTTCTTTCTTTTATTCCCTCATATATTATAACCTAGTATCCCCAAAAGAAAAACATATGTATTGCCCTTTGATTAGACAATGTAACCCCAATTTGCATTCTTCTGGCATTCAGATAGAAAAATCAGAAAAACTTCAAGGAAAGATGTAACCCTAATTTGACCTATTAATTCTGGATCTCTAAACTCTTTTCTAAAATATTGTTTTTTTTATTTGTTTGTTTGATTTATTTTTCATTTTATTTAGACAATTAACTTTAACAGGGTGACATTGACCAATGAGAATACATAGGTTTCAGATCAACATTTCTATATCATTTGAACTGTTGATTATGTTGCATTCACATCATCCAAAGTCAAATAATTTTCTGTTACTTTATATTTGTTCCTTCTTATACCCCTCCCTCCATACCCATGCCCATTCACTCAAGTCCCCTTCTACTTCCCCCACATTTCCTTCCCCTGGTAACCACTTCACTTTTACCTTTTCTGTAAGTCTCAGTTTTACAATATATCCCACCTATGGGTGAAATTATACAGTTCTTAGTCTTATCTGATTTACTTATTTCACTCAGTATAATGTTCTCAAGGTCCATCCATATTGTCATAAATTTCACTGTCATCGTTTCTTATGGCTGAGTAGTATTTCATTGTATATATGTACCACATCTTCTTTATCTAATCCTCTATTGAGGAACACTTTGGTTGTTTCCATGTCTTGGCCACTGTGAATAATGCTGGGATAAACATGGGGGTGCATGTGTCTTTATGTACCAATGATTTTGAGTTTTGGGGGTATATACCCAATAAAAGGATTACTGGGTCATATGGTAGTTCTATTGTTAACTTTTTGAGGAACCACCATACTTTCTTCCATAATGGTTATATTAATTTGCATTCCCACCAACAGTGTGGATGAGGGTTCCTTTTTCTCCACAGCCTCTCTAACACTTGTTATTATCTGTCTTGTTGATAATAGTCAATCTAACAAGTGTGAAGTGTATCTCATTGTAGTTTTGATTTGTGTTTCTTGAATAGCTAGTGAAGATGAGCATATTTTCTTTTTTTCTTTCTTTTTTTTTTTACATAGACAGAGAGAGAGTCAGAGAGAAGGATAGAGACAGACAGACAGGAACACGGAGAGAGATGAGAAACATCAATCATTAGTTTTTTGTTACGAAACCTTAGTTGTTTATTGATTGCTTTCTCATATGTGCCTTGACCATGGGCCTTCAGAAGACCGAGTAACCCCTTGCTCAAGCCAGTAACCTTGGGTCCAAGCTGGTGAGTTTTGCTCAAACCAGATGAGCCTGCAATCAAGCTGGCAACCTCAGGGTCTTGAACCTAGGTCCTCCGCATCCCAGTCCGACACTCTATCTACTGCACCACCGCCTGGTCAGGCAAGCATATTTTCTAAAATCTTGTTTTATAACAGTATAATTAATGGTATAACTCATATAGTGTAAGGCTAAACGATAGCCCCTGGTAGATTTCAGAGAATTCCCACTTGTAAGAAAAAGCTTATAAGTACTTAACCTAACATAATTGTTTTTAACTGGTCTGCATAAATGGATCTGCAGAAGATGTGTGTGTGTGTGTGTGTGTGTGTGTGTGTGTGTGTGTGTGTAAATGTAGATAAAGGCTTCCACCACCCATATTGTATAGTAAGACTCCTAAAGATTACTGCTTCTGCATATTTCCTATTTCCTTGAACACCTTGATAATTCTGTGAAAATGGGGATATTTTAGAACAGAAGATTCTCTATAAGTTTATTCCCTAAAAAAATAAAAGAAAAAAAAGAACGATTGAATTGAAAATCTTCTTGACCAAAACATTTAGGTTTTATTAAACTATATTAAATATAATTCAAATATCTGAGTAAGATCGTCCCATGTTGAAACATGTCTATGTTCTGATATGATTGCTTTCTTTCTATAAATAGCTTGCCCAAAATATCCTAGGAACTTAGAGAAGACAGAATTTAATAATTAAACTTTTATCAAAAACAAGCAAGCCCTTATGAGACAAAGAAGCTAAGAAAAACAAGGTGACAATTTAATTTAATTTAACTTAATCTGATTTAATAAAACCTAATCATATTCATTTCTCTGTTGTACCAAATAAGACCTTCCCTTAGCTGGAGATTGTTTGCACCTTTTTGACCTCATCAATTACACAGTCAATTGAAGCCCTGTTTCCAGGATGATTCAATCACAACACTTAATTAAAAGACTCCAGAAAAAAAACTACTTTTTGTTGATTTAGGAGAGTTTTGCATATATCAGTTGGGAAATATTGCATGTAATTCCATTAAATGCATGATGTTACTTTTATCTTTCTACTTTCAATATTGAATATCAATATAAGAAAAAGGATATTTGATTATATCCTTCACAGCTTTTTACTAAGCAAATTTTCCACCTTTATTTTAGAGCATACTAAGTCATTGCCTAGAACTTGCCATATGCATCTCTTTCACTAGGGTCTGGAAGCCAAACTTCTCAGTTTTAGATCGCAAAATTCATTTAAGTTCTAATCACAAGAAATAAATCAAGGACTCTGTTCCAAGCACTGAGCTGAGGTTCACAGGTACATGAGTAAATATTTCATTACTCCTAGCTTGTCTGTACCCTAGACAAAATAGTCATAAAGAACATTTTCATAACCATATTAAAATTATTATAAAAACAGCTGCTATTTTTGAATCTTCACTCTGTAACTTGGACTGTATTAACTCATCTAATCTTAAATGATGTCACTGAAAAAAGATACATGGCAAACTTAAGTAATTTGCCAAATGTCACAAAACTAAAAAGTGGGAAAAATACAAACTTTCTTTATGTTTCAGACAGACAAATCACTAATTATTATGTTTATTTATTGGCACATATATTTCTTGATTCTTCTGTCTATACTTTGATTCCTAACTCCTTTTACTGTCTAAAGAAACTTGTTAAATCATTTCTTGTTTCTTTTATGTAAAACCACTTTTTTAACTGCATCCTTCAGATTAACATTTAAATATGCTATACTCCTACCTAACAACAAACAGCACTAAATATAAGAATACATTAATGTCCTATTCCAGATTTTTTTTTCAATACAATCTCTTTCTAGGAAATTTTACCTTTTTCTAGAAATTCCATTATGATTGATAGTACAATAACACTAAATTTATATCTTCAGTCTTTAACTCTGGGTAGCAGCATATTGTCACTTGTCCCCGATGTCTCCCACTTCAGTGAATGGAATTTTTATCCATCTATTTTTCAAACCAGAATCCTAGAAGTCACTCTACCTTCCAAACCTATCTTTCACTCTATCACAATATCCTATAACTTTTACTTTCTGATTCTCAAATTTCTAATTCTCAAATAACATGACCCTAGAGCAAGCTGTTTTATTTTATTTTTTTCCCTAATCTGGAAAAAAAAATAACCTGAACAGGATTTTTCTTCTTTCACTGTGCCATGCTCCAATTTATTCCTTACTATGTAATCCAGGTATTCATTGCAAAACATAAATATAAAAAAGGATATTTTTCCCATTAAACCCTTTTCAATAGCTTTAAGTGTCTCCTATGATATAAAGATTCTTAGCATAACCATCAAGGTCTGACAAGGTCTGGGCCTCACTACTGTCCTGACCTCCTATCATGCTGTCTTTGTCCATCTCTGTATTGTAGCCCCACTTCCTTCTTTTTGATTCCATCTTGCTTCATATCAGAGACTCTGTACCTGCTACTCTTGCTATGTAGAATTTCCCCATATCATACCTCTATTTTAACCTCAAATAACAAATGGTATTTCACTTCCTCAGGGGAATCATACTTTGAACCTTCATAGTGAGTTATATCCCATTTATATCCTTTATAAAAACTGTGTGTATTTCTTTTCTACAATTCTGATGAGTTCTGATACATTCATATTTATGGTTGTTATTAACATGTGTCTTTCTAACTAGAAATAAAACTCCATGGAGTCAGCAAACATGTCTTTAAAATGTTCATATCTTTATTATTTAAAATATAAAAAAAGAGTTTGTAAGCTCAATATTCACTGTATCCAAATAAAAAATAAGTTAAAGTTTTTATTTTTTTAGTACTTTGATGGATTTTCCATCATAAATCTTATGTCTCTTAGATGTCATTTCAGTTTAAAATATTTTTCAGCATGAATTTCTAAATCTTTAGCTAAATTTTTTAAGTGAGGGTCTCAGAAAGAACAACTGCTTCAACATATAAATTTTAACTTAGAAAAACTCAGTAGAATTTTTCAAGGAGGTTGATCTACTATGCCTCTACATTTTTTTGTCTTCTAAGAAAACCAATTTATCTAAAACTTGCTCACACTAAGAGTTAATAGACATAATGCATGTCACAGTCTTTCTCATAAAATGAGAAATCACAATGAAGAAAATGAAAAAGAGTGATTGACAGAAACGTAAATGCAAGAGGGCAGAGAATAAACTGAAAGTACATGTCTAGATAACTATATGACATTAAAAGCTATTAAAGGTGACAATAGCTTCATCATTGTGTACACTGTCTTTTATGCAAAATATACTCAACTAGACCTGCAGTGACCTCTCCTCAAGTAACACAACTTGAGGTTTTTGAATACCTCTTGGATTGGCTTTATATTTTATTTATTTTTGTGCTGACATTTGCAACCATATCTAATAATATAAAAATTGTAGAATCTTCCTGTATATTTAGGTCATTTCTATGAGAGTCTCACTACTTTAGATAACTGTGGAGTTGCCTGTCTGAATGTATCAATTGGAGACAAGAGTTGATGTATTGGAGGAAGAGTTTCAACACTTTCGTAGAAGCAACTTTTGGGATCTCTGTTAAGTGAAAAGAGAATTAGTCATAATCATTTAAGGAGTGAAATAGAATATTCTACTTTCTGGATCATAAATCATCAAGTCTAAGAGATCCTACAGAGGCAAAAAAAAACAAAACAAAAAAACAAAAAAACCCATGCAATTGAAATGGTTTTATCGTGCTTTCTCCCTTTTCCCACCTGTTTTATATCTTTCTTCAGTGTTTGATTATAATTCCTGACCTTTCTGTTTGTAATGTGAAGTTAAGTTACCCATGGAGTTTTGCTAGATAAAAGATTTCCTATCCTCCTGACCTTGCAGTTGTGTTTTCTTTTACTACTGATACTGCGAGATCTTGTCTGTTTTTATGAGATGGTAAATGCAAACTCTTATTCACAGTCAATTCTACAATTCCATGTCAATCTGAGAACTCAACTTCAGAGTTTTATAAAGTTTTGACATACACATAATCTCAGTGCTGAAAATTGACCAAAATGATGGCAGATTTTTAGAACTTTGTACATACTCCCAGAATTAACAGGGGAAGAATCCAACTGATTATAAAAAAAAGGAATCAGACAGTTGCTACTATTTAAAGATGAAAAAATCCAAGCTATTTTATTAGTTTTCTGTTTCCTTATCATGACATTTTTTTAATCATAAATTGAACAACAAGATAAAGTTGGTATAGAAAGATATCTTTCAGAGTCTGAAGAATGAATGATACCCAAGAAATATAGTCAATAATATTGTAAAAATCCATATATGGTGCCAGCTAGATACTGGAAATATCAGGGAGAACACTTTGAAGAGTATATGATCTTCTAACTGCTATGCTGTATACCTTAAAACCAATACAAAATAATATTGAATGTAAACTGTAATTTAAAAAAAAACTTTTTAAAATAAAAACAAGAAACTTGTGAATGAAATATCTTTTGAGTCCATATATTATTGATACCATTTTTATCTATTTAATAAAAATAAAACCATGTAAAATGGGAATTATTAAATTGATCTAAGTGAATAAAGTAAAAGCAACGGAAACCCTCAGTAGAAGTTCACTACAGGAGGAGCAGCATCTGGAATGGTAAATACAGTGTGAGCCTTAGGGGCCTGATGCTGAGGCAAGTAAGGGAGAGAGTATTTCTAATTGTTTGAGCTAAGCATAAAAGCTGCTGAATATGTAAAGTACGGAAATATGCTAGTAGCAAAAAGCAAGAACAATTGAACAAGTGAACACCCTAAACTCTGTTGGGAACGTGTCACCCATGCGGTTTGCAGAAGGCTGGGAAAACAAAGGGAAACACAAAGTGGAAACTGCCTGGAGGATCAGCAGAAAAATATCAATGACAAATTTGGTGTGTGTACTAAGGGAGAAAACACCTTTCCGTTGTGTTATTAAAATGGGGTTCGCTTAAATGGTGAGACTCAGGACTTTGTTTAGGTGTGATAAATGGCATACTCTCTGTGAGTATATTTAGTTTCCAAGATTAAACATATCAGTGGTTTTTATGCGCAGAGAAAATTATTCAAAAAACAGCTGAGCTTTTGAGTGTTTTTCAGCATTCTTTCTCTTTTTAGGGCATTTTCCTCTAAAATACTTAACGGAAATAAACAAATATGAAACCTTATAAACAAACATATATACATGTGAGTTATGGCATAAAAATCTAATATAAAATAGTTGAGATGCATTGATATTTAGCAGTGTTAATCCATGGCCCCCACAGTGCAGCTGGGTATATGATATCTGTTATGACATAGAGATGGGTACAATGTTCTCAAAAAAATAATTCATATTAAGTGAATATAATTAGTTTGATGATATAGTGAAAAAGAAAATGTTAAGCAATCAGCATCATAAATTAGTAAACCCTCTAGGATTTAGTTCCAGAGCCATTGAGAGGAAATTATCATGACTCCTAGTCATCTATAAATCACCAGAGAAAAGATTAGAAACATAGAAAATATTTTATGTTTCTAATAAAGCCTCTTTAAAAAAAACTCTTAATATCAGGGAGTTCAAGTGAATTTTTATGAATAGTCAACTTTAATCTTACTGTGATCAGACACTATTATATAAACTGGTAAATTCCCACTTTCTTATATACCTAATTATATATTGTAAGTTGAACACAGGATCAGCAGGCACTCCATGAATAATTCCGTTTTATTGAGTCATCTATATCAAAGAGGGTAAATTATGTAATATGTGCAAGTTCATCCACTGGAACTCGTTTATACTATTAAACATTCAACTTATATTTTGTTGTAACTAAATGCATGTCAAAAATAAAACATGGTCCTGTACAAAGCAATGCCATTGTAATATAAGCATTTCAACAGAAGTGTCAATGTATTAACATAAGACAGTTAACGGGATGGTTCTTGTTTACAAGATAAAAATCTTTTATCTTTGCTTTGTTCATTTAATTTTTCATTAAATTCATTTAGTCAATAATTTTATATTTATTGGAATACTACTCTGTTCTACACACAATACAAAGTGTTTGGGGAAAAATAGTTATTTTTCACAGGGTGTTTAGAATCTGAGGAGAAAAAATGACATGCAAATAAACAGATGTTTATAATAAATGTACTATGAGAGATAGAAACACAAGGTACTATTGGAACAGTTAGGATGTTTCAAATAAATGATTGCACATGTACAAAATCCTTCAGTCACAAACGAGCATATAATTCCAAGGGAATTACTGGTTAAGTGAAAGTAATAGATGTGGCAGGAGACAAGACCAGCACAGTAAGGCCCAGTTGATGGAGAGCTGCTTATTTCATTCAGGGAAATAGACATTGATCTGCAGGCCCTGAGAGCCAATAAAAGATTTGAAGCAAGGAAATGACACCATGAGATTTGTATTTAAGAAGATAAATTCTGGTAACTATAGAAAGTAGATAAGCATTAGACAAGCTTGAAGAAATGGATAGCAGGAAGAATGTTTCAGGAATTCACAGAAAATGATAAAAATCTAAAATAAGAGAGTAAAATAAGGTGTTGGGAAAGGAAACAGAACCAAGAACTGTAAGAGAGTAAAACTGATAGGGAATTGAAAGAATCAAGAATGATTCTTGCAGAGTTTGGGGCTAGGCCATTTTTTAGATAGTTATGCTATTCAAAAAGATGGGAACATCAGAGACATTACAAGTGTGGGTAAGGTGAAATTAAGACACAATGACTTCAAGTATAAGTGCGACATTCAAGTAGAGATGCTCAATGAATAATTGAACATGTAAACTAGATTCTCAGAGAAGAAGTCTGGACTAAAGATACATATTTATGTCATCAGCATATTGATACTAATTGAAAAATGGAAAAAGATAAGATCACTCAGAAAGAATACACGGAACAGGGAGTAAGAAGCAGTTCATTGGTGAACCATCAGGGAACTCTAATAATTTGGGGGCTGGAAAAGAAGAATCCACAAAAAAGATTAAGAAAAAAACATAAGTAAAGGAACAGAAAAAAATAATTTGTCCATGAAGCCAAGCAGGAAAAAAAGAAAAGAAAAAAAAAAAAAAAAAAGATGGGTGTTTGGTCACCATAGTCAATGTTATAGGAGCTTAAATTGGAAAAATAATGGTCATTTATCTAACAATTTTAAGTAGTTCTTATGAAATTGGGGTAAAAATATGTAACAATTATGATGGAAGTCACATTTCAAGAAATGATAGGAGGTTTAAAACGTATGAGAATTAGTTATTTTTCAATAAACCTGTATGTGGAAGACAGGGAATGAACGTATAAAAATTAGAGAGCAACATGGGATCTAAGGAATAATTTATAGAGAGATGCATAAAGAAAGGGGTACTTTTGGGAGTAAATTACTTAGGAAACAAATACAATGATATTCAGAACCATGGCTGAAAGTTAACCTTTAAAGCCAAAGGAACCATCTCTTCTACTCATAAAAAGGTTAAAAAATTACTTTAAGTATACATTGAAACACATATATGTGGAGCACAAGATGTGAGGCACCCATGTGTTTTTATACCTTATAGTGTAAAAGTTCCTTGTGGCAAAGAAGGTATGATGTTTTGATAATTGATAAATTGGAGGGACTTAGGTAAGATGATTGAGTATAATAACAACTATAGAATTGACAAGAAGGTGAGCATGAGCAAGTAAAATGATTGCTTATAGAACTACGTGTCCAGTGAGTATGAAGAAAATAAATATGTAGAATCACCAATCTGCAAAGATTATGTTTTTCTTCAAAACTCTCAGAAAATCCAAATGAGAAGAGGTAGATGGCTTGACTGAGCAAATTAGGAAGATTTTTACAGTACTTAAGCCAAAAATCATATAAACAAGGCAGTAAAACAATCCAAACAGCCAAATTAAACAAGCAAGCTGCAAATAAAATGTGGCTATGATTCACCACTGATGCTGGAATTTATAGGAAATAAACAGAAGCAATGTGAATGGGAGAAAAATGAGGAATTAAATAATGAAAGATATGATAACAATAAAATGCGACATACTGAAAACTAATGAAGTGAAAAGCTCGAATGGATGGAGGCTATAGTCAGAGATTAGTATTTTGTAGTTTATTATACTAGACGCAATAAGAACATGAGTTATGGTACAACCCAGATGTGACCAGGGAATGGTTATCAAAGTAGGGTGGAAGTTGAGAGAATGAGAATACAGGAAGGCAAACACCGAGGAGAAAAAGGTATCCTGTGGGCTAGCTATATATACTTTGAAGCCATTGAGGCTGTAAGGACTTAAAATAAAATAGATACTATTATCTATTTGCCCAAGGGCCTCAGCAGATGATATTATCAAAGGATAATAGAGGAAAAAATGGTAAAATAGAAGAGTTTTTGCCTGACCAGGCAGTGGCGCAGTGGACAGAACATCAGACTGGGATGCAGAGGACCCAGGTTCAAAACCCTGAGGGCGCTGGCTTGAGAGCAGGCTTATTTGGTTTGAGCACAGCTCACCAGCTTGAGCCCAAGGTCCCTGGCTTGAGCAAGTGGTCACTCAATCTGCTGTAGCCACCCCGTCTCACTCAATCTGCTGTAGCCACCCCGTCAAGGAACATATGAGAAAGCTATCAATGAGCAATTAAGTTGCCACAAAGAATTGATACTTCTCATCTCTCTCTCTTCCTGTCTGTCTGTCCCTATCTGCCATCTCTCTGTCTCTCTGTCACAAAAAAAGAGTTTTTGCATAAACTAAAAAAGCAGTACTCAGAAAGTAGCAATGGTAATCAAGAAAGAGCAGATTCCAACTATGACAACATGGTAAATGGAGTGAGAATAAATGAATGATATTCTCTGCAGGAGGAACTGGCAGGCACAGGGGAGAGGTGGATTGCAGCTAAATCCAAATGTTGGGGAAAAAAATATTTGCGTGAGAATTGAAGCATGTTTAAAAGGTTGCACAGACATGGAAAAGTAATCAGTGTGGAGGAAATGCAGAGTATTAGGGATGATATAAAAAAATGAAGTTGACCAAGGAACCTGAATTTTGCATGTAGCTATGAATGGCAAGTTATAAGGTATAAAGAGCAACCACAGAGCTGGAAAAAAAGTAGCTAAGTCTTCATAATGAAATTTAGTGGACTAAGCTTTACAAGTTTTTTCTTAAGCAGAAGAACATGGGGGAGAAATTGAACATTTTGAACAACACAGTGGCATAATCTGATTTGTGATTTCAAACATTATTCTGACTTTATTGAGAATGTATTGGGAGCAAATTAAGCTGTGGTAGAGGGACCAATTTAGAAGATCATTCTACTAACCCAAAGGAAAGATGGACAGGCAGGTTTTGAGTCATTGAATAAGATGGAGAAAAATGGGTCAATATAAGAAATATTTCAGGAAAATTACTGGACAAGATAGTCATTTTAAACTCTCCAGTTCTCGGAGGATATAGAAAAAATACTGATATAAAGACACTGAAGCTAAGTTTTGTTAAAAGTAGTTATACAGAGTTTATATATGCATTTTCATTATCAACTACCTAAACCATCCTGTGTCACAGAGTCTAGAAACCTTCAAACTATAGTATTTTCCAGAACCCTTTGCCAGCACGTTACTACTTTATATGGCTAAAATGAAATTAATGCTGTGGCATTCAAAAGTTAGAATAGAAGAATATATATTTTTCTTTCTTCAGAGGAGCGATTTTCGGCCTTTTTGATCTCAAGGCACACCCAAAAATATAATTTTTGCCAATCTGACAAAATAATATGTATAATTTAGATTCATTCATGCTAAATGGCTATTGCTGTGCTAACTATTGTCATTTTCTTATTTTACAGTATAAAGGAAGAAGGGTTAGTGCCCCTGAAAAATAGTCAGCTATTGCATGTTTTAAAAATTCTTGTGGAATACTGGTTGAAAAGCACTTCTAGAGGATTCAAGAAAATAATTTAATCCTCTACATATAAGAAGTTTTATCAGCCCTGGCTGGTTTGCTCAGTGGTAGAGCGTCGGCCTGGCGTGCAGGAGTCCCGGGTTTGATTCCCGGCCAGGGCACAGAGGAGAAGCGCCCATCTGCTTCTCCACCCCTCCCCCTCTCCTTACTCTCTGTCTCTCTCTTCCCCTCCCACAGCCAAGGCTCCATTGGAGCAAAGTTGGCCCAGACGCTGAGGATGGCTCCATGGCCTCTGCCTCAGGCACTAGAATGGCTCTGGTCGCAACAGAGCAACGCCCCAGATGGGCAGAGCATCACCCCCTGGTGGGCATGCTGGGTGGATCCCGGTGGGGCGCATGTGGGAGTCTGTCTGCCTTCCTGTTTCCAACTTCAGAAAAATTTAAAAAATAAAAAATAAATAAATAAAAAAGTTTTATCAGTTTTCTGAAAAACTCCTTTGGTTCTTACACTTTGGTGCTTGAGGGGCCTGAGATCATTAATAGTGGTTTCCTCCAATGCTTGCACTTCCTGTGTGCATACAATCCAGCATTGCTTCTTTCTGGCCTGTTCTGGGTGAGCTGTTGAGAAGGGAGCTTCTAATGCCCTCTGAGATACCTGGAGTGATTTCTGTCTTTCTAACCAAATGCTTTACCAATGCAGAATCTTGCAACATTTGAGTTTTTGGGAACTGTGACATGAAAATCAGGAGAGTTTACCACAAAAAAATAGTGCTCAGGTAAGAGGTTTGTTTATTATAGCTTCAAAACAGCACCCAAAAGGAGAAAGAAAATGCTTCTCCCCAAACAAAGGCAGACAATCAGTTTTAAAGAAGTTGGCCCGGTCCAGTTAACTCAATGGGTAGAGCATTGGCTGCATATGGAGACCCAAGTTCGATCCCCAGTTCAGAGCACACAGGAGAAGTTACCATCGGCCTCTCCCCGACTCCCTCTCCACCTTCTCTCCCTCTTCCCCTCTTTCAGCCCGTGGCTGATTGGCTCTAGCGTGGAGAGTCAGCCCCTGAGTTGATTCCAGCATCAGCTCCAGACTGGGTTGCCAGATGGATCCCAGGCTGAGCGCATGTGGGAGTCTGTCTCTGTATTTCCCCTCCTCTTATTTTCTCACTTAAAAAAATAAAAAGGAAGAAAATAAAAAGAAGAGGCAATGAAGATGATATCTAAGTGTGAAGTCCAAGTATTTAGAAGCAGGACTCTGGTGCTTGCCAAGTACAACTACATGTATATGTTTCTTCATGGTTTACATGTCTTGTTAGCATGTTAAATCTCCACCCAGAGGTCTGTTTTTCACTATTAAAATGAGGATAAGATCACAGCGATCATTCTGAGGCTGAAATGTACATGTATCAGGGTCAAGAAAGTATTTTTGCAGATAAGGCTACACCTTATGGTTGCTGGCCCTGCGCTGTCTGTCTGCTATTTCGGTGCACAGTTTGAGGGAAGACCGAGGGAGATTCCAGTCTTATAAGGAAAGAAGCTCAGCCTGTCTCCAAGGGAAACTAGAGTTGGTTATCTAATCTACTATTGTTCGAAAACAATAATGACACTCTTGCTAAGGCAAATGAAATACAAGTAGACTTCGGAATGCCTGTAGTTACTTAGAAGAAGTAAATGTTTCTTCTAAGTATGGCTTTGGTAGACCATGATGATTATTGCAATTGAACTTAATAGGGAGAATAAGGCCTATAAGTACTATAAGAAAGCTACTTCTGGCTTTGTGGTTAGCTTACAAAAATAATTTACTAACGCAGGGCTTTAAATTTGGGATTCAAGGCAAGACCAAAAAATCCAACAAGTGTCTGTGACTTCTTTTAAAGAATCTCTAATGTCCAGGAACCTCAGGGCTAATGGTAAATATAAGACCAAATTTAACCATTCAGGAGCCAAATTACACATAGTTGATGTTTACAGTCATTCACAGACTGTAGGGCTGTTATATGAATCTCAAACATTGAATGAGAAAAAATGTGACACATAAATTTGGAATTGAACTTTTGCTGAATTCTCATGATTATGAATACAATGACCTCAAAATTGCATTGTGTTTCCCCTGCCAGGAGAGTTGGTCCTTTACATATGTCTTAGACCAGTTTCCTTGTGTTGCAAGACCCTATGAGACAATTAGCATCTTTCAAAGGTTATAAAATCTCCAAAAGACCTATGCCTACCAAATTTTAGTGCTTACATGCTCATAACCATAGTCAAATCCCAGTTTATTCTAAAGAAATAAGCTTCCGTCTAGATTGCTTTGAAAGAAGAGAATTTATAAACCAAAATAATTGTAATCATTTTATCCATTTATATGACAGAAAATTGGAGAATAAATGTAATAATAAATTTGGAGAGCATATACAAAAAAAAGAGAAAGAAACATTAAAAGCAGGGATTTTGATAAACAGGATATGTCTCTGGTTCAGCATATTAAAGTTTACCATACTGATTGGATCCGGGAAGTAAAAGCTGCAAATAACCTAAACACTTAGTCAGAAGCATGCTTGTCCTTATAAAAATTCAGAAATCGGAGACATGCCACTTTCACAAAGTTATTATTCATCTAAAGATTATAAAAGTATCTTTCCAAAATGAAAAATAAATTACCACACTCCTTATAGCAATAAACAAGTGATAAGACCTGTTGGGCCTCTTGGGAATCTGCAAAGAAGAACTATATTTGAGCCTGCCACTCCTTACCATTTACCAAGAAGGATTTGAGTGAGGATTAGAGTAAGCAAATGCCCTGCAGGTTATAGGGACGTAAACCAAGATACTGAGCCAGTCAGACCTTTCGAAGTGGAAGATTCAAAGATTCTTAAAATACATATCACCAATCAGAATGCGATATGTTGTCATCATTCATTTAAAGCAAAGCATTGCTCTCTTTCACAAATAACTTTTCACTTTGAGAACCAACTTCAGGATTTCTATTATGTTTATACATATAAATTAATTTAAAATTTTATTTTCTCCTCACATTATTTTATATATGAAGTATGTGTATAGTACCTTTATTTAGATTTATATTTTTTCTTATAAATTATAGATTATAAAGGTAGTTTGTGATAGTTTGTGACTGAACAAAAAGTACAGTAATTATTATATAGAGCTGGGTACAATAACTCACAATAAGTTGTGTTCTTTTTTATTTTAGGAGGTATAGGTATATATACATATATATATATATATATATATATATATATATATATATATATATATATATATATATATATATATGACTGCTAGACCAGGGAAGAAAGAATACAACAAAACATCTATCATCCCGTTTGATGGATACATGCTGTTGCTTTTATTATTTTCTAAGAATTTTAATGTAAATACATAGAAGTATTTCCCAGATACCAGGAATTTAAGGGGAAGAAATAAATCAAATGTTTTTGTTGATATTCATTACTTTCTCCATTATTCTAAACTCTCCCTTGTAACAGACTGTAGAACCCTAAAAAACTACACTTTCCAGATTTTTGTCAGCATAAGTCTAGCTTAGATTTTGATAATAGGCATTTGTATGAACTTGAATAAGTAGAAAGCAGAAGTCATTTTAATCTTCCAGTAGTGGCTGAATGACATAACCAGGCAGTCACTGTAACTTGCAGGTGCACCCTGGCTGTCTTCAAACCATTTCCCTCAGTTTAAAAGACAGCTGAGTTCATAGACAGTTGGCCCCTTCTGACATCCCCAAAGCCAGCTGTGGTTATTTCAGACCTTCACTCACCCAGCATTTCCAATAGTTTTTAAGACTCTCTCTTCATTAAATTCCGTGTACCAAAATATCTAGATTCTTAACTAAACTCTGACATATCATATAGTAATATGAAAGTAAAAACTGATCTCTAATTAATTTTAAGAAAGAAAAATAAATAAATTTGGCCTAATTGTTGTGATGTTTGGTTCTGACGTAATCCTCACTACTGTATTGTGTATTTGCATCTCTGTTGTTCTTCAAAATCATTTCTTTAAGGGAAATGTCTCCAAATAACTATTTTTGTCTTCCTTAGGTATATACTTAATGTGTTAACTCCACATTTTTCTGGGAGTAAATTCAATGCTAGTAAGGCAACTAATCAAACAAGAAAGAAACTGTTTTTGAGCAACTTCTGTGAACACTTTAGAATTTTAATGGTCAGGCAGTAATTAAGAGATATGCAGTGATTGTCACAAATTACAATAATTTTTCTCAAACTCAGTTTCCTCATAAGCAACATAAAGGTGTAAAACCTCACAGAGAAGGTTCAAGAAATAAATGAAAGAATATATGTGCAATATGCATCATTATCAGTAATTTGCAGTACGATTGATAGTTACTGTTTTGTTACTGCTAGAATGTGGATTTATAATATCTTTCTAACATCTTAATCATTATCTAAACAGATGTGCCTTATTATGTGGTGATTGCCTCATGATAAATCTGCCACAATTAAAAGAAAAATGAGAAAGATGTATGTAGCATTCATTCTGGGAAGACTCTTATTAAAAGAATTGTACTAATATCACTGTTGGCAAATAAGAGGTTTCTGAAAATGTAGTCTAAATCGATTTCCCAGCTGTTTCCGTTTTACCATAGCCCCTGCAAGAGGCCAATGACTGCTGCTCTGGTCTCTTATTCTCCCCACCTGGCCCTCATGGCACAGCCAGCTGAATAAACCAGCTGAGTATGGCTGGTGAGAAAAGTAATAATTATACTGAATGTCCTCACAGTATATTCATGACCACTGATCTCAAATGGGCCTTTGATGTCGCTGAACTTTCATTTCACATTTCTTTAATCTATTTACTCTCTTCATTGGCATTTCACTCCCTTTCCTTTCTCTTGAAATTTTAACAGCATGGTGTTCATTCTAGAAAGCTTAGATTCTATTTAACCTAATGTTTAAAATTAATTGTAAAAAGAATTTCTACCAGCTCTCATCATATCTACACTCCTTCATGCTTGAAATGCCTTCTTTCTGCTGTCCCTTTTTCCTTTTATGAATAAATTATCCATATTCCTAAGGGCAGCCTCCTCAATTTCTATGCTAAATATTATATCTTTTGGGCTTTTTAATGACTGGAGTCCAGTAACTCTTTACAAATCAACTTATCCTGCATCTTTTTCTTCCTTATTAAGGTAGTACCACAAACTGGGTGGTTTTAATAACATAAATTTATTTATATATTTTTTAATTTAAGTATGTGGAGGGCCGATAGACTCTCATATGCATCCTGACCAGGATCAACCCAGCAACCCCCATCGGGGCTAATGCTCTGCCCATCTGGGGTCCATGGTCAAAACAGCTATTTTTAGCTCCTAAGACAGAGGCTCCACAGAGTCATCCTCAGTGCCCAGGGTGATGAACCAGTGGAGCCATGGCTGTAAGAAGGGAAGAAAGAGTGAGAGAGAGAATGGTGAGGAGGAAAGGTGGAGAAGTAGATGGTTGCCTCTCCTGTGTGCCCTGAGGGTGAATTGAACCTAGGACATCCTCACGCTGGGTTGACACTCTACCACTAAGCCAACCTGGCACAACTAGGATTTAATTTTCTAAAAGTTTTTCTGGCTAGAAGTTCAAATTCAGGTTATTGGCAGGGTTGGTGTCTTCTAAGGGCTGTGTAAGAGACTGTCCCATGCTTAAGTCCTTGCTTCTTGTGGTGTGCTGACAATCTAGCATTCTTTAGCTAGCAGACATATCATCTCACCTCTGTTTTCGTCTTTACATGGTGTACTCCCTGTGTCATGTCTGTGTCCAAGTGTCCCTTTTCATAAGGGCATGGGTCATATTAGATTAAGGACCTACCTTGTTCTAGTATGATCTCATTTTATTAATATTGTCTACACTGACCCTATTTCCAAATAAGGTCACATTCTGAGGTAGTAAGAATGAAGACTTCCACTTATAAACTTTGAGGGTGTCATAATTCAACTCAAGAGAAACCATTTCTTAAACATACATTGTTTTATATATTCATGGCATCTAGATTTTATGCTTTATATTATGTCAATATACTAAAGACTCCCTAATTTATACAGGCCAAACTTCTGTTCTGAATTCTAGAATCATAATCCAAATATAATTTCAGTGTTTCTACTTTGATATATAGCAGACATCTTAAACACAGCAAACAGTCTTATAAAATAAATTTTCATTTAATACCAAACCAGGATAATAACATAGAATATAACAGTCACTCCAAATGTCTCCCACATGCCCAGTCATTATTCCCAAACATTATTCCTTTCCTCCACCAATAGTAACTAATAACTTGTCTTTAATGACAGTCACAGCTTTGGTTTTCAAATTATGCATACCTAGATAATATAATCTAATATTACTATTGAATTGTATATAATTGAAATTATATATGATGTATTTGTCTGTGTCTTGCTTCTTTTATGCAAAATTGTATCTTTAAGATTTGTTCGTGTTGTTGCTTTTCACTTGTTTTCACTTGTTTTATTTATTGCAGAATAGTATTTAATAACAAGATTATCTCATAATTTGTTTACTATATTATAATTAACTTTGGGGCTGTCTTTATACTTCAGCCATTATAAACATTGCTGTTATGGATATTCTTGAACATGTATCCTGGTACAAATAAGCCTGAATATTTATGGGCTACGTGCATAAGAATAAAATTACAATGCCATAGGTATGTTTACCTTTACAAAAGGTTGAATACTGCAATGTGTTCTATCTAAATTTGGTAAGGAAAGCGAAGACCACTTTATAATTTACATATGAGGTGTTTATATTTCAAAAATTACTTTTTCTTATATCAACAGTAGAAGATATTAAAAACTAAAAACCTCACCCAATCTTACCTATAGGATCTATGTGTTAATATCTGGTTAAGAAATATCCAGGATATTCAAATATGAACAAAAGAAATAAAGGTGCAACCTCCTTAAAACAGTAATACCAAGGAAAAATAAACTTAAAAGTGTAAAATAAAGGAAATGTTTGGCAGACAAAATAACTCCAAAAAATATTACATCAAAACAGAAGTACATCATAGCATTGTTATTTAGTGCAGCATACTCATCGTACTAATGGCCCTAATAATGGCCTCTTTTCATGAATTTTGCTCTAAAACATTGTTGTTCCCTCCCATTCTGACTCTGAGCCTTGCCATAAAACTTTAACCAGTGAGATGTTCAAAATATGATATCAGCAGAGGCTTTATAAAACTCTATATGAATTTTGTCATTGCTATGATATTTTTTTACCTCTGCTTTGAGGACAGGCTTGTGTTAGCCTACTAAAAAATAAGCAACCATGTGGGCATATATTCAGACACCTAAGTTGAGCCATAATAGACCTCTCAACCTCCAATCTATCCATCAGCTCAAGAAAGCCACAAAAATGAGCCCAGCTGAAATGATTTCTACCTGGCCAAATATCAAAAGTGAGTTGCTGACTCATAGATTTGGCTTAAATGACTAAATCTAGGAATGGGTTGTTAAATTATATTATTGATCCAATCCAATAAATAACTGATACAACACCATGAAAAATAAATTCAAACACTTGGGAAAGATATTAGAAAACAACAAGAAGATATAAAATGGAAAATTAGAAAATAAATTAGAAAAAATTTACAAAAAATGTTACATAAACAATTATAAAATCTACGAAGGATATTTATATATGATGAAAAGTACATTGAGAGAAATAAGCAATAGATGAAAGATAAAATACAGGAAAATCAACCGAAAATATTAAGAGATCTAAAAATGGCTGAGAGAAAATGGTAGACATGTCATACAAGCAAAAGACTTTTATGTACATTCAATGATCTAGAATTTTTTAAAATAATAATTTAAATATATTTTCTTAATTTTTCTTTGTTTCCTTACATTTTCCAAGTGTGAATTTATTTATGACTAATTGGACTTCCTGATTATGAAGCTTTACATTCTCATAAATTCTGAAATAAATACCAGCTATTGCATCTATAAATACTGTTCTCATCTTATTACTTCTCTATTTCTTGCAGGACTCTGTTTGCATAATGACAGATGTTCCCATCCCATCCGCATGACTTTTACCTTTTTGTGTGTGTTTGCCATCTCTTTGCTCCTCTGTATTGAAATTTCTTCATAACTGTTTTTAATTTCATTAAGTTTTACCTTCAGATATTTCCAAACCCATAGATTTGTGAGAAATGGCAAAGTATGTAATTCTATGCACCTATTCCTCCCCAAGAACAAGGATTTATTTTTCAGCAAAATTGTCAAAATCAGGTTTATCAGAACTCAAAGGTTTACAGCAACTAAGTGAATACTTAATAAATAATAAAAAAAAAGAACGTGACCTAAACACAGTAGGAGAGATGTGTGGCATTTGTCTTATCCTGGTCTCATTTCCCCTACTCAGCTCATTGGTGGTTCTCTTGGTAACAGAGGTAGCACAGCAGACATATTCTTAAAAAATTATGATTGACCATTAAAAAAAATCTATTTGGGGCCCCCTGAAGAACTAACAGGAAGAGCTTGCTTTCACTAACCATGAACTGTATCAGGGTGGAAAGGCAGCAAATCTGAAGGCATTCCATGAAAATATTGAAAGGCAAGTGAATAAGCTGTTGGTACCAGGGGCAAAATATAACTGTTGACTCAAACAAAGCACACACTAAAGATTTGGGGAGAAACAGCTGGGGATTGTGATGCTTTAAAGAACAAGTGCTTCCCATGTATGTTTGATGTATAGGCTTTCATTCAGGACCAAAGCAGGTCACATGCTCTGAAGACTTGAGAAGACCCCAGTCGTTCATCTCTGGCTGAGTTTTTTAAACTATACTTATCATTTTTAAGTGTACAGTTTAGTATTGGTAAGTGCATTCACACTTTTGTACAACCATTCTCCAGAATTATATTCATCTTGCAAAATAGAAAAACTATACCTACTAAACATCAACTTGCCAGTTCTCCTTCTTCTCAGCTCCTGGTAACCACCATTCTGTTTCTATAAAATAGAATACTTTAGTAACTCATATAAATGGAATTATACTGTATTTATATTTTTTAACTGGTTTATTTCACTTACAAAATGTCCTGACAGTTCATCTGTGTTGTAGCATATGTCAGAATTACCTTTCTATTTAAGGCTGAATAACACCCCATTGTATGTCTGTACCACTTCCTGTTTATCTGTTGATATTTGGTAGATTCTATTTCTTATATATTGTTAATAATATTGTCATAAACATCAGTATGAAAATACCTCATTGAGACTCTGCTTTTAATTCTTTGGGGGATATACCCATGAGTGGAATTGTTGAATCATGTAATTCTATTTTTAACTCTTGGAGAAAATGTTATACTGTTTTACATAGCACTTGCACCAGTTCACCCTAATAGCTATAGTGCATGATTTTCTCCTTAAATGCACAAAACTTTGAAAGTTTGATGTAGTCCCATTTGTCTATCTTTGCTTTTCTTGCCTATGTTTTGTGTGTCATATCCAAAACTTCATTGTCATATCTAATATCATGAAGATTTTCTCTATGTTTTCTCTTAGGTGTTTTATAATTTTAGGTTTAAACTTTAGGGTTTTACTTAATTTTTATTTAACTTTTGTGTCATGTATAAAATAAAGATCTAACTTTATTTCCTTTTTTTTTTATTCCAGTTTTCTCAGCATCATTTGTTGAGGAGATAGATCTTTCTCCAATGGGTGATTTTTGGCTGTCGTTGAAAATTATTTGACCATAAATAGGTTTTATTTCTGGGCTCTCTGTCCCATTTTATTGATTTATATGTCTGCCTTTTTTCCAGTAGCATACTGTTTTAATTACTGGAGCTTTGTAGTATGGTATAAAATTGGGAAACATATGTTCTCTAGTTTTGTTCTTTTTCAAGCTGTTTTGGGGTATTTGGGGTCTCTTGAGAGTACATGAATTTTAGAATAGATTTTTTCAATTTCTGGGGAAAATGCCATTGAGGTTTTTATAGGGATTGCATAGAAACTAGAGATTCCTTCGAATAGTATTGAAATCAAAAGATATCAAATTTTTCAATCCATGAACATGAGTTCTTTCCATTTCTTGGAGTCTTATTTCTTTTATCAATGTTTTATAGTTTTCAGTGCCCAAATTTTTTACATCCTTGGTTTATTTAATTTCTAAGTATTTCATGTTATTGTAAATAATTTTAAAAATAATTTCTATTACTAGTGTATAGAAATGCAATTGATTTTTTCCATGTTGATTTTATATCCTGCAACTTTACTGAATTTATTAGTTCTGACAGTTTTTTAATGTGTGGAATCTTTAGATTTTTTTTCACCTATAAAATCACATTATTCACACAAGCAACAGGTACATTAATTAATATATTAATTCATTAATCATCAGGGAAATACAAATCAAACTACAATTAAGTATTACCTTATACTTGTTAGAATGGCTATCATCAAGAAGACAAGAGATAAGTTTTGGCAAGGAATTAGAGAAAAGTGAACTCTTATATACTGTTGTACTGTTGGTGGGATTGATTTAACCACTATGGGATACAGTATTAAATCTCTCAAAAATTAAAAAAATAAAATAAAACTACTATATGATCTAGCAATTCAACTCTGCTGTATGCCCATAACAGAGTGTCAAAGGGATCTATACACTCTCGTGTTTCTTGTAGCATTAGTCAAAATAGCCAAGATAAGGAAACAATCTAAGTGCTGGTCAGTGGATGAATTGATAAAGGATGTGGTATAGATCATGAAAAAGAAGGATATTCTGTCATTTACAACAATATGGATAGACCTTGAGAACATTATGCTAAATGAAATAAGTAAGATAGAGAAAAACAAATACTTTAATATTACTTGTATATATAAAATATAAAAAGTTCAGAACTTATGAAAACAGAGTAAAATAGGGGTAGAGGAATATAGATAGGTATAGTTTAAGACAGTGGTTCTCAAACATTTTGAAGTCAGGGCGCACTTAAATCCTACAAATAATTGTATGCACACTATATACAAATTTCTGAGAAATATAATTAAGTCAAATATTAAAGAAAAATATATAAAGTCCAAGCATGCTTTTATGGTAATTAAATAAAAAATTACAACAAAATTAAATTTATTCTGACATTAAAAAACATTTTTGTTACATTTTTTGTTATGCTTTTTAGAATTTGTAAAAAAGAGGGGTTAGAAAAGTTAAAAATGACAAAAAAGTTATATATATATATATATATATATATATATATATATATATATATACATTCTTAGTAAGATTTAGTAAATTCAGTAGGTCCTGGCACAAATGTGTTAAGTTTTTTTATTCTTCTGTTTATGAGAAATATGAGCCTGATGTGTCCTAATGATTTCTTCAATGTTTGGGCATATATTTGAAAGGCAAACTCTCATTTCCTCATCAATATATTGAAGAATTTCTCTCTTTTTACTCTTAATTGTGTTGAGGGTAGAAAATCCTAAATCACATAAATAAGATATTGAAAATTACTATAAAATGCTCAAAGATTTTTTAGATATCATCACATATTCTTCTTTTATAGAAATCCAAAAGGCTTCAAGAGACAATTCCTTATGTTTAATCATCAATCCAGAACCCCCACCATACATATCTTCTTAACTTTACACCAAACAAAAGGTAGAAGAAACTAGTCTCCAGTCTTTCTGGGGAACATGGGGGATAGTGTAAACAATCCAACACCACAGCTTAACAGCTTTTTGCAACCTATTCAGGCAAGTGAGGTGGGGGGTTGGGCAGACTGTCAGCTTACAGGCAATTCCCCACACCTCTGTCCCCCCAAAATCTAAACTCCAAAAACTCAGTTGGTTTTTTGGTTCCCAACAGGCATATATTTCTCTGGAATACCATACAGAGCACCTGGGAAACTTCTAGGTTGCACCAGTGCACCCTGGCGCACACTTTGAGAACCAGTGGTTTAAGAGTACAAATTTGCAAATAGCAGATAAATGAGTCTTGAAGATCTGATGCATAGTAGAGTGATATTAGGTAACCATACTTATAAACACAAGTTTTCTAAGAAACTAGATCTGAATTATTTCTACCACAAACACACACACAAATGATAATTCTGTAACATGGTAGAGGTGTTAGCTAATGCTACAATGGTGATCTTACTGCAATATAGAAATGTATCAAATTACCATGTTGTACAACTTATAGTTTATTTGTTGTCAGAAACCATGGAGACCACAAGAAGTGAAATGACATATTTAAAGTGTTGAAAGAAAAAAAGCTGTCAACTAAGATTTCTATATTCAAGAAAAAGCATCCACAGGAATTAGGATAAATTAAAATATTTTTAGATAAACAAAAGCTAAGGGGTTCTGTCACTAGTAGATCTGCCCTATCACAAATTGTAAAGGCGGTTAGTCAGTCTAAAATAAAAGGATATCAGAGAATAACTTAAAACCATATGATTAAATAAAGAATTCTGTAAAATTGACTATGTAGATTAACATAAAAACTAGTGTTTTTGTATTTTGGTTTGTATACTCTACTTTTCCTATATGTTTTAAGAGACAAATGGGTAAAACTATTGTTATAAGTCTACATTAATGGGTTTACATTGTATAACAAAAATAACAATCTAAAGGTGGAAAGAAAGACCTATATAGAAGCAGTCTTTGTATACTATTGAAGTTAAGTTAGTATTAAACTATTGTTATGAATTTAAAATATTAAATGTAATCCCCTGTAATAACCAATAATAAAATCACTTAAAAATATCCATAAAGAAAATGAGAAGGGAAACAAAATGGTACATTACAAAAATAATTAAACAAATATAGCTGTAATGGGAAAATTGGGGCACAAAAGAGATATAAGACATAGAGAAAACACATTGCAGAATGACTGGGTAAATTTATTAAACCTTCTTATTTAAAGACATATGTTTGCAGATGTGGGGAAACAGCTGTGTTAGGCTTGCTCACTGGTTTATCAGCTGCAAGCACTTTGTGTAATTAGTGCATGAGCACTTGACAACACTATTGTAAGGGTATAAGTGCTTCCCCTCAGGGGAGATGAGATCAGATTGCACAACAGCCACTGTGAGGAGAGGTTTGTTTCCTAATCCCTTGTCCTCCACTGCAAGAAACAAGTTTCTCGTTGTTTTCTTTTACTTTTCCTTTCTTCATTTGACTTACCTGTCTTTGCAAACCTTCAATAAACTGGTATAACTCACTGTTTTCTGGCTCCACAGTTCCTTTACTGTCTGCCCAAATTTAATGTGAATCTGCATGGCAACAACCACCAGTCTTACAGAGAATGTATTAAAAAATAAAACCATGAGTCAGCTATATACTATTTATAAAGAGAATCACTTTAAGTCTAAAGACACATAAGTTGAAAGTGAAATATGTCAAAAGATATTCCACTTAAATAGTAACTGAAATAAAGATGGGATGGTCATACTTATATCCTAAAAATCAGATTTTAATGAAAAACTGTCACAAGAGATGAAGAAGGACATAATATATTGATGAACATTATAAAGACATTATATAAGGATGTTTTATATAATAATATATATATAATCAAAACTCCCAAATATATTAAGCAAAAATTTACAGAATTGAAGGGAAAAACAGAGATCAGCAAAATCATAGTAAGTGACTTTAATTCCTCACTTTTAATAATACATACAATAAGCAGGCAGAAAATTAATAAGGAAACTAGATTTGTACAACACTATAGCTGAGTTGAGCCTAACAGACATACCGATGTATATATAGAATATTTTATCCAACAACTGCAGAATACACAATATTCTCAAGTGTATATGGACAGGTTACATTTTAGGCCACAGAATAAGTCTAATAAAGTAAAGGAGACCAAAATCATAAAAACTATAATTTCTGATGCCAGTGAAATAAAGCTAACATCAATGGCAGAGAAAATTTTGAAAATCTTGGAAGTATGTGGAAATTAAACAACATACTCTCAAATAACATATAGATCAAAATTAAATTTTAAGGGAAATTAAAAAAAGCTTGAGGGAAATAAAAAATGTAAGTGAAATGCAAAACTAGAAGAAGGAGGGAAATAATAAAGTTTAGTGTGATGGTAAATGAAGTAAGAGAACAGGAAAACAATAGAAGAAAATCAATGAAAACAAAAATTCTTTGAAAAGATTACCAAACTTGACAAATCTTTTCTATGTTGACTAATAAAAAAGAGAAAACCAGCCTGACTAGGCAGTGACACAATGGATAAATTGTCAGACTGGGATGCGGAGGACACAGGTTCAAAGCCCTGAGGTTGCCAGCTTGAGTGCGGGCTCATCTGGCTTGAGTGTAGAATCGCTGGCTTGAGTGTAGGATCATAGACATGACCACATGGTAGCTGACTTGAGGTAAAGGTCACTGGCTTGAGCAAGGGATCATTCACTCTTCTGGAGCCCTGTGGTCGGGGCACATATGAGAAAGCAACCAATGAACAACTAAGGTGCCCCAACAAAGAATTGATGCTTCTCATCTTTTTCCCTTCCTGCCTGTCTGTACCTATCTGTCCCTCTCTCTGTCTCTCTGTCTCTGTCACAAAAAAAGAGAGAGAAAACTAAAATTACTTTATCAAAAATAAAAGATGAGACTATACAACATACCTTACAAAATATTAAGAATTATGAGAAAACCATAAGCGATTGCATGTCAATAAATTAGATAACCTGGATGGAATGCACAAATTTTTAGAAGTACACAAACTCACAGCTCTGACTCAAGAAAAAATAAAATATATAAGAATAACAAGTAAAGACAATGAATCAGTATTCAGACACCTTTCTACAAAGTCATCTGTCCAGACGACTTTACCAGTGAATTTTACTTAACATCTACAGAAGAAATAACACTAATCTTTCTTGGTCTCTTTAAAAATAAATAAGAAGAGTAGGAAAAACATTCCTGTTTAATGGGTTCAGGGATTACTTTTGGGTAGTGAAAAAGATATCTACACCTAGCTAGTAGTAATTGTTGCACAGCTTTGTAAAAGCACTTAATATCACTGGAAGATCCACTAACCAAATTGATTGAAAGTTCAATTTATCACAATTTTTAAAAAGCCTTAGAGCTTTGAATTGAAATGACTATATATTTTTATTTTTAAAATTTATATTTGGAAAAATTTTTTGAACTGTGAATAATCTATTTTTATTCTCTGTTTTTTCCTTTTTATATTTTAGACTTCCTTTTTTATTCTTAATACATTAAATATCAGTCTTTAGATGATAATCCCCATATCTAAAATATTTTTTTATTTGATCTGACTGCACATTATATCAACTGACTATCATTTATATTGCCTTATTGCCTCATTCGCTTCATAATTATTTTTATCGGAATTCATGTTTGAAAGCAGCTATATCTGTGAAAAATTCCTGTGACCGAGACTGACGTTTTTTTCCTTCAGTGAGTACTTGCATTTGTTTCTGCTTGATGTCTAGAATAATAACAACACATGATCATTTCATAGGATACTTCAAACTTTATTCTTTCTCGTGGGGTTGTCAGACTACACAGGTCATGTAAACTTGGACAACAAAACTACATGAAGCTTGTAGATAAGAATTCTGAAATCCAAAGCTAAAATAGGTAAGCTTTCCAACATTCCGTCTTTGAAAATGATTTCTTCTGTTTTATTTCTTTTCCCCCAGGTTTACTCTTTCATTTAGATTGCTGCCTTGGATCCCAGATTTCTGTGTGATCACTGATTTGATCTTTCACTTTGTGTGGGCTTTGGGCACACATGTGTTATTAAAATCAAAGCTCTATATAAAGGGATGTACAAATTTTCCCAGGAAAGCCATGGACTTTATTTCACTTATTACTTCGGATTTATACTTTCTTTTACTTTCTGCCTCTAAGGATTACTCTGACTTTATTGCCAGCTCAGACAATATTTTAAATTATTCTTTTCAAAATTATATTCAACATTTTCTGGTATTTTTAGAGTAGGATAATTTGGGATATCTATTCTACCACACTGCTGAACATGACATACTCTCCCCTTGTTTTTGTCCAGAATTAGAGGAAAAAGCCAGGGCCAAACACCATATCATCATTATTTAAATTATTCTAAAAATGAAACAAGTCCACCAATGCTCCTTATCAATCTACCTGGGGTGATCATTAGTGCTTTCAAACCATTTCCAGCTCTTTAATTTTCATGCTGCAGAATCAGATTGCTTGCCATCAATTTCAAGTTAAGTTGACAATGTAGCTTTACTTGATTGTTGAAATGTGAGTGAAAGTGAAATGTGTCGCTTCTGCTCAGAAGATTTCAGAGACAGTGAGTGATTCAATGCATATCACCCCTACTGCTGCACAGGTCAAGCATAAGTCAAGAGAAAGCATTGTGCATCTGGATACTCAAGAGATTATGATGACCAGAGGCATTCCCTCCCCATTGATGATCTGCACTGGAAATGCAAGCTGTATAAGAAATTAAGTTTTAGTATGGTGAGTCGCTGAGATTTGGGGGAATTTTGTTACTGTAGCATATTTTAGACTGCAGAACTGTCTATGCTGTCAAATACTATTACTTTAAAAAATAGTTTATTGATTGATTGATTTTAGAGAGAGAGAAAGAGAGATAGAAATATCAATTTGTTGTTTCATTTATTTATGCATTCATTTGTTGATTCTTGTATGCCCTGACTGGAGATTGAACCTGCAACCTTGGTATATGGGGATGATGTTCTAACCAACTGAGCTACACAGCCAGCACAATATTATTTGTTTTTAAACTCAATCCAATACCTACAACTTTATGATGTCTTCTTTGATGTTGCTCAAAAAATAATCACTCCTTTCTCTATTCTATACTGATAAGACTAACAATAAAAATGACTAATTGTGTTTACTACTAGTAAATTCTTGCATTAAGCATTTTACTCACATTAATTTGTGTAAGAATTATGAAGATGTATTATTATCTCTCTTTTACAAGTGAGAAAAATGAGGCTTTAAGAAATGAAGGAGCATACAATATTGCTCATGTGACCTTTGTCATTTGACTGTGATTACAATTATTGGTTTATTCATGTATTATCCTACTTAAAATTACAATATCTATTTAACTTAATATCCACCAGCCACAGCCTAGTGGGATGCACACAGTAAGTGTTCAGCTTTTAAAATATTTTTTCTAATTAAAAAAAATATACTGATAATGTAAAGATGAAATGAAAAGAAATAAAACAGTAAATACTAAGTGCATCATTCTGAGAAAGTCTTAATAGGAATTTTGGGTTTATTTCCTTTTTCTATCTTTATGCATGTGTAGATTATTGACACAATCAATATACTGTATGGAAATTTATAGACTTAATTTCATATTTAAATTCAAATATGAAGTACTTCACGCTCTCTACATTTATTTTAATGACTAAATAAAATGCAATCATATGGGTAAAGCCATAACTTACTTCACATTTCCTGTGTTGTTAATTTCATTTTTTTTAAATTCAAGGGTATTTTTTGAATTCCTCTTATATTTCATGACTCTTCTAGACACTGGCTACAAGGACAAAAAAAAAGAAAGAAAGAAAGAAAGAAATCCCTGCTAACAATGAATTCTGGTGGAAGGCTAGACAGATGAGCAATTAATAAATTTATAAGAACTGTGAAGAAACACTTTTCCTTATTACTTCAGAGCTAAATAAGATTAAAGGGAAAACAAAGCAAGCCAACTAAAAAGAGGAAACAAACAAGAGATTATGACTTAAGGGCTCTACATATAAAAATAGTTACCATTTTATTTTCCAGTGAAGAATTCCTCGTCAGGCCATGGCCCAGCAGTTTGCCCTTGATCTGAATCAGAAATCCCCATTCACAAAAATGGAGTGATGACCTTAATGGTTATCATGGGGAACAGAGACCTTTGAACTTCTGCATGCCTTATTGTAATAGGAAAACTCCCCCAAATTTAATTTTTCCCTCTTCTCTTTCTGGTTAAATGTCTATTTCACAAAGTGGCATTTCTCCATTATTCAGAGAAGGCCCTATCTACTAACTCACAATATCACTGCAGAGACTGCCAGATGGTTTGATCTATTAACAGATTCTAGAGAGCACGTGCTTATTGAACATTTCCACTCAGGGAAGAACAGCTACTATATGAGCTGAACCTGTGTTGGTGTTACTCTTGGAATGAAGCTCAGGAGTGGTGGGTTTCTGCTTTTTGTTCCTATCAGTGCTTGGCTTGCTACATGTGGAAGACATCACTCCTAGACAAAGCCCTGCCGCTGCATTGGATTTCTGCTTCATGTGTCCACTAACTCCCTGGGCTATAACATAATCTTCTCGACTTACAGTGAATGAAATAACTAATTATGCCTGCAGGACTCGGGAAAGGATTTCCAGAACAGATGGTATTTCAGCTGGCTTTTTATAGGATGAATTGCAACCTGCTACATAGACAAGGGCAAGGAAAAAATGTTCAGGTTATAAGAAAAACATCTGCAAAAGCTGAGTTCCAAACTGGTGTATATTTTCATATTCAAAGCCACATATACAATGGTGTCTCTAGAATGCTCAGTTTATCTGACTTTCCAAGAAAGAATTTATGTCATATCAAAGAGTTTTTATTTTATACTATGTTGGTGTCAAAACAAGATCACATGTTTGTATTTTTAGAACTATAATTGTGATATCCTAATTATTTGATTAATCACCAAGTTCTCTGACAAAATGTCTATGTCACCCTATAATCGACAGAAGTCACTCAGACTGCTCATAGCACTCACCTCACCTAAAATTGTTTTATAAGTAGTTTTAGCTCCTTAAAGAGGGTCAAGTACCCAACTGATTCAGCGAAAAAGATAAATACTAAACTTCCTGAATCTTCTGTTTCTGGTTAAGTGACTACTAACACTTTAGGACCTGATTCTCAGCCAGACAAGTTGGATTTCTTTTCAATATTATTCTTCTCAGTTCTATTTTGAAAAATTATTTCAATGATAAAATTCTACCTGGACCCCAGGAGTTATGTCCTGCAATTTTTAATACTCAAGGAACAGTAAATTTTTGTTTGTTTATGTAAAGGGTCCGATACTAAACATATTTGGTTTAGTAGACCACATGTTCTCTGCCATAACTACTCAACTTGGTACGAAAGCAGCCAATGACAATAAGAAAAAGAATGGCCTTGACTGTATTTCATTAAAGCTTTCTTCATAAAAAAAAAAAGCACTAGGCTACATTTGGCCAAATAGCTGTCATTTTTTATTTCTGATCTAGACCTCCCTGACCTTGATTCTCAAGTTCTGCTTGGACTCAACTGAAGTTATTACACTTGATTTCTTGGATGTGTTCCCTACATGTTGATCTCATTATAGGAACTGTTACCTGACTCTCATTATACTGCGCTTACAAATAATCCTTTTCATTATTTCTGGACTGCAGCAGTGTGGTTAACTTTGCTTACCAAATTCTGTGCAGCTAATCCTAATTACCATGAGGCACTGAGAACATTTAATGTTACAAGAGCTCAGGAAACAGACTATGAGCCCCAGAATTATAAAGGATGGGAATTGAGAGATAATATTATCTAATGCTTATGTGTTTACTATATGTCAAACACTAATTGTTTGCATATAAAAACTCATTTAATCCTCATAATAGTGTTGTGAGTTATTATCCTCTCTGCTTAACAGGAAAGGGAACTGAAACAGATTAAGGAGGTTACCTGCCCCCAAAAATTAAGGAGGTAACCTGCTCAAAAAAGTAAAAGAGGTACTGCCCCAAACCCCACAGCTGGTGAGAAGTGGAGCCAGCATACACACCCAGACAGTTCAGCAACCGAAGCAGCATTCTTCACCACGACACTCCCCGGAACTGCTGTGGAATGAGAACATTCTCCGAGAGGGAATGATCAGCACTCAGCTACCCATTAGATGCAGTGAGAGTAGCAAAAGGAACTGAGGATACATTGCAAATCATTTTATTGGGAGATTATTTAGAGACTGCCGGGGAATATTTGTTAACTATGTTAATTTTTCCATGACTGGGAAACAGTTTTTTACAACTTTCGAAGTAGGTTTCTCATAGACAGAAGTTATCACTTAGATTGACTTTCTCTCTAGAACTAGTCTTAAAATCATTTTAGTCTATCAGTGCTTCTCAAAACATAGGTACATAGGAATCATCTCAGATTTTATTGATATGCTGATTATGACTTAATAAATCAGGGTAGGCCCTGGCATTCTACATTTCTAATGAGTACCGAGGCTGGGCTCCATTCACAGGTGTTCAGTTACAAAAAGACCTCACACTGATTTAATGCTCTGCATCTAGTGTTATAATATTCTCATTAATTTATGAGCAAAGAGCTCTGCCTTTTTATTTTGCTTTAGTCCCCATAATCTTTGTAGCCCTCCAGTCTACAGGAAATATTGGTGCTGCTGGTCTGTGGACTTTGAGTTGAAATGGTGTCTTTGGTACAGGGGTTTGTAAACAGGGGTTCACTGGGCAAATTCAGTCAGCTGCCTGTTGTTGTAAATAAAGATTTGTTAGACCTTAGCAATATCTACTTATTAATATGTTGTGTGTGGCCGTTTTTGTGCTACAGCATGATTTGAGTAGCTGTGACTAACAAATGATATGGCTGTCAAAACCTGAGATATTTACTCTTGGTCCTTCACAGAAATAGTTTGTTGACTTCTTGCCTAGTAGATGATATTAGAGGTCATAGGATCAGGAATAGGATGTTAACCAAATAGTTTTCCCAATACTTAAACTATTTCCTTACACTTTTTGTTAAGTTTTTTTTAATAAACAAAGCATTTTAAAACACATTAACCCAATTTCTCTCATAACATCCTTTTGAAATAGATGTTATAATTTTAACTGTATCTGTTGGAAACTGGGGTTCAGAGGGTTTTATATAGTACTTGTCCAGGATTATGTATGTATAGTTTGCGAAAAGAGCAAACAAAACAGCTGGGCTGTTTGTTTTTTATACCCTATTCACAGGCTCTATTTCCCTCTGATGGTCTTCTTAGAGAATTTTTTATCTAAGTGGAAGATGTAGGTACTCCCAGTCTTATCCCACAATGACGTCTCTTTTATACAATAATTTAGTGTTTATCAAACAGCACTCCACACAGCAGAGGGGTTCCCAGAAGTAGCTCAGAGCCAACTAAAAATGGGCAAGGAACAGAGACAGAGTAGCAAGCAGGCCTAGGATCCTTATTGACTTATTGTAGTGGACCTCTGTGTTACATTTAGCCTGAAAAAATATTTCCACTCAACATTGTTTTTTTTTTAGATTATTATCTCATGCATTTAATACTTAAATAAGAACAATAAAAGAGGTTCACAAAACTAGATTATGTTATAAAAAAGAATTTTAAAATATTAATGAGAAAACATTAAATAATACCCGATAAAAAAACAATAAAACTGTTACTTAAGGTATTTTCATATTGTGTAACACAAAGGTAAAACAAATGACAGCTTGTCACCCCCTGGTTATTTGGCACTTTTTCTCTTTATGTTTTTATGTTTGTTAACTGAAGTAACAAACATGAGAGAATTAAAATGTAGTATTTCATCAAAGGTATAATGAGTTTTATAAAATGAATAAATAAATATTACAAGCATAGGTCCTTCAAAGATTTCTCACCTATGGACGGAATGAACATTACTACGGGCACTTAGAATACGCTGTTGTGCAGATGAATGTTAAAAAAAGAGTGAGGAATGTAAATCTGTGATTTCCATGTTGGGCAGCTGCCCAGGTGCCCACCTTTGTTTTTCCTTTTGACACAATTGATCCTTAACTTACTTTTTCAGATAAAGTATATAGGCGTTTGTACGTCTGAAAATGGATTTTTGCATAGCTGAGTTTTACATGTCTAAAAGTGTATTATACTCCCCCAAAGCTGGGTTCATATTTGGAGTAATTCTATATTCAAAAATCATGTTCCTTTAGAACTTTGAAGGCATTTTTCTACTGCCTTCTAGAATTCGGTGTTACTAAAAAAACAAAGTAGTGAGCAAGAGTACAAAGCAGATGGCTGGTTTGAATCCCAATTCTGCCACCTGCTAGCTGTGTAATCAACTCAAAATATCAACATTGTTTGCCCTGGCCGGTTTGCTCAGTGGTAGAGCATCGGCCTGGCATGTAGGGGACCCGGGTTCAATTCCTGGCCAGGGCACATAGGGGAAGCGCCCATTTGCTTCTCCACCCCTCCCCTCCTTCCTCTCTGTCTCTCTCTTCCCCTCCCGCAGCCAAGGCTCCATTGGAGCAAAGATGGCCTGGGCGCTGGGGGTGGCTCCTTGGCCGCTGCCCCAGGCGCTAGAGTGGCTCTTGTCGCAGCAGAGCAACGCCCCGGAGAGGCAGAACATCGCCCCCTGGTGGGCAGAGCGTCGCCCCTGGTGGGCGTGCCGGGTAGATCCCGGTCAGGCGCATGCGGGAGTCTGTCTGACTGACTGTCTCTCCCCGTTTCCAGCTTCAGAAAAAAAAAATACACACACAAAAAAAATATCAACATTGTTTTAGAGCAGTACTTTAATAATTATTATTTCTCATTGTTTTGTTGCTTAAACCACTTTAAATTCCTTGGAAGCAGCTGCTTTTCTTTCCCTCCCTCCATGTTCCTCAAACAATGTGCAACACAACCCTGTTATACACTAGTACACTGTTATCTTTAACAAAATTGATTATCTGTGAATCATGTTGCTCAGCACAACTACATTAAAACATTATGCAAATTAGGTCTTTTTTTTTTTCCTTTTTGTATATAGAGGAAGAATTATTCAGGTTGGTGAAATGGTGAAAATTGATTCGACACTATATCCCGTTATACCACAACAATAATTAAGACAATGGTTGAAATTCTCACAGATATATGTCAGAAAGACAAATTTTAAAAGGAATGTTGAAACAAATTTAAAAAATGACCATTAAATGGCCTTAGAACTTTTAGACAGATACAGTATAGCATAAGACTAAATATGTCTGTGGAAAGTATCATATCTGGTTGTAATAAAGAGTAGAACCACTTTTCACTGTTTTTCAAAAGAAATACATATGCAAGAGAAAATCAAAGTTTCCTTATTAGTATTTCAAGGCTACGTAGCAGTGGAAATGTGTCATTTTACCTTACAGTATAGGTTTATCTGAGATTATTTTAATAGTTTCTTCAATTAATGTTTAAATAAGTCTATTGTCTATTGAAACTGGCATCCAGGTCTACGGCCTTACCACCCTGAATGCGCCCAATCTCGTCTGATCTCTTAAGGGAAGGCAGGGTGGGGCCTCATTAGTAGTTGGATAGGAAACTGGCTTCCACTGCAATACTGTCACCTAGTTAGTGGCACTGCTGTTTCCTAGGACTAGATCTTAAATTAATTCTTTTCATGAACTTCAATTCATATAATATTTTCAGCATGCAATAGATACTAACTTTTCAGATAAAATCATCCCTCACCAACTATCCAGTAAACAGAAATATAGCTGTTATTTTTTTTTCCTTTTTTATTAAATTTTTTTGGGATGACACTGCTTAAGAAAGTTATATAGGTTTTAGGTACACAACTCTAAAACACATCATCTGTGTACCATATTGTGTGTTTAGCATCCCAAATTGTCTCCATGTGCATCACCATCTATCCCCCCATGCCTTCCTCCACCTCCTTCCGCCATTCTCCCCACAGTGGGGAGGCTGTGTTGATTGCAGTCTCCACACTGTAATCTAAATCCATAAATTGATTTGTTCATTTTCTTTTTGTTTTTTTTCGCTTAATCCCTCCACTGCCACACCTCAGCCCCAGGCACCCACCCCTGGCTGTCAGCTGCTCCCTATTTATGACTCTGTATCTATTTTGCATGTTAGTTCATTTTGTTCATTAGATTCCACATATGTGTGAAATCATATGGTACTTGTTTTTCTCTGGCTGGCTTAGTTCACTAGGCACAATGCTCTCCAGGTCAGAAATGTAGTTGTTTAAAATGGGTTAATTCCAAATACATTATTGGATGGGAATTAAGTCAAAGACAAAAGTCCTTGAAAAAATGAGAATTAAGACTGAATCTAAATTACAAATTGTGATTTCTGTTACTTCTTAGAATGTATATGTATATGTGTATGTGTATGTGTGTGAACAGTGTGTCTGTCTTTTTATTTGCCTACACTTTTGGAATTTTGGATCGGTAAAAGATAATATAAAAGAATATCATATGGTTTCTTAAGTAGAAAACACTAAAAAAAAGCAATAATCTTAAAGGAAAAGATTCATAAATTGGATAAAGTTTTTGTTGATTGGTGTGAGTCCAAAAAACTATCCACCAATTGGTTTATATGGCTAACTCTATTGGCAATAATGTGAGACAACAGGAACTCTCAAACCTGGCTGGCCAGAATCTAAATTGGATAATAAATCTAGAAAAATTTTTGGAATTATCTACCAACATTATAGGTATGAACTGATTAATGTCATCACTTGCTTTAAATGCAACTTAATGGCATATATCCAGATATGTGTACAAGTATCTTTATGGCAGCTTTATCTGCAAGAAATTTTATTTGCCAAAATTAGAAACAATCAAAATACCCATCAATTATAGTCTAGATAAATTTTGATGTATTTATATAATAAAATTCCATAAGGCAATGAAATTGAATTGCTGCAAAATGGAATAATGGATGAAACAATGCTGAGCGGGGAAAAAAAATCAGACATAGGAATGCACTTAGAAAGTTGTTTTATTTATATATTTATATTTTTAAAAAAAAAGCAAGTTCTGGCCAGGTAGATCAGTTGATTAAAACATTGTCCCAATATGCCAAGGTGAGGGTTCAATCCCTAGTTAAGTGGAACAAGAGATGTTCTTTCCCCATCCCCTCCCTTCTCTCTTTAAAATCTATTAAAACACACACACATGCGCACATACACACACACACATCACCTGAAAAAATTATATTGTAACTCAGTGTTTGTGTTTAAAATCAAATTAGTAGTCACTTTAAGAAACAAAGTGGGCAGTGATTGTGATGAGCATATACTTGGCTTTTGAGATCCTCTAATGTTCTTTTTCTGGACCTGATAGTATTTACTTGAGTTTTCATTTTGTAAGAAATAACTAAGCTCTGTATTTGTGTTTTATCTACTCGTGTATGTGTGTGTGTGTGTGTGTGTGTGTGTTATATTTCTTTTGGGAAAAGATGGAAAGTACAATGATAAAATATAATCTATATAGTAAAAGAAATTACTTTCCCCATTAATTCATTCCAGAATATGCAAATTTATGACAGATGCAAGTTTGAGTTCAGCAAATTGTTTTTCTTCCTACTCTAGAAATATATCAAGATCAATCTGATTGAGCAATAATGCTACAAATAACTTGCAAACAATTATTAATATAAAAATGGAACAATGGCTTTTATTATCTATCCATGGAGGTATTCATACTGATAAAATATGAATTAAATAATTTAAATTTATAAACCAGCAAGATATCACTTAAATTAGCATTTGATATGCACATCTGAAATGATTAAGAAGTAAAGTCAACCTTGATTCTGATAGAGAATGAGGAAAGATCTTCTTTTTATAGAATCTTGACTACTGATGCATATGTATATGCATTAAAAGCTGTAAGTTAAGAGCATTGTCTCAAAACCAACAAGGTTGTAGGTTCAATCCCTGGTGTTGTAGGTTCAATCCCTGGCCAGGGCACACATATAAGAAGCAACTAAGAAATGCACAAGTGAGTGGAACAACAAATTCTTCCCTTCTCCCTTCCCTCTCTCTCTCTTTCTCTCTCTGTTTCTTTAAAAATTAATAAAAATTAAGCCCTGGCTGTATAGCCCAGTTGGTTGGAGTGTCGTTCAGGAGTGCAGAGGTTGCCAGTTCAATTTCTAGGTCAGGACATATACAGTGTTCCCGTCTTTCTCTCTCCCTGCCTCTCTCTCATAAAATAAAAATAAATTTAAAAAAAATTTAAGCTGTAAAAGAGAAGTAACAATGAATATTACTTTTTCTAAAGAAAATAATTTTTAATACAAAAAAAGGAAAGAAGTATAAAAAGGCATACCTGTTATCAGTGGTGGGATTCAAATAATTTAACAACTGGTTCTCTGCCCTAATGACTGTAAGGTATTTTTCCCCACCGAGAAGGAAGGAAGGGGCCGAAGCTGCAAAGTGTGGAATAACAAAAGGTTTTATTGAGTACAGAGCACATCCTGCCCGATGAGGTTCCCTGGCCCTGAAGAAAGATGGAGGCCAGGGAAGTCGCAAGGGGTGACTCATGTGGGAGATATTTAAAGAGTCCCTAGGGTGGTCGAGCTAATATGATGTGGTGAAATCTCACTGGCTGGCAGATGGTTGCTTTTTTCCAAAGGGCTCCTGGGAAGTTTCTTTTGTCACGCTTGGTTGTGGGCGGTCCTAGCCAAAGTTTGTGGGTCTGGGTTCCCCACGTGACCATCCTCCATTATCCACAGACCTTACAATGACCATTTTAAGTATAAAAACATAATATACCCAAGGGTAGTTTATCATTTCATTCATTTAATACTTAAATAAGAACAATAGAAGAGATACACAGAACTAGATTGTTATAAGAAAGTTTTAAAATATTAATAAAACTATGTTAAATAATACCAGACAAAAAAACATAAAACTGTTATTTAAGATATTTCCATATTGTCTTATAAAATCTTTTTAGAATCCTAATGTCTTACTCGTGTACATGTTAAGCATAGGTAATTAAACCCCTTTTGGTAAGATTGGTTTGACTGGATTCAAAGGTATAACAAGTTTTATGAAATTACTAAAGAAATATTACAAGCATAGTTCCATCAACTTTTTTTCACCTATGGACAGGATAGACATTACAAGAGCTCTTAGAATATATGCTGTTGCACAGATGAATGTTAAAGAAGATTAAGGAGTGTAAAGTTGTGATTTCCACATTGGGCGGCTGCCCAAACACCCACCTTAGCGAGAACCCTGATTATAAGTGCCATTTTAATAACCGGTTGGCTGAACTAAACCAAAAATTAGGTATCAAGTCTACTGAACTGGTGTGAACTGGCTGAATCCCACCACTGCCTGTGATACAAATGTATTGATGATGAAATAGCTTAGAGGTGACATCAAACAGTGGCTTCTATTGTAGAATGTGTTTGGCTCCTCAAGTAGACAACAGGCTATTTTACTTGCCTTATAAGAAGGAATATGGGAGCTATATGAAAAATAAGATTATTAAGTTCTAAGAAATTAATTTGGCAGAGTGATTAACAGGCTGGGGATTCAAGGACTCCATAAGATTAATTTTAAAACTATAGGAAAGGTATAGCCAAAGCAAGCAACTGTTCACAGATTTAGATAAAAGATATTTAGCAAGAGGAAGGATCTAAGAAAGCAAGATAATTATCTAATTACTACTTTGAATAAGTAGAGCTAAATTGCCAGTAAGACAGTCAAGCAGCAAAGGGTCCTCTAGGAACTAATAAAAGGAAATCTAAGCAGTTTCTGTAAGGAGTTCCCCAGGAAATAACATCACGAGAGATGGAATGTAAAGGCATAAAGGACAAAGTAAGAAATAGCAGGCACACTTCAGAGCTGTTGCTATTGAAATAGAAACACAACGTAATATAACTTACATTATAGTTTGCAGAAAAGAAAATTCTGGTCTGTTGTCTAGTCACCTTGTGTGAATATTATTTTTAGAATCCCTTATTTTTTCTGAGAGAAAAGTTAGTACAAACCAGGTGAATTTTCACTACGCCCCTCAATCTGGTCAAAAGGAACAGTCAAGCACAGAGAGAGATCTTAAGTGACAGTTGGGAGGCAACAAAAGGAAGTTTCTCAACAACTGTATGGTTGTTTTGTTAATGATCCTTTTAAGTACCCAGATAAAGGTAATGTTTATTTGTTATTGTAAAATCAAATTAGCCTGATTCAAATTTTAGAAATATAATTTGTTTTTACCTCCTAAAATTTGAATGCTGTAAGTTCCCTAACAGTCACAAATCAGTAGAATTACAGTGAGGGAATGAAAGATTTTCTGAGTTTGTATTACATGCAAAGAACTATGCTTATTTTAGGTAAATGATCTATTTCCCACAAGTGCTTAGTACTTTAACTATATGTTACATGCATGCAAAATAAGGCCCACAAAGATAATTGCTAGAAGCCAATTAATGTTAAGTGCTGGAGTAAAAAGTTGAAAGCATACTATTAGAGACTTCCTTTTACCTCCCATCACTTCTTACTACCTCCCTAGAACTCAGAGAATGAACAAATCTAACAAGCATTGCATGGTTGATTTTATTGTTGGATCAAGAAAACAGTCCCTTATAAAATAGAAAATATTCTCTCCCTGGGTCTAACATTTTCTGAAGTTCCTGTTGTTTGCATCTGCATTTAGAGTTAAAGGCATCAGTTACAGTGCAGTATTTTCAGATGAAATAACCATCACAAAATTCCTCAGGCACTGAGTGCCTTAGAAATCCAGCCTCAGGGAGTTGCAGAGAAAAGACCTAGAGCACTATCCATTTCTTCCATTGTTTCCTGGAGATGGTTTTTCAGTTGCTACTGTTATAAACATTATCAAGAGCATGAACCTCTTAATAATGGCTCTGAAAGTAAAAGTTTGATAAGATGTTTTTGTGAAACACTATAACTTGACTAGAGTAAACCATTTCAATCTCTTATTATGTACATTTCTTTACTTAATGAACATATATATATAATATATATATGATCATACTCTATGTCAGGCATTCAGGCATATTCTGGAACCATGTAAATAAAAATAATGTTTTTCTGGACTCTGCACTTAAGAAACAAGAATCTGGTGAGGAGACAGATTATTCTTTGTACATTTGCTGAAATTCCTGATGCATGCCGTCTTATGAAAGCCACGCTCCCTAATTAACAGAACGTAATTTTCACCCCTTCTCACTGCCTCACCAAGTACTTATCCTGGGCATTCTACCTAAAATATCAGCTCCTAAGGGAAGACTTTATAATCTGGTTTAGGTCATAGAAAAGAATAAATATATCAATTATTTGAATGATTAAATTTTAAGTGTTTTCCATTGAATTTATTGGGGTACAGGTTTCAAGTATACAACCCAACATAATATCTGCACACAGCATCATGAGCACACCACCCCAGGCACTGTCTCTTTCCACTCCCATTTTGCCCCCTTTGCCCTGCTCCATCTACCCCCACCCCCTTTCCCTCTGCCTATCACCACACTGTTGTCCTCTGCTATCACCACATTGTGGTCTGTATCTATGTGTTATATAGGGGTGAGCAAAAGTACATTTACAGCTGAGAGGATGCAAAACACAGGGTTTATTCTTGTATTATTATTTATTTATTTATTTATTTATTTATTTACTATTATAGTATTTATTTGAGCACTTAAAGAGATTGTACCTATATACATGCACTCTGTCGTTGTAAAATTCTAAGTTAACAAAGTTATTATAATAATCATAACTTGCATGCCTTTTTCCATTCAAACAGCTGTAAACTTACTTGCCCACCCCGTATATGTTTTTTTCTTAATCCTTTCACCTTTTCATCCAGTCCCCGAACACTCTCTTCCCCTCTGACAACTGTCGGTCTGTTTCTTATACCTATGCCTCTGTTTCTACACAGCTCACAAAAATTAGGGGATCTAAGAACATGCGGATACTCCAGTATTTTCAGCCTTTTGCATAGCGCATTTTCACCAATATAATAAAATCGGTTTTGCGTCTCATTCGCATAATCAGACAACTTTCTTTGATTTGTCATTTGCTTTTCTGATGCTCTTGTTTAATAAAAAAAAAATCAGATGCTTTTTTTTTATCGCTTCAGATTCATTTTGAAATATCCCCTGATTTTTGAGAACAGTAGATTTTGTTTGTCTATTTATTTTATCAGATTTCATTTTTTTATTTTATTTATTTATTTTTTTTTTTGTATTTTTCTGAAGCTGGAAACGGAGAGAGATAGTCAGACAGACTCCCGCATGCGCCCGACCGGGATGCACCCGGCACGCCCACCAGGGGCGACGCTCTGCCCACCAGGGGGCGATGTTCTGCCCCTCCAGGGCGTCTCTCTGCTGCAACCAGAGCCACTCTAGCGCCTGGGGCAGAGGCCAAGGAGCCATCCCCAGCGCCCGGGCCATCTTTGTTCCAATGGAGCCTTGGCTACAGGAGGGGAAGAGAGAGACAGAGAGGAAGGAGGGGGGGTGGAGAAGCAAATGGGCACTTCTCCTATGTGCCCTGGCCAGGAATCGAACCCAGGTCCCCCGCACGCCAGGCCGACGCTCTACCGCTGAGCCAACCAGCCAGGGCCTATTTTATCAGATTTCAGATATAAGTGAAATTATATGGTATTTGTCTTTCTCTGTCTGGCTTATTTCACTTAGCATAATAATCTCTAAATTCATCTATGTTGTCACAAAAGGTAGGATTTCCTTCTTTTTTACGACCAAGCAGTATTATACCGTGTAAATTTACCACAGATTTTTTACCCACTCATTTACTGACGGGTATTTGGGCTGCTTTCAGATTTTGGCTATTGTAAATGATGTTGCAATGGACATAGATAGGGTGCATATAGTCTTTGAATTAGAGTTTATTGTTTCTTAGGACAGGTGTAAGGATATATCTCATTGTGGTTTTAATTTGCATTTCTCTGATGATTTGTGATTTTGAGCATTTTTTTCTATATCTATTGGCCATCTGTATGTCCTCTTTGAAGAAGTATCTAATCAGGTCCTTGACCAATGTTTTAATTGGGTTGTTTGTCTTTATGGTATAACAAGTGAAACCAGTTTTAGGGGAATTTGAAGATTTTTGGTAGAGAAGATGACTTAGAATTATAACTCTTATTACATCCATTGAGATCAACATATGTCCATTGTGGGTGGGGAAGCTCTTTGTTTTGTTGCAAATTTATCTAAGCAACAAGAAATTGTGTCAGTGATTTCTAATCATGTATATCATAGTCATCTTTGAATCTTTTATCAAAATATGAATATTTGAGCCTCACATCAGAAATAGTTATTTTTAAAACTCACCTCCTGTGTCATTTTCCCATGAAGACTTCCTTAACCCTCCATCCTCTGTCACTGGAGATAAAAGTGAGATATTTTTGCATAGCTCAGTTCTTTGTCTCAAGTGCTAAGAACAATAGCCAGAAGACTTCCTCAATATGTTGAACAAATGAATACTCCTTTTGATTTGCCACCTGTGTCAACTCATTAATAATCGAAGAATTATTTACAATTGTGTCTTCCCTGCAAGTGTAAGTTTCCCAAGGATACAGTCAACATGTTTCACACATTTTCATGTATTAATGAACTAAAATAGCATGCATGTGCATAACTCATGTTTGTTGAGTACACATTCCTACTTGCTTATTAAGGAAACACACATAAGCTGCCTGGCATGTATTATAATGTAATGATTTGATATTTGCACATATTGCAAAATGATCATCACAGCATGTTTAGTGAATATTCATTACTATACATAGTTACATGTTTTCTCTTGTTATCAGAGCTTTCAAGATCCACTCTCATAACTACTTTAAAATAAGCAATCCAATATTACTAATTACAGGCACCATGCTGTACATTATATTCCCATAGACTTCATTTTATAACTGCAAAACTCTAGTATAACTATACTATTCAACACATTTATTAAGTGTAAGAAGTCAAACATAACAGACAACATACTGATTTATTCTGTTTATATAGAGTTCATATATAATTCCAAGTAATCTGTGGAGATCACATCAAATTATTAATAGTATTAGGGAGAATGATGCCTGGAGGGAGACACAGTGGGCTTCCAGGCTACAGGTAGTATTCTGTATATTGATCTGGGTGCTGTTTATAGTTGTTCAATCAGTGAACATTCATCTGGTTGTAGACTTATAATTAAAAAGTTTACATTAACATAAGTCTGGAGAATTATGAAAAACTGTAAGTATGCAGCAGGTCCTTGAGAAATGTCATTTCAATCAACTTTGTTTCATTATACTGTTGATGAAAAAACAAAATTGTGCCCTCTGATGAGAGGGCGTCCTGTTCACTTTGGGTGACCACTTATACCCTGAAATGCCAAGATTGGCTCCCACTACTTCAACCATGAACTGGAGTAAGTGGGTTAGAGAATAATAATCTTACTTCAATTTTTAATATAAGAAATATTTTAAGTCTTTCTTTAAAAGTTAGGTAATACTTTTGTGACAAGAAATATGCCAAAGGAACTTAACTCTTATTTATATCAACTAGTCTGTGGCAAAATAGGTTTTCTTATATGTCATTTTCACTTAAAGTTATAGTTTCTAAATACCTATTGACAACATTAAGTGACAACTTAGTGTACTGGCCATTCCCTCAGGAAGGATTCTAGTTCTAACTTAAATATTTTTTACCTATTTAGCTATATTGTGATTAAATCTTTCCCATCAGCATAAGGTAGAGGGAGAAAACTCAATAATTATCTACACACCATTTGAATGCCTAATTTCAGGGAGTTTTCCAAATTGATTTATGTGTATACCCACAGTCAATGTCTATTAATAAGGAAGCTTAGAAAGAAGATACATTTAGGTGATTTGATGAGCAGATTGTGAATTCAGATGAGGCTCATTGGATATTTATTCACAGCCCCCCAAAAGCATATGAAAATCAGGTGTTTTGTTATTTTTTTACCTTCTAGGATAACATAAACTTCACTTTATTTCTTCACTTCCATTTTCCCCAGCCAAGCATGGCCCTAATAGAGCCTCACATCTAAAATACCAAGTTAAATTTTGTATGAGTTTTCTTCAGCTGGATGACTAGAATAATGTTTTGTTTAGAATAAAAGGCCATAAAATGATGTCTGTTTAAATAAAAGAACAAGATGTTTTTAAAAATGTGACAGCACACTATAAACTGAAAAACCAAAGGCCTGCATGGGAGGGGGTGCCATATGGAAAGAATGAGTCAATCTGTCAACAAACATTTGTTGAGCATCTACTTTGAGCCAAACACCATTCTAGCAGTGAGAATACAGTGGCAAACAAAACACATGTAACACCAGCACCCAGGGGACTTGCAGCAGAACTCTGGCTAGTTAATTGAAAATATTGTTGTCATAAAGAACCACTCAAAAAATACAGACAAAATATAATAATTTGATTTTACCCTTTATACACATAAAAGTAAATATAGCCTGTCCAGGCAGTGGCACAGTGAACAGATACTCAAACTGGGATGCAGAGTACCTAGGTTCAAAACCCTGAGGTCACCGGCTTGAGCACAGACTCATTCTACTTGAGCATCGGCTTACCAGCTTGAGTATGGGGTTGCTGGCTTAAGCCTGGGATCATAGACATGACCCCATGGTCAGTGGCTTGAGCCCAAGGTCACTGGCTTGAGCAAGGGGTCACTCACTCTGTGTGGCCCCCCTGCCCCCCAGTCAAGGCATATATGAGAAAGCAATCAGTGAACAGCTAAGGAACCACAGGAAGAATTGATGTTTCTCATCTCTCTCCCTTCCTGTCTGTCTATCCTTATTTGTCCCTCTCTCTGTCTCACTCTCTCTGTCATAGAAAAAAATGGAACATATTTTTATAGTTGTTAATATAAACACACATTTTTATGCATTTCTATATTGAAATTATGCATTTTATTTATTTATTTTTCATTAGGAACACCATGATATTTTTTATGATATTCAGGTTCAATTTCTTTGGGTAGAACAGAAACGTAACACTTAAAGTAGTCTGAATGCAAAATCTTCTTGCTTTTGATTATTTTTTCTTGATCTTTTAGTTGCCTCCACAAATATAATTCAATAAGAAAAATAGTGTTATACCTTTATTAATTATTTCCTAAGCAATTAACTTAATTTTTCTACAAAACAGCTCTATTTTCACACATATATTTTATAGGATTATAAACAGTTAAATAAATTAAATTAGCCCTGGCCAACTAACTTAGTGGTACAGCGTCAGCCTACCCTGTGGATATCCCCAGTTTAATTCTTGATCATGGCACACACGAGAAGTGACTATCTGCTTTGACACCCCTCTCCTTCCCCCCTTCTCTCTCTTTCTCTCTCCCTTCCAGCAGCCATGGCTCAATAGGTTCTAATGCATGGTCTCTGGGTGCTAAGGATGGCTCTGGGGAGCCCTCCTCCTAAGATGCTAAAAATAGCTTGGTTGCAAGCATGGCTGCAAATGGGCAGAGCATTGGCCCAAGATGGGCGTTGCCAGGTGAATCCAATTGGAGCGCATGTGGGAGTCTATCTCTCTATCATTCCTCTTCTTACTGAAAAAGAAAAGAAAAAAAATTATTATATAAAAATATAACAGATATAAACAGGTCTGAAATAGAATATAAGTGATTGTTAATGAACATACAATTCTGGTGGAAGCAGATGTTCTTGGAGGTACAAGAACACTGTCTGCTAGTATTGGGCATTTCGTATCGTCATATCCTCATTTTAGTTATAAAAGATTAGAGATATCCTGACCTGTGGTGGCACAGTGAATAAAGCATTGACCTGGAATGCTTCAGTTCCTGAGTTGAAACCCCAAGCTTGCCTGGTGAAGGCACAGACAAGAAGCAGCTATATACTGTGAGTTGACCTTTCCTGCTCCTCCTCCTCCCATATCCTTTCGTTCTTTTTCTTCTCTCTAAAATCAATAAATAAAATCTTAAAAAAGAATAGAATAGAGTGGTTCAAGTAAGTTTTTTAAATCAGTGTAAGTTAGAAGAAAGACTGTAGTTGTGTTGTTTATTAAGGGGGCCACCAGCCAGGTGTGGCCCTTGAGATTTTGAAATGTGGCTAGTCCAAACTGAGTTGAGTTATATGTATAAAATACACACCAGAGTTTTTGGTTAATTTGTACATAAAAATTGTAAAATATCTTAACTTTTTATACTAATTATATGGTGAAATAATATTTTAAATACATTGAGTTAAATAAATATATTTTTGAAATGTATTTTGTCTCTTTTACTTTTTTTAGGTGACCATTAAAAAAATTAAATTATGCCTGACCAGGTAGTGGCACAGCGGATAGAGTGTCGGATTGGGAGGCCGAGGACCCATGTTGGAGACCCTGAGGTTGCCAGCTTAAGCACGGGCTCATCTGGTTTGAGCAAAAGTTCACCAGCTTGGACCCAAGGTCGCTGGTTCCAGCAAGGGATTATTCGGTCTGCTGAAGGCCCACGGTCAAGGCACATATGAGAAAGCAATAAATGAACAACTAAGGTGTCACAATGTTCAAGGAAAAACTAATAATTGATGCTTCTCATCTCTCCGTTCCTATCTGTCTCTGTCTATCCCTCTCTCTGACTCTCTTTCTGACTCTGTAAAAAAAAAAAAAAATTAAATTACAATGTGGCTCATATTTATGATTTTCAATATATATTACATAAATTGGTCTATACTGTTGTATGTGTTTGTATGTGTGTGTATATGTGTAAATATATATATATATATATAATTTATTAATAAGAAAACTGAAGAACAAATGCATTAAGAAATGTGTTCCACATCACACACAGTAGGAAATAAAGAGTCATGCTGGAAGTTAATCAACTGGTTTCAAAGTTTGTGCTGTTAAGACAAATCATGCTTCTTCATATTAACACATTCTTGACAGTAGTACAACAGTGTTTTACATGTTCCCCCAATAAAATGACAATTTAAAACAAGCATGTTAACTAGGTCAATTGAAAGACTTAAATAAAGAACAGAGTTTAGGAAAATGAATAAGGAAAGAAATAATACACTTGGATTAGGAACATCAGGGAACCAAACTCGCCCTAGTGCTGAAAGGGCAGAGTAGTTTCCAGAACCTAGAGAAGTCACCCAGAGGAGCAGCTAATTCCTGGTTACTCAGTATAAAGAGTTCCAGTAGAATATGTATCCAGACCTGATTCTTCCTGTGTTTTTGCTTTTCTCCTAGTGCCTGCCGTTGACAAATGCCAATGGGAAGCCAGAGAACAAGGGCACCATTGAGAAAGCTTCAGAGAAGAATGGAAAGAGGGTAAGAATAGATCTAAGCAGACAAATGAAATATTTGCACTCAAATGTATTGTAAGCTTATATCTAACCATAGACTTCCATGTTGGATGGATGTACTTTCATTGTAGTGAAAGACAGTCAGAAATGTTACTGCATCTAAATTTTGTGTACACTCAAATGGAGTTAATTTTTTTAAGGAAGAAACAGAAAATACAATGTGACAATAGCTTAAAACACTAGACTGAAATTTATATATGAATTTTAGACTCAGATCTATAGCTCAATAATATCTCTTTATTACATGTGTTAAATATTAATTTTGTAAAGCAATAAAAACACTGCCTCAACTGTGTAAGAAGATTGCTGTAAAGATCAACATTTCACTGCTTGAAAGGTATAAAAACTAAGAAGTATTATATAATATAAGACAGATATGATTTGGAAGGAGGGGCTCTTAAGATTGGGAAAGCAGCCTAATACTTGATCTAACAGCCTAAAGTTGGAAAAGCACGAAACTCTCATAGAGTTTGCTGAAGATATACAGGGGTTTATGTAGTCCCTATATACTTTCCCAGTTCTTTCCACATCACCCCAAGCTCTCAGCTTGGTTATATATTGTATCATTGATCAGCCTTTACTTTATCTGTGTTATAATGTGAAACACAATGCCTTTCTCAATTTTCATTCAGAAAATAAAGTCGCACTTGGAACGAGATTTGTGAGTGAAAAAGGCTTCTTGACATTCAATTTGAGGATAAATTTACCCTAAGAAAGCAAATAGAGTGCATTGTTACTATAAAGCACTTCTTAACCTTAGATATGTCAAACATTTTTATCTTTTAATGACTTAATTTGTAAATGAGTTGGCTGTAAGATCTTTATATAATTTTTATTAATAGTATTACTGACAAATAACAAAATAATCGTATCAACATACAAACAATCTAATATTAGTATTAGTTTGGTGAAACATATTTATTTCTTAGGGGCTATGTTATTGTTTTGAAGCCATGGTAATAAATTTTGTAAATGATTAAGTTATGTTATGATTATGAAGGAAGTAAATTGAAAATTTTATAAAAATTCTAATATAACATCTAAACCATTTTTCATACTAAAACCAACATTTCTTTTAAATCCCAAATTGAATTGTCAGTAATTTCCAATTACAAAATGTCTCGATAGCTTTTTCATATCCAAAATAAAGTTTATATTACATGGCAGTTCTTGTTTACCTTTCCAGCTCTCTTCATTGTTCATACTCATGTCATGTGAAATCCATTTGAACCATGTATCCTCCCACAAACCCACACATATTTACTACTTCTCTCATTATTCAATATCAAGTCTGAATTGGAATTATTTGTCCATTGCATGCATTTCTAGTCAGTATAGAATTAGTAAACCTACTATAATTCATTAGTATTATATTTTTACTTATCTCCTTCCCCACTAGATTTTATGACATTTCAGGTCAGAACTTCTATCTTAATCACCCTTATATCTTCAATATGTTACAAATAAAGGAAAGTTATAGACATATGAAAAACTAGACATAACAGGACAAGTTAATCATTTGTAATAAACAGCATAATTAGCCAGATTAAATAGACAAACAAAGAAAAATCTCCAAGATAAAAACAAAAAAGAAATTTATATTAAAGCCTAACTAAAGAAAAAGATTTTATTCAAAACTGTTGCAATAGGAAACAGAGACTGAAATCAGCTCTGAAACAAAAGGCAGAAGAGTTTCTACCCTTTACGAGCTGATGGAAATTAATGGAGAATATTAGGGGAGGGTTTGGTCAATGTGATTAGACCATCTGTGTTGGCTAATAGACACATATCAAAAGTATCAAAGTTAAGCTTCTTTCCTCCCACAAACACTGGTAAATAGGGATGCTATCTTTCTTGATGATTACACTTTAAAGTGATGGTTCCCAGATCCTTAAAAAAGACAGTTCTGGGTATTAAAAATGGCAGGGGGTTGGGAGAAAATTTACATCTCAAAAGGTCTGAGAATATAAAATTGCAGGTTTTCTGAAGTAAATGCTCTAATCAAAGGGAGATCATGAGCTTATAGTCAGAAAAATATCTGTCTACAGTGCAGTGAAGCTGAGGAGAATTTTGAGGTTGTCTGAGTCACTTCAAATTCATGGCTTCTACAAAAGGAATCTCCACTCAAGAGAACAGGTATATAAGCTACTCTACTCCATATGCGACTCATTGACTTTGCTCCATGATCTGTACCATAAAGAACAGGCGCCAGGAAACAAAAACAAAACAGGCTATGGATCTGACAATATCTTTAAGAAATATCCCCTTTCCTAAATAGAACATGGTGTTTTCTTACACATAGGTAAAATAAGCATTCACTGAAAAACAATTTTCTCTCTCCTATCAATCATATACAACTGAATAATCAGAATCACAAACATTTATGATACAATTTCTATAGCTTAGTCCTTGGCTTAGAATAACCCTAACTCTTAAAATGTTCTGAAAATATATTAATATGTCCACTTTACACATGAGGGCAATGAGGTATAGATGCAGATGGTATCAATCATACTTACATTGCCAGATATTCCAATGCATTATGAGTTTTTAAAAAACATGTTCTAAGCAGTAGAAATATTTCACTATTTTTTCCACACTAAAACTAGTTTGATATAAATACCTTTCTATTTACAAGAAGAGCTTCATTGGATTAAAATTTTTCAAAAAGGCAATATATCTTCATATTCTATTGGTAGGTAGGTGACCATAATTGGTTTAGGTAAAAGGTATACATAAAATGGTAACCAAAAATGATGAATACTTAAGAATAAATTAAACAAAAATTAGCAAATTTTATGAGGAAAACTTTAAAACCCTCATAAGCGATAAAAAATAAATAAATGTACATAAATGCAAAGACATTCCTTGTGTTTGGTTGGAACATATTAGTATCATCAAGATTTTAGGTCTTTCTATGTTAATTTATCCCAATAAAAATACCAAAGAACTTTTTCTACAGAACTAGAACAATTACCACACAATTATAGCAAGAAAACATTGGAAAAGAAAAGCTATAAGGGAGAGTTATGAATTAGTTCTACAAGAAAAGAAAAAAATTATAAAATTGATATTATTAAAAGAGTGTATATTGGCACAAGAAAAGACAGAGAAACTAATAAAATAAACCAGAAAGTCCAAAAATGGACAAAACTACTCAGAAATTTAATATATGAGAAAAGTGGAATCTATAATCAATGGAGTGAAGTTTGTTCTTTGTTTGTTTTTAATAAATAGTATTGGTTCAAAAGTCTAGCTATTTAAAAAATAAAATTAGATAACTTTCTTACAACATACACAACAATAAACTGCAAATAGATCAGGTATCTAAATATTTTTTTAAAGCATGAAAAAACAGGATGAAATTTTATTTAAGCGGTATGTATGGAAAAGTTTTTAACTATAACTAAATCCAGATGTAAAAAAGATTGACACGTTTTCATGATTTTAAAAAATTACTGCAAAATATACTATTTTACCACAATAAAATAAAATATCATAAGAAAAATCAGATGACAAAGTAGGAGAAAATACTTGCCATATGAATTATAAGTACAGAGATAATATCCCTAATATACAAAAAGATCTTATAACAATCAAAGGGAAATGCCAAGAATGTTATGTGAAAAAAAATAGAATATATGAACAATTTATACCCACAAATACACACATATATATATTACTTTGCATAAACTTTAAATATAAAAGAATAAACATAAAAAGATGTTCAACTGCCTGGCCAGTTGGCTCAGTGGTAGAGCATCAGCCTGGCATGTGGAAATCACAGGTTTGATTCCCAGCCAGGGCACACAGGAAAAGCGCTCATCTGCTTCTCCATCCTTCCCCCTCTCATTTCTCTCTATCTCTTTTTTCCACTCCCTCAGCCAAGGCTCCATTAGACAAAGTTGGCCCAGGTGCTGAGGATGGCTCCATGGCTTCTGCCTCAGGTGCTAGAATGGCTCGGGTTGCAACGGAGCAATGCCCCAGATGGCAGAGCATCACCCCCTAGTTGGGTTGCCAGGTGGATCCCAGTCCGGCACGTACAGGAGTCTGTCTCTCTGCTTCCCCACTTCTCACTTCAGAAAAATCCAAAAAATAAATAAATAAAATAAGATGTTCAACTTTATTCATAATAAGAAAAATGTAAATTAACACAGAGTTACAATTCCTCAACTATGAAACTGGCAAAAAATCAATAGCTTAACAGCACACATTTGGACAAGGCTGTAGGTCAATAGCCACTCTCATATATACATTGCTTGTGAAAATTCAACAAATGCAAAAGATTCAACCCAGTGAATGAAAATTTGCTGTTGTTTAGAAAGTCACATATGCATTTGCCTTTAGACCCAGGATTCTTACTTCTAGTAATTGACCCTGAAAATGCACCTTAAAATATTAAAATTCATATTTATAAAGGTTACTCATTCTAGCATGTTCTTTATAACCACAAAATATTGAAAGTGATCTGAACTTCAAGCCTAGAAAATTAGTTTAATAACCTGATCTCTGGTGGTGCAGTGGATAAAGCATTGACCTGGAACACTGAGGTCACTGGTTCGAAACCCTGGGCTTGCCTGGTCAAAGCATATATGTGAGTTGTTGCTTCCTGCTTCTCCCCCTTTCTATCTCTCTAAAATGAATAAATAAAATATTTTTTACAAAGAAGATAAAGAAAACTGGTTAAATAAAAAATAATATCCACACACAATGTCATACTATGCTGTTGTAAAAAAAAGGAAATGAAAGAAGAAAAAGAAGAGGCAAATTTTTATAATCTACTACAGGGGTCCCCAAACTATGGCCACAGGCTGCATGCGGCCCCCTGAGGCCATTTATCAAGCCCCTGCTGCACTTCCTGAAAAGGCACCTCTTTCATTGGTGGTCAGTGAGAGTACTGTATGTGGCAGCGCCACAAAGCGCACTGTCACTCACTACTTCCGGTGACACGGGACGCATGTGTCACGGCTCTGGAAGCGCGTCATATTTGCTAGCAGTGATAAATATGGAACCGGACATTGACCATCTCATTAGCCAAAAACAGGCCCATAGTTCCCATCGAAATACTGGTCAGTTTGTTGATTTAAATTTCCTTGTTCTTTATTTTAAATATTATATTTGTTCCTGTTTTTTTTTTTTTTTTTTTAGTTTAAAATAAGATATGTGCAGTGTGCATAGGCATTTGTTCATAGTTTTTTTTTTTATAGTCCGGCCCTCCAACGGTCTGAGGGAAAGTGAACTGGGAACTGGCCCCCTGTGTAAAAGTTTGGGGACCCCTGATCTAGTATATAATGATTGATAGATAAAATGGCTAATCAGCTACTATCTTGAGAACAACACAGGTCTGAATAAGAAAGAAGGGAAGAAAGACTTGCTTACTAAGTAACCTGGTCCAGACCTTACTTACAGATGGATGCTTATAAGGGATGGATGAGTCAGAGTACAAACAAATTTTGAGAAGCTGTTGCACCACTCCAATCCACAAGCAGAGGAAACTGTCTTGCACCAGTGATGCAGCAACATCAGCCACTTTTGCCCAATGCCCTTTGATAAATCCATATAAACCCTGTCCCATCCTCCCTTCAGGGCTGACACCCTTTGCTGGTCTCAGCCCACTTGCATCCAGGCATTTTTATAATAAATTTTCCTCTGTGAGCACACTAGCCTTGTGTTTTTGGTTCAGCCCATGGTTTCTGCCTTTCAGTGATTTACATAATCTGTTACAGAGATGGAATATATTGTGTCAAAAGCAAAGTGCAAAGCAAATATCTAATGCTTTACCTTTTCTATAAAAAGGAAACAATACTTACATTTACTTAACTTTTTATAAAAAATGCAGAAAATATATCTTTGTCACTTCAATGGGTGTAGTGAGGGCGATGGGACAGAAAGGATGTAGGGGGGAAGGAAATGCCATTGAGAATCACTTTTTGTATTGCTTTGACTTTTGGAAACATGTTAACATTGCATCTACTCAAAAAATAGAATTATGGCCTTTTTAAGACTCAATAATAGAAATGGCAATGCCTTTCAGCAACATCTACTGCTTAGGTGGCAGCACCTCACAGTAACACATTTTTATACTTGGGAGGTCAGCTCTGGCCCTTAATATGTCCTCCTGAAATCTCTACATCAGTAACCAATATATTATGTTGTTTCTTCCATAGCCACGGTTTAAGGTCTGGGAATCAAGGAGCAATGTGGGCATGTCTTTTCTCACTACCCACTATTGGAACATTGACTTCCCATTGGGTAACTTTTGGTTTTGCTAGTCTTACAGTCTTGGTTCCCAACAAAAGATGTTTCTTAGGAGATCCAACAATTGTGCCATTAGAATGGAATCTGTGACTGCCACATGGCCAGTATGGGGTTCTCATGTTTGTGAAACAACAGGCAAAGAAGGGGATTCCTCAATTTGGCTTGAGTGATGGGGACTGAGTACTAAGTGGAAATTGGACGATTTTCCAGAATAAAGAAGTATATATCTGGAATGCAAGTGACACTGTAGTCATTTATCATTCTTGTATCTTGTGATTTAAGTCAGTGAAAACATAGAACAGTTTAATAACAATAAGATTGCTAACACTCCAGACTTTTTAGGACTAAAGTTTGGTTAACCACACCAGTCAAAAACTATGACCCACAGAGAAGCTTGCTGAGAAAAGACAGAGAATAAAATGGGTTTTGAGGTAAGATAGTTATAAATACTAGCTATAAGCACCTGACCAATTGTAGGGAAAGACTAAATAGTTATGAGTATTTATTCCGTATTTTCCATGAAATTATCTATTTCGTGATCTAATATGTTCATGTATATATTACTAATTTATCTTCTCCTTTTTCATTCCATTACCCTCTAACGGATTATGCATGAAAAAGCAGTTCCCCTTGTGTCTCAGTATAAACTTCCAAGGAAATCAAAGGAGAATGTGTCTCAGCTGGAAGAAAAATAAATGTAACTAAAAGATGGAGAAACTCTGTTTTGTGGCGAGGATTAGAATATTTTTGCTGTGCAAGGGACAATAGCATTAAGTTAGTCAGAAGTGGCTTTTTTTTAAAACTATAAGTTTTTGGAAGTTTAATATAGTTAAAACAGGTAAATATGGAGGCCAAGATGACAAGAAATAGATTGTGGTGGTTTAAATTGTATCGAGTTAGCTAAGCTATAACTGTATTTTTCAGAATTCTCTTTAATGAGAAGGTCTGAGTTACTGTGGTTGTAAGAGACTTTTTCCACCAGATTTGAAAGACAGAAATAAAAGAGTGACTATTACTTTTAAGCCTAAATGCTCACTGTGGAGATGATGCATGTTGTCACTTATCTGTTAGAGACTTGGAAGCACTGAGAGATCAATTTGGGTTCTATTCCATCCACGTGAATCCCACCTCAGCCTCACAGAGCTTAGCTGTTTCCTGCTTCTCCCACTCGGTATGTATTTCACTTTTCTTACGTCCCATCCTGTGGCTGTTAGCTTACACCAGTAGTCAGAAATAGTGTGTTATAAACTGTTTAGCCAGTTCTTAAAATTACTCAAATTATACATAAATATAGTGGTTCTGTTTCTCTGATTAATTTTTTTTTTTTTTGTATTTTTCTGAAGCTAGGAACGGGGAGAGACAGACAGACTCCCGCATGCGCCCGACTGGGATCCACCCGGCACGCCCTGCCCACCAGGGGATGACGCTCTGCCGCAACCAGAGCCACTCTAGCGCCTGGGGCAGAGGCCAAGGAGCCATCCCCAGCGTCGGGGCCATCTTTGCTCCAATGGAAACTTGGCTGCGGGAGGGGAAGAGAGAGACAGAGAGGAAGGAGAGGGGGAGGCGTGGAGAAGCAGATGGGCGCCTCTCCTACATGCCCTGGCCGGAAATTGAACCTGGGACCTCTGCACGCCAGGCCAACGCTCTACCACTGAGCCAACCGGCCAGGGCCTCTGATTAAATAAATATTTTTGATAAAATTATGTACATGAGTTGTAAGAGAAAAGGGTAGAGGAGTGACACTTCTCTGAATACATCTTTTTGTAGAATTCTACCAATTGTATTTTAAATTAAAATGCTAATTAATTTGAAGGGGAAGAAAAAGAAAATAAAGCAAGAATCCAAGTAACCTATGACCACATAATTTGACTGCACATTCACAGTGTTTGGCTATTCAAGGGAAAACTCTTCCAGTAGAGTTGTTTTTTGAAAAAATAATATAGACAAATCAATTATGACTATATTTTAGATGTTTTGTAACATTGACAAATGCTAGGAGCTAGGATTTTCACTTGAAGAAGAGAAATAAATTATATAAAGGAGGAGGACAAGAAAGAACTCTGTTGAGATGTATTACAATTGGAAATATTTGTATAAACTCAAAATTTCTAAAATATACAGAGGTCTGTGTATATGTATGTATGTATGTATCTGGTATGTTGTCTGCTGAAATGAATGTCCTGGAAGAAAACAATCTAAATTAACATGGCTAGAGCCCAAATCTTAGTCTTTAGTACCATTCCTTGCTAAATGGAACTAGAACTACTAAGATAACTAACTCTATTTCAGGTCTGGGAAAGATGAGATATAAGATGATCCTGGAACATGTTGCTATGCCAGAAAGCAAGAAAGTGCCCCTAAAACCATTGGAGCATGTCACAAGGATTCAAGAACCAGTGTTTATGGCCATTTGAATACCAAAATAGTGATGAATTATTCACCAAAACTCATGGGCCCATACTGATAATAAATATGCAAATAAATGAGAAAGACTGGAGGATTTTTACTTATAATGGAATACCAAGTGATGAATTGGTGAGAGTTTGGGAGGTAGAAAACCAGTATTATGCACTCATTCTAATTTATTGATTCAAGCAAGAATCAACTGCTTGATTTTGATGGGGAGCAGGATATTCCTGTTGACATAAAGTATCAATACCAGTCTATTTATTAATTGTAAGAAAAAAATTAAAATGTAACCATCAGTGGAGAAATCAAGAACCATTTGACTCTGATTCAAATTAAAATCAACATCAAGGCACATATGGACATCAACTGTCATAATCTAAGAATGACAAAACATCACTTACATAGTATTGTGTCTGGAAATGCATAAACTGAACCAAATATGAACACATATGGCAAATCCAAAATGATGGTTTTCATATTTTAAAAAGCATTCTTCCAAATGTCAATATCAAAATACAGAGAAAGACTATGGAAATTTTCCAGATAAATGGAGACTAAAGAGACTAACTGAGAACTGTGAAAAACAGTGTCAACAAATTCAGTTCAACTGTAATTGAAGCTGCCATTCCAGAAGAATTGCCTTTCACGTTTTACTTCTCAAACTTTTGGAACATTTAAAGTGGGCAATACATACAACCTTTTGATTGGGCCAAAGCAACAGTGCATTCCAAACAACTGTTTGCAAAGATAACAGGAAAGTAGACATCCTGATTACAGGGTTTAAAATTAAAGAAAATTCTTTAGAATTAGTACCATCATGTACAACTAGAGAATAATTTAGCTCATCTGCTCATATAACTATTTCCTTTCCTTTTCTCATAAAAACAAACAAACAAACAAGCAAACAAACAAAAAAGAACCTTGCTTTCACTCTGTAATCAGAACACTATTTGTGTTTCTGATTGTTTCCCCTAATCTCAATTCTTTTTTATCTCAAATAATCATTTGTTGCCTTTTACACTGGACTTTTGTTTTTGCTAAGCATATCTAAACACAATACTTAATCCCATATACCGGAGGGCAGAAATAATTCTATTTAGAGCATTATCGAGTCAGTTGGCCAAATTGGAATATGAATAGATTAGTTAAAAACACTATTTCAATTTTAAATTTACTGAATTTTATAATTATACTCAGATTATGTAAAAGACTATTCCTATTTTTTTTAAAAAATAGATAATTGAAAAGGATATAACAAATACAATGACCTTGCTAATGATTCACAAAAATATTATGTGTGTGTGATTATATGAAGAAGAAAATAAGGTAAAATGTTAACAATAGTTGAATCTGGTACTATATGTTCTATTCTTATTCCTGTAAATTTTTGCAACTTAAAAATTATTTCTAAATGAAAGTTTTTTTAAATGTACTTGAAATTGTGTAAGAATATCTATTTAAAAGGGTGTTTAAACACAACCTAAAATGTCTTTAATCAATGACATAAATCTTATCTTATGAGATGAGCATAACAAAAGTATACCTAATTTATCTACATAAGAAAAGAATTGTAAGGTTTATACATAATGAATACTAGAAAAGTGGTTTCCAGTATGTAATCATTGATGCTTTTATTAGGATGGTTTTCATTTTTAATTTTCTTCTTTCTTTCTTTTTCTGTTTCTGTTTCTGTTTCTTTTTCTTTCTTTCTTTCTTCTTTCTTTCTTACCTTTCTTAATTTCATTCTCTGTTTCTTTTTCTTTAAAGATCTAAGTCTGAAATATATAAGGGGAAATGAGTAGTTTATTTAGAAATAATGATTTATTTTTCACAGTTTTACTAGGGTTCTGGCAAATTTCAATAGTAGATTCTCATTCATACTCCTCCCAAAGGTCTTCAAAGAGTTGGTGCCAAGCCAGGGTCTATGATGATCTCAGAATTCTTTTTCTTGTATGCCTTAGGCTAATATATCAAACTGTGTTTGGGAGTAGTTTCCTAGTTAGTAGACTTTGAAACAAACCAAGTTGTCTCCAGATGAATGTGTGCTTAAGTGAGGCAATCACTTGATGCTCAAATAGCTTGCCAACTCTTGATTCATATTGACAAAAACTATTTAATGGTAAGTCATTGCCAACATAAACTGCATGTTTTATGACAGTTTAACTTAAAATGGTTTATTTTTCACTTTTCTATATTAGTAGTTATCTGATTGTGGGTTAAACAATGGGCAGTTTTCTTGAATGTCCACAAAGATGATAAAGTATCCTTGCATGTTTTTAGTGACAGCCACTTTTAAGAGTTGCTCTGTTTTATTTGAGCTGAGGAATATATAAAGTCAGCTCAACAAGGTACTATGTTCTTATTCTTTTCTTTGGCCAGGACCCCAGAGTCCTGATAAGAGAAAAGGAAAACATTACTTTTCCTTTCTAAGGAACTCTGCGAACATGCAGGCACCATGACAAGATCATTCATTGAGCAGGGCTACATTTTTCATTCACAATAGACTAGCAAATCTCTCCAGATCATAAGAACCACTCTTCTTGGATAATAAAATTAATGGGGTTCTATTAAAGTATAATATCATAATAGAATTTTTTTCAGAAAAATTGTGAATACTCGATTTTTATCACAGCCTATTATTCTTCTCTAAAAAGTTCCCAAGGGAAGTGTACATAAAATACAAACAAAACATAACAAGGAAGAATTTTATACTTTGCATCATTCATAAACCCTAAAATGGGATTTCAGGAAACTAAGCTGAAACATATGAAAGACTATTTTATTTTAAATGTGGATATGTTAGTAAGCTATTTAAATCTAAGAAGCATGGGATCCGTTTTTGCTATGATTCTCAGAGCCCAATTCCTGGTCCTTGAATTTTTTCATTTAATGGCATCAAGGGGACCACATTTTAAAGACCACAACATCCAGGTCTCGAAAGACACTGGAATATGCTTGAATTATTCAGATTTATTACACCATCTGTAAAATGTAATCCCAGCAGTGGCCTCAAATCTGACTAATCTAGATAAATTTTCCCTGTCTTGAGCACGGAGTAAAATGTGACTAGGAGGACTTCCTCTTAAAGATGACTGACTAAGCAGGGAGGATATGAAAATATTTATTTGTGTTTATGAATGAATTTTGAAAAACAAGAAACCTCAGACTGATACAAACTTGTGTCCTAGAAACATTGTGGCTTATTGGAACTCTAATAGCTTTGGGAAGAGTTCTAGATTCAAATTCTGACTCCATTACTAACTTCCTCTGTTAATCTTCGCAGTGTTCTAACCTAATCCTCATGACTAAAAATGTGAATAACAATATCTATTTCAAGGGGTTATTATGAGGCTCCATGTAGCAAACATATATTGCATTACAGGCACTGAAGATTTAAAGATAAATAAGCAATAAACATATTGATATGTTTGTTGTGAAGTAAACATTCATGTGAAATAATAGATAATTTATATGTGGTATGATAAGTATATTATACTGATATTCATGAAGAAATGGGTACACAGAAAAAAAGGCACTTAATTCAGTTTAGAGGCTCAACAAACACTGATTAAAGAAGAGAATGGTTATCCTGAGCTTTGTCTGTTTTATAGGATTTACCCATAAGAAAGTAAGGTGTTAAGAGGAAGAGAATTATGTGTTCAAAGAACAATAAGATATTTTGTACTCACTAGAATAAAATATGAAGGACTAATATTAGAAGATAAAACTTAGGACGTGTGAAAAGGTCCAATCATGAAAGATCATTGAGTTGGGTTAAGAAGCTTATAGACAATGGTAGCTTTTCAAAAAACACACACTTACACACACACACACACACCAAATCAAACAAATATAAAAAAATATTGAAAGTATGAAAATGTTTTATTATTTCAATGCTTGCTATCAAGGAAATATTTTTGGATAGACCAAACATTTATTCACTCTGATTTGGAAACAATAATGTTCCTGGATGATTTTCCATCAAGCCAGTCCCAATCCTGTTTTCCTCATGGACTCACTCTTCTGGTTACCAACTGCTGATCTATGTTGGGTCCTAAGTAATATGCCATGATCACTAAAAAGGCTGAGGCAGGAGGAGTACTCACAATTCCACACATTGTAACAGATACAAACAAAGATTCAGTTTCTGTCCTACATGATTCTTTTTCATCTTAAAACATAGTGTCAAGTTAGTTCTGTTGTCACAATATTACACAAAGTATTTCAAGTGCCAGCGGCAGGCAGACAGGGATCATACATAGTACCAATTGAATAAGATATATGCTAAACTTTAGCTACCATAGTACAGTGTGTTCGTAAAGTCATGGTGCACTTTTGACAAGTCACAGGAAAGCAACAAAAGATGATAGAAATGTGAAATCTGCACCAAATAAAAGGAAAACCCTCCCAGTTTCTGTAGGATGATGTGGCAGCATGTGTGCATGCGTAGATGATGATGTAACACCGTGTATACAGCAGAGCAGCCCACGGCCATGCCAATCAAAATGTGGATGGTACAGAGGAAAGTTCAGTGTGTTCTGTGGCTCGCTAAATTCAAATCCATGACTAAAGTGCAACGTGAATATTGGCGCATCTATAACGAAGCACCACCATATAGGAATAACATTACTCTGTATGATAAGCAGTTGAAGGAAACCCCATTCCGGTAGACCATCAGTCAGTGACAAGTCTGTAGAGGCTATATGGGATAGCTGCCTAAGGAGCCCTAAAAAAATCTGTGCGTGAGCCCACATCGAACTGCACTGAATAGGTATGAAACTGGAAGAGTCTTTCTTTTATTTGGTGCAGATTTCACATTTCTACCATCTTTTGTTGCTTTCCTGTGACTGGTCAAAAGTGCACCATGACTTTACAGACACACTATTTTAAGAACATTCTTACCAAGAATCAAATCTGTTGAAAAAGCTGAGGTAAGGTGAGACACTCCACTCATAGGTAGTTTCATTAGTAGGAAGAAAATGCTTATAAGGATAAAGTCTCATAGTAAAAATAAATAATTAAAAATGGGTCAATGCTAGACAGTATTAATATAAGAGATATATATTTTAACTCCAAAAAAAAAAAAAAAAGAGTATAGAGCACTAATCAGAATTTAAAAGCTAAAGGAATCCAGATGAAGAAAAGAGAAAGATGGCTATGAAAACTGAAATTGGGTTGACATTAAGAGTTAGTTTCATATATCATTTGTGAGAGTATATATCAAAACAACTCTCTGGAAAGCAGTTGGGCATTATGTCTCAAGAGCTCTAAGCACATTTCTACCAGTTTTATCCATAAACACCTTGGAATTTAGCTTAATAAAATAATCTCAGGTTTATACAAAGATATAGATATACAAATTTCCCTTGATGTTTATTAATTAGAAAAAAATCTAAAATTATGCTTTAAATGACACACACATTCATAAGTAGAAAAGTGGTTTAGTGAGAACATAATTAATGGATGGAAGACTATAGCCATTACAGAAAAGCTTTTCAGGGGATATTTTATGGCATGGAAAAATGCTCAAATTAAAGTTTGCTCTAGGAGCTTGCTGTCTTTTTACATTTGTGTGGTGTGTGCAGAAACACCTCATCCTACTTTATGTCAAGCCCCTGTTCTCAAACCATAGGCTTTGTGAGTCTATTGGTGGAGTCTCAATAAATGGAACTTGACAGAAATAAGGAGCAGCTAGACTCAAAAGCAATCAATAAGTAAATACATAGAGGACAGGGAGGAGACAAGGCAATCCAGTGTGGAGTCGGGAAATCTATACCTGTGTTCCTGAAGATTCCTATTGAGGGGTCAGAAGTAAATAATCAATAATCTTTTAAATCTAGGGTTAAAAATTGCCTCAAGTGTTATAATAAGAATGAGAGAAAGCTCTTTAGGACCTCAGTTTACACCAATCTCTGTGGTGTGGTTTTTGAAACTATCGCTTATTTGAGAGTCCTACAACATTAGAAATCTCCCTGCAACACATCATTCACTACTTATAATAAATTCTTTCCCCACTGGCTCTAAATTCCTGTGATTCTACAATTGTAATATTGCAAATTTTGCTATAGAAATTGAAAAAAAAACTGTTAGGATAAAATAAAATAAATAAGGTATAAAAAATGACTTTAAAAACTATAAATTACTCTTTAAAGTATTAGGATTAGTAAGATATTTTTGTTGAAGGAATATTCTAAAACCATATTCCTTCTTGTTTTAATTAATTTTCCTTATTAGTACAAAAATCATTTAAGTGTACAACTAAAGTAAATAGCAAAGTCTTTATGTATGGTTTCTTTGTAAGGTAGAGGTTAAAATTTTACACTGGCCTCTAATATATAAATATTTGAAAAAAGAGTTCAAAAAGACACAAATATTTGTAGTTGTGAAATACCAATATAATTAGTTGTCTATAAACCTTTTCAGAAGTTCAAATTTTAATTTCATAGAAGTGTTTTATTTCCACAGTAGCCAAAAAATAAATAGAAACAAAGTGCTTTTATAACCTGAAGGCAAAGCCATTTCAGCTGGAATATAGGTCATCTGTTTTCTGGCTCTGTTTTTTCCAAACAAATACTTCTTTCACTCATCACTGACCATTAAAGACCACTACAATTCTTCAAATGCTATTTCTTAAATTGCTTTCCATCAGTGAAATCTTGAAAATCTTAAGAAGCAGAGTTTAGAGTAGGCTTCAGTTGAATATAGACAACTCTAATGGCAAATAGAACGGACTCAACAGAAGGGAGGTGCGTATGGGGTGATGAAGTGTCACACTATTCGCTAGCACAAATGGAATAGGCAGCCCTGATTCAACAGTCTCTAAGTTCTTGCTGTCATTAACATTTCCTCCTTAATCAGTTTTAATCTTTTCTTCCCCACTTTCTTGGCCCAGAATTTTTATTTTTAGATTGTTAATGATTAATACTATAAAGGCTGAATAATCTCTTTATGGGCCAAGTGAGTATAGCAGTAAGAACATAAATAATTCTTGCAATCAAACCCCTTTTTGAATCTCGGCTCAACTCCTAAAACGTAACTTACCTGGACCTTACATTTTCAGAAATGTGAAGGGGGTGGGGGAGAATATTATTACGCTAGTTTAGCATTGCTTGGATATCAATACTACATATTACAATGCTTTATAAATCATTTTTACAATAGCATTGCATAGAAATTAGGCCACTTTGAAATATGTACTTTATTTAATAGGAAGGTAGGCAGTAGAGGGCCCTCTAACTTCTTTTGCTAGACAACTAGTTGTTCTACTAGGTTAATTGTCATCATCTGAAAGAGGGAGGTCATTCGAGAGAGGTAAATAGGATCTGTGACAGCAAGATAAGAAAAGAGTTCACCCAAGGCTACAAGTAGCCAACCGGCTGACTCGTGAGTAGGATGAAGACTCCAGCTCCTGTGCTTCTAAGTGAAGAACCTTGTAATTGAAATATATGATACATTCCAAAGCTTCTCGTGGGAATTAGCTTTGTCTGGACTTTACCTGAAATCATACCTTTCCTTGCCTTGTTCTCCTTCCTGTCTGGCTGAGCACCCGACCATTACCCCTTAATAAATCACTGCAACTTAATCCTTGACTTAGAGATTGCTTCTGGGAGAAGCCAACCCAGAAAACCCAATAAATTAGTCTTTCATTAATTAAACAAATATTTATTGAATATTTTCTAACTGCTAGTACTGTTCCTTTCCAGAAAGCAGAGACAAACAAAACAAACTCCCTCTCTATGCACCTTAGATGTTATTGAAAGAGTGGGAAAATAAATAAGTAAGTAAGTAAGTAAGTAGGTCTAACAATGTGATTTGTGTTAAAATTGTGATAAAAAATGCTATGACAAAAAACAAACCAGAGTAATGTAAAGAAGGAATTGAGAAGGACAGGAAATATAATTTTAGATAATAAGTTAGCAAAAACCTATCTAAGAAGTGACTGTTGACTATGAATTAAAGCCATCCTCCCCCAGTGTTATTTGCTCTTACATTTCAATATTGAGACATCAGTTTAAACCTTTGCAAGGACTTAACACATATTGGCACTCCGATGGGCCCTAGGAAGACACTTCTTCACAAAGAAAATGAGGTGTGGAGCTGAATTTGGGTTAAACTTCTGGAGGGATGAGTGGAAGATGATGGGTAGATTTCTTACTGGGCTACACAGGACAGAGACAGCAGGAGATTCTGGGATGTTGGGGTATGTTGGTTACGCTGAGGAAGTTCTTACTTGTTAGAATCCAAAAAAACCCGCTTTATTTAACTGTTTTCTTGCTTTTTTGTATGCTGTATAGTAATGTGATTGCTTTTCTGCATACAATCGGTGTCTCTTCAGCATCACTTGTCTTTTTGTGTAATTCTTATTCTAACAATTTAATATTTTTCTCCGCAGCATTTGACTCTGCCTGAAATTGCATTAAGAACATGTCAAAATAGAACTAATATATAATATAGGGTAGTCTCCTATCTATGTCAACCCATAGAGACAAACCAAAACTGATTCACTCTTTAAAATTCAAGTTAGCCATCCTCTTAATAAAATCTCTTCAAACTAAGCATCCAAAAAGAACTATTCAGTAAACAAGTACTGCTGGCTTTGGTTCCTGGGAGAAAAGGTTAACTGCAATATTTTAAGCAAATCATACATGCAAATGTGATGTACTGTTTCCAAATCTCTGTTCTTGATTTCGAGAGCACCAGCTCATTGGGTTGTACCAGGAACTAGTCTAGGATGAATGAACCGTTTGGATTTACAGTTGATCTGGATGACAGCAATTCACCACAAGTTTTTTCTCCAGTGAGATTGCATTCCTCTTTTTCTTTTTCTGTGAAGCAAGGAAAAATAAATAGGCCTAGCAATGCAATTGCTTATTATATTGATCAGACTTCTGGCATTAAAAATTCTGCCCTTTAACCTCTCCCTTTTCCAAGCTCTTTCAATGACTCTGATGTGCATGACAGGAATATGTACCCCAGGAGACACTATGAGCAATATTTTTTTTTATTACTGACAATGTAAAAAATGAATGTGTTTTAAACCCTCTACAAACTACTATTTAAAAACATAAGACATGATTGATCACCAGATGGAGCAGTAAAAATGAAAACTGGAAGATAAAGATGGAATACAAATATTTAATCATAAATGAAAAAAACAATAAAAATCTGAAGATAACTATATTCTGCTTGCAGATAATAACCTTTTGTGTGAGAATGAGTCACTTATAGTGTCTAATGTAGAAACATAAATTCAGTTGCATTATAAATAATTTTTTTTGCCTGCAACACTCTCACTTATGACCAAAAGCATTTTTCAGCTATTCTAATTTAGAAAAGTCTGATATATTAGAATATTTACATCACATCAGTCAAGAGACATTACTTCTATCAAGATAAAAGTTATTTCCTTCTGTAATTTAAAGAAAATATGACAGTATTTAAAATATACTGCAAGATTTTAGGCAAAAATTTGGATTCATAATAGGACATATATAATATTTTCTTTGAGATAGATATTATTTCAGTACTGGTGTTCTGAGAATGTTGATACAATGGCAATTTAAATTAGGGGATCAGGGAATGTGCAGATACTCCATTACTTTCAGCCATTTGTATAGTACCTTTTCACCATTGAAATAACAGTTGGTTTTGCATCGCATTTGCATAATCAAACAACTTTGTTTGATTTATCATTTGCTTTTCTTATGTTATTGTTTAATAAAAAAAATCAAATGTTTTTTTATTGCTTCAAATTTATTTTTAAATGTCCCCTAATTTTTGTGAGCAGTATATTTAAAAATATTTAGCAGATAGTATTGCATTATTTCTTTATGTAATTGAACTAGTTAAAAATCACTTACATGTAAATATGTGTTAGGCCTAACTTAAATAATTTTATTAGAAATTAATGACTACCTTGTGTTTAGTTTAATAATAAGACACTAATATTTAAGTTTTATATACAATGATAAATGAATAAATATATGAATTTTCTGTCACCATGTAAATTATAACCAAAAGAAATTCCTACTAAACTATGAGAGGCAAGCTTTCCAGCACTTATACGTTTTCCAGCACTTAGCACAAACATTGAAATGCAATATTTACAAAGGACAATATAAGTTAAATTTTTGACATTAAGATACCTTGTGTTAATGATTTGTTTTTATTAACTTCTTCTCCCCACTGGTGGTACCCAGTAGAGAATTCTGCCTACTGTAACATCCATTCACCTTCACAATGCCCACATTGTAAAAGGTCCAGCCTTTGAAAGTTTATGACTTGACATATGTCTGAATACACTGCAACAAATTAAAATACTCACAAAAATAAGTGGTAGTCTAAAAATATCTTCCATTATTGTATTAAATATAAACTTTGTATTTGTTTCTATAATGTTTCATTGCAGTTTGTCCTTCAGTTTTGACCTAATTTTTCAACTTTACAATTTTATATTGTAAGTACACATCCCGTGGTTCACTAGCAATGAAAAGGCGGGGGGACACAGCAGTATCTTCTTGTAAGACATGAAATATGAGAGGTACACACTTTCTTTCATAAGTATTAGTATTTAAGAGGCATGAATGGCTTGAATTTCAAAGGTAAAGAAAGTTAATACTGGCTCTGGCTGGTTTGCTCAGTAGTAGAGCATCAGCCTGGTATGCAGGAGTCCCAGGTTTGATTTCCGGCCAGGGCACACAGAGAAGCGTCCATCTGCTTCTCCACCCCTCCCCCTCTCCTTCCTCTCTGTCTCTCTCTTCCCCTCCTGCAGCCGAGGCTCCATTGGAGCAAAGTTGGCCCGGGCGCTGAGGATGGCTCTGTGACCTCTGCCTCAGGTGCTAGAATGGCTATGGTTGCAACAGAGGAGTACCCCAGATGGGCAAAACATCGCCCCCTGGTGAGCATGCCAGGTGGATCTCGGTCAGGCACATGTGGGAGTCTGTCTGGCTGCCTCCCTGTTTCCAACATCAGAAAAATACCAAAAAAAAAAAAAAAAGTTAATACTGGTCATGTTTTCCTTTTTTCCCATAGAACTGATCAGGCAAACATTCCAATGAAAGTCCAAATTACAGAAGAGAAGCAAAACAAGTTCCTCCATTTTTACCATCTGATATAAAAGAATTCAAACTAAACCAAATAAAATATTTTATCCTTAATTTATATGTAATTATTCCAGTAAAATGATTTTTGAGGTCAGTGTAAAGCATTTTCCTAAACATCGTCTGTCTGCTTATGACCATTCCTGGTACTTTTATTAGTTTAATTTTGAATTGTTTCTTTGTCCAGTTTTAAACAAATTATATACCTGTGTAATAAATTCACTGGGTGAGATCAAGACAGTAAATAACCTGAAAGAATCACAGCACTTTCACCTATTGTAAAATACACAGATATAAAATAAAATAGATTTATTTTAATTTCTCATTCTAGCAAATAATTTCATATTAGCCTGTCAGTGTTCCACTGTTTTTAGGACATCCAAAGTGTAGCTCACAGCCTTAGAATTCACACTATTCAATAAAGCCAATGGTGATTCACCCAAGAATGAAGTTCACTCACAGACAGTATTTAACAGATTATAGAGAAATCCATAGCAATCTCTCCTAGGGTGTTTTTATCTGTCACTTTGGGGTAATATCAATGTAAGTATATAATACTTTCCTACAGAAGACCATTTCTCTATTCAACTGTAACTTCTTATTTCCGAATGTGCTGTGATTTCTTGCTTGGCCTATTAGCCTTCTGGAAAATATAGGAGAGTATCAGCTGTTTTGGGTCAACCCATTGTCTTCTAGATGAGGGCTCATCTGGAAGTCCAGTGTCTGCCTTGTTGCTTGCTATTCTTCTGAAACAAGGACCAAATGCTGGTACCTGAGTGGGAGTAGAATTAATAAAAAGACTCCACTTGATTGAAAAAGAAAGTGGTATACATCTTTGATGAATACAATATTTAATAGTACAATGCTTTGAACAAGTTTATTTATTTAGTTTCCAGGATAGTTATGTAGCTGTTTAAAGGATTCCACCTCAGAAAAAGAACTTTTTTTTCAGATAGAAATTAACTCTAATTGTAAAACAGTTTAATGACACCTATTAAATATATAAATATTAAATGGAATAATGCATGCCAGTGGTTAAGGCATGATGTCTAGTTCAATTAGAAATGTTCAGTAAATGTAATTTTTCATTATTAATACTCAGTGTAGGCAAGGTTGCTTGTAATGTCACTGCGGTTAAATATCAAGATGTCCTAATCAGTTTGCAACAGCAGCTCAGTAATTAAAGTGGGTCCAAAAGAAAATAAAAGTGGAAGAGAAGTCATAAGTTCCTCATAATATTGGATGATAGTGTCATGTAGATATTAAATGTTGCTACCTCTATCTTCTAAAGTAGTCCCGCTGAAAGCAAAATTGTAACTAAAATTTCTGTCAAATTGAAAATCATATGAGACAGCCTGAGCACCCCAAATCCTGAACTATGACTGTTGGTCAAATAAGTTTTTAAATATGATATATATGTTTGTTCACTTATAGTTTGCATTGGGTGTGGGGAACAGGCTGTAAGCAGACAGGGTTGTTTTACCCTAAGGCTTAGTTTTAAGACTAAGCCTTTTCCACCCTGTTGTGGTGCACTCTTATGAGGAATCGCATTATGCCTCAGATAAGTGACATTGTATCAGAGACATCCTTGTTTGTATATTGGATTAAAGGTTTTGATTTCTACACTATAAAGTGGGGCAGACTAGGAGCTTGCTCTCTTGGTTCCTGAGATTAGCATTAAAGGAGAAGAGGGATTACATTCTAGGAGGAGAACAGGGTGGAGAGCAGAGTAAGGCCACAAGACCAGGAGAAGCAGCCAAGATGGTGGAGTGAATAAGTCTGGTGAAGTAGAAACCTTTGATTCTAGGGAATTCAGATAAGTCAGTAGCTTTGTGAGCACTGAAGGAGTGGGTTTTAGAGCCCAGTGTGTGTTTTTACTTGCCCATTGGGTGCAAGCTAGGATTAAAAGTAATGACCCACCATTTCTTGACTTCGTTGTTTCATTACCGACTGTCTGAATCAAATACGAACCTGCATGGGCCAGGCGGCTGTGATGGTGGCCATGCCTACTGGCTTAACACTGACCCTCTCCTAAATCTGTAATCTGTATTTCCTGTATCTCAGAGCACTCTGGTTAACCTAAAAATAAAAGGCCAAACAAGAGGAAACAAATGTTTATTTGAAATTCAAAAAATAGCTTTTCCTTAAGACATAATGCAGGCAGAAACCTTAATAACATTCTGATTAGGAGGTAAAAGAAAGTGCTTTGAGAAAGGGATGGGAAAGAAAAACAAGGAAGGAATTCCTATGGTGTTAAGACAATGAGGGAATCTGTAGAGGTACAAGTAAGCTGGCATAGTGGTGCTAATTTTGTTTTTCTTAGTTTAGTTGTTTTAACTTTATAAAAAGGGTATTGACATTTTGTATATAATGTTTTAGTACTTATGTTTTTCTTTTCAAAATTATATTTCTAAACCATCCATGGTGTTCTGCCTGTACTTCATTTTTTTTTTATTTAGATGATTAAATTTAACAAGTTGGCATTAATCAACTAGAGTACTTAGATTTTGTGTGTGTGTGTGTGTGGCAGAGACAGAGAGAGTCAGAGAGAGGGACAGATAGGGACAGACAGACAGGAAGGGAGAGAGATGAGAAACATCAATTCTTTGTTGCGGTTCTTTAGTTGTCCATTGATTGATTTCTTTTATTTTCCTTGATGGGGGGGGGGGGAGGCACAGCAGAATGAATGACCCCTTGCTCAAGAAGGTCATTGTGATGTTAGGCTCAAGCTGGTAAGCCTTACTCAAACCCAATGAGCCTGTGCTCAAGCTTGCGACCTTGAGGTCTCAAATCTGGGTCCTTCGTGTCCCAGTCTGATGCTCTATCCACTCAGGGTAGAGTATTTAGATTTTGGGAAAATATCTCCACATCATTTGGACAGTTGATTATGTTGTATACCAATCATGCAAAGTCAAATCATCCTCCCTCACCTTATATTTGTCCCTCTTTATGTCCCTCCCCTCCCCCACCAACTCCTTCTCCCCCCTCCCCACCTCCCTTTGATAACTACTGCACTCCTATTTATGTCCATGAGTCTCAATTTTGTTTCCCACTTATGTATGGAATCATATAGGTCTTAGCTTTTTAAGATTTACTTATTTCACTTAGTATAATGTTATCAAGGTCCATCCATGTTGTTGTAAATGATACTATGTCATTGTTTCTTATGACTGAGTAGTACTCCATAGTATATATGTACCACATCTTCTTTATCCAGTCCTTTATTGAAGGTCATTTTTGTTGTTTCCATGTCTTTGCCACTGTGAATAATGCTGCGATAAACATGGAGGTGCATGTGTCTTTACGTATCATTTTTTTCAAGTTTTGGGGGTATATACACAGTAGAGGAATTGCTGGGTCATATGGTAGTTCTATTCTTAATTTTTATAGGAACAACCATACTTTCTTCCATAGTAGTTGTACTAATTTACATCCCCACCAACAGTGAATTAGGGTTCCTTTTTCTCCACAGCCTCTCCAACACTTGTTATTATCTGTCTTGTTGATAATAGCTAATCTAACAGGTGTGAGGTGGTATCTCATTGTAGTTTTGATTTGCATTTCTCAAAAAGCTAGTGAAGATGTGCATCTTTTCATGTATCTATTCGTCATTTGTATTTCTTCTCAGGAGAAGTGTCTGTTCACATCCTCTCCCCATCTTTTTATTGGATTGTTTGCTTGTTACTCAGTTTTTTGAGTACTTTAAATACAGTGTGTCCATAAAGTCATGGTGCACTTTTGACCGGTCACAGGAAAGCAACAAAAGACATTAGAAATGTGAAGTCTGCACCAAATAAAATAAAAACTCTCCCAGTTTCATACCTATTCAAGTGCAGTTCAATGTGGGCTGATGCACAGATTTTTTAGGGCTCCTTAGGTAGCTATCCCGTATAGCCTCTACAGACTCGTCACTGACTGATGGCCTACCAGAATGGGGTTTCTCCACCAAACTTCCGGTTTCCTTCAACTGCTTATCCCACTGAGTAATGTTATTCCTATGTGGTGGCACTTCATTATAAATGCGCCGATATTCATATTGCACATTGGTCACGAATTCGAATTTAGCGAGCCACAGAACACACTGAACTTTCCTCTGTACAGTCCACATCTCGACTGGCATGGCTGTGGGCCGCTCCACTGTATACACGGTGTTATGTCATCATCTGCACATGTGCACATGCTGTCACATCATCCTACAGAAACTGGGAGGTTTCTCCTTTTATTTGATGCAGATTTCACATTTCTATTATCTTTTGTTGCTTTTCTGTGACCGGTCAAAAGTGCACCATGACTTTAAGACACACTGTATATTGAATATTAACCCCTTATCGGAGCTGTTGTTTGCAAATATTATCTCCCATTTAATTGGCTGTTCGTTTTGTTATCAGTTTCGTTGCTGTGCTGAAGCTTCTTAGTTTGATATACTCCCATTCATTTATATTTGCCCTTACTTCCCTTGCCTTTGGGGTCAAATTAATAAAATGTTCTCTATGGCCAAGATACATGAGTTTGGTTTCTATATTTTCTTCTATGTAATTTATTGTTTTAGGTCTTGTATTTAGCTCTTTGATCCATTTTGAATTAACTTTTATGCAAGGGAACAAACTGTAGTCAAGTTTCATTCTTTTGCATGTGGCTTTCCAATTTTCCCATCACCATTTATTGAAGAGGCTTTCTTTTCTCCATTGTGTGTTGTTGGCCCCTTTATCAAAGATGATTTGCCCATATATATGTGGTTTTATGTCTGGGCTCTCAATTTTGTCCCATTGGTCTGTGTATCTATTTTTCTGCCAATACCATGCTGTTTTGATTATCATGGCTCTGTAATATAATTTGAAGTCAAGTATTTTAATGCCTCCAGCTTTTTCTTTTTTTTTCCCTTCAGTATTACTTCAATTATTTGGGGTTTTCTGTGGTTACATACACACTTCATGATTTTTTTGTTCCATTTTTTAAAAAAAATGACTTTGGAATTTTGATAGGAATTAAATTAAATTTGTATATTGCTTTGGGAAATATGGCTATTTTAACCTTATTTAATCTTTCTATCCAAGAACATGGGATTTTTTTTATTTTATTGTGTCTTTTTAAATTTCCTTTAATAATGCTTTGTAGTGTTCAGTATATAGGTCCTTTACATTCTTTTTTTATGTTTATTTCTAGGTATTTTATTTATTTTTTTGTTGCAACTGTAAAAGGATTTATTTTTTTAGTTCATTTTCCAAAGTTTTATTGCTGGCATATATGAAAGCAATAGATTTCTGTATATTAATTTTGCATGCTGCAAACGTACTCTATTGGTTTATTGTTTCTATTAGTCTTCCTGTGGAATCTTTGGTGTTTTCTATATACTGAATAATGGCATCTTTAAAAAGTGAAACCTTTACATCTTCTTTCCTGATATGAATGACTTTTATTTCTTTTTCTTTTTTGATTGCTCTGGCTAGAACTTCCAGCATTATGTTGAATAGGAATGGAGAGAGTGGGCAGCCTTGTCTAGTTTCAGAGGAAAAGTTTTCAGCTTTTTACCATTTAGTATGATATTAGCTGATGGTTTGTTATATATGGCCTTTATTATGTTGAGGTATTTTTCCTCTATACCCATTTTATTGAGTGTTTTAAACAAAATGGATGTATTTTATAGAATGCCTTTTCTTCATCTATTGATAAAATCATATGGTTTTTGTTCTTTGTTTTGTTGATATGATTATACTTATGTTAATTGTTTTACATATGTTGAACCGTCCTTGTGCTTCTGGGATGAATCTGACTTGATCATGGTGTATTATTTTTTTAATATGTTTTTGTATTCGATTTGTTAGTATTTAGTTTAGGATTTTTGCATCTGTATTTATTAGAGATATTGGTATGTAGTATTATTTTTTTTTTATTGTCCTTGCCAGGTTTTGGTATGTGGGTATTATTGGCCTCATAAAATGTATTTGGAAGTATAGCTTCTTCTTCCAGTTTTTGGAGGACTTTGAGAAGGATAGGAACCAAATCTTCTTTGAATGCTTAGTAGAATTCACTAGTATAGCAGTCTGGCCCTGGACTTTTATTTTTGGGGAGCTTTTTGATAGTTGTTTCTACTTCCTCCCTGCTTATGGGTCTATTTAGGCTTCCCACTTCTTCATGATTCCATCTAGGAATGGAATCATGGTTATATAGTTCTAGGAATTTATCCCTTTCTTCTAGATTGTTGAACTTGGTGGCATATAGTTTTTCATAGTATTCTACAATGATCCTTTGTATATATATGATATCTGTGGTAATTTCTTTCATATCATATTTTGTTTATATGAGTCCTTTCTCTTTTATTCTTAGTGAATCTTGCAAGGAGCTTGTCAATTTTGTTGATATTTTCAAAGAACCAGCTCTTTGTTGTATTAATTTTTTCTATAGTTTTTCTGTTCTATATTTCATTTATTCTGCTCTAATTTTTATTATTTTGTTTCTTCTGCTGGTTTTTTGTTGCATTTGTTATTTTTCTAGTTCTTTAAGATGTGATGTTAAGTTACTTACTTGGGCTCTTATTTTTTTTATATAAACCTCTAATTATAGAAACCTCAAATGATATGAACTTTCCTCTTATTACTGCTTTTGTTGCATCCCAGAGATTCTGATATGTTATGTTATCACTTTTGCTTGTCTGTATATATATTTTTTATCTTTAATTTTTTTCTTCTTTGACCCAGTCACTTTTTAGAAGTATGCTGTATAATTTTCCCATTTTATTGGAAATTCTTTTGCTGGTGAATTCTAGTTTCAAAGCCTTATGGTCAGAGAATATGCTTGGTATAATTTCAATCTTTCTGAATTTGTTGATGTTAGTTTTGTGGCCCAACATATGGCCTATTCTTGAGAATGTTCAATGTATACAAAAGAAAAATGTATATTCCGATATTCTGAGATAAAATGTCCTGTAGATGTCTATTATATCATTTTGTTCTAGTGTTTCATTTAAGGCCAATATTTCTTTATTGATTTTCTGTTTGGATGAATGATCTAGAACCATCAGTGATGTATTGAGATCTCCAAGTATGATTGTATTTTTGTCTGTTTCTATTTTTAGATCAGTTAGTAGATGTCTTATATATTTTGGTGCTTCCTGATTTGGTGCATACATATTAAGAAGTGTTATGTCTTCTTGATACAATGTCCCCTTTAACATAACAAAATGACCATCTTTGTCTTTGGTTACCTTTGTTGTCTTGTAGTCAGCAGTGTCAGCTATGAGTATGGTCACACCTGCTTTTCTTTGGATATTATTTCCTTGGAGAACTGTTATCCAGCCTTTCACTTTGAATCTATTTTTATCCTTGTAGCTTAGATGTGTCTCTTGAGAGCAGCATACAGTTGGATTTTGCTTTTTGATCCAATCTGCTACTCTGTGCCTCTTTATTAGTAAGTTCAATCCATTTACATTTAATGTAATTATTGACACTTGAGGATTTCCTATTGCCATTCTATATACTGTTTTCTGATAGCTTTGTGTCTTGTTTGGTTCTTCTCTCTCTCTCTCTTTTTTTTTTTTTTGTCATTTTTTTTCTGTTGGTGATATTCCATACTCCTTTCCTCTGTTTCTTCTTTTTTTAAGCTGTATGTTTCAGTAGTGGCATTTTTAGGGGTGGTTATCATTAGGTTATTAAAAGAAAAATAATCATATTTATTAGAGTGCATTATCTCATGAGTGTTTCAGCACTCCATCCTCCTTTGCTATTGCTGATCTTCGTCTTTTCCCTTTTTAAGTTATTGTTATCACAGATTATCCTTGTTTTTATTGCAGTCTTGTTGAAGCTTTTATTTGTACTTTTGTTTTGTTTGTTTTTTTTTATTTGGTTGGATAACCCCCTTTAATATTTCATGAAGTGGGGATTTTCTGGTTATAAATTTTCTCAGCTTCTTTTGTCTGTAAATGTCTTTATTTTCCCTTCATATTTGAAGGATAGCTTTGATGGATATAGTATTCTTGGATGGTAGTTTACCTCTTTCAATACTTTAAATGTTGGGGTCCACTCTCTTCTGGCTTGTAGAGTTTCTGCTGAGAAATCTGATGATAGCCTAATGGACCTTTCTTTATGTTACATTCTTCTTTTCCCTAGCTGCCTTGAGGATTCTTTCTTTGTCATTGATTTGTGATAATTTCATTATGATGTGCCTTGGAGTAAGTCTGTTTAAATTGAGGTAACTTGGTGTTCTGTGGGCTTCTTGGATTCTAGGCTCTCTTTCTGCTGGCTTAGGAAGTTCTTGATTATTGGTTTGAATATATTCTCTACTCCCTTTTCTCTCTCCTCTTCTTCTGATATACCCATTATTCTTATATTGCTCTTCCTGATGGAGTCAGACAATTCTTGTAGGGCTTTCTCATGTTTTTTAAATTTGTGAGTGTTGGGCAGATAAAATGTATTATGCTCACTTTGTTAAAGATGGCGCTGCCCACGTGGAGGTTGTTGCCCAGGTGATATTAATGTGTGTCTCTGTGGGCTGTGGGCAGGCAGGATCCTTGTAGCCTGGGGCTTGGTTTTAGGACTAAGCCTTTCACACCCTTTTTGATATGGGTGGTGCAATCCCATCATGACCCAGATAAGAGATTTTGTATTAGAGACTTCCCTATTTTGTATATTGGATTAAAGGTTTTGATTTCTACACTATAAAATGGGAGCAGAATGAGAGCTTGCTCTCTTAGTTCCTGAGATTATCATTAGAGGAGAGAGCAGAGAAAGGCCATGTGGAGGAGGCCTGGAGAAGCAGCCAAGATGGTGGAGTGTTGAGGGAGAAGCCAGTTTGTACAGAGTTTGTGCAGGGAGAAGGAAGGAGATGGGGAACAGAGGTGAATAAGTCTGGTGAGCTAAAAACCTTTGATTCTAGGAAACTCGGATAAGTCAGTAGCTTTGCAATTTGAAATACACTGCTGCTTTAGGTGTAGTCCAAAGGTTGTTTTGCCCAGTTTTAACATTCTTAAGGTTTAAGGAGTAAGACTTTAAAGCCAGCCCGTAGAGCCAGAGCCACTATCACAGCAGCCTGGCCTATGCAGGTTTGCATTGGATTCGGACAGTTGGTAAAGAAACAATGGAGCCAAAAGCAGATGGGCTGTCATCTTTAATTCTAGCTTGCACCCGGCGGGCAAGTAAAAAATACACACTGGGCTCCAAAACCCAGTCACATTCAGTGCTCACAAAGCCACTGACTTAGCCGAGTTTCCTAGAATCAAAGGTTTCTAGCTCACCAGCCTTATTCTCCTCAGTTCCCCAACTCCTTCCTTATCCCAGATACAAACTCTACACAAACTGGCATCTCACTCAGTACCCCGCCATCTTGGCTGCTTTTCCTGGCCTCCTCCACGTGGCTTCCTTCCGCTGCTGGCTCTACTCTCTTTGCTCTCTCATGCTAACCTCAGGAACCAAGAGGCAAGCTCTCGTTTTGCCCCCATTTTATAGTGTAGAAATCCAAATCCTTAATCCAATATACATAATAGGGAGGTCTCTAATACAAAGACACTTCTGAGGCATGATTGGATTGTACCGCCCCACATCAAAATGGGTGGGAAAGGCTTAATCCCAAAACCAAGCCCCAGGCTACAAGGATTCTCAACACACATTAATATCACCTGGGCAACGGCCTCTTTAACAAAGTGAGCATAATACATTTTATCTGCCCAACAAAGACTTACAAGGCAGGTCCTCTGGGATGATGACTCTGACTCCATTTTGAAGTAACTCTGTTTATTATTTATTGAGCAGATAAAATATATTATGCTCACTTTGTTAAAGATGGCACTGCCCACGTGGAAGCCCGTTGCCTAGGTGATATTAATGTGTGTTGAGGGTGGGCTATGGGCAGGCAGGATCCTTGTAGCCTGGGGCTTGGTTTTAGGACTAATCCTTTCCCACCCTTTTTGATGTGGGGTGGTGCAATCTCATCATGCCTCAGATAAGTGACTTTGTATTAGAGACTTCCTTATTTTGTATATTGGATTAAAGGTTTTGATTTCTGCACTATAAACTGGGGCAGACCAGGGAGCTTGCTCTCTCAGTTCCTGAGATTAGCATTAGGTGAGAGAGCAGAGAGGAGAGCAGAGAGAGGCCATGTGAAGGAGGCCAGGAGAAGCAGCCAAGATGGCAGGGTGTTGAAGGAGAAGCCAGTTTGTGTAGAGTTTGTGCAGAGAGAAGGAGATGGGGAACAGAGGTAAATAAGTCTGGTGAGCTAGAAACCTTTGATTCTAGGAAACTCAGATAAGTCAGTAGCTTTGTGAGAACTGAATGAGTGGGTTTTAGAGTCCAGTGTGTGTTTTTACTTATCTGCCAGGTGCAAGCTAGGATTAAAGCTAATGGTCCACCAGTTCTTGGCTCCATTGTTTCATTACCGACTGTCTGAATCCAATGTGCACCTGCACAGGCAAGGCAGCTGTGATGATGGCTGTGGCTCCTGGCTTTACAATATTATTTTTCACATTTTGTGTACTTCACTTTTTTCATCTGAAGTTTTCAGTTCTGTGTATTATAGTTTTGACAGGAGTTCTTTGTATCAGCTAGATTATCTGATGTTAACTAAGAGAACATACTGATTGTTGGTCAAATAAGTTTGTAAATATGATATATATGTTTGCTCGCTTATAGTTTGCATTGGGTATGGGGGACTGGCTGCAAGCAGGTGGGTCATTATAGCCTAAGGCTTAGTTTTGAGACTCAGCCTTTCCCATCCTAAGTGACTTTATCAGATACTTCTTTGTTTGTATGTTGAATTAAAGGTTTTGATTTCTACACTATAAAATGGTCAGAGGAGCCCATGCTGAAAAAGAGCAGAAAAAGGAGAGCAGAGAAAGGTCACATGGAGGAAAGGAGAAGCAGCCAAGATGGTGAAGTGCTGAAGGAGAAGCCAGTTTGTACAGAGAGAAGGAAATGGGGAACAGAGGTGAATAAGGCTGGTGAGGTAGAACACTTTGATTCTAAAAAACTCGGATAAGTCAGTGGTTTTGGGAGCCCTGAATGGAAAGGGAAGTGTTTTCCCATTGTGTGTATTTCTTGCCCACTGGGTGTAAGCTAGGATAAAGATGATGGCACATCAGTTCTTGGCTCCATTGTTTCATTACCGTCTGTCCAAATCCAGTGAGAACCTGCACGGGCCAGGCGGCTGTGATGGTGGCTGCGGTTACTGGCTTTACACTGATGAATAAAAAGTGGTTACAGTCTTTTAAGAGAGTGTATTTGTGTATTGATAGAATTCTGTTGCTGGCTTGATGCACTCAAAAAAGTGACAATGGAGGGACCCAGGATCCTCCATGTCCAACCTGGCTTCTCTGACTTACTCTTCCCAAAGAAAAACTCATTTGATGAATAAAATTGTGTGCCTTTGATGCATCTACTCCTTCTGGGCTCCTTAATCACCCATTTACCACTCCATCATTAAGTCACCCTATCAACACACTCCATAGTGCAGAAGTCAGTCCTGAAGTTCTGAGTGCAGAGGTTAATTGAATGAAGGATGTGGACAAAGTAGAAGCATGGTTCTAGTTTGGGTTGAAGGTACATTTTCCAATCCAGTTTTATCAGTTTTAAAAAGTTAATTTTTTAATTGAGAAAAAAAAGCAACAGAGGAAACAATGCTGGACACAGATAACAGTGTTATGATTGTAGGGATGGGGATGGGGATGGAGGATGTGGAGGTGGAGGGGCTAAAGGTGAGAAAAAGGGTGATAGACAGAGACTTAACATGGGTTTGTGAACACACAGTACAGAGTACAGATGATGTTTTATAAAATCATGTACCTGAGACTTGTATAATCTTGTTAACCAGTGTCACCCCAGTCAATTCAATAAAAAGGAAAGAACTGATTTTTTGATCCTCAATCTGACTCGCTTGGCTCATTTCTCGATACTTCTGGACAGGGTGAAGAGAGTAAGATTACTACACAAATTATTTGTATACATTTTTTATATCCATAGTAAACAACCTATTTTCTTTGGGTTTATGAGAGACCATTCTATAGTTTTCTGGGCAAATAATAATCTGGGAAAGAGAATAACAACCTGGGTATTTAACTATCACTATATAATAACTATAGAATAGATGATGACCATTGAGAAGAAAGGTATAGCTAATAGAAAAGCTACATCAGAAGTTGAGTAGCTACCATCCTTTCAATAATATATGTTGTTTCTGACTCACACGGTGAAAACAGACATGGATGGTAGGTTTTTATCAATCACCAATAACTACAGCTCTGAAGATTGCTGGTTTTCCACCTTCTCTTCTATTCACAATCGCTAACAGCAATTTTGAAAGGAGATTGAACTGAAGATGTCTGTGTGGAGGCTAAATATTTATAACATTTAGGTTTCATACCTTGATCCTCTCACCGTCTTCATTTGTTTATTTATTTTGTTAAAGTGCTACTGTTTCTTAATGAAGATCAGGTCATTGAGAATAGTTGCTTCAGAGAGGACCCGTATATTGGTTGAAATGTAGAGTCAAATTCTATTTTTTTAAAAAAAGTCTTACACATATTTAAAATTGAAAAGCATTCTCAAAGTTAGGGAACCACTTTCTTTTTGTATCAGAAAGCATTTTATTTAATTTACAATGAACAGACTGTTTTTTTTCCCTTGACAGTTACATGTATTGAGCTAACAACATTATAATAGGTGTTCATAGAGAAAGAGAAAAAATGTATTTTGCAATATAACAGGTTGTTAGTTGTTATTATTACTTTAATACTTCCTAAAGTTACAAAATAATTAAGAACACCTATCAAATTTCAAGGAGTCTTGAGTTCCAGAACAAGTCTATATGTTTGCGAAAGTTTTTCCTCCTTATTTTCAGTTCATGGGAAAACACTGGCATTGAATTTTATTTGGTAAATGAATTGTTTAAAATATTAACAATGCTTTTTTTGTTGCTCAAAAGAAGAAATTGGTTTGTCATTCCTTTACCTGAAAGGCTTTCAAAAAATGAGGATGTATTTTGAAGTTTGTCATTTCTTGCTGACAGTAAAATAAAAGTTACATTTATTTTGCAGTTACAAGTGTTGTTTGAACATTCCTTTACATACAGCAAGCACACCAAATGGGGCAGTATATCCATCACACAAATCTTCATGAATGGAATCACTGGATTCAAGAGTGTATACATTTATAACTTTCATAAATTGCTAAATAACATCTATAGGGATTGGATCTTATTATAATCCCACCTACACTTCTACAACACAGAGGTTAGGAAACTTGAATTTTTGTCAGTGGAGACATTTGGCTTATTTTATATTTTTTCTCTAGCTACATGGGTTTTGCTCCCATTTTCCACCCAGACCAAATGTCTTCCCCATAGCACTGACTTTAGGAGCATCTCACATCTGCTCTGTGACACCTTCACCAGCCACCTCAATCGAGATGTTAGTTCTTTGCTTTGAATCCTGCTTACACTTCTCTGTGTCAACTATTTGCCTCCTGCCTTTGAATTTAAGGCTAATTACCACTTTATGTGTAGCATCTCCTTCACTAAATTACAAATTTACTAAAGGAAGAAAATAATTTTGAAACAGTTTCATATGCCTCACAAACAAAAATGTGTTTATGTATTTTCTTTTTTTTTTTCATTACTTAATTAGGATTCTTCACCTCAGATAAGTAAGGGTTTGTTCTCAGCAATTGGGCATAATCAGCTGGCCCCTCTTATAAACAATGAATTAAATACATGACCCTGTTCCTATAAGCAGACAGCTCTTTCCTTACGGCAGCAATACATTATTCAGAATCCTGCCTTTTTGTCACCTATCCAGTTTTTAATCACTGACACAATTTTCCCTCTTCTCTCTCTGTTGCTAAGAATTTATAGGTTTTTGGAAATTCACCGGCAACAAGAAATGGATCTGTCCATGGGTGGAAGCTAACCTTGTGGTCTCTGGAAAACTAGACCTTAGACTGCACAGACTGAAAGAAAGCTTCTTGTGTGTTCCCTAAACGCAGACACAGATTCTCACTATCAGGTGATAGGATAAAAATATCTCTTAATAGGCATTGAACATCTAAATTGAGTACATCTGGCAATCCTCCTTTATTTACTTTTTGTTAAGCATCGTAAAGTAGCCTTTCAAGGCAGAGAGGAAATGATTTACATTTGCAAAGCCCAGGCTGATTTATTCCTAACAAATTTTGCACACCCAGATGATTTGTGTTCCACCTTCCAAATTCTTTTAAACTAGGTTCCCAGGTGCAGAGGTGAGAGATGCCAGTGTATAATTTTTGGATTACCGTTAACTTGCTCTGCAAGATGTTCAACACTTTGGCTACGCTCCAATTTCTGGGTATAGTCTCTGCTTGAAAGGATAAACTACATATTTTTGTAATTATATAGAAATAAAAACACATTTTCCCAATGAGAATGCCAAATTTGCCAGCTATCTTAAAACATCTTTATTCTCATGCTCTCACTCTAAAAATAAGCTCTATTTCAAATTAGAGCTCTTGTGCGGAGTTTTACCAGCTTATAATGAATCTTAAAAAACAACTGCCCTAAATTTAAAACACATAGAATTAGACAGTGTGACTAGTGATCATTTAAGGAAAGGCATTGGAGAGTAATTTTTTGAGGACCAGACCCAGACTAACCCTTAGAAGAAGCGATCTTATATGGTTATTCTATTGGGACCTCTCCTCTTTAATCTTTAGCTTACCAAGACACTAAGATAAAGTTCACATCTATGATGCTCAGCTTCTCAAATTATAAAATACAGAATTCCTAAAACTTTTTATTAGTGTTTACAAAATCAGTAAAAGGTAGATATTACACATGTAGACAAAGTGTTTAAAAGATGGGTTGCCAAGGTATACCTCAGCAATCTTACCTCAATGGTCAGAAAAACAATATTTGGAAAGCTTGTCTACAAAATTCAGATGTTTAAAACTCTCCTGCAGTAGTTCTTTAATTAGTTGACATCAGTGAAGTAGTACACTTGAGCAATAAAATAATAGAATATTATTTTAGGATCATTTGGACAGAGAAAGCTTATTCTAGGATTTTGAAATGGCATACAAGATGAAGAACTTAGCATTAAAATTTGAATCTTTTCATACTTACCTGGCAGGGGAGATACCATGATCACGAAGGTAGTTTTCCCAGGGCGAGGCTTATCCATTGCACTCTGGATATGCTGACCCCTGCGATTTCCCCAAATGTGGGAAACTCGACTGCATAATTTGTGGTAGTGGGGGACTGCGTTCTCGTTCATTTAAATTCTAAAAAAAGGCCGTGGCTGGTTGTCTCAGTGGTAGAGCGTCGGCCTGGCGTGCAGGAGTCCAGGTTCGATTCCCCACCAGGGCACACAGGAGAAGCTCCCATTTGCTTCTCCACCCCTCCCCCTCTCCTTCCTCTCTGTCTCTCTCTTCCCCTCCGGCAGCCAAGGCTCCATTGGAGAAAGTTTGCCCGGGCGCACCTAGGATGGCTCTGTGGCCTGTGCCTCAGGCACTAGAATGGCTCTGATTGTGGCAGAGGGAAGCCCCAGATGGGCAGAGCATCACCCCCTGGTGGGCATGCCGGGTGGATTTCGGTCGGGCGTATGCGGGAGTCTGTCTGACTGCCTCCTCATTTCCAGCTTCAGAAAAATACAATAAATAAATAAATAAATTCTAAAAAAAAAAATTGAATCTTTTCTTAATTTTATCCAGGAAAATAATATCATCTTGCTGTGTAAAATTGTTGAGATACTCAAATAGAAGAAACTTATTAGTAGAAGGAAAATTAAATCCAACAAGAAATTAAAATCACACAATATTTAATCAATCAATGATAGGTAATCAATACTATTTAATCAATGGTAGAATAAACAGAGACATTCTCACAAGAGAAGTAAATGAACACTGAGCCTTATTAACTTTTATTGATCAATGTGTAAATGTATACCTTGACCTCGTTCTTTTGGGTAAATACATTAGCCTTTCCCTACTAAAAACCCAAATCCATGATCTTGCATTTTAAATGATTTATTATAATGAATATATAGGAAGAATAATTGGAATTAACCATTGCTCTCTTCATGTGTTCATATAGACTTTTGTATAGATATCAATATCTAGCTATTTTTAATATTGTAATTACCTTTTAAAATATGTTTTATCCAAGTAACATATAAAAGTTTGAAAAATCAGATATCACCAAAGAGCTTGCAAAAATTAACATTGACACTATGTCAGTGTCCCTCATACCCAGTTTGTTTACCCAGAAGTAACCATTTAAAAACATTTCTGATGAATACTCCCAGAATTGTAAAAAGTGGAAAAAATTGTTAAAATTTTGATCTATCAAATTTACACATAAACTATTGATAGCTCTATCTAAAAGACAAGGCTTATAATCACTGCTCATTATTTCCAAACCTCTTCTTCCCAAGTAGTTATTCCATAATTCTCTTACTTCTTCCACTCATCCCATCTGCAATTTCAAATAACTATGTTCTACCAACCTTCATTATTATGTCTTCCTACCCTCTTTGTAAGATGAGATCATACGTCTGTCCTATCCTCCAATTCATCTTTACTCACTCACTGTATCTTTGCTTCTATATTCTCCTCTTCAATCAAAATTAAGCCTTCCATAATTTATCTATACGTTAATAAGAAAAGTATAGTGCAAATGTAAATTAGAATTCATGGTAGGATCAAATACAGTTGACCTCTCTTTGAACAATATGGGTTTGAATTGCACAGGTTCATTTATACACAGCTTTGTTGTTGTTGTTCAAGTATGTATACAGACTGCCCTCAATGTCCCAGGGTTTTAAATCCTCAGATTCAACCAACCACAAATGGGAACAGTATTAGAATCCACAGATTCAGAAAGACCTGAATGTATGCATTGTTCTCACCACTTTATATGAGACTTAAGTATCAACCGTAGATTGTGATATCCATAGGAGAATGGAACCAATTCCCTCTCCGATATTGTGTGAACTAAGGGATGAATATAGTTAAGCTTTGGAGGAGTCAAAAGTTAAAAGTTAATTTTCAACTGGAGGGTGTCTGTGCCCCTAATGTCCAAGAATCAACTGTACTGTATTAATAACATGTTTCCTTCTGTGGTTCCCTTGGAACGGTCACTGGGTTAATAAAGAATATATGAATACTATAAATATTTCATATATATATATATATATATCTTTTTTTATTTTAAACCAGACTTAAGGTTGACAACAAAACTGTATTATTGAAACTTCCCTTTCCTGTCTTATATTTGTTATTTTCTGAATCTCAAGTTTTTTTCTATATTGGTTTACTCTGTTAATTTGCTGAAATATATTCTTAATATCTTAAGAAAGAGTTTTTTTTATGAAGCATACCTTTTGAATTCTTTCAGAATTTTAAAATACAGGATTTAAAATTCCTCACATTTTAGAGAAAATTTTCCTGAGTATATAAATCCACATTGAAAATCATTCTTCTTAAGAACTTAAAAAGCATTTCTCCATTTATATCTATGATGCTTAGTTAGTAATGATGGTCTAATTATCTGTCATTTAGAATTGATTTTAGGATCTTTGATCTTTGTTTGTTTTTAATATTTCACAATGTCTAAATATTTTAAGGTTCAGTGCTTGGAAAGCTTTTTTTTAAAATTAGATGTGTTTCTTTCTTTAGCTTTGAAGGACTTTTTGGTACTTTGTCTTTGATTATTTCACCACTTTTCTCTTCATCTTCTGTACCAAGAACTCCTATTAGTCAAATGTTAGACATCCTTAACTGATCTTTTTGGTTGTATATTCTTTTGTTTTTATTATCGTTATATCAAATGAGTAATTACTTCATATTTATCTTTCAACCTTCAACTAAATATATTATTCCAGTAATAACTTTTAATTTCCAAGATTATTTTCTCTCTTCTCTTTTTTCTTCTTCCTCTTCCCCTTCCTGCTACCACTTCCCTTGCCATTCTTCCTTCTCTTTTTCTTTTTCCTCCTCCACTCCCTCTTCCTCCTCCTCTTTCTTCTTCTTCTTCTTCTTCTTCTTCTTTTTTCTTCTTCTTCTTCCTCTTCTCCTTCTTCAACTTTTTCCTCCTTCTCCTCCTCCTCCTCCTCCTCCTCCTCCTCCTCCTCCTCCTTCTTCTTCTTCTTCTCCTCCTCCTCCTCCTCCTCCTCCTCCTCCTCCTCCTCCTCCTTCTTTCTTCTATTTAAAGCATTCTGTCAGTTTGCACATGCAGAACTTTCTCAAATTCACCTGATAAAATTCATGAAAACTTTAAAACTTATTTTGGTTCTCTAAATTAACTCCTATTTTATCACTGTTAGTTTTTAAAGAGTGTATCTTTATCATTCTTTTCTATGTTGTCTTATTTTCATAACATTCTGGTGAATCAAGTAGCCAATTCATAATAATAAACTAAGAATACTGACTTGGGAGAATTTACAATGGGGAAATGCTTCAGAGGGAGAATTCATGAGGGGAGATTCCTGTATTGGAGGACTCATGCCCAGATTAGAAAAATTTCCCTCTAGTTCTCTATTAGCTAAAATAATTACCCTTATTTTTCTCAGACAGCTTTGTTAAATTTGTATTTGTGCCTGAGAGAAAGCATTCAGCATAAGAAATTGGAGGAAACTGTATAGTGGTTTACTTTTGCCATATATGTCCTCCATTAACCATCTGTTCTTATGGTCCTGGCCAGTTGGCTCAGTGGTAGAGCCTCTGCCTGGCATGTGGATGTCCTGGGTTAGATTCTGGCTCAGGGCACAAAAGAGAAGCACCCATCTGCTTCTCCACTCTTCCACCTCTCTTTTCTCTCTCTCTCTCTCTCTCTCTTCTCATTCTCTTCTCCACCCCTCCCGCAGCCAAGGTTTGATTAGAGCAAGTTGGCCCCGGGTGCTGAGGATGGCTCCATCGCCTCCACCTCCAGCACTAAAAAATGGCTGCAGTTGCAAGGAGCAAGGGCCCCAGATGGGTAAAACATAGTCCCCTAGTGGGCTTGCCAGGTGGATCCCAATGGGCGCGCATGCAGGAGTCTGTCTTTGCCTCCCCTCCTCTCACTAAAAAAAAAAAAAAAAAAAAAAATTATCTGTTCTTAGATCTAGTTCTTCCTCCTAAGCATCAAAGCATCTGCCATCTCTTAGCCTACAGTCCCTTTGGAGTTTCTGTCAAAGTAGTCTGTTTTTCATCAGTTAACTCCCTTTGCAAGTATTCTGGATAGTGTATGTTATTTGATTAATCACTCACCCATCCATCTATTTTTTTCTACTAGAAAATTTTTGAAATCTTTCATTGATATCCTCCCCAAGCTCTTACTTCTGAATTTATTTTTTCTTTGCCTTCATTTTAATTGCATGTTGGAACCCGGAAAAAGAAAAGATAAATAAAAATGCTTTGTGTAACATATTGCCCTGGCAAATATTTTTCCCAACTAAATAGTGAGTTCCTGAAGTGCCATGATTGGGCCTTTATGTCTTTATATTTCTATTGTCTATCATGGTGCTTGGAGTATATTATGTATTCAAAAATGTATGATAAAAGAAAACTAAGTACATTGTATCTTAGGCAAAATGTGGTATCTAAATATATTGCATTTCTACTGTAAAATTCTCCAGAAAATAAGGTTACACTATGTAAAGCAAATTTCTCAGAGAAGAGTACAATCATTTCACATCCTTCTTATGAAAATTTCTAAGTTACCATCTTATGTAATGAAGAAATAGTAAATTTCCTTAATAAGAAAAATGGTGCAAGCCCTGGCCAGTTTGCTCAGGGGTAGAGCATTGGCCTGGCATGCAGGAGTCCCAGGTTCAATTCCCGGCCAGGGCACACAGGAGAAGCGCCCATCTGCTTCTCCACCCCTCCCCCTCTCCTTCCTCTCCATCTCTCTCTTCCCCTCTTGCAGCCAAGGCTCCATTGGAGCAAAGTTGGCCCAGGTGCTGGGGATGGCTCTGTGGCCTCTGCCTCAGGCGCTAGAGTGGCTCTGGTTGTAACAGAGCGATGCCCCAGATGGGCAGAGCATCGCCCCCTGGTGGGTGTGCCGGGTGGATCCCGGTCGGGCGCATGCGGGAGTCTGTCTGACTGCCTTCCTGTTTCCAACTTCAGAAAAATACAAAATAGAAAAAAAAAAGAAAAATGGTGCAACCATCAAATTAATAAGATTTGTTATAAATGAAATATCTTTACAATGGTAAGTTAATTTAAGGGAATGCTTAATTTACATGAAATCTTTCCACTGAACAGCAGTAATACGTAAGTTTGGATTTAATGGCATGTACTCATAAAATACTTGTATTTGTGCATCATATAAAATATTTATATACCATTTTGCCACCAGTGCAGACTGTTGATAGCTAGGTAACTAATTCTACATTATTGCTTCAGAACAGTGATCATTAAATATCACCCACATGGTAGTTCTTGAAGGGTTTAAATAAATAACATTATTGTAATTCTTAGAGTGTTTATGGAGAACCTGCAATTTAGTTTAACATTGTAGTGGAGTGCTGTCTATCTGCAAAATACAAAGACCACCAGAAAGTTTTATTTTTAAAACTCAATGAACATTTTTCAAAATGCCATTTTATATCTTACTTACGTAAAAGAAAAAGATAAATCCCTACCTATAAGTCAACTGATACTATGATGCTATACAATTATCACTCTAGTAAACTATTTTTTTTTAGATGAGAAAATTCAATCCTAAGGATAGTGTAATGCACCCAGTACTATAGTTATTTCCAGTGTTAGAAATAGAAATTATAGAGACCTAGATTCTAGTAAATTCTATTATTTTTACATCACACAATTTGTCGGACATATACCCATATGTGAAAGGAAAGCGAGAAAGCAGGAAACAATTTGAAATACATTAGTTTAGGTAGACCTCTGTTTTAAAATACTAGACTCAGATCTTAGAAGAACCAAGGTATAATTCTCCACAAACACCTTCCACAAAATATGTTAAAGAACAAAGTACTTTAAAACAACCTAGGCTGTGGAAGAGGAAACTGGAGATGTTTGATAATTTCATACTTACTTCCAGTCCTGACTTGAGTCTTCTTGCTAAAGGACATATCCTGTTGTTATCCACCTAGCACTACTACTGACCCATGTCTAAATGAAAAATGCTTTAAAAACTTGATCTTCTTGGGTTAAAAGATGAAAGACATGAGGACACAGGTGGTGCTGTCATCATACTGTCTTCACGAGAGTTAAGACCTAAGAAAGAAAGATCTAAGATGTGAACAAGAGACTATACATACAGATGTTATCAATAAACAGGATCTTGATTCCTGGATAATGGAATTACATGTCAAAAATATGAACTCCTAGCTTAGGGTAGAGTTCATCTCGTGAGAACAGGAAAAATTATTTTTTTACCAGAGCCTTGATGACCTGCTCAAGAGGGTTTTGAGCTAAATATAGATAAGTAAGGGAAAAAATATAATAAATTTCAAATGAAAAAAGCACAAAGAAAGAGAAAAATAAATGGTTTAGATGATCTCACAAATCATCACAAAATGTCTAGCTGGGGTTACCTGGTTGCCCCTCTGGCCACTTGCCCAGAAATGTACCTTGACAACCATATATTCATTTTACTCTGAGGCTTTAGTGGCCTTGTAAAAACATTTGGAACACTAGTCTGGAAAATATAAAAATGATTAATAAAAAAATCAACTGCTATTGGTTTCCATATGAGATATTTTAGACTGTTATTTTCTACAACAGAAAGATTCTACTCATATGTTAAAAATAATTTTCTAAGACTCAGTAAGCAGTGGGATGCACTGTCCCTAAATAAAAAATGCTAATTTAAAAAAAAATATTTGTTATAAGGGGCTCATCACTTATAGATGAGGTACAGAATGGAGATACTAGGATTGACTGGGTCACCTCTATACATCTTTTCCAAAATAATCTCTTTTCAGACAGTGATGTACATTAGTGATCCAAAGAGCTAGAACGGTGACATCGGTCTTATTTTACAAAGGATCTGTCCTTTAATAACTATAGTCTTGTAACTCTTTTTGAGCCTTATATCTAAGTTGCCTGAATGTTTGATTTGGCTTATAGTTGTTATAGTTGGAAGACTAATTTTTAGCTCTGTGATGCTGTGATATTTACATGTATAATTATTACTTCACATTATTTGAGATCTAAACATTTCCGTCTTTTACTATAGAGGCATTATATTGGACAAAGAAATATATTTCATTGAGAGAGAACATGCACACTCATGTGAACACATAGGAATGTAAATAAAAATTGCTTTAAAGAGGCTGGAAGCAAGAATATGTGCTTGCCATGGAGAAGAAGTCAGCTGGTACCAGAGATTCAGAATCTTAGAATAGATCATGGTAGCATATATTTTCCCACTCATAAAAAATAATTCAATTAGAAATTTGGCATTTGTTGGTATGTTGTGCATGCAAGAGCTGAAAAAAAATGACAAAGACATGGGAAATGAGGTATTGGAAATAAACTGATATAATTTTAAGAGGGTTGAGGAACAGGAATAAAATGTTATTCGTATTACTCTAAATTTGACCAATAGTATATCCATTTTCAAGGGATTGGTGAAATAATGCTAATTCTTGGTAAGCACAGACTGCTAATGCCACACATAGTTAGTTTTATGTGTCAATTTGGCTAGGTCATATTACTCAGGTATTTGTTAAAACAAATAAACAAACAAAATCCAAAAAACACAGTCTAGGTGTCATTGTGAATTTTTAGATGAGGTTAACATATTAATCAGTAGACTATGGGTTAAGAAAATTAGTTTTTCCAATAAGTTAAAGGTCTTCAGAAGAAAAAACTGAGGTTCTCCATGAAAAAAAGAATTCTGCAGCCAGATTACCTTCAACTTCAATCTGCAATATTACCTTTTTTCTGTGTCACCAACCTACATGGTCACTCTGCAGATTTTGGTCTTGCTAGTCCCTACATTCAAGATCATATGAGCTATTCTTTAAAATCAATTTATCTCAGCCCAGGCTAGTTGGCTCAGTGGTAGAGTGTCAGCCCAGTGTGTGGATGTCTTGGGTTTGATTCCTGGCCAGGGCCCAAGGAGAAGCACCCATCTGCTTCTCCACCCTTCCCCATCTCCTTCCTCTCTATCTCTCTCTTCCCCTCTGGCAGCCAAGTCTCCATTGGAACAAAGTAAGCCCGGGCACTGAAGATGGCTCCATGGCCACTGCCTCAGGTACTGGAATGACTCCAGTTGCAATGGAGCAGCGCCCATACAGGCAGAGTATTGCCCCTTAGTGGGCATGCCTGGTGGATTTCAGTCGGGCACGTGTGGGAGTCTGTGTCTCTGCCTCCCTGCTTCTCACTTCAGAAAAATACAAAAATAAATAAATAAATAAATAAATAAAATAAACCTCCGTCTCTCTTTCTACATATATATTTATACACACACACATACACACAAATCCTATTGGTTCTGTTTCTCTAAGACACCCTATCAATAATTATTATTGCATTCCAAAGTTATTTTCACTTTCTTGACATCAGTCTTGACATGGAAAAAAAAGTTATATCAGCTATTTTAGACACTAAACTACTAGGTTTTCTTACATAAAGGAAAATACAATTCATATGGTGCTGATTCACTTATTGCTAGCCAGAAAATTTGTGTCCAGGATAGTTTAAAAATTATACATAGATTTTTCCTTGTAAATATGTAAAAACAAAATAAAAAGATGTTTTTCTACCAGATTCATATGCAGAGCTTGCAATTTGTTTTTTAATTCTGATCTTTTAATGTGTCCTTAGATTCTAAAGTTGATAAACTCCTTAATATTAAAAAACTAATTTCCACCAACACTGTCCCCACACTAGAAAATATGTTACTAAACCTCATTTAGGTATTGGAAAACAACTATTGTCAAAAATTCTAGCCCTGGCTGCAAAGCTCAGTGGGTTGGAGTGTCTGATTCCAGTCAAATCACACACAGGGGCAGGTAGATGTTCCTGTCTCTTTCTCTCTCCCTTCCTCTTTGTCTCAAATCAATCAATCAATAAAAAAAATTAAAAATCTATTGACAACACGTGTATTTTATATAAATAGGTAACTAAACAGGTATATATTTCAAAGTATAAATATGACATGGATAAATTAAGTCTACGATCAAGCCATACTCTTCACTAAAAAGGAACATATTCTTTTTAGATAACAATTTTCTATTCTTCCCTCGCCATTAAAAAATATACAAAATGCAAGCCTCAAAGTGTCAAATAGTGCCTTTTTGCAGAATTCCCTGTGCAAAGTGTCTAGTGGTGAAGGGTTACCAGTGGCATTAGGAAAAAAATAATTTTCTATAAGAAAAATATTGTGCAATTCAATCTTATTTATGATTAATGAGATTATTTCAATGAAGTGCTATCTGAAGAAGTAATAGCAAACAAACATCCAAGACAAAATTGGCAATTTAAAACCTTTTTTGTTTGTTTGTTTTTAGAGTAAAAACATCTGGGACAGAAAAAAAAGTTATTTTTCTTGTTTTCCTAGTAGCAGATTGGATATTTTCAAGTAGGTCTTACTTTAAATGTGTGCTGTTTTATTTAATATCATAGTATGTCACCACAGCAACATATAAAACATGACATTCTGTAAATGGGGGAGGAAATAGTACTTATACCGAATATTTGGGAAACAGAACTTTCAGCTAGACACCCTGGCTTTTCATTTTGCATTAGTATCTTTTGGAAGCCTGATTGATGTGGCTTTGCCTTTTCAATCCCATACATTACCCACAGTCCACTTTTATGATGTTACTAATGTTGCTAACATTTCAATTCACCTATTGGAAGTTCCCAGAATGCCATATGTCATGAGAAGATCAAGGGGTGGCTGACCTATTACAATTATTTTTGATCCTGAAGATTGTCAAAGGGTTTAAGCATCTTTTATTCTTAATGCTAACTGAAGATCATTTGAAAAGGGCTAGAATAATTTCAAAAAAGGGGCTTCATCTCTGGAATCTCATGATGACTTCTCAGAAGATCAATAATAAAAAGTAGCATGAGTAGTCTGCTTCAGCAGAACACCAAATAGCAATAGAAAACATGCATATCAACTAATTTTGAACATTCGATGGTCTGCATAGAATTATTTTTGAATGATTAATCTAGCAGTGGTCAGTATTTGATGGGTCATTTGAAAGTTCAGAAATTTTTTTATTGAATTTATTGAAGTGACATTGATTAATAAAATCATATAGGTTTCAGATGTACAATTCTATAATCAATCACAGGTATGTTGTGTTGTGTGCTCAGCACTCCAAGTAACCCTAGAAAGTTTTGTAAAATTTATAGAGGCCAGTGGAAAGAATTGTAAATATATAATGTCTTTTAAAATAAGACTTTAAGAAAAAAAGCAGCCTGACCAGGCAGTGGCACAGTAGATAGAGCATTGGACTGGGACATGTCAGACCCAGGTTCAAAACCTGGGTCAGGCTCTGGCCGGTTGGCTCAGCGGTAGAGCGTCAGCCTGGTGTGCGAGGGACCCGGGTTCAATTCCTGGCCAGGGCACATAGGAGAAGCGCCCATTTGCTTCTCCACCCCCCCCTTCCTCTCTGTCTCTCTCTTTCCCTCCCGCAGCGAGGCTCCATTGGAGCAGGGATGGCCCGGGCGCTGGGGATGGCTCCTTGGCCTCTGCCCCAGGCGCTAGAGTGGCTCTGGTCGCAAAAGAGCGATGCCCCGGAGGGGCAGAGCATCGCCCCCTGGTGGGCAGAGCGTCACCCCCTGGTGGGCGTGCTGGGTGGATCCCAGTCGGGTGCATGCGGGAGTCTGTCTGACTGTCTCTCCCCGTTTCCAGTTTCAGAAAAATACAAAAAACAAACAAAAAAAAAACCTGGGTCACCAGCTTGAACACGGGTTCGCCAGCTTGAGCACGGGGTTGCTGGCTTGAGCAAGGGGCACTCGCTATGCTGTAGCCCCCTGGTCAAGGCACATATGAGAAAACAATCACTTAACAACTAAAAAGCTGCAAGAAAGAATTTATGCTTCTCACCTCTCTTCCTTCCTGTCTGTTTGTCCTTCTCTGTCCCTCTCTCTGACTCCTTCTCTGTCTCTGTTAAAAAACAAAACAAAACAAAAAAACAAAACAAAAACAAAAAGAGCAGTTAGGGAATATTTTACGAAAAAGAAGAGAAGTTTAAGAAATATTGAGAAATATTGGAATGAAGGAGTGAGCAGAGTGTGATCTAGTGAGAGAGAAGAACATGGGAGCTCCACTCTTTTTTCTCCAAGGAGAATACTGTCTACACTGACTTACGGGATTAACATTAACTTTACAAGGCAGAGAGGTATTGAGGGGCAAGGTGATTCTACCAAAACACAGCTACCAGTTAGCTATGGTGAATGCAAGAGTTTGTTTTAAATGTTTCTCAAACTGACCACTCCCCAGAAAGGTAGATGATATTCATGTGACAGAGCTGCTACTTTGATTCATTTATATGTTTTTAAAAACATCTCACTCTAAGTGATTATATCATAGTAGAAATTGCTGACATAAAACATTCTTGTGACCATGGACATAAGAAATAACAGATGAGTTATTCAGCAGGGCAGTCATAGGTAAGATTCTTAAAGAAAGAGAGAAAGAAAAAAAACAAACTATCAAAACAAAGAAGGCCCACTCTTATCCATCAGTGAAATCTGGATGATGACATTGATGTTGCTTAACTATGAAATACACTATCCAAATGAAAAACATAGTTCAAGCATTTGTTTCTTTTTTTTTTTTTTTTTTTAATTTATTTTTCTGAAGCTGGAAACGGGGAGAGGCAGTCAGACAGAGTCCTGCATGCGCCCGACCGGGATCCACCTGGCACGCCCACCAGGGGGCGATGCTCTGCCCCTCCGGGGCGTCGCTCTGTTGTGACCAGAGCCACTCTAGCGCCTGGGGCAGAGGCCAAGGAGCCATCACCAGCGCCCGGGCCATCTTTGCTCCAATGGAGCCTCGCTGCAGGAGGGGAAGAGAGAGACAGAGAGGAAGGAGAGGAGGAGGGGTGGAGAAGCAGATGAGCGCTTCTCCTGTGTGTCCTGGTCGGGAATCGAACCCAGGACTTCTGCACGCCAGGCCGACGCTCTACTACTGAACCAACCGGCCAGGGCATAGTTCAAACATTTGGAAGTAAACTTCATTTTTAGTTTTACATTTTACAAAGTCCACTTCAGCTAATTTAATCAGAAATCGGTATAATATAATAAGACATTGTAATAACTTTGAAATTATACACCCAGAACAAGAAAGCCAGAATAAGGCCTAACAACAACTCAAGCTATTTCAGCAGAAGTATTACTGCTATTGCTTGTTAGTCTGCTCCACAAAGCGGAATGCATGCTATAGCTGCTGAAGAAAAGAAAAAATGAAATAACTCCAAGACCATGTTTGTTAGAAAGACATTTCCCTTCCAATTTCTATATGAACCCATCTGCTTGGAAATTCCGAGTAACATGCAAAGTCTTAGCTGCAAGGAGCCTGGGGTATGTAGTCTTTCGTATCCAGGCTATGAATAAAGATATCCAAAGTTTAGGCTGCCGGTACCCATTAAGATAATTTAAGATTGAATGGCCTTCAAATGCTGAAAGGAAACTAGGGAGTTGTTAAAAGAGGTACTAGGGGAATTACAGTCATTCTTTCTCCAAATATTTCCAAGAGTTTGATGGTATTTTTAAAGCCAGTAGCCACAGCCACCATCACAGCCGCCTCCTGGCCCATGCAGGTTCGCATTGGATTCAGACAGTCGGTGAAGAAACAACGGAGCCACAAACTGGTGGGCCATAGTCTTTAATCCTAGCTTGTACCCGGCGGGAAAGTAAAAACATACACTGGGCTCCAAAACCCACTCACATTCAGTGCTCACAAAGCCACTGACTTATCCAAGTTTCCTAGAATCAAAGGTTTCTAGCTCACCAGCCTTATTCTCCTCAGTTCCCCATCTCCTTCCTTATCCAAGATACAAACTGCACAAACTGGCGTCTCACTCAGCACTCCGCCATCTTGGCTGCTTCTCCACGTGGCCTTTCTCTGCTCTCCTCTGCTCTCTCATGCTAATCTCAGAACCAAGAGAGCAAGCTCCCGCTCCATCCCCATTTTATAGTGTAGAAATCCAAACCCTTAATCCAATATACAAAATAGGGAAGTCTCTAATACAAAGTCACTTCTCTGAGGCATGATTGGATTGTACCACCCCACATCAAAAAAGGGTGGGAAAGGCTTAATCTCAAAACCAAGCCCCAGGCTACAAGGATTCTGCCTGCCCTCAAAAACACACATTAATATCACCTGGGCAACGGCCTCCACGTGGGTAGCGCCACTTTAACAAAGTAAGCATAATACATATTTTATCTGCCCAACAGTATTATTTCTCAGAGATCACATAGATAAACTATATTATTCCCAGTCCAACAATTATGTATTTTACACTGCATTATATAGCTATCCTTTTACTCTTTTAATTATTTTTTTAAAGAATGTGACACAGGGAGAAAAGTGAAAAAAACCTATATTAATATTTTATTTTCTGTGTTAGAGATTATTTTCAGTCAATTGGTAGAACTGCTAAATCCTGAATTGTACCAATGTGTTTTTATAACAAATAACTTTTAAATTACTTTTTATACAAGAAATAACAGCATTTCTATACTGGACAACATCATGTCATTTATAGTAAATTTAGTTCATGCCATTTACAATCAAACAAACAACTACACTTCACATTCAAAAGTATCTGTTAGAGGAACTGAACAACACAACTGTTGGGCAAATTAGTTTGTAAAATTTGTGGGTTTTTTAGTTTGCTCACTTCTGGTGTTGAAAAATGGTGCTGGGCAGCTAGGTATGTGATCTGTGAAATTGCAAATTACCTTCCTGCTTGGGAAGGGCCATTGTCTTGCTAATATTTGCTGGATGAGAGGTTTTCATACCAGAAAGTATTGAAAAGAGAAGGGAGAAAGCCATGTTTTTGCAGAGTTTGTGCAAAGAGAAGGGAAGAAGTGTGAAAACAGGGAACCAGAGGTGAGGAGCTTTATGAGCTCTGCTGAGACTGGTGGAGCCTTTGTTTCTAGGATAAACCCGAGAAGATTCTCCTGGTTGTGGAACCAGAGAATGTGTCAGTGGCTTTGGGAGCCCTGGGTGTTTGCTCGTTGCCAGTGCGAAACTTGAATAAAGGAATGGACCACCATTTTTTGGCTCCACTGTTTATTTATAGTCTGCCTAAATCCAATGGAAACCTGCATATGCATGGCTGCAATGGTGGCATCTACTGGCCATACAACAACCTACAATGTGATGTGAGGTATCTGTCAAACTTTAAACTTTATAACATGTGAGTAAACATCTGAGAGCAAGCCAGTTTGATCTAAGTATTTTAAAAAGAAAATAAATTTGTAAAATAAAAATCATTTTAAAAATCTCACGGTAGCATAATCATCTGAGTTATTCATATTTTCCTGATGCTTATAACTACTTTGCCATTCAAACATTACTTTTTATTTCACATATCAATTATTCTCCAAGCCATTTACCTAGCACTGAGACCTTCCACTCCACTTTCTAAACTCATCCTATTGTGATTACTGACAGATAGCATTGTTTAGATTGAAAATGTTGCTTCTGGAACTAATGAAATGTGATTTGCATTTGCTCGCATAGAAAGAAAAATTCTACTTGCCAAACTAAGGAGTGGAACACAATAGCATTTTTTTTTCTCAGACTTCTAATTATCTTGAGACTTAGGCTCTTCACATATTATTCCATTTCATTTCTGTTGGGCAAATGAGTTTGTTAAATTTGTATTTTTTGAGTTGACTCACTTTTAGTGTTAAAAAATAGTGCTGGGCAGCGCCAGGTATGTGATCTGATAAATTGCAAATTACCTTCCTGCTTGGGAAGGCGCCATTGTCTTGCTAATGTGTGCTAGAGGAGAGGTTTTCACACCAGAAAGTTTTAAAAAGAGAAGAAGAAAGAGGAGAGAGAAGCCATTTGGCAGGGAAAGAGAAGGTGTGCAGATGGGGAACCAGAGCTGAGGGGCTTTGCAAGTTCCACTGAGACTGGTGGGGACTTTGAATCTAAGAGAAACCGGATAAGATTCTCCTGGTTGTAGAATTGGAGAATGTGTCAGGGCTTTGTGAGCTTTGAATGAATGAAAAGAGAAATAGTTTCCCCGTGTGTTTGCTCGTGGGCTGGTGTGAGACTTTAATAAAGGATGGCCCATCAGTTTTTGGCTCCACTGTTTCTTTACCATCTGCCCAAATCTAATGTGAAACTGCATGTGAATGGTCACGATTATGCAACTACTAGCCATACAATTTGTATACATATTCCTTCAGTAGCCATGGCCACCATCACAGCCGCCTGGCCCATGCAGGTTCACATTAGATTTGGACAGACGGTAATAAAACAATGGAGCCAAGAACTGGTGGACCATTAGCTTTAATCGTAGCCCACACCCGGTGGGCAAGAAATACACACAGTGAGAAAACACTTCCCTTTCTATTCAGGGCTCCCAAAGCCACTGGCTTATCCGAGTTTCCTAGAATCAACGGACTAACCTCACCAGTCTCATTCACCTCTGTTCCCCATCCTTTTCTCTCTGCACAAACTGGCTTCTCCTTCAGCACTTTGCCATCTTGGCTGCTTCTCCTCTCCTCCTCTGCTTTCTCCTCTGATGCTTATCTCAGGAACCAAGAGAGCACAAGCTCCTGGTCTGCACCATTTTATAGTGTAGAAATCAAAACCTTTAATCCAATATACAAACAAGGAAGTCTCTGATACAAAGTCACTTAGGGTGGGAAAGGCTTAGTCTTAAAACTAAGCCTTAGGCCCTGGCCGGTTGGCTCAGCGGTAGAGCGTCGGCCCGGCATGCAGGAGTCCCGGGTTCGATTCCCAGCCAGGGCACACAGGAGAGGTGCCCATTTGCTTCTCCACCCCTCCCCCTCTCCTTCCTCTCTGTCTCTCTCTTCCCCTCCCGCAGCGAGGCTCCATTGGAGCAAGGATGGCCCGGATGCTGGGGATGGCTCTGTGGCCTCTGCCTCAGGCACTAGAATGGCTCTGGACGCAACAGAGCGACGCCCCAGAGGGGCAGAACATCGCCCCCTTGTGGGCATGCCAGGTGGATCCCGGTCGGGCGCATGCGGGAGTCTGTCTGACTGCCTCCCCATTTCCAGCTTTGGAAAAATGAAAAAAAAAAAAAATTAAACTAAGCCTTAAGGTATAACAACCCTGCCTGCTTATAGCCTGTCCCTCACACCCAATGCCAACTATAAGTGAGCAAATCTTTATATCTGTTGGGCAGATAAAATATATTATGTTCACTTTGTTAAAGATGGCACTGCCCACATGGAAGTCCATCGCCCAGGTGATATTAATGTGTGCTTGTTGTGGGCTGTGGGCAGGCAGGATCCTTGTAGCCCGGGCTTGGTTTTAGGACTAAGCCTTTCCCACTCTTTTTGATGTGGGGTGGTACAATCCCATCATGCCTCAGATAGGTGGCTTTTTATTAGAGACTTCCCTATTTTGTATATTGGATTAAAGGTTTTGATTTCTGCACTATAAACTGGGGCAGACCGAGAGCTTGCTCTCTTGGTTCCTGAGATTAGCATTAGAGCAGAGAGCATGTTGAAGAGCAGAGTAAGGCCACATGGAGGAGGCCAGGAGAAGCAGCCAAGATGGTGGAGTGCTGATTGAGAAGCCAATTTGTGCAGAGTTTGTGCAGAGAGAAGGAGATGGAAAACAGAGGTGAATAAATCTGGTGAGCTAGAAACATTTGATTCTAGGAAACTCGGATAAGTCAGTAGCTTTGTGAGCGCTGAATGAGTGGGTTTTGGAGCCCAGTGTGTTTTTTTACTTGCTTGTTGGGTGCAAGCTAGGATTAAAAATGATGGCCCACCAGTTCTTGGCTCCATTGTTTCAATACCGTCTGTCCGAATCCAATGCGAACCTGCATTGGCCGGGCGGCCGTGGATACTGGCTTTACAATATCATATTTATAAACTTATTTGACCAACGGTCATGCTTCAGTATCTGTGATCAGAGTCTCTGAGAACTATAGGCAGAAGTGTATAGACACTTTCTTTATCCCTCCCTAAAATGACATTTAAAAGAGAGCTCAAAAGAAAAAAAAGAATAAAGGCATATCTATGCTTCTTAATCTTCTAATTTTTTTTTAAGGTCTGTTTTAAATATTTATTTGACACTAGATTTAAACAAGTGATCTAGATTCTGTTTAGAATCTATTTCTGATTGACTCCACAAACAGTTTTGCTTTCAAGAAAATTCCTCCTGATAGTTGGAGAAATGGAGACTGGACATATTTTGTATTGAAGGATCATTTTTATCTTTTAAAACCTCACTGAATGTTGTCATTCACAGAATATTGAAATTTAAAACAGCTTCCTTTACCAAGAAGTGTAGCTATTGTTAGTTAACACTTCATCCATTAATTCACAGACAGATAGTTTTCCTTCTTTTGCAACACTAAAACCCCTTGTTTTTTAGGACTATAGATCTTGGGTCCTGTCACGTTAAACTAGGGCAGTCCCTGAGCTGTCTAGCTGATATGAAGACTCAAACAGCTTTATTTACTTCTGAATATACTGGGTGAACTGGGGAGTTGGGAGAGACCATGAAAATTTTAATTTGAATCAGTGGTGGAGTTTCCAGAAAATCCCTCTGTATCCAGTGCTGGTCTAGGAGTAAATCAGGCACCATGCCTGAAGATGAAGAGATACTGAATACACTTGATATGAATTACATTGTCCTGCTGGCTGGAAAGTGCACGTTACTGGAGTCATTAACCATGATTATCGTCAATTACAAGCACGAAAGCACACACACAGCCACCCAGTAAATGCAGCCATTGTTTGCGTGTGATGTTCGTAATCTGTGAAGACAATGCCTCTCCTCGTTGGATTGGAAACCTCCTTCTCCCTGCCTGTTTCCTCCCTTCTGTCCTGTCATCCTAATTTCTCAAGCATTAACTCTAAAGTAGTGAAAGTTGTTAAAGTAGTCTTTCCTCAGACAATTCAATATCACGGAAGATAGGACTTTATTCCAGGCTGCAGCGTATTGCATTAGTTATAACAAGTGTTGGAGTAGCTCCTGTTATATTATTAGCTTGGTCAGTTTAAATAAGAAATAATTGCCTAAGGGCCCTGGCCGGTGGGCTCAGTGGTAGAGCGTCAGCCTGGCGTACAGAAGTCCCGGGTTCAATTCCTGGACAGGGCATACAGGAGAAGCGCCCATCTACTTCTCCACCCCTCCCCTTCTCCTTCCTCTCTGTCTCTCTCTTCCCATCCCACAGCCGAAGCTCCATTGGAGCAAAGATGGCCCGGGCGCTGGGGATGGCTCCTTGGCCTCTCTGCCCCAGGCGCTAGAGTGGCTCTGGTCGCAACAGAGCGACGCCCCGGAGGGACAGAGCATCGCCCCCTGGTGGGCAAAGCATCGCCCCCTGGTGGGCGTGCCGGGTGGATCCCGGTGGGGTGCATGCGGGAGTCTGTCAGACTGTCTCTCCTGGTTTCCAGCTTCAGAAAAAATACAAAAAAAAAAAAAAAGAAAAGAAAAAGAAATAATTGCCTAATTATTATACAATAGGACCATAAACTTTATATTACAATGCTGAAGTAAATGAGAGAAACAAGTAAGAAACATTCTTTACAACTACTATATCACAACCCTTCATTATCAGAATCTATATGCTTCCAGTTAAGGCCGAACTAAGGAAGAGTTTGGTGTATATATTTTTAACTTTTATTTTGAAATAATTTTAGACTACTACAGTACAAAGTATAAAGAGGGCAAAAAATAGTACAAAGAATGTCATATAGCTTTTACCTACATTTTATGATTGTTAACACTTTTTTCCACATGCTTCATCATTCTCTTTCAATCTTGTCATTATCTGTCTATATTTGTTTATTTTTTATATTTTTTTCAAGTTTCAAATTTTACATCTTGATGCTACTTTACCACTAAATACTCTGGTATATTTATAAATTCAACATATTAAAAACAGGGACATTACATTGCCAGAATACAATCATCAAAAAGAATAAAATAACATTGACAATGCAGCATTAACTAATCTAAAGATATTATTCAGACAAATATCCTCTCTTATTACAAGTTCCAATCTGGAATGACACATTACCCTTTAGTTTTTACATCTGTGAGAGAGACATAACATTGCATTACATTATGAAAGAGTTCAGGCCATTTATTTTCTTGAATTCATTTTGCGTTTGTTACCAAACAGAAATAGTTTATCTACCCAACACTTAAAGAGCCAAACACTTAACACTGAGAATTGTAGTTGAGAATGATTAGCTACTTTATTATGACTAGCGCCACCCTGGAGAAGGAGGCTAATCCTCAAAATCCCAATCTTTCTCTTCCAGGGCTCCTGGTGAGTTTTAAAGGATACAGAGGCAGTAAGTATGTGGAAGCACTGGAGGACTTTGGAGCTTGGCCATTTATGGTAAAGGGTGTCAACCAACAGCTCTTCCTGGACAACAGACCCTTAGTGGTTATGGCCTGTTTTATTTTAAGGGTTATAATTTTTATTATCTTTATATAGTTCATTGGGGAAATTGTCCCAGATTTGGCCCATTGGAGAAACTTCAAGGTGGCTTTTGTGTTCGTTGGACATATCTCCATGATTTTTTAAAATATGTCTTTATTTCCTAACACCAGAGCATTTTAAGTGCACCTTGTACTTTCCATATTTTAGTCCTGTAATCTGCCATATCTATATGAAATACTGTAGACCTTTTATAAAGGATGGTCTTTATAAACAAAAATCTTGGCATAAGGTGTGCTAATTGATTCTGAGGTATCATTGCTTTTACAATTTCTCAGAGCTAATAAATATACATGTAAACATATATATTTTGTATGTATATGCATAGCTGTATCTATTTCTATATATGTCAGTCTATACATAGTAAAAAGCATAGGTTTATTCTACTTCTCCAATTGAAATCCTAGCTTCATAGTATTCATTTACCTCTCCACTCTCCTCATTTATTCATTCTTTTCTTTGTGTAAGTACAAAATCTTGAATTCTTGTTTTATTATAAGGGTTTGTAATTTCTTTCTCTGACAATGAGATGTCTGTCTCTTCTCACAAGTTGTTCTATATTTCCCCAATAGTTTCAGAATTGTTCATTCACACTACTGTAGAAACAAGTCTGTGGACAGGTTTGTTTTTTTTTTAACATATCATTCCTAAGTTCTATTATTAAACCTTCAAAAATTTTTTTGTTTTAAAGTTTTAAATTTCTGATTGAGTTTGTTATATGCCTACTGCTTGTTTCCATATATTTATTTATTTTTAAGTTTCATTTTACTGTTTTCTTTTGCCTCACTCTGCCCTCCCCCTCTTTTGGGGAATTTTTTTTATCACATAAAGTGTTTTATTATTATTTTATATACTTTGTTAGTAAATTTTTTTGTGTGTTTTCACTTCAGTTTTTATTTTTTTAATTTTAATGAGGTGACATTGATCAATCAGGGCACATAGGTTCAGAGAAAACATCTCCAGGTTATTCTGACAATTGATTATGTTGCATACCCATCACCCAAAGTCAAATTGTCTTCCATCACCTTCTATCTGCTTTTCTTTGTGCCCCTCCCCTCCCCCTCTCCCTCCCTCTATTCCCCCCCACCCCTTGTAACCACAACACTCTTGTCCATGTCTCATTTTTATGTCCCACCTATATATGGGACATAAATTTCTGATTTACTTATTTCACTCAGCACAGTATAATGTTATCAAGATCCATCCATGTTGTAAGTGATCCGAGGTCATCATTTCTTATGACTGAGTAGTATTCCATAGTATATATGTACTACTCTTCTTTATTCAATCATCTATTAAAGGGCTTTTTGGTTGTTTCCATGTCTTGGCCACTGTGTACAATGCTGCAATAAACATAGAGCTGCATCTGTCTTTACGTACCAGTGTTTTTGAGTTTTAGGGGTATATACCCAGTAGAGGGATTGCTGGGTCATATGGTAGTTCTATTTTTAATTTTTTGAGGAACCACTGCACTTTCTTCCATAGTGATTATACTACTTTACATTCCCACGAACAGTGGATGAGGGTTCTTCTTTCTCCACAGCCTCTCCAACACTTGTTATTACCCAACTTGTTGATGATAGCTAATCTAACAGGTGTGAGGTGGTATTGTAGTTTTTTTTTTTTTTTTTTTTTTTTTGCATTTCTTTTATAGCTAACGAAGATGAGCATCTTTTCATTTATCAGTTGGCCATCTGTATTTCTTCTTGCGAGAAGTGTCTATTCATGTCCTCTTCCCATTTTTTTATTGGATTGTTTGCTTGTTTGTTGTTGAGTTTTATGAGTTCTTTGTATATTTTGGATAAGGGACCCTTATCTGTGCTGTTTTTTGGAAATATCATCTCCCATTTAATTGGCTGTATGACTGTTTTGTTGTCAGTTTTTCTAGCTGTGCAAAAGCTTCTTAGTCTGATGTATTCCCATTTATTTATCTTTGCCTTCACTTCCTTTGCCTTTGGAGTCAAATTCATGAAGTGTTCTCTATGACCAAGGTCCGTGAGTTTAGTACCTATGTTTTCTTCTATGTAATTGATTATTTCAGGACTTATATTTAGGTCTTTGATCCATTTTGAATTAATTTTAGAACAAGTGGACAAACTGTAGTTGAGTTTCATTCTTTTGCATGTGGCTTTCCAGTTTTCCCAGTACCATTTATTGAAGAGGCTTTCTTATCTCCATTGTGTGTTGTTGGCCCCTTTATCAAACATTATTTGACCATATATATGTGGTTTTATTTCTGGACTTTCTATTCTGTTCCATTGGTCTGAGTGTCTATTTTTCTGCCAATACCATGCTGTTTTGATTATCATGGCTCTATAATATAATTTGAAGTCAGGTATTGTAATGCCTCCAGCTTCATTCTTTTTCCTTAGGATTGCTTTGGCTATTTGGGGTTTTTATAGTTCCATATAAACCTGATGATTTTTTGTTCCATTTCATTAAAAAAATGACATTGGAATTTTGAGGGGAATTGCATTAAATTTGTATATCGCTTTGAATAATATAGTCATTTTGACTATATTTATTCTTCCTATCCATTAACAAGGGATATTTTTCCATTATATTGAATCTTTTTTTATTTCCCTTAACAACGCTTTGTAGTTTTTATTATACATGTCCTTTACTTTCTTTGTTATGTTTATTCCTAGGTATTTTATTTATTTATTTATTTTTGCAACCTTTTTGAGTTAGTTTTCTGAGGTTTTAGTGTTGGCAAATAGGAAAACAATAGACTTTTGTATATTAATTTTGTATCCTGCAACCTTACTGTATTGTTTTATTTTTTCTTGTAGTTTTTTGTGGAGTCTTTGGAGTTTTCAATGTATAGCATCATATCATCCACAAAAAGTAAAACCTTTACCTCTTCTTTCCCAATATGAATGCCTTTTAATTCTTTCTCTTGTCTGATTGCTCTGACTAGAACTTCCAGCACTATGTTGAGTAAGAGTGGAGAGAGTGGACAACCTTGCCTTGTTCCTGATTTTAGGAAAAAAGTCCTCAGTTTTATGCCATTTAATATGATATTAGCTGATGGTTTATCATAAATGGCCTTTATTGTGTTGAGATATTTTCCTTCTATATCCATTTTGTTGAGTGTTTTAAACATAAAATGGTGTATTTTATAGAATACCTTTTCTGCATCTATTGATAGGATCATATGGTTTTTATTATTTGTTTTGTTGATATGGTGTATTACGTTAACCCTTTTATGTATATTGAACCATCCTTGTAATTCTAGGATGAATCCCACTTGATCATGATGAATTATTTTTTTAATGTGTTGTATTCAATTTGCTAGTATTTAGTTTAGTATTTTAGCATCTGTATTCATTAGAGATATTGGTCTGTAGTTTTCTTTCTTTGTGTTGTCCTTGCCAGGTTTTGATATGAAGGTTATGTTAGTCTCATAAAATGTGTTTGGCAATATTGCTTCTTCTTTAACTTTTTGGATGACTTTGAGTAGAATAGAAACCAGGTCTTTGAGTGTTTGATAGAATTCACTAATATAGCTGTCTGGCCCTGGACTACTATTTTTTTGGGAGGTTTTTGATAGTTGTTTCTATTTTCTCCCTGCTTATCAGTCTGTTTAGGCTTTCTGCTTCTTTATGACTCAGTCTAGGAAGATTGCATTGTTCTAGGGATTTATCCAGTTCCTTTAGATTGTTAAATTTGGTGGCATAGTTTTTCATAGTATTCTACAATAATTCTTTGTATATCTATGATATATCTGTGGTGATTGCTCATCTTTGTTTTCAGATTTTCTTTATATGGGTCCTTTCTCCTTTTTCCTTAATGAGTCTTGCCAAGGGTTTGTTAACTTTTTTGATCTTTTCAAAGAATCAGCTCCTTGTTTTATTAATTTTTTCTATAGTTTTTCTGTTCTATATTTTGTTTTTTTCTGCTCTGATTTTTATTATTTCCTTTTTTCTGCTGGTTTCGGGTTGCTTTTGCTCTTCTTTTTCTAGTTCCTTAAGATATAAGCTGAAGTGATTTACTTGGGCTCTCTCTTGTTTGTTCATATAGGCCTGTGGTGATATGAACTTGCCTCTTATTATTACTTTTGCTGCATCCCAGAGATTCTGATATGTTGTATTGTTATTTTTATTTATCTGTATGTGTCCTTTGATCTCTGCTTTTATTTCTTCTTTGACCCATTCATTTTTTAAAAGTATGTTGTTTAATCTCCACATTTTTGTGGGTTTGTTTACCTCTTTTGAATTCAAGGCTAGAATTCAAACTAGCCTTGAATTCTAGTTTCAAGGCTTTATGATCAGAGAATATGCAGGGTATAATTTCAATCTTTCTGAATTTGCTGATGTTATTTTTGTGGCCCAACATATGTTCAATATTTGAGAATGTTTCATGTACACTAGAGAAAAATGTATACTCTCGCACTTTGGGATGAAACGTTCTGTAGATGTATATCATATCCAATTGTTCTAGTGTTTCGTTTAAGGTCAATATTTCTGTATTGATTTTCTGTTTGGATGAATGATCTAGAGCTGTCAGTGGTGTATTGAGGTCACCAAGTATGATTGTATTCTTGTCGGTTTTTGTTTTTAGATCAGTCAGTAGCTGTCTTATATACTTTGGTGCTCCTTGGTTTGGTGCATATATATTAAGAAGTGTTATGTCTTCTTGATTCAGTGTCCCCTTTATCATCATGAATTGACCATTTTTGTCTCTGATTACTTTTGTGGTCTGTAGTCAGCATTGTTATATATAAGTATGATTGCACCTGCTTTTTGGGAGATGCTATTTGCTTGGAGTATTTTTTTCCAACTTTTCACTTTAAATTTATTTTTATCCTTGTACCTTAGATGTGTTTCTTGTAGGAAGCATTCAGTTGGATTTTCTTTTTTACATTTAGTGTAATTATTGACACTTGAGGATTACCTATTGCTATTTTATTTATTGCTTTCTGTTAGTTTTGTATCTTGTTTGGTTCTTCTCTTCTGTTTTTCTATCATTTGTTTTTGTTTCATTGTAAGCCATACTTCTTTTCTCTATTACTTCTTTTTTCAGGCCATGTGCTTCTGTGATGATATTTTCAGGGATAGTTACCATTAAGTAATGGAAAGAATACATATTATGTTCATTATAGTACATTATTTCATGAATGTTTCTGCACTCCATCCTCCTCTGTTACTGATAATCTTTGTCCTCTCTCCTTTTTTGTTTTTGTTGTCACAGATTAATCTTGTTTTTATTGTGATCTTGATGAAGTTTTACTTGTCATTTTGTTTTGTTTTGTTCTTTGTATTTAGTCAGAAAACCCCCTTTAGTTTTTCCTGAAGTGGGGTTTTCTGGTGATAAATTCCCTCGTCTTTTCTGTATCTGTGATTGCTTTTATTTCTCCTTTGTAGTTGAAAGATAGCTTTGATGGGTATAGTATTCTTGGCTGGAAGTTCCTCTCTTTCAGAACTTTCAGTATTGGGTTCCGCTCTCTTCTATCTTGTAGCGTTTCTGCTTAGAAATCTGATGATAAACTAATGGACCTTCTTTTATATGTTGTATTCTTTTCCCTGGCTGCCTTGAGAATTTTTTCTTTGTCATTGGTTTGTGCCAATTTCATTATGATGTGCCTTAGGGTAGGTTTGTTAGGGTTAAGATAACTCAGTGTTCTGTTTGCTTCTTGAATTCTAGACTCTAATTCTTTCCACAGGCTAGGGAAATTCTTGTCTATTATTTGTTTGAATATGCTCACCATTCCATTTTCTCTCTCTTTTCCTTCTGATATACCCATTATTCTTATGTTGCTCTTTCTGATGTAGTCAGACAATTCCTGTAGGGCTTTCTCATTTTTTTAAATTTTTGAGTCTATCTCCTCTTCTCTCTGTAATGCCTCTAGTTGTCTGTCCTCTATGTCACTAATTCTTTCCTCTATCTGGCCTACTCTATTAGCTAAGCTTGTTACCTTGGTTTTCAGTTCATGAATTGAGTTCTTCATCTGTGTTTGATTCCTTTTCATAGTTTCAATTTCCTTGGTGAAGTATTCTTTCTGCTTGTTGAATTGTTTTTTGAGCTCCCCAAGTTGCCTTTCTATGCTTTCTTGTATATCCCTGAGTACTTTTAGGACTTTAATTTTAAAATCTCTGTCATTTAACTCCAAGGTTTTCAAGCTAAAAAATTTTTTTCTATAGATTTTTTCTCATCTATCTGAACTACATTTCTGTCTTTTGTATCCATAATATTTTATTTATTTTTCCTTAGTGGTATTTGAGAGTAGTATTGCTAATAACACTAATAAGAGTTGATAAAAATAAAATAAAAAAAAAACAAAATAAAAAAATTTTTTTTAGAAAATACTGTGAAAAAATGAAAATTGTATTGTGCTAAGTGTAACAAAAACTACATAGAATGAAGGGCCTGAGTTGGGGGGAAGTGACAAAAAGACAAATAACAAGGTAAGAATCCACAAGATGCCACAAGGAAAAAATTTGTATCAAGAATAAAATAATTTGTTTATAAATGATTGTCAAATGAGAGAAATAGCAAAAGAGAAAAAATACAGTGAAAAATGAAAATTCTATTGTATTAATTGTAATAAAAACTACATAGAATGGATAGCCAGAATTTAGGGGACATGCTAAAGAGATAAAAAGCAAAGTAAAAAGCACACAACATGCCACAAAGAAAAAATTTGAATCCAGACTGAAGTAATTTGTTTGTGAGTAAGGAATGAATGAGAGAAAAAGTGAAAGAGAAAAGGAAAAACAAAAAGGGAGAGAGAAAAAATAAAAAAAGGAGAGTTAAGATTTTTGGAATGTAACCCTCATAGAAGAAAAACAAGAATGGAAAATGTAACACCTATGGGTAATGAAGTTCAAAATGTAAAGGAAAGAATAAAATGAAAAGAGGATAAAATGACCAAGGTAGAATAAAAAAAAGATAAAAAATACAAGGAAAAAAATGGAAAAAGTTATGAAGACTGTGGATTTTTTCTGGTTTTGAGAGGTTATGTTCTTCCTTTTTTTTTTTTTTCCTTTCTCTCTTTTTGGCCAGTAGTGGCACTCTTTGGCAGAGATTTGCAGTTGATGTGTCACTATGGCAATGACATTAACTAGGCCTCAGTCCCATTGGTAGGTGAGGCTTGTTAGTGTTTGCTGGCTTTGACACTGGGAGAGTTTGTTTTCCCTGAGCCTTTCCTCAAGTCTCTCCTTCTTGAACCAGCAGCCTGGGGACCCAGCCATGAAGTTGCCCCAGCCACTGCCTGGAGAGCAAGAGGCTCTAAGAGCTGCCAAATCTCCCCTATATCCCCGCTCAAAGCAGGGTTCTGGGTAAGGCTTTGCCAGCCAGAGCCACCAGCGTAGTGAGGCAGGGCTGGGAGTTTATTACTTTTCAGGTATCTTCCTATGAGTCTCCAGGCATGTCTAGTATGCCTCAGTGCTCCATGGGTCTACTCTCCCCAGGCTTTTTGCACTTTGTAACCTATATCAGCTGGCAGAAGATGCCCCAGTACTTCCTGGGGCCCTAAAAGCTGCCAAGTTCCTCTTCCAGGTCTGCTCAAAGCAGTTTTGGGTATGAAAGCTTTGTCAACCAAAGCCACCAGCTTAAGCAGGCATGGGAGTGAGCTGACTTCTGGTCAGGCTCCTTTCTAAGGTTCCTTGGGTATGTCTTGTTTAATTTGCCTCAGTGCTCTGCAGGTTTGCTCTCCACAGGCTTCTCCCTTGTTGGGAAGCCTACATCCCAGCCCACCCAACTTCTGCAGTGTTCTCTGAGGTCTGCTCCATGGGAATGTGCTTTTTAACCTGTATCAGCAGGCAGGAAGTAGCCCCAGCCACTGCCTGTAGAGCAAGAGACCCTAAGAATTATCAAGTCCCTCCCCTGGGTTTGCTTAAATCATAGTCCTGGGAAAGAAGGCTTTGTCAGCCAGAGCTGCCAGCATAAGCCAACCAGGCAGTGAGCAGACTGCGGGTTAGGCTCCTTTCAGTCTTCCGTGGGTCTGCTCTCCAGAGGCTCACTGTTCCAAGCTGCCTGCACCCCCTGCCTTCCACCACTTCTGCAGGTCTCCTCCATGGGAATGTGCTTTCTTAGCCTGTATGACTGGTGGAGGCGCCCTGCCCAGATAGGTCCGGGCATAGGGAAGCCAGATCTCGCACACTTCCCATGCATTGTTGGTCAGGGAGCTGGGATTGCACAGAAACTCTGGCTACAGCTCTCGCAGAAGGACACTGCTGATAGTCTTTGACCTGGCCCCTCCATCCAGAAATGTGGGCGCCCACGCCTGAAGCACCAAGTGGAACCACTCACACTGCCTGCAATCACAGACTGGGAGACCTGAGAGTAAACAAAGCCCAAAGCCACTCTGGTATCAGTCTCCGCAGGCAACTGTTTTCCCATCTCTGCCAGAGTTTGCTGCTGGCCTTAGCTCCGCATTGGCGATCTCAGATCTCAAGCTGAGCTGTGGGCTCACTCTTTCCTTGGCTTGAATGTCTGTGCCCTAGCCAGTTTCTCCCCTTTCCCCTAATACTCCCTTCTTCTCAGTACCAAGTGAAAGCAATCCTTCCTCAGGTCAGTGAGGAAAGCGGAATACTCCATTCTTCATCTTATTTCCTTCAGAGTGAATTATATATCAGCCACCTTTTCACCCAATTGTACCTTTGTATGATATATGTGTATTTCAGATATTCCTGGGATTGTTTTTCTGTCTCTAGTTGTTGAATTTGTTGAAACTTCAGGGAGAGGTATTGGTAGCTCCCCTCATGGTGCCATTTCTCTGACGTCACTGTTAGTAACTTTTAATAAACATATTCACTTTTCTTTTACTTGTTTTGTAGATTTGGAAAGGTTTATTGGATTTCTAGTTCAATGGCATCCTCTCTGTCAGTGCAAAAAAGAAAAAGTTCAATGCATGTGTGTGTATATGAGGAGGATTATGTGTCTTATTTTATCATTCTCTATGGTCTTTGAAGACACAAAGTTGTTCCTCTTTTACTTTATTTTTTTTCACCCAACTGCCAAACAATACATCTCACCCATTTTTCATTCCCCCAAATCTCTTTTTAAAGTCAGTCACCTCAAATTGCTTTTTCAATGTTTTCAATTTTTCAGTATTTTTACTTTATATTAGACTTTTTTTATTTTCAGAGAGTGGATTGAGGGCAATTCTAAACTTGTCACCAGATCCGTTTTTTCTTTACCATAACATTTTTCTCTGAATGTCCTTGCCCTTGGCTGGAGTGTGAAGATCACATGCTGGAATCTGGTATTTGTTTGTTGGGTGCTTTGTTTTTTTTAAGAAAGTAATTTGCAATTTTTGAGTTCTCTGTATTTTGACCACATTATTTTTGTGCAGGTTTCTTTGGTCATCTTGTTTTTAAAGAACTGCTGGGCAACAAGGATTTAGGTGGCTACCATTGTTGGTGGCTATATCAAAGCATGAGTGGGTCTGTTTTAATAGAAAGGTATTTAAAATAATAAGTATAATACATGTCTACATTTTACTGGTTTATATATTTTGCACTTGAAATTTTTTAGTCAACACATACTATACACTGTGAGAAATGCTTGAGATGCTTGCCATTTGAGGATAATAATCATATTCCTTATCTTAAAGAAAAGGTCAGTATAGAACAAGACAAGCAAAAACTGGTGTCAGGAATATCAAGAATCACATACAATAAAGTTAGTTATTATTAGGTTTTTGCTATTTTGTTTTGGACTCTGACAGTAAGTCTCACTGGATTGCTTGTCCCATTTTTATTTTTCCAAGGGGAAAGGTGTGACTACATGAGAAGTTTACTCAAACCCAAGTGGATTCAGTTTTGTATGTACAGCTGTTGCTGAGATTTCTTGCCAGATTTATTTCCACCAAACAAAACCAACTCATAACCAACTCAGCAATCCATGAAATTATCTTGAGCATTTTAAAGAACTCTTTTCAAACAATAAGAGAAATTTTAATAAGTTTTTGTTAAATAAATAGCTTGAAATTTAGTTAATAAATAGTTATTCCAAAGAATGTTTCATATTTTTAAAATGTCACTATAGATTTACAAATTAAATTATTTATTATTACTTACTAAATTTTTTTTCCCATAATTTAGCAGGAAAGAAGACTGTTAATGCAAATTTCATCTAGAGCTTTGTAAGTTTGTTTTTATGTTGTTTGGTATTTTTGAAGTCTAGTGTTTTCACCAAATAGAAGGTGACAGAAGACAATTTGACTTTGGATGATGGGTATACAACATAATCAAATGTCAGAATGACCTGGAGATGTTTTCTCTGAATCTATGTACTCTTAATTGATCATTGTCACCCCATTAAAATTAATTATGTAAATAAAAAAATTTCTAGTGTTTTCAGTAAGGGAAATGGTATTTAAAACATTTTCCTCAAATACAGTGCAAAGAATCTATTATTGAGATTTTATATTTTTTATTTTTAATTTATTGATTTTTTGCAAGAGAGAAATGGAAAGAGAAAGAGAGACGGAAACATTGTTTTGTTCCTGTATGGGCCCTGATCGGGAATCAAACCAGTAACCTATATGTGCTTTGGGACAATGCTCCTACCAACTGAGCTATCTGGCAGCACAAGATTTTATTCTTTCTTTTAAAATTTGATTGCCATTTAATGCATGAATAAGAGTCCAAATGAGTCAGTCCCCATGAAGCACCGTAAAACTCAAAAGCAATTGTCAGATAGATAGAGATAATAAGAAAGAAAAAGAAAAAAATAATTAGTTGTTAAGTTAGTGTTATGGAATGAATGCCACCCCTTTCCCCAATCCCTATCTAAAGTCATTATTTTAGGAGGTGGGCCTTTGGGAAGTAATTAGGTCATGAGCATGGAGCTCTCATAAATGAGATTAGTGGTCTTATAAAAGAAAACACAGTAAGCTCATCCCTTCTGCCATGTGAAAATATAAGAGAACATGGCAATGTGCAACCCGGAAGAGGACCCTCACCTGAACCAGCCCATGCTGGATGTCTGACCTTGGACTTCCAGGCTCCAGAACCATGAGAAATAAATTTCTGCTGATTATAAACCATCCTGTCTATGGTACTTAGCCCAAACTGACTACAACACTTGGTTAAATAGTTATCTATCTCATTATTTAATACACTTCTTTAAAGCTTCTATTGAGGCAGAAAACTGCACATAGTACGGAAGAATATTTTTCAGAAAAATTAAAACAAGAAATCTAAGCGTATTTTATTTCTGAAATATCAATCAATAACCTTCAGTAATATTTATCATACTCTGATATAGTTAAAGTATTTTTCTCTACCTTCTCTGAAAGTACTACTTGGAATTTCATTTTAAGTGATCCTAATAATAATAGATGCATTTATATAGGGCTTTCCACATGCCAAGCTCTGTTTTATCTGCTTTAAATAAACAAACGTATCATCCTTACAATGCTCTGAAGTAGGTTCAAAAATCATATTAGTTTTAAAGATAATAAAAGTGAAGCAAAGAGTTTAAGTAACTGGTCTAAGGTTTTTCAGCTAGTGAGTGAAAAGAACAAGTCACCACATAAACAAGTGTATGATTACAGCAAAGGATGACAGTTATTGAGAGACATTTGGGTTGCAGCTACACTGCTTATTCTCTTTAATTAGCAATATAAAAAACTATTGTATAAAAGTGGAAATTTGGTATATTCATATCTGACATATAAACAAAAAACTTAGTATTTTATTTAGTGAGATACAGTGGTGGAGTTCAGAGAGAGACATAGAAAGATAGAGAGGGACAGACAGACAGGAAGGGAGAGAGATGAGAAACATCAACTCATAGTTTTGGCACTTCAGTTGTTCATTGATTGCTTTCTCATACATACCTTGACCAGGAATCTACAACCAAGCTGGTGACTGCTTACTCAATCCATAGACCTTGGGCTTCAAGCCAGCGACTTTTGAGCTCAAGCTAGTGATCATGAGCTCATGTCAATGATCCCACTCTCAAGCTAGTGAGCCCACACTCAAGCCAGCAACATTGGAGTTTCAAACCTGGATCCTCAGCATCCCAGGTCAACACTCTATTCACTGTGCCATCATGTGGCAAGGCAGAAAACTTAGTATTTTAAATGGCTATTAAAATCCCTAACAAAAGTAATTCTGTAAAACAACAAATTAAGCAATTCACTATTAAATATAATATTTTAAAATATTACATTTTAGCTTTCAGTGTTTGACCACTAAAACTCACAATTTTGGAAGTTAAAATAGTGCATGTGTAGTATACACTAAAAATAACATTCTTACCTTACATTCTTAGTGAAATATAAGCTGCAATCTTTGAAGAGCCAGAAAATTACACTTACAGAACTTGATCTTTTTAAAACTGTGTGGTACCCTACAATCGTATCACAGTAATACAAATACAGTTACAGAACCATTAAAAACAAGTGTAATCAGATGTTTAAAAAATTACTCAAATATGCAGTGATTCATTTCTGAGCAGGAAGCCTATGTATCTGGGATGGAAATACCAGGTAAAGATCCTGCAGCATCAGTAATTGCATTCAGCAGCTAAAAATGGATAGGGACATTGTAAACAAATATTATTACCCTCAGATCTTAAAAAAAGTCATTAATGTCTATTGGGGAGAGATATTTGAAAAAAAATTTTAATTTTATAATTAAAAGAATGAATATGCAAATTAAAAGAGAACACATGTAGTTAGAAGTAGTCGTAAGGAGTTTCCACATTGGCAAGCTGTCTTGTAGAGTTTTTGTTTCTCTATTCAACATTTCTTGTTCTTTTACTGTATGGAGTAAAAATTATAAATTTTTTGGAGTATACAATATTCATAAAAATGAACCTGTGGTGGCGCAGTGGGAAAAAGCGTTGACCTGGAACACTGAGGTTGCTGGTTCGAAACCTTGGGCTTGCCTAGTCAAGGCACATATGGGGGAGTTGATGCTTCCTGCTCCTCCCCCTTCTCTCTCTCTCTCTCCCCCCTCTCTCTAAAAATCAATAAATAAAATATTTTAAAAAATGAACCTAAAGAATTCTGCATCACATTATTTGGATATTAAAAATGCAACCTTTATTTTTTCTTTTTGTTTTAGATTTTTTTATTAATTTATTGTTTGCATAGATTCTACTGTCCCCCCAAATACATCGTCCCCATCCTCTCTTCCCCCATGTTTCCCAATACATCTCCCCTGTCTCCCCTCCATAATGCCCTCCCCCTTCCCTCCAGGATTTGCTTATCTGCTCTCATCTCATTCTATCAGCCCATCATCCCCTTTCCCTCTGTCCATTTCCTTCTGGATTCTTTGATCCTGCTTCTGTCTATATTCCACTCCTCGGTTCATATTGTTCGTCGGATTCCTCAGATGAGTGAGGTCATATGACATTTTTCTTTCTCTGCCTGGCTTATTTCACTTAACATAATAGTTTCCATGTTCATCCATATTGTCACCAAAAAAAATAATATTTCCTTTTTCATGGCCCTATAGTATTCCATTGTGTATATGTACCACTGCTTTTTAATCCACTCGTCCACTGACGGACACTTGGGCTGTTTCCAGATCTTCACTATTGTAAACAATGCTGCCATAAACATGAGGGTGCATTTCTCCTTTTGACTCGTTGATGTGATGTTCTTGGGATATATTCCCAAAAGTGGAATGGCTGGGTCAAAAGGCAGTTAATTTTTTTAATTTTTTGAGAAATTTCCATACTGTTTTCCACATTGGCTGCACTAGTCTGCATTCCCACCAGCAGTGCAGGAGGGTTCTCTTTTCTCCACATCCTCGCCAACACTTATTCTGTGTTGTTTTGTTGATAAGCAACATTTTGACTGGTGTGAGGTGGTATCTCATTGTGGTTTTAATTTGCATTTCTCTAATGATTAGAGATGTTGAGCATTTTTTCATATGCCTATTGGCTATCTGTATGTCCTCTTTGGAGAAGTGTCTATTCAATTTTTTTGCCCATTTTTTGATTGGACTGTTTATCTTCCCGGTGTTTATTTTTACAAGTTCTTTATAAAGTTTGTTTATTAACCCCTTATCAGACATATTGTCGAATATGTTCTCTCATTGTGTGGTTTGCCTTTTTATTTTGTTCATATTGTCTTTAGCTGTGCAAAACCTTTTTAGTTTGATGTAGTACTATTTGTTTATCCTGTCCTTTATTTCCCTTGCACATGGAGATACATATATTGCTGCATGTGATGTCGGAGAGCTTATAGCCTATGTTTTCCTCTTATGTTTATGGTTTCCTGACTTACATTTAAGTCTTTTATCCATTTTGAGTTTACATTTGTGAATCGTGTAAGTTGTTGTTCTAGTTTCAATTTTTTGCAGGTAGTTGTCCAATTTTTCCAACACCATTTGTTAAAGAGACTGTCTTTACTCCATTGTATGCTATTACCAACCTTGTCAAATATCAATTGTTCATAAACTTGAGAGTCTATTTCTGGGTTTTCTGTTCTGTTCCATTGATCTATATGCCTGTTCTTATGCTAGTACCAAGCTGTTTTGAGTACAGTGGCCTTGTTGTATAACTCGACATCCGGAAGTGTGATACCACCCACTTTATTCTTCTTTTTCAAGATTGCTGAGGCTATTTGTGTTCTTTTTTGGTTCGATATAAATTTTTAGAATATTTTTTCTATATCTTTGAAGTATGTCCTTGGTATTTTAAAAGAAATTACATTGAATTTATAAATAGCTTTGAGTAATATGGACATTTTAATTATGTTTATTCTTCCAATCCGTGAACATGGTATATGCTTCCAATTGTTTGTATCTTTCTTGATTTCTTTTATTAATGTTTTATAATTTTATGAGTACAAGTCTTTAATCTCCTTGGTTAAATTTACTCCTAGATATTTTATTTTTTCTTTACTCCTAGATATTTTATTTTTTCTTTGTTACAATAGTAAAGGGGATTGTTTTCTTAATTTATTTTTCGGACAGATCATTGTTGGTGTATAAAAATGCCTCTGATTTCTGAGTATTAGTTTTATATCCTGACACCTTACTGAATTCCTTTATCAGGTCCAGTATTTTTTGATTGTGACTTTAGGGTTTTCTATGTACAGTATCATATCATCAACAAATAATGATAGTTTTACTTCTTCTTTTCTAATTTGGATGCCTTTTATTTCTTCTTCTTGTGTGATTGCTGTGGCTAGGACTTCCAGAACTATATTGAATAAGAGCGGTGAAAGGGGGCACCCTGCCTTTTTCCTGACCTTAAGGGGATTGCTTTTAACTTTTGCCCATTGAGTATGATGTTAGCTGTGGGCCTGTCATAGATGGCCTTTATCATGTTGAAGTATGTTCCATGTATTTTCACTTTGCTGAGAGTTTTGATCATGAATGGGTGCTGGACTTTATTGAATGTGGTTTTTCTCCTTCCTTTTGATTATGTGATGAATCACATTGACTGATTTGCAAATATTATACCAGCCTTGCCTCCCCAAAATAAATTCCACTTGATCATGCTGTATGATTTTTTTCATGTATTGCTGGATCTGGTTTGCTGATATTTTGTTGAAGATTTTAGCATCTAAATTCATCAAGGATATTGGTCTCTAGTTTTTTTTCTTTGTGTTGTCTTTGCCTGGTTTTGGAATCAGAATTATGCTTGCCTCATAAAAGCAGCTTTGAAGTTTTCCCTCCTCTTGAATTTTTTGAAATAGCTTGAGAAGGATAGGAGTTAGTTCTGCTTTGAATGTTTGGTAGAATTCACCTGTGAAGCCATCAAATGCAACCTTTTAGTTCCTGTCACAGCCCTACAGAGTAAGAATCTCAAGTGGTGGAGTCTAAACTGGCACTAATTTTAAAATATCACAGGTGAATTCATGCATCTAAAAATTTAAGAGTCACGGGAATAAGGACTATGCATTACCCAAGAAACATAAAATAACATTTTTCTTATTGATGGGTTAGGCTCAGTAGAAAGATTGAGCAAAAGTCTAATGTTTGTAGGTGGGTGTAAAAAGAGGCAGGTATGGCACCGTACCTGAATCTTCATGATACTCCACTGTGGCATAGTACTCCCTGCCTAGGCAATATCAGCATATTTAACTCACAAAGACAGTAAAGAGGAAGAGAAAATATAATAGTGGGGAAAGCATATGAAGAAAGAAAGAGAAGGGAAATATATAAGTGTGTATATTTAAAATAAAACTGCTGGAGTTACAAAAGTAAATTACAACCTTACTGTGGTGGCACAGGAGATAAGGCATTGACCTTGCACACTGAGGTCATTGGTTCAAAACCCTGAGTTTACCTCATCAGGGCACATATAAGAAGCAACTGCTAAGAGTTGATACTTCCTGCTCTTCCTCTTACCTTTCTCTCTCTCTAAAATCAATAAATAATAAATAAAATCTTTTAAAAAAGTAAACTGTGCCCTGGCCAGTTGGCTCAGTGGTAGAGCATCAGCCTGGCGTGCAGAAGTCCCGGGTTCGATTCCCGGCCAGGGCACATAGGAGAAGCGCCCATTTGCTTCTCCACTCCTCCCCCTCTCCTTCCTCTCTGTCTCTCTCTTCCCCTCCCACAGCCGAGGCTCCATTGGAGCAAAGATGGCCCGGGCGCTGGGGATGGCTCCTTGGCCTCTGCCCCAGGTGCTAGAGTGGCTCTGGTCACAACACAGCGACGCCCCGGAGGGGCAGAGCATCGCCCCCTGGTGGGCGTGCCGGGTGGGTCCCGGGCGGGTGCATGCGGGAGTCTGTCTGTCTCTCCCGTTTCCAGTTTCAGAAAAGTACAAAAAAAAAAAAAAAGTAAACTGCCAAGTGATGAAACTGTCACAATATTACAGACAACTGTAGTCTACATTTTTTTTTCAGGCTACTAGTCAGGAAAGAAGAAATGAGAGAATGTATGAATATATAAGACATTCACATATACTCCTTGAAATAAATGACATACATGATACATGAGAATACTAAACCACAGATTATCTATTGAGAAACACAAAATATTCATTCTAAACCAAATAAGTCAAAGGTCAGTGAAACCTCTAATACCCTATAAAACACTATGCACCATAGTAGTTTTCAATGATTATTTCAATATTTTTGGTGGTGAAAGTTTTTATTTATTTATAATAATAGCAAACAACTTATGTATTTTTGAGAGTTTTAAAAAAGCTATCAAATTAAATTGTTTGATACAAAATAGAACCAAGTGAGGGAAGCAAGGCATGCATTATCACTGCTTCACAAGTAAGAAAAATGAGTATCATAGTTCTCTTAATCCACATGGCTAATAGGAATAATTGTTCTTTATTGAAAACCAGATTCCAAGCCTAGAAAACTTCTTTTTAATTTATATTTTAATTACTGACTCTCAGGACCAAAATAGAGGGAGTAATCAACATATCAATAAATGAAACAAAACAAGATTTTGGCCAAAATATTCTACTAACTCTTTTTAACATATTAACTGATTAATTGTTCCTTGACATTGAAAAGCAGTTGTAACGACTTTTTTCAGAGTATGCTTGAAGCCTGCATGAGAATTAACAAGTGAGATAAATATCTTCCCCACCAGGAAACAGACATTCCACCGAACAGATTTTTGTCCCTACATAATGCACTGTATTTAATGTTTATTATAAATGTAGAACCAAAATAATAATAAGTATTATACTAAGAGGTCAAAATTTTTATTAAACTTCTATTGAATTTGTTGGGATAATATTGGTTTGTAAAACCATACAGGTTTTAAACACACAATGCAACAACTCTCCATCTTCCCACCACATCATGTGCCTGCTGCCCCAACAACGTCTCTTCTTGTCCCCATTTTGCCCCACTTTGCCCACCTCCACGTAGACCCCATCCCCTTTCTCTCTGGTTATCACCATACTGGTGACTATGTTTCTGTGCTCTGTATATATGTTTTTTGTCTAATACCTTCTTAAATCCAGTTTCCCACCATTCCCTCTAATAGCTGTCAGTCTGTTTTACATGTTCACGCCTCGATTTCTATTTTGCTCATAAGTTTATTTTGTTCATTAGATTCCACATATAAGTGATATCATGTGATATTTTTCTTTCTCTGACTGGTTTATTTTATTTAGCATCATAATCTTCAAGTCCATCCATTTTGGTGCAAAAGGTAAGATTTTCTTCTTTTTTCATGGCCAAGTAGTATTCCATTTTGTAAATGTACCACAGCTTTTTTATCCATTCATCTACTGATGGGCACTGGGATCTTGGCTATTGTCATAGCAGTGCATATCTTTTCTTAAATCAGTGCTTCAGATTTCTTTGGATAAATTCCCAAAAGTGGAATTGCTGGATTAAAAAGCAATTCCATTTTTAATTTTTTGAGGAAACTCCATACTATTTTCCACAGTGCCTGCACCAATCTTCATTTCTACCTAGAGTACACAAGGGTTTCCTATTCTCCACATTCTCGCCAGCACTTATTCGTTGATTTATTGATGAAAGCCATTTTGACAGGTGTGAGGTAATAATATTTCATTGTGGTTTTAATTTGCATCTGTCTGATGATTAATGACATTAAGAATTTTTTCATGTCTATTGGTTATCTGCACGTTCTCCTTGGAGAAGTATTTATTCACGTCTTTTGCCCATTATTTAATTGGATGTTTTATCTTCCTGGTGTTAAGTTGTATAAGTTTCTTATAAATTTTGGTTTATACTTCTTGTCAGATGTATCAACAAATATGTTCCACATTCAGTGGATTGTTTCTCCATTTTGTTGATGGTTTCTTTTGCTATGTAAAAACTTTTTAGTATGATGTAGTCCTGTTTGTTTATTTTTTCATTTGTTTCCCATGCCAAATAGATATATCAGCAAAAATGTTGCAGTGAAAGATGTCTTTGAACTTACAAGACAAAACACAAATTTTCTAGCTTTCCCTAGATCATTACCAAAAGAACAATGTAACAATATAGATATAAAAGCTTATCAATGTATAGAGTTTAAGGCTAATCAGGAAGAAAAAAGAGGATATTTTTTCACATAAAGATATTTTTATGTAACTAAAACAAAATACTTTTAAAAAGCAATGACAATTAGAGTATAACTCAAGTGTAATAGGAAATTGAGAGTCACAAAATGTTTCATACATACAAATCATTCTTTATACAGATACCTCATCTCTAAAAAACAAGATAGAATCAAGCCATATGAAAACTGTAGAAAACTAGATCAAGGAATATTTTTTAGGAATGGCATGTGTTCAGCAATATGACTGAAATACTTTACAAACTCAGCAAACCACCAAGCTTTTCTCTTTTTTGTTTGTTTGATTCAGTATGAGTGTTCTTTTTCTGATGGAATATTGCACCATTAAAATATTTTATACTACAATCTATTTCAAAATCCCTGCAGGTTTAAATAACCTAAAGTCACTCTTTGAAAAATAGCCATTAACCTCTGGATATGTCTTACTTTACATTGTTCTCTACTCCAAAAGAAATAAAAACATTGGAAAGATTTAGAAAGTCAATTAATTTTTATAGAAAAATCAAGCAATAATTTGTTCAACATTTTATGTCAATAGTTGTTATTAATGTTCAGGGTTTCACGAAGAGGAGCTACAAAGGAATGAGGCAGCAACAATAATGCAAGTGGAGGACCCCAGTCTCTTCAAGATTGACGTGCCTTGAAGGATCAGTTATCCAATTTATTAAGCAAAAATTTGACATCTTGCATAAGAAACTGAAAAGCAGAATACAGTGTACAGTTTCATTGCTTAGTTTTGCATAACTGATTAGATTTCTCTTGCCCTTTCTGAGACATAACACTATTTGCTGTCTGATTCCTGACCTGCAGAAAGCTTCAGTTTGGCTAAAAATCCACGTCCTTGAGCCCTCCCTGGACACTACTGCTTTCAGTCACAAGTGCTTGGCCTTGACCTTCACTTCCTCAGGATGGAAAGTGAAACTCACTCGGTGCTTTGGCTTTCCTCTAACAAATAGCCAAAAATAAGATATGATTCATGTCGAATTTCAACTAGACTAGAATTAAATATTAGCTTCTCAGCTCATGGGAAGGCTAATGTAAATCATATATACTCACATTGAAATAGTACAGAGACCCATGGGATTAGATTTACAATATGGAAATAAAATTATTGTACCAATCATGTGACCATTTTCATGGAAATAATATTGTATTCCTGAGAATTTCATCAGTCTCACTCTTAAGTCCAAGTAATCCATTTCATTTCATATGTGACATTTGTGAAAAGAGTTTTGGCTATAGAGTAAGGGGATCCAAAAGTATTTGTATTTGGCAAGTAACATTTCAAAGTAGGAAATGAAATTACAAAGAGGTGAAATAGTGCACTACAGAAACAAAGGGTTGGCAGCAGCAGAGGCTCCAAAGTCATTTTCATTCTATTCTCAAAAGTATCATTTCACAGTTTATGCAGAAAAACCAACATTTCAGTGGTAATTAACAGAAGTGAACCCAAATAACTGTTGAATAGTCTTCAAAAGCTTACAGAATGTGAATAACTGTCCATCATGAAGAAAAAAAGACTATTCTGGAAGTAGAGTCATCACACTGACAAGAGAAATAGAGCTGTCTATGATTACACTGATCAACTACAGGCATTTCATTTCAGCAAATGTCATCTAGAATGCACTCACTGTAAATACCAATACAGCATATTTGTAAAGGACATTTGTTTCACAATTAAGAAGAACAACAACTGTCTAGCCAACTTATACAAATCTTATCTCTGTAATATCTACCAGATCCAAAATTTCATCATTGTCAACTTGAAGTTCTCTATAATTAGTTAATCTGAGAAGACCTGGTTTTTTTCCCCAAAATTAATTTTAAAACAGGCATAGTTTAAGCTTATTAGAACCAGATAACACCAAACAACTATGTGAACAAATATGCAAAGTTACATTTAGACCTACACAGCAATGGAAATATTTTATCAACATGTTGAAAATTTCTACCCATTATTTCTATGATGTATCAGAAGCCCTTACTTTCTTCTTAAATTCACATTAATAAAACATTATTAAGTTTAGTTTCTTGACCTAGAATCTTTCCTCAGAGTTAAAATTATATAATTCTGTTACCATCAGTCACACTAAATTTCTTTGTGTTTTGGCTTCCTCAGTTATAAAACAACAATATAGGCATAGATTATTTTAAAGGATAGTTCTAGATAACTTGCACTAAAATCTTTTTGCCACAGAGCAGCAAGCACTGCTAGTAATTATCCAGGTCTTGAGTAAAAATGGTGCAGAATGAAGAAATAAACTCAGAGAGAAAAAAGATGAGATTGGGAGGTGTCTTTGCATATCTGATGGCTTGCAAGAGCAAGTCTCCACCCCCAAACCACTTTATTTATAGGACAGAACAAAGTCGTTAGCAAATCAAAGAGATCTTTAATACAAAGTCACATTTCCAAAGCAGCCCAAGAATTCTCCCAAGCAGTAGATTAGTGGGGGGGAGGGTAAGGGGGTCTATCATGCCCCAGTGTGACACTTGCAGAGAGGCACCAAATGGTCTCCAAGACAAACAAGAAAAGCGTAGTAGAAGGGAAGGGGGTCGCCAATAAAGTGTCGTGCCTCGGGCGCCAGTTATGTTCACTAAGCCACTGCTGCCAAGTACAGAAAACCCTCCACTCTGTATAACATCTTAACTTCACAAAACAAAGCATAAACATAGCTAATACGGAGGTGTGGAGAAGGGCATGTAAACTGCCTTTACCAACTTAAACAAGCAAGTGAGGTAGGGGGATGGGACGAGTACAAATACTCAGCTTCATAGCCAATATGGAGTAGTGGGGAAGAGTTTTTAGCCTTTAGCTTAAGCCTTAAACTGCGAGGGCTTTGCCAGCTTGCAGTCTCCCACACCTTTGGATTATCTCAATTATGATAAACGTATTTCTTTAGATGCCAGTTTTACAAATAGATTTTTACCATGAAACAACCTAAACTGTATAAGATATTTATAAAATATTAATAGGAAATACAATGTGCATTTAGATGAACAAAGTAAGGCAAAAAAAATCACTAATCACTAATAGTAATGTTCAAAATTATTGAATAGGATTTTACTCCTCTGTTTATAATCCTCCATTGAGTATCCCTCTTATCTGGAATAAAATCCAAAGTCCTTACTGTGTCTATTAAATATCTCACACTCCAAATGTCTTTGGCTTTATCTTCTCTTCCTGTATTCTCCTCTCCAGTCATGTTGGCTACACTGAACTTCCTACAAATTTCCAAAAGCATTAATGCCTCTTTGGTTTTGAGTTCACTCTTTGTTTTTCCTACAATACTCTGCCCCAAGATTTCCACACCATCTCTTCCCTGCATTACATCTTTATTCAAATAACTTCTTGTTTGAGAGGCCAGCCCTAAATATCCTGTGTAAAGGATCCCTCACAGCACTGTACTCCATCCTGTTAGACTGCTTAGTTCTTTCTAGCATTTACCGTAAGTTGACCTGCCATATATACATTTGTTCGCTTGTGTGAGTCCCAAGTCTTTCAGTAGAACATAAGCCCCATGGGGCAAGCATTTTGTTTAGTACCTACCAGGTACTTCATAGGCACTGTGGATGTAAATTGATTGAATATGTTATAATTTCACATAAATCTCATACTTCAGAAAATTCATTTTGGAAAATGAATTCTAAGAAGTTTTCAAAAACAGAACAATTTTAACCATATCTTATTTAGTCACATTTTCACTAAATAATGTCCCCCATCTTGACTAAACAGTAGTTCTATTTAATACATATGCAACAAGATTGGGGGGAAAAAGAACTGTAAATGTATATCAAAAAACTAAGTTTTGAAAATGTTAGCAGCTTTGCTGAATCACCTAGCCATATCCATATTTATCTGTATGAAAGTAACTATCTCTCAAAAAAAAAATAGAATCTTGTTTAGTGTATAATTTATCAATATTTTTAAAGTACAAATATTTTATTTCAAAAGTAAAGTTTCTAATAACTCCTACCAGAGGCAAATGCTGCTTCCAGTGGGTATATTCTGAAATCTCTTTTAGACATATACTCTTTTATTAGAATAAAGCTTCTAAGAGTTTGACTATTTTTGAATATTCACAGTCTTTTCATCATAAATTATCATCTCAAAATAGTTTAATTGGAACAGATTTTAACTACTCAAGGTCACAGAATGGAATAATAATTTAGGGGCACATTTGCACCCTCAAACACATTTCCCCTCATTATGCCCTGTATTTCATATTGCATTAAGCTACAGAAAGGGTGAGTCGGAGATGCCATTAAGGTTGTCAAGGCTTAAAATCAGAAGAATGGATAAAAACGGTATTACTCAAATGTGTCAAAATGGAACCCAACCATGCCCTAATATTAATAAGTCCATTATAAGCTGTATTGATTAAGAAAGCTTACCAATCATTACAGGACATATCACTGAAATGTTTAATGTGTTCAAATATTTTAAGATATAACCAACCGAATAAGCTGTCAGCATATGCTTAAATGACAATCAATCATGTATTGTTTATTGAGTAAATGCACTGAGTTAAGGACCACTGAAATATAAAAGCAAATGGATATAGTTCTTTTTGTAAAGGACCCAGCACTGAAATTAGGATATAGAATATATATGCTTGTGTAAGTTATCTATGTTGGCCTATGTTTCCTAGTTAATTTTTAAAGGTCTCTCCTTTTTTTACTTTTTTTTATTTTTTCTTTTCTTTTCTTTTTTTTTTTTTTTTTTTTTTTTGTATTTTTCTAAAGTAAGAAGCAGAGAGGCAGGGAGACAGACTCCTGCACGCACGCAACTGGGATACACCTGGCATGCCCACTAGGGGGCGTTGCTCTGTCAAACTGGGACATTGCTCCATTGCAACTGGAGCCATTCTAGCACCTAAAGCAGAGGTCATGGAGCCATCCTCAGTGCCAGGGCCAACTTGGCTTCAACAGAGCACTGGCTGCAGGAGGGGAAGTGAGAGATAGAGGGAAAGGAGAAGAGGAAGGGTGGAGAAGCAGATGGGCACTTCTCCCGTGTGCCCTGGCTGGGAATTTAACCTGAGACTTTCATACTCCGGGCCGATACTCTACCACTGAGCTAGCTGGCCAGAGCCTTCATTTTACTTTTCAATTTACATGCTTGAACAACAACAAAAATAAAGATATAAAGCATTTAGAAGTTGCATAAATCTGTTCATGTAAATAGCACCATATATTAGTTTCTTATATATGGTTCCATGTAATTTTTCTATGTAAGGCAAGCAAATATAAATATACGTTCCTTCTACATTTAAAAAGTTATCATATTGTATATATACATATATATGTATATATACTGTAAATAACATTGAATTTTTCAATTAAAAATAATTTTTATATGTATAACGCTTCATCATTTTTTCCTACCACTGCATAGTATTTAAAAATGTTTATTAAACCAATCTTTTATAGTGAATAGTTAAAGTTTTTTTTTAATGTTTCCTGTAACAAATAATATAGCAACAAATACTTGAGTGTTTACAAAAAGTCTCATGTGGCCAGATATATTTGTAGAATAAGTTCCCTGAAGTAGGACCACAGGGTCAAAAACAAATGCAAGTATTTCATCTGCCTCTAGACAGTTGATATTATATTTCATTCCCAGTGGCGATTCATGGAAGCTTAATTGCACTTTCTAAACTGAAATACTCTGCGTTTCCTTAAAAACAAAATAAAACAAAACCAGGGTTACCATGGCTAAAATAAAATGTATTTGTGTAATGAAAAAATAGCTTGTTTCCTTTTCATAGAAACAGGATGGCATGAAAGGTACATTTAGTCATAGAAACCAGTTTTGGTTCCCATCACACAGAAAAAAAAACAACACAAAAACAAAACTTGTTCTTCAATGGAAGACAAAGGCTCACCATTCATCCTAAAGTGTTTTCCCCCGTATTTTGGCATGTTACATTATTTCATAGCACCTTCCTCACCCATAGTAGCCATTCTGATATGCCAGCTTAGCAATTTTAAGCATCCAAAAAAAAACAAAAACAAAAAAAAACAAAACCTTTTTAGTTTGCAGAAATCCCTTTTCCCTCATAAATTTTCAGATTCAACCAATAAAAGACTCTTCCATTTTAAAATTCATTAAGATCCCGCTAAATAGAGAATATTTTCTGTCCAAGTGGATAAGTGACCTTGAAACCTAAACACTTGACTTATAAAAAGCTATTTCATTCTTTGGTGAAACACTGTCAAGAGTGTTATCTCATTGTCAAGAGTCTGACAATTCTCATAACTTTACCTTACTGTATTTATGAAAGACAGAAACCCCACACCCTGCAGTGGCAGAAAAAGAAAATGCAGGCAATATTAGAACAGCCAATCCAATGACAGCGAAATAAATTGCCCTGGTCAGATCCACATGAGCCTGATTCTTATTATTGCTTTCTTTTATTAATTAATTTAGGAATCTTTTGTTTTTATTTAGACTTATGTGGATTGCACATGGAAAAGAAGTACTTCCTTTCTGTTTTGGGGAAATCTGAATTATATTTTCTACTTAGCTGGAAAGAATTCACATTTAGTTCTGAACCACTTAGAAGCATCACATAGTCTTTAAAGAATTAGAACTCCTACTTCCTCAGTGTCAAAGAACATAGATCCAGTATTCTAGAATCCTTGTGTATTCTTTAGCACCTTGAATACAACCCCCAAAACTTAAGAGGTATTGTTTGCGCTATTTTAAAATGTAATGGAAACAAAGGTAAGAGAGATGAAATAACATCTAAAAATTAAACACCTAGTACGTAGCATCTTTGGATTTGAAATGTAGTTCTTATGCCATAACTTTTTTTCTTCTGGAAGCAGAAATAGGAGGTTGCCTCATATTTTATTTAACATGTATATACAACTGATTCTTGCTACTTGTTCCAGAAAGTCAATGCAAACACTGAATTAGCAAATATTGGACCCTTACTGCTGGGAAAATACAGGGTTAGGTTACTGTAAGGCTTGGCCACAGCATCTCATCAACCAGTGAAAAACCTAGTTTTATGTGTGATTCTGCTTCAAGATACCTTATTTAATATATATTATTGATTCATTACAATAACACAAGCCTGAAAGAAGCTTATCTAACACATGTATTTTCCCTGTAAGACACCCCATCGGTTTCTTGCACTTAAGAACATTAGACAGCACTTTAACACTGTGCATGAGGACCGTATTGAATAACAACAACAACAACAAAAATCAAAAACAATTGCATAAAAATGTAAAACACTAAACAAACCACATGAAGGACACTTGTTTACAGTATGAGAGCTGACAAAGGCAGTGTCACCTTGTTTGATTGCAGCTGGGAATATGTGCCTCAGGAAACTCTAATATTTACTGCCGTACACATGTTCATGAATAAACATGAAATCACTTTTGAGTATTTATTTGGGGATTAAAACAAATTTTAGAGAGTGAATGAATTCACAAATATGGAATCCATAAATAACGAGTGGAACGGTTAATTTTATGTGTCAACCTGACTGAATGATGGGATACCCAGATATTTAAGTAAACGGTATTTTGGGGTCTATCTCTGAGGGTGTTCTGGATGAAATTAGCATTTGATCTCCGTGACGTAGGTGAGCATCTTCTAATCTATTGACAACTTGAATAGAACAAAGAGGCAGAAGAATTTGTCTGGTTTTTTTGTTGTTGTTTGTTGCTTTTTCTTTTGTTTTTGTTTGTTTGTTTGTTTTGTTTTCCGCCTCATTGCTGAGCTGGAACATATTTCTAACCCTTGGGTGCTGTGGTTTCCAAGCCTTCAGACTGAGACTGGAATCTACACCATCATTTAGTTCTCAGCCCACTAACCGTGGACTGAATGAAATCACTACATTTTCTGGGTTTTCAGTTCACAGACAGCAGATTGGGAAGCTGTCAGCTTTCATAATTGTATGGTCAAATTTCTTATAATAATACCCCTTGCCTTTTCTTTCTCTGTCTCTTTCTCATACATTTTACCATTCTCTCTCTCTGAAGAACCCTATCTAATCAAATGCTACAATTAGAATAGGATATATACACACACATATACAAACACATACATGTGTGTAAGTATTCATTTTAAGCTTCTGTTTCTCAATATATACAAGAGGAAAGAATACTAATAAGTATCAGTACTAACATTGGTGTTTGAAGGGCCCCATAGTTAACACCTTTCTACAAATTGAGTATAGAAGTGTTTAAAAGAAATATGCAGATGAAAGTGAAAATTTTAGCTTAGTTACTGACAAACTCTATCTGGAGGAGATAGTTTAATTCAATGCAAAAATGTGCTGCCTAATACTTAACCCCACAAATTTGACTTACCAGTCCAACTAGGCAGTGCAGACTGAAAGGAAGCCTGGTGCCATACATTAAAGAGCATGGAGGTACAGAACAAAGAGATGTTCGAGTCAAGAAAGTGAGTTGATGAACACCTGCTGACAGTAACATAAGCCTTTCCTTTTAGAAGCAAACAGCAGATGTAATGAACTTGTGCTTCTGCCTATTAAATAATGTTTACTGTCATTTTCTAGAATCTTCCAAGGTATATACATTTTATATACATTATCTTATGTAATTTTAAGTTAATTCTGAGATACATATATGAAAAAAATTCCATTTTATACATAAGTAAATTGATTATCAGAAAGATTAAAATTTTGATCTGACTTCCACAATTAGAAATGGTGGAGTTAGGGTCTTTATAAAAATCCAAAACTCCAAAGTTCACAAACAGAGCTGCTTTTCAGATAGTATAAAAATTCACTTACCCTCTAAAATCAAATATAAATTCAATGAGTTATTTTCTTTTTATATGAATATGATTTCTAAGGTCATTCAATCTTCAGATGTCTGGCTCAGTTTGTTCAAATTTCTCACAATGATAATTCTGGGTTCCCTGATGTCACTTGACATGTGTATTTTTCACATCATTTTCTTACTTTATCATCTGATTGACATTTATATTTTAGTTTAGACCAGGTGCACTAGAACCAGAAATTAAGAAGTCCTAGTTCTGCCTGACCAGGTGGTGGTACAGTGGATAGAGAGTAAAACTGAGACACGGAAGACCCAGGTTCAAAACCTTGATGTCGCCAGCTTGAGCATGGGCTCATCTGGTTTGAGCAAGGCTCACTAGTTTGAGCCCAAGGTTGCTGGCTTGAGTGAAGGGTCACTCGGTCTTCTATAGCCCCTGGTCAAGGCACATATGAGAAAGCAATCAATGAACAATTAAGGTGCGCAAGGAAGAATTGATGCTTCACATCTTTCTCCCTTCCTGTCTGTTTGTTCCTATCTGTCCCTCTCTATGTCTCTCTCTGTCTCTGTCACAAAAAAAAGGAGTCCTAACTCTTTAAAAACACTCCTAAATACTGTTTAACTTGAGAGCAATATGATATCCCCAGAACAGAACATCAAATTCAACCTCATTTAAGAAGAAATTATTGTGTGTTTTGTTTTAGTATATTTCAGATTCCTGATTGTTTTTACTTATTCACTAGTGATTCTTTTAAGTACATTCCCTAAGTAACTTGCTAGACCTACACCTTTTAAATCCTTCCAATGAAATAAAGAGTCTACCTATGAAGTTGATATATTTAAATCACTTCTATGATTTTTTCTTTACCTACAAATATATCCAGCCATTTTATGAGTGTTTTCTGAAAATTTATATGTAGTCATACACATATATATCACATATTTCAAAATTATCTGAGTATTTGTGACCAATCATCTATCTCATTGAAAATAGTTATAAGTTCTAATTTTTTGCACAAACCACGCTTTATACATTTTTTTTTTATGATTCTCAGGTAGAACACACAATGAAGAACTAAATATTTGGAAAAGGAGAAGATCTACACTGGGGAACTGGGTCCAATACTGCCAACGTCTAATTGCTCTTTGAAGAGTGTTAATTTCTTCCTCAAAGAATCCCTCTAATCTCTGATGCCCAGGAGAGCAGCTATAGATGAAGAAAAAATCTGAATATGTTACTCTAATATGCAAGAACTATTCCTTGTTGTTAAGTGAGGACCATCATCACTAACTACAATCTTTGATTCACTGCCAAACAAGTCACACATAGAAGCAGTGGACAAGCAGCAGTCCTACACTGAGGGACAACCTCCAATAAAAAATTCATATGGCACCCTGGCTAGGTAACTCAGTGGGTAAAGTGTTACTTCAGCACACTGATGTTACAGGTTCAATCCCTGGTCGTGACATTTACAAGAAACAATGAGTGCACAACTAAATGGAACAAAGAGTTGATGCTTCTCTCCTTTCCCTTCTCTCTCCCTCTCTCTCTCTCTCTCTCTCTCTCTCTCTCTCTCTCTCTTTCTTTAATGAAAATATTAAAAAATAAATAAAAGCCTGACCTGTGGTGGCGCAGTGGATAAAGCGTCGACCTGGAAATGCTGAGGTCGCCGGTTCGAAACCCTGGGCTTGCCTGGTCAAGGCACATATGGGAGTTGATGCTTCCAGCTCCTCCCCCCGTCTCTCTCTCCTCTCTCTCTGTCTCTCTCTCTCTCCCTCTCTCTCTCCTCTCTAAAATGAATAAGAAAATAAATAAATAAAAATAAAATGAAAAAATTATAAATAAATAAATAAATAAATAAAAAATTATATATGTCAGCAAAGAAGGAAAGGAAAAAGCAACTTTTCTTTCGGTGTAGTGTTTTGCTCTTTGGTTTCGGAAGTTGGTGGCATCCCTGTGAACTAAGTGAGATGATAGGGGCTGTCTTAGTCAGCTTGGGCTGCCATAGTAAAATTCCACAGACTGAGTGGCTTAAACAACTGACATTTATTATCTCACCATTCCAGAGACTGGAAATCCAAGATCAAGGTGCTGGCTAATTCATTCCTATGAGGGCTCTCTTCCTGGCTTACAGACAGTGACCTTCCCTGTGTCCTCATATGGCAGGAGAGAGACAAAGAGCTTTTAGACTCTTCTCTTATATGGACCTCAATTCTGTTGGATTAGGACCCTACTCTTATGTTCTCATTTAAACTTGATTAGCTCCATAAAAGTCCCCTCTTCATATATAGTCACATTGGGTGTTGGGGCTTCAACATATGAATTTGTTTACCTGTACATGTGGGGAGCACACACAATATTTAGTACATACAGAGGCAAAGTTAATGGATTAGGAATCAGACTTGAAGATAGAAGTACAGGATTTTTGTGATTATTTGGACACATGGTGACAACAGCAGTTAACTGGAGAAATCAAAGTTATTATACTGTGTTTATATAGCAGGCAGATGGTATAAGTCATAATACCAACTTGTCTATAAAAATAAAACAAAGACTTCAATATTATTACTTTATAACTTAGTGAAATTAGACTAATATTGATACAAATAACTACATCTAGCTGTTCACATACAGATATGCATTGAACTTTCTTTAATCTAAGCTAGAAAGAATGGTGCCTGACTAAGCAGTGGCCCCGTGGATAGAGCATCGGACTGGGAAATGGAGGACCCAGGTTCGAGACTTCGAGGGCACCAGCTTGAATGTGGGTTCATCTGGTTTGAGCAAGGCCCACCAGCTTGAGTCCAAGGTCGCTGGCTTGAGCAAGGGGTCACTAGGTCTGCTGTAGCACCCCGGTCAAGGCACATGTGAGAAAGCAATCAATGAACAACTAAGGTGCCGCAACAAAGAACTGATGCTTCTCATCTCTCTCTCTCTCTTTCTGTCTGTCTGTCCTATTTGTCCCGCTCTGTGACTCTGTCTCTGTCACAAAAAAAAAGCTAAAATGCATGGATAAAATATTGCAGCATTTACCTTAATAAAAACATAATAAAAGATCAAGTTTTTTCAGTAAGAAAAAGATCCTAATCATTAGTAAATGCAGACAATTTTTCTCAGTGTTTATATCTTAAATATAACATGAAATAAAATAGACTCATGTAGTAAAGCATATGAGCTTTAGAAGACTTATGCTAATGTTCTTAATAGTTAATAAATTTAGATGTAGACCTTGGAGTTATTCTTTTATTCCCTATAATCTTCCATTCATAATCACCACAAACAATTTTATTAGCAACTGTATCTTTTGAAAAGCTTTGCTCTCCCACTTGGTGTGTGAAAATATAGAAGCATTATCTTTCAGAAAAAATGGCAACTTCCTGGCCCTGGCCTGTTGGCTCAGTAGTAGAGCATCTGCCTGGCTTGCAGGAGTCCTGGGTTTTATTCCCAGCCAGGGCACACAGGAGAAGCGCCCATCTGCTTCTCCACCCCTCCTCCTTCCTCTGTCTCTCACTTCCCCTCCTGAAGCCAAGGTTCCATTGGAGCAAACTTGGCCTGGGCACTGAGGATGGCTCTGTGGCCTCTGCCTCAGGTGCTAGAATGGCTCTGGTCGCAACTGAGCGACGCCCCAGATGGACAGAGCATCGCCCCCTGGTGTGCATGCCGGGTGGATCCCGGTGGGGTGCATGTGGGAGTCTGTCTGACTGCCTCCCTGTTTCCAACTTCAGAAAAATACAAAAAAAAAAAAGGCAACTTCCTAAAAAACAAAAATAAATAAATATCAATGAAGAGAATAAAAATATAAATTACATGTTTATAAAATCTTCAATCTTTAATAAATCATATGAGATCTATACAAGTGTACATCTCCATAAAATTTTAAAGTATAAAATATACACTAAAATATTGTGTAAGATTGAAAGTTAAAAGTTTTCAATATGGCTTCATACATCCTGAAAACTTCTACATCATTGTTGAAAAAGACAATAGAATTTGTTTTTGAAAAGTGAAAGAAGAGTGATAGAAAACATCATAAAGTGTCATTTAAAATACCACTAGAATAGCCAACAAAGTCAATCCTATTTTGCAAAAATCATTACCTATATTTGTTTAAACCAGGTAGCTTTTAATTTGTGCAATATCCTGTTATCAGTTTATCTTTGGAATTAATAAAATGTCATTCACAGGAGCAGAAATTTATTTTGTATAATTACTAAAAATTTCAAATTATATTTTTAAGTTTGCTCATAATAATTTTACTGAATGAAGCAATCATATTATAGGATGTATCTTTTATGTGTTTCAACTTTGGTGTCTTTACATGTGTATCTTGCTCTAGAACTATATTTGTACATTTTTCATTCACACCTTAACTTGATAAATCTAAAAAGCTGCTGTGTATCCTGAGACATGTATGCAAGCAAATTCTGAATGCAAGATTTCCATTGCATCTGATAGCGAATAAATTTTAAAATATTTTCCAGGTAGTTTTGAATTTTTTATGAGCTGATCATAATAGGAAAACTTTATTTTTCAGTTAGCTGTAATGTTTTTGAAGTAAAGTATGAAAACACACACACATACACCTTTACATTTATCCCTTAAAATATTTAAGATCAATCATAGTTAAAATATATCAAAATGGCTAACAGGAACTGAGCTTAAGCTTCCAAAAGTTGATATTATGTTTTTCTCAGAGAAATATAAACGTATTTAAATTTTTGAGTGTATGCAGTATAGTGGCAGACAGCTTCTAAAATGACACCCTTTGACCCCTGCTGCAGTGTGTTCATACCCATGGGTAATCTCCCTCAAGAATGGGCTAGCCCTGGTGACTTCTTTTCTTTTCATTTTTTTATGTTTTAGGTGAGAGGAGGGAAGATAGTGAGGCAGACTCCCACATGTACCCTGACCAAGATCTACCAGGTAACCCTGTCTGGGGCCTATGCTTGAGTACTAAACTATTTTTAGTGCATGAGCCTAAGGCTTGTACCAATCGAGCTATCCTCAGCACCCAGGCCACCATCAACCAAATCAAGCCACTGGCTGTGGGGTGGGGGTGGGGGGTGAGGGAAGAGGGAGAGAAGGAGGAGAGGGAGATGGGAAGTAGCAAATGGTCACTTCTTCTGTGTGTCCTGACTGGGAATCAAACCCAGGACAACCATATGCTGGGCCAATATTCTAGCCACTGAGCAACCAGCCAGGGCCAGTGACTTGTTTCTAATGAATAAAATACTACTAAAGTGATGGGATGCCATATCTGATGCTAGAGTATAAAAGATTGACCTCTGTTTCATCAGAACTCTCTCTTGCTCATTCTCACAAAGCCAGTTGTAGTGTTATGTCTTGTCCTATGAAGAGGGTCAACGGCAAGGAAGTGAGGCAGCTTCTTTACTAAAGAACTAAGCGAGAGCCAGCAAGCAACTACGGTCTTCACTCAGTCCAACAGCCTGCGAGTTGAACTTTGGGATGACGGTGATAGGCCAAAATTCTGAATGCAATTTGTGGTACACCCAGGGACCCATAAAAGCCACATCCAGATTCCTGATTCACAGAACCTGTGAACTAATACATGTGAGGTTTTTAAGCTGCTAAATATGGATAACCTGTGTAGCAACAGATACTTACCTAATAATTAAGGTAAATTTTTAAATTTAGGGCAATAATAATGTTCTATTACATAAAATGATTACATGCTGTTATGGTTCGATGTTCTTTATTTTCTACTTATTTGTTTCCGTGTCTGCAAAAAAACTCAAAGAAAGAATGTTTCTACTATTGTTTCCAGATAAAACCTTATCTTATTTACATTATTCTAGTACAAAATTCACATCTAGTTTTGATGTCAAAATAGAAGAACTGTAAAGAGTAAATTACACTATACATGGAAAAGTACCTAGCTCAATGCTAGTCACTGTGAAAGTGCTCAGGAGGTATAAGAAAACAGATGTGTGCACAGGATGGAATGTCGGGAGGCAACGTGGGCTTAGCTGTTTGGGTTTATCAAAAGGGGTTTATCAATTTGGGTTTATCAAAAGGGGTTGAGAGGAACAGTTTGGAACCAAAATCTTGATAGGACTAGTGGAAAATTTCAGTCCTTCAGCATCTTTCATAGATATGTATTTTAGATTAAACTCCTTTTTAATTTTTTTTAAGATCAATTCTTAAATTTTCTGTAGGAGGATGTTTAGAATGACAGAATAAAAATAAAGTGTGAAATACACATTCACAGGCTTACATTTTTAAATTTAATAAGCACATAATTTTAACAGGCATACAAGTTGAAGAGCTAAAACGGGGTGGGGGGCTGCGGAGAGAATAGCTGATCTTATTTTTATATTATAAAATTAAAAAATTTAGATGTACTGGTTCCCATGCCTTTTATAACTTCTCAGATACACACTAACTAGAATCATTCTGTAGAATAGTTTAATGAAAAATTAACATTGCAACATTATTGTAACAATTAAAGATGTCTTCAAACTCTTGCTGGTCTTCCTTTTGAGGAGTAGAGGAAAAATTTACTTCCCTTTGGATCAAGATTAGACTTTTTAATGTGCTTGGCATATAGAATGTAGGAGAAGTGATGTTGTAGGATTTCCAACGTCAGGTAGCTTTTCAGCCTTCACCTGAACCATTCATAATGCATTCTTTAATTGAAACCTACTTCCATATAAGTAGAGCCACCTAGAGACTACTATAGCAAAGAGGCCACATGTAGGTCCACAGCTGAATTGAGTCCAACTATCTAGCCATCTCCACCATTGACCAAACATGAGAGTTAAGACATATGGACCTGGCAATCGCAAGTAGCAAAGGAATTACCCAGTTGAACTCTCCTCAATTTTTGGTAAACTATAGCAAAAATGTTTGTTGTTTTAAGTCACTTAATGTCAGGGTAGTCTGATACACAGCAATCAGTGACTGGAAACATCATCATCTTCATCTAGTTTTAACCTAAGTGTTTAATGTCTAACAAAATAGGTAGTCTCAAAGTGGGTAAAACACAATTTGCAACATTATCCTCAAGTGATAATTTAGGCCCCAAATTATATAGGACAAGGGTGTCATTGAACACCCAGAGGAGAATCATAAAGAAAAAGAAAAAATAAAACAGAACTGGAGGATTTTTATAGTGGAACCATTCTGTGTGACTTTGTGAAAATTTTATATACTTCTGCTTTAGTCACTGTGGTACAAAATATAAAAATAAATAGATATATAATATATCTCTGCAAATGTGTACTTACATATATGTATGTACTTACATATAGTTATTTTTATGTAGAAGTTCTGGGTTTAAAAGCCCCTCTATTTATTATTCTATGTAGACAAATATTGAATGAAATTTACCAAAATATTGCAGTACAGCTTCTAAAATCCAGAAAAGAAAAAAAAAAGGAAAAGAACGTTTCTAAAAACACTCTGTTTCTAAAAAGACTCTTAGCTCTTTTTGAACCATATACTTTAGCACAGAAATCGTTTCTTACCTCCCCCACCCAAGGGGAAGAAATTTTTATGTAGGTTAATATTAAAAACATAGAAAGTGATAGTTTGACTAACAAATATCTACTGAATTTTCTTCTCCAAAATCACAGGCTTATAAAGATCAGTCTTGTACACTAAGCAAGACTCTGAAATAAATGCCTTCAGTTGATAGAACATTACTGATGATTTTCCTTAGTGATGGCTAAGCATGATTTTCAACAATAACAACAACAAAAAGAAGTAAAGAAAAACCAAGACGCAGAAAATTTAATAAAAAGCATTTATTTGGCATATGCCTCAAATTAGAGTTCTTTTTAGAAGCAACCATGTTTGATTTACCATTTGTTGAATTTTCTTGATTATCTCCAAATTAGCAATATTAAGCTTATACTCCTATGTCATGTCTTATATCTATTAAGAGTGATAAAACTTAGATATTTTCTGTTGACATTTTTCATTAACATTCAACTATGAAAAATAATGATTTAGTTCCCATATACATTCTGGCCCCTTTCTCCTCTCCTTAATTATTCTTAATTTCTTAATTTTGCTATTCAAATTCAAGATGTGTGCTTAACATTTTACCCATAACTCAAATAAAATAATATTTTAATATAAAATATTACAAGATTCCAATTAACTTACTTTTGAAAATTCAACATAACATTTAATAATTTTTGTGAGAATGTGTCAGATTAAACATTAGTTTTCAAATATAATTACAATAAACCTACACATTATATGACAAAATTTTTTAAATATACTGGTCAAATGTATCTACTTAATCCAGATTGTCCCCTTTCAGACCCAGGTGTAAGTTCTTCAAGGAGGGGTTTGACATGTACTTTTTGGAAGAGCCGGATAGGGAAAAAAAGGATTTATACTGAAAAAAACAAAACAGAAAAAAACTGTGTTCCCTTAAATCCCAGAAGCTGACATATTCTGGAATGATACCTCTTCTCCAGCTCTGTGAATGTGTGATGCTTCCGTACAGGGTATCTATAATGACATAATGTTTACTAAATGCCGTCACAAAGGTATTCATTGAGTTAAGAAAAAAAAAAAAGCATGTTTTTGTTAGAAAAAAAATTTGAAATCTGCTTAAATGTACATTCTCCAATTTTTATGGTAATTAGTAAAAGTTTAAAGGCTTTAAAATATCTTTGGAGAAATAGATAGTTGACATTACAGGTTTGGCACTGTGAGAGGTTTCTGCTCCTGTTCCAATTCCCTTGTTTGCTGCCTTGGAGAAGCTACAGAGAATCTTATCTGCAAAGAAGTGGTCTATTTATTTTTTAGTATAAGCGCAGACATTTAACTCACGATAACTAGAGATCATGCTATATCCATATTCATTCAATAGTTCCTCATTTATTGTAAAAGATAGAACAAATATTTCTATTTATTCCTCATTAAATGAAGGTGAAACTCTACTGACAAATTTATATTCTGTAGTGTTTAATGTCCTGCTGAAGATAATGGCTTCTTGGAGAAGTTATATGTGCTTGATTATAAAACCATTAATTGGGTCTCTTCTGTTTCAACTTTTAGAGTATGACCCTTCCTTAATTACTTTTGTTACATTATAGTTTTATAAGTGCTTTATAAACAAAACAATTTCTGTTCTTAAATTTAGTGGTTAGAACTTTATTTTCTGCGATAACACAGCTTAGATATCCTGACAATATTCTCAATTAAAAACATCAAAATAAGCTGAAAACATAGAGTAGACATAATGTAAATGTGTAATAAAGGCTATACATTATTAAAGTATTTCTATTTGGGGAGGATTCATAAAAATTACAGAGGATGACAAACAGAGGCAAAGATAAAATCCTATGTACTCTTCAATATATGGTACTAAAACTGTAAAGCACAAAAGATAAGAAAGATATCATAAAGCCAGTCAGAGAGGAAGGAAAGATTGCCAGGAGTAATAATAGGATTCTGAACAGTCATTTTAAAAAGAGAGTGAAATAACACCTTTAAATCTATAAGATAATAATAAATGGCAACCTATAATTTCATACATAGCTAAGGTATTATTAACATAGAAAAAAGCAAAATAGAGACATTTTCAAAGAAAACTATCAAATCTCAGATAAGTCTAAATAAAATAATTCATTAGAAAGGAAATTGAATTCAGAATGATAAAAAAGAGACACAAGGAAAAATAATCACGAAGTAAATTAGTAAACATGTAGCTAAACATATAATGTATTGACTAAAAATAACAACAATAATAATTAATTTGGAAGTAAAGAAAGGAAACCTAAAATGGTTGGCAACCATAAAGTGCAGGAATGAAAAGGTTAAAAATTTTTCAGTGCTTTGAGATTCTCTAGTTTTATTGGATTGTATAAGTATTGGTTTACTCTACATTTTGTTAAGTATGTATGTAAAATGTTAGATGTATAAAAATATTATAGATTAAATACAAATTAAAATAAAAAGTTTCAACATTAAATACTGAAACAACTTAAATGAAAAGGAACAAAATAAAATGAAATAAAAAGCAAAAATAAGGTGAGTAAAAGTTAAATAGATGTTTTAAAAAAGAAAGATACAAAACCAAAAGTACAATCTCTGTAAAAGCTAAACAGAAAATATATACAGCTTGTATTAAAGACTTTAATAAAGAATTAATTAAAGAAATATAGATAAAGAGGTTATGTAGTAAAGCTAAACATATTTAGGATGCCACTTATTCTCAAATTAATTTCAAATTAAGTGCAAAGCTAATTAGCACTGTTTTAAGAAACACATATTTTAAGTAAGGTCATTTAAAAATAGGTATATGGAAAAAAGAAACTAAGAATAGCAAAGATGATTCTGATAGATAAAAAAACAACAGATGCGGTTTTAATTATTATAAAGATGTAGCAATTTAAAAATAATTCAGAGCAGCCTGACCTGTGGTAGAGCAGTGGATATAGTGTTGGCCTAGTCACCAGTTCGAAACTGAGCTTGCAGGCTCAAGGCATATATGGAAGCAACTATGAATTGATGCTTCCCGCTTCTCCCCTCACCCCCTCTCTCTTTCTCTCCTCTGTCTAAAAATAAATAAATAAAATCTTCAAAAAGAATAATTCCAATAGTTCTAGTGAATATTTTTAAAGTAATTTATTAATTATTCAAGTAAATCACATATATAAACGAATGATTGATAAATTACTATTAAAGTATTTAGATACTTTTCTATTGATCCAGTCACAAAGAGATGAAGAGGACCATTTAGAATGAAATAGATTACTTTGGAAAAGCACTTGCATAAAATTATCTACTCACATAAGCAAGGCAATAAAGAGACTGGTAGAAATACAGACATAAGAGAAACAAAGAATTAATATGCTGATATAAAATGAACCGTAATGAATTTGTATTTTTTTTAAAAAAGGAACAAAAGATGGAAAGATGGAAGGAAGGAAGGCAGGGAGGAGGAATGAAAAAAGGAAGAAAGAAGGAAGGAAAGAAAGGGAGGGAGGAAGGAAGGAAGGAAGGAAGGAAGGAAGGAAGGAAGGAAGGAAGGAGGGAGGGAGGGAGGGAGGGAAGGAGGCAGGGAAGGATGAGGGAGGGAGGAAGGGAGGGAGGGAGGGAAGGAGGCAGGGAAGGATGAGGGAGAGAGAAAGGGAGGAAGGGAGGGAGGAAGGAAGGAAGATAAAAATCCAATAAAGTGGACAAAATATAACAACAGGCCATTCAAAAGAGAAGAAAGCTAATTGGTGTTTTAAAATATTTAATCTTAGTGATAATTAAGAAGAATGCAAGTTAAAACTATAATAAACAATTTTGTAACCAGATAGGCAACAATTACTTTGAAAATACACTGGATATGGAGCAAATATATTTTTTATAACTTGCTGGTGGGAATTTAAATGTTTCCACCAATTTAAAGGGCAATTTGACAATATATAGAAAAATGGAAGATGTACATATGTAAGATTCAGCAATCTTTTATCTAAGAAGGAAATCGTAAGTACAAAATGATCTATATACATAGTAATGCTTGTATAAGAAAACTTCTCAACAACCTAAATGTCCATGAAGTGAAAAACAGATATATATATATATTGTATTTATTCAATGGCTATGAGATGGATTCATATAAGTTATATGTTCCAAGATGAATTATTGTCAAAAATATATTGAACAAAAGTAAACAATTTGCAAAACAAAGCAGACAATATGTCATTTGAATAGACATTTATAAAATAAAACAAATATTTTAGGGATAAAACATATATGTTATAATATATAATACTTGCCAAAATATATAAATACCAAATTAAGACCAGTGGCTACTGATAGAAAATATTTTAATGGAATTGAAATGTTTTATTTTTTGAGTATGTGATTTAAAGACAAATGTACAAGGAATTATTCTTTCAAAATTTCTAGTTCTAGTTCCCTGCATGATGTCCCTGCTTCTGATCTGCAATGTTCTGCACTCCCTCTGATGTTATATAACTCACTTTAAGGGAAGATGCTTCATGCATTGAGTTCAGGATATTTCCAACTAGATACCACTGCAGGTCCTATAGAGTTCTATTTAATACTCCCTTTGATTATGGTTACCTGAGTTTTACCTCTTAAAAACTGCCATAGTAGTGGTGGGCTATAAAATTCTTGCTTTTAGTTTTGCAATACAAGCATATGAAAAGTTTCTTGATTTATGTATAATATTTATTTCTAATTTAAATTTTTTTCTAATTTAAATTTTAATTAAATAATACCCTTTAATAGCTTACTTCTTTCTAGAGGAATTTTGGTATTAAAATAAACAAACAAACAATTAAAAAATAAATAAATTTTACTTCTATTTGTTTACACATTTTAAATAAATTCAATTTATTAATTAGATTTATTTTCTTTAATATGATAAAAATTCTCATTGAAGTATATAATTCATTATTATAGGAGATAGAGGTAAACACAAAAAAGCAAAGTCACCTTGCCTAGTTGACTACATCTCTGTTGCATCTACAGTGTGATCGTATCTCTCAAGTATATAAATATTTTAATATCATTTGTTCTTATATTCAGCAATTCCATCTTTTAAATTTGATTGAATGATATTGATCTTTTTAAAATCAATTTTAAAAATCACACACACAGAATAAAACAATCAGTATTGTAATGTCAGTTTACTGACAGGCTGACCACATGGGAATGCTTTCCAGTACTTAAAGTTTAGATGTAAATTGATCCAGCTCTGATTAAGTATTTATTCAGTGTCTACACTTTCATATTTCCTTCAATTTATCTGACGCTTCATAATATCACTACTGCAAAGGTCACAATTGAATAAAACTGTGAAGTGTGAAATATCTCACACAGTCATCTCTTTGATTTATTTAATAGAACCTGTATTAGTTTATTAGAGATGAAATATGTTGGTATGGAGAATCCAAGTTAATTCAATTGAGAAAGTTGAACATTATAAATGTATAAAATCTTAAACCCTTTCTCTTCAGGGCAATACCACATTCTCCTGCTAGACAAAAATTCTCCTTGCATCCTAAAAAATTCATACACATTTGTATTTCTAATCTATACAAGTATTTTGTAGTAATTTGGACACTATCATGGGCTGGCTCCTAAGAACAATTTAAAGATTTAGGGAAAAAATCAGGAAGGTACTATATGTATAGTGAATTCCTCAGCAAATAAAAGTAAGACTATCTCCATTTTAACATTACAATGGTAACCCACAAAAGAAACAATAATTAAAGTATTTAGAGGCCCTGGCCAGTTGGCTCAGCGGTAGAGCGTCGGCCTGGCGTGCGGGGGACCCTGGTTCGATTCCCAGCCAGGGCACATAGGAGAAGCGCCCATTTGCTTCTCCATCTCCCCCTCCTTCCTCTCTGTCTCTCTCTTCCCCTCCCGCAGCCAAGGTTCCATTGGAGCAAAGATGGCCCGGGCGCTGGGGATGGCTCCTTGGCCTCTGCCCCAGGCGCTAGAGTGGCTCTGGCCCCGGAAGGGCAGAGCATCGCCCCCTGGTGGGCAGAGCGTCGCCCCTGGTGGGCGTGCCAGGTGGATCCCAGTCGGGTGCATGCAGGAGTCTGTCTGACTGTCTCTCCCCGTTTCTAGCTTCAGAAAAAAAAAAGTATTTAGAAATAGCTATCTCTGTTAAATCAGTTCAAATTTGAGAGAAGGTGAAAATTACTTCTGTACAGCTTAAATATTTTTATGTATTTATTAGTATTTTAATATAATTAATAACACATTTTGTAATTTGGTAGAGTTTAAGAGACTCAGTAAATTTTTGTTTAATATCAGAAAGCATTGTTTATAATGAAAATTTGGCATCTTAGCTACACATCTCTGCATCCAAATTGATAATAGTAAGCAATTCTACTCAAAGATTTAATTATCAAAGGGTATGTTTTGCAGCTAACACATCTTGATGAAATCATTGTGTTACAGTTTTACACAAAAGTGTTTTTCAGGAACTATATTAAGATTTCTTCAAGAGAGAAGCAGGCAATTAGCGACTCCCACCTAAAACATCTCCCATGTTAACATGATGTCTCATATGTTTGTAATAGAATCCTAGGCCTTCATTAAAATAACTTTTTGAAAAAAAAATATGTATCAAAATTTGGTTTTTGGAATGTTATTGACTATACCTGTAGCTGTTCTTGCATTTAAACTCCATACGAAACGGGATGACCCATCTAGAATATAAGTAGTTATTATTTTTTTTTTACTATATAGGGAGTCTTCAAGTTATGACAGTCTTAACAAACAATGTTTCGAGCTCACAATGTTCATACACATAAAACCTTAAAAAAATTGAGACATGAATGTATTGGCTTATGCCGTTAGCGCCATACTTACGGACTACCTGGGTGAACTAGTTTGGTTGCGTGCGTGGAAAAATACTCAGTAACTCGGCATATGAGTGAGGGAGTTGTATTTTTATGTTCTAGATTATGATTTTACAACTGTGTTAAGATATATAAGTGATTTATGCTAGGGTGTATTTTGACTTACACCCAAATTCAGGTTAAGTCACTGTCATAGGAACAGAACCCCTTGTATAATAAAATGTATATCTTAACAGCTGCAAGGTTATATAAAATATCTTTTCTTTTAAAAAAATTACACAGAATTTCTCCAGTTTAGACATCCACTAATATACCCATCAGTTGATGGTCTATTTCTTGTCAATAAATCTCCACTGAGTCAAATAATTTTGAAGTGGAGGGGAAAGCAATAGAATAAGGTATACATATTGATTTCTCCATTTTCTCTAAATTCAAGCTTTGTTTCATACTAAATTAAAGGGAACTTCACTGGTAATATTTTTGCATTTTGTAATAGAAAAGGTTTTATAGAATCACATCATTATAATACACAATATAGCCTAGATAAGTAAAGTATGTGAACCTTAAATAATACACATGCCATGTACTCTTTTTAAAGTAATTATCACTAAGACAAACATTATGCATAAAGTTAGCTTTATTTTTTATTTAATTTACCAGGTGACACTGGTTAACAAAATGATACAGATTTCCGGTGCACAATTCTACAACACATCTTCTGTACACCATATTGTGTGTTCACACAGGCCCAAATCAAGTCTCTGTCTACAACCATTTATCTCCTCATACCCTTCCCTATCTACCCCCCACCCCTGCAGTCACCACACTGTTGTTCATGTCCATGAGTTTCTTCTCTATTTCTCTGCCCTTTGTTGCTGCATATAGTTAACTTTAGAAGTTTAAAATTTTAGATAATGTTTCAGATCATGTGAGAGTTAATGTACAGGGGTGGGCAAAAATAGATTTACAGTGGTCAGTACACAAAACAGAGTTCATTTTTGTATTATTATCTGTTTCTACAATGATGCAGCAACAATAATTGAATGATCTACAACTATATGCAACATTTGAATGATTTTTACAAACACTGTTGAACAAAAATATACAGAGTACTTGCTGTACAATTGCATTTATATTTAGTTAAACAAAAAAAAGACAAAGCGCCCTGGCCGGTTGGCTCAGCGGTAGAGCGTCGGCCTAGCGTGCGGAGGACCCGGGTTCGATTCCCGGCCAGGGCACATAGGAGAAGCGCCCATTTGCTTCTCCACCCCTCCGCTGCGCTTTCCTCTCTGTCTCTCTCTTCCCCTCCCGCAGCCAAGGCTCCATTGGAGCAAAGATGGCCCGGGCGCTGGGCATGGCTCTGTGGCCTCTGCCTCAGGCGCTAGAGTGGCTCTGGTCGCAATATGGCGACCCCCAGGATGGGCAGAGCATCGCCCCCTGGGGGGCAGAGCACCGTCCCTGGTGGGCGTGCCGGGTGGATCCCGGTCGGGCGCATGCGGGAGTCTGTCTGACTGTCTCTCCCTGTTTCCAGCTTCAGAAAAATGAAAAAAAAAAAAAAAAAAGACAAAAGTCATGTCTGCCATGTGTATTAGACGGTGAGGGAGGCAGTGACTAAAAGGGGAATGCAGGGACATTCTGGGCCTGGGGTAACATTCAGTTTTCTAATCTGAATAATGTTTACACTGTGAAAATGTATAACTTATTTATGGTAGCATGCTCTCTATCTACCTATCATCTAGCTATCTATCATCCATATTACACATAAATGTGAAGTTTTTCTTTTTATTAAATTAACACACCTATTAGTAACATGCATATACACTATAGAAAAGTGAAAGCTCCTCTTCCTGCCTTCTCCTGTCCATTCAACCCAAGTCTGTTCATCCTTAAATGTTATCAAGTTGAACTTAAATTCATGTAACCTCTTCTAACAAAAGTCACATTGATATACAGCAGTTTAAATTAATTACCAGATGACAATATTGGTTTCAAGAAAACCATGAAATTATGGACATAGGATTTCAGTTTGACTTTCTGTATCTAAAGCTCTAGACCTGAGATTTTCAACCTTTTCCATCTCATGGCATATATAAACTAATTGTTAAAATTATACGGCAGCCCTGGCCAGTTTGCTCAGTGGTAGAGTGTCGTACAGTGTGTAGAAATCCCAGGTTCAATTCCCTGCTAGGGCACACAGGAGAAGCACGAATCTGCTTCTCACCTTTTCCCCTCTCCTTCTTTCTGTCTCTCTCTTCCCATCCTGCAGCCAAGGCTCCATAGGAGCAAAGTTGGCCCAGGAGCAGAGGATGGCTCCATGGCCTCTGCCTCAGGCGCCAGAATGGTTCTGGTTGCAAAGGAGCAACACCCCAGATGGGCAGAGCATCACTCCCTAGTGGGCATGCCAAGTTGGGCGCATGCGAAAGTCTGTCTCTCTGCTTCCCAGCTTCTCACTTCAGAAAAGTCCAAATAAATAAATAAATAAATAAATAAATAAATAAATAAATAGTTCTGTGGCACACCAAACAATATATTTTTTTGATGATCTGAGAAAAAAGAAGGCATAATTTTGATTTATTGTGACTGGTGGGCTATTGTTGTGTTGACTGTTGTCATTTGTTTTCATTTGGTAATCTAAGGGGAAAATGGTCAGTGCCCCTGATTCAGTAGTCAAGTATCACATATTTTAAAAATTAGTGGAACACATTGGTTTGAAAATTGCTGCTCTGAACACTTTTTCTAGTGAAATACCTACCTAGGAACTTTATCAATCGATGATTCACTCTTTCATCTAGGAACAAATAAATATTTATTATCTCAAAATTTAAAAAGAAAGCAGAAACTCGAGGAATGATCTTTTTAAATTTTGAACAGAATAAAAGATTAAAGTCCACTAGAATATGCCGTGGTTTAAATGTCTTCAAAATTAGAAGTTAGTTTGTAGTAACACTTGGCATCAATAAGAGAGTATTTGGCCAATGCACTCAGATTTACTTAAGTATCTAAGGTTATTTTTTTCTCCTTTAAGTCTGAAGAGTCAACAATGACCCTGCTATAAATAAACAGGCAAATTCTTATCTGTGAGACAATTCAGAGCTGAGCTGAGGCACAATTTTCATAAACATACCCTGACTAGAGACATTACTAATTGAAATACTTCTTTAAAATCTCAGCTCAAGAGCCAATAAAATCTCTGCTGAATTACACACAAGCCTGCTGAAATATTACCTTCAATCAGAATGGCAATAGAGCTATTAATAATCTTTCAGTAGCTGCTTCATACTTTCCGAGGTAAGCAGGGAATTACTGTAGAAAAAGACGCTTGACTTCTCCTACCCCCATTTCTTACTATGACAGTATAATTCGAGTCTCATTAATCTACCATGATATCTCCCTACTGTCAGCATGATTGGCAGAAATGAGTTTAGTCTACACTAATATTAAAATAGTGGTCATAGTGTCTCCCACCCATTTCCAATGAGCTTTATTTGTAATTGAAGGCTTGACTGTCTTTTTATTAAAAACAATATAAAGACCATCTATCAATGCCAAAGGTGGGAAGTTGACACCAGCGATCGAGTTGTTTAGCATTTGCACATCATTCAGAAGGATCAATTATTACAATGTTTATTTTAAACTGCCCAAGTTGTAGCCACAAAGGCAAAAGCATCCATCTTTATCTGTTCTGAGTCTTTAGTTCCTAATATTGTTAACTGGATATAGCATACTCCAGGCAGTCACTTTCTGAATTCTGAGAAAGTAATAATTTTTAATTTCATTTAGACATTTCTCAATTTGTCTTCATCATTCTTTTCTTTGAATTAAGTATTCTTGTTTGATGAATCCCGTAGGCAAACCCTGGTTTGAATAAGCTATAGTCACCGCGAGATGTCGTCAACTGATAGGTGGTTATGCTGCCTCATTACTTAACACTGTGGGAAAAAGTTTGAGTAGGATGAACTTCACTGACTTATTTCATATTTAACTTTCAGAATCTAAGTAGAATCTGCACTTTCTATAACAGTCTTGTGCCCAAGGAACAGTGGGGAAAGAAAGGAAAAGTATTTATAAACAAAAATTAAATTTCTAGTGACCATATTACCAATTGAATTTCCTTAATCTACTTAAACCTCCTTAACTTTTCCTTCTACTGTGGAAAGGCTGAAATTTTGTGCAGGGAACCGCTAGCTTTGATGTTAATAATTTATAGAAGTCAGCAATAGATACAATAACTTCAAGTGTGATGGGAATAGTGCTGTGAATAACTTAAACATCTATGAGGCTTGGGGAAAGAGAAGTAGCATTCCTACTACATATTCAAAATACCTTTATTTACAGTACAGAATTAAATTTGCTGCCCTAAGTCAAACCAGAGGATTGTGATGAATTTGAATTTAACTGTATTGAGAAAATGGACAACATATGAATTTTAAATTTAAATATATAAATAAACCAATTAATAAGGAGAGGAAAAATAACAAATTCTTTGAAAACAGAACGAAAATACTTTAATACAAGAAGATGGCGGCTATTATGAAGTAATTATAGTGTTGTGTGTATGTGTGTAGCTATTAAAATGCAGTAAGCTACATTTCATGAGATTGTTAATTTCATAAACTATATGTTTTGTTAGTATTTTCAGCTCTTATCCTAAGAACTCTATAAGAAGAAAAATAACTTTTGACATTCATCATTAAGTTTTGATTTATTTTCAAATTATTCTTTTTATTAATATGTAAATTTATGTTTGCTAAGAATTAACACTTTCTATCCTTAAAATAAATTAAGGTGGTTATCTCTAAGTAGATGAAATCATTGTCCTATAACATAATGACCAGCTTTGTGCCACTAGCCCTACCTGGAAACTCTATCTCTCCTTTTTATGTCAATCTGAATACTACTCAGGGACTCTAGGGAAGATCCCTAAAAAGTGAAACCCAAGATTACTATTTCCCCCAAAATGACATAATTTTGCAACACAAGAATTTTGCAGATCTGGGGAGAAATATTCAGTTCAAAAGAATTTAACTTGAAAATACTTTTATAAGTTTCTTTTTTAGTTTATTTTTAATGTATGTATTTACTACAAAGTCCCACAAAGTTTGTAAAATGCACCTTAATGCAAGAATGCAGAACAGATCTCAGAGTGCTCTGAGGTTCAAGGACAGACCAGACCTGCATCATTGAGTAGATTGTGTGAGGAAAGCTATTTTCTGAAATAATAATTTACTTACTCTTATCTCCTCTCCCTAGAAAATCTCCACTAAACATGTAATGAAGGCATATAAAGGCATAAATATGATAATAGACTGGGAAAAGAGAAATGTAGGGAAAAGTAAAACTGAAGAAATCTGCTAAAAGAATCCAAAATCTAGTAAGATTTTGTTAATAGTAATTACAAGGAAGCAACCCTGCCAGACAGAACCCTAAAGTCTACAGCTCTGTAAATTCAGTCACCAGAAAAATGGAAGTTTAAAGGACACTGTGTAACACAACTAACCCACCCAGAACCATAAGCACTCACTCTTAAACACATATATGTATTTATGTACACTTTCATATAAAAGCTTCTGCTTGTGGGAAGATCACCACAGAAGTCTATTTCTTATTAAACAAAGAAAGAAACAAGAGTAAAGAATTCTCTCCTCTGGAATATGAATAGGACATTCAATCCGGTATTAGGACTTTCCCTATGAAGATCAACCCTAGTTCAAATACTCAAAAACAAAGCCCACCTGTTCACAAGTTGCCCCATGTCAGAAGTTGCCAAGTTATTACTTATTCATCCAATTGTAAATGTGAATTAATAAGACAAGATGCATAAGATATTTGGTGATTTTTTTCAAAGTTAAAGAGACAAAGATAGCTTTACCATGCGGTGGTGCAGTGGATAGGGCATCAGACGGAATGTGGAAGGACCCAGGTTCGAGACCTCGAGGTCGCCAGCTTGAGTGTGGGCTCATCTGGTTTGAGCAAAAGCTCACTAGCTTGGACCCAAGGTCGCTGGCTCGAGCAAGGGGTTACTCAGTCTGCTGAAGGCTCACAGTCAAGGCACATATGAGAGAGCAATCAATGAACAACTAAGGTGTTGCAAAGAAAAACTGATGATTGATGCTTCTCATCTCTCTCCATTCCTGTCTGTCTGTCCCTGTCTATCCCTCTCTCTGACTCTTTGTCTCTGTAGAAAAAAAAAAAGAGAGACAAAGATAAATAGATAACATATTTCTAAGGAAATGTGATAAAACATATATCCTTAAAACAAGGTACACTGTAAAAGAAAGCAGATTTTACAACAAATTTCTTTAAACTTTTCTATGTTGGAAATGTTTTATAATAAAATGTTGAAAAAATTCATAAAAATATTAAAGATAAAGTTTGATATGTTTCCCCTGAAGAGATGAAAATGAATGAAAAAAAAAAAAAGAAGTTGTAAAAGAAATATAGAATCTGAAGAAACACTCCAGAAGCTCCAATATGCAAGATAGGTATTTGAGAAAGTCCAGAGAAACTGGAGTAAAGAATTTAAACAATATGTAAAAAAATGTACTCCAAATTAAACATGTGTTTTTAGATTGACAGAGACCACCCAGCACAATAAGTAAAAAAAGTGCACTTAATTACAACATACTGAAACTTCAGAATTGTAAGCATAAAGATTGGATAAATTGGGGGTTGTGGATGGGGAAGGCTGGGAGATGTTGACAGGAATGAGACCAGAGCAGCATGCCTTTCAATGGTGACACTGGATGCCAAAGACAAGAAAGCAATTCTCTCTAAGCTCCCAAGGGAAATTAATTTTACCTTAGAATTCTATTCACACCCAAACTATCAATCATGTATGAGGAAGAAACTCAGCTATTTTCAAACACATAAGATCTCCAAAAAATCGCCTTCTGTAAACCCTTTAGACAATAACTTGAAAACACAGGTCTCTTGCTTTAGTAAAATAAACAAACAAACTAAGAATGAGAATCCAGACCAAAAAGGGATTGAATCCAGAAAAGCATTAAACAGAATCAATCAACAGGCTGACTGCAGTTCAGAAGGGTCCCAAGAAGTTAGTCTTTGCAAAGTTTGAGAATATCTGAAAACAAGACAGTGAAATAAAAAGAAAAAAAATGACACTAAAAATATTTAAAGTGAGAAAACAAAAAAGTGTGTAAAGGCCAATATAGTCTTTATTTATGATTTGGTGCTACAGTGAATATTTCTATGTAATTCAAATCATATGTCAATGTTATCTACCTAGAATCTACAAATATAATAAAAAAAAACAGGAATGTAGTTAAAGAAAAGAGGAAAGGGTGCAAACATATGCATCTTACAAAGTAGGGATAAAACATAACTTTGATGGAATAAGAATGAAAGATACATGGTTATAAAAGGTAACCAATGATGTGAAATAAAAAGGATATGATTAGAGACCTAGAAATAACACAACTGAAAACTTGAGGCAACCAATACCAAGCCTAGTCTCAACCAGTTCTACAAATAATACACCCAAATACAGAGACATAATGAGAAGACAGAGAAGTGAAATACAAATGAAACCACAAGAGAAACCTCCAGGAAATGAACTGAGTGATATGAAAATAACCAAACTTCTGATGCAGAGTTTAAAATAATAATTGTAAGGATGCTTAGGGATCTTAGAACAACAATGGATGGTCATTACACCAAAATAAAGAACACCTAAATAAAAAAATAACAAGTATAAAAAAGGACATTGAAATATTAAAAAAGAATCAGTCGGAGATGACAAATACAATATCAGAAATAAAGAACGCAATGGAAAAAATTAAAAACAGGATGGATGAAGCTGAGGATCAAATCAGCGAGTTGGAGGACAAGTTGAACGAAGGTATGGAAGCAGAGCAGAAAAGAAGGAGACTCAAAAAGTCTGAGGAAACTCTTAGAGAGCTCTGTGATAACATGAAGAGAAATAACATTCGCATCATAAGGGTTTCTGAAGAAGAAAGAACAAGGGATAGAGACCTTGTTCAATCACATCATAGCTGAAAACTTCCCTAAATTAAAGCAGGAAAAACTCTCACAAGTTCAAGAAGCACAGAGAACTCCATTAAAGAGAAACCCAAAGAAATCTACAACAAGATACATAATTAAAATACCAAAGCTAAGTGATAAAGAGAAAATATTAAAAGCTACTAGAGAAAAAAAACTATCATCTACAAAGGGGCCGCCATAAGAATGACATCCAACTTCTCAACAGAAACACTTGAGGCCAGAAGGGAATGGCAAGAAATATTCAAAGTAATGCAGAACAAGAACCTACAACTGAGACTACTTTACCCAGCAAGGCTATCATTTAAAATTGAAGGAGAAATAAAAAGCTTCCTAGACAAAAAAAAAAAAAAAAAAAAAAACTAAAGGAATTTATTACAATCAAACCAATGCTGCAGGAAATGTTAAGGGGCCTGTTGTAAACAGATCAAAGTGGGAAAAGAATATAGCAAAAGAGGAATACAGCTTTAAAGAATAAAATGGCAATAAACAACTACATATCAATAATAACTTTAAATGTAAATTGATTAAATGATCCAATCAAAAGACATAGGGTAGCTGCTTGGATAAGAAAACAGGACCCATAAATATGCTGTCTACAAGAGACACACCTTAAAACAAAAGATGCACATAGACTGATGGTAAAAGGATGAAAAAAATATTTCATGAAAATTGGAAATGAAAAAAAAGCAGCTGGGGTAGCAATACTTTTATCAGACAAAATGGACTTTAAAACAAAGTAAGAGATAAAGAAGGCCACTACATAATGATAAAGAGAGCAATCCAACAGGAAGACATAACCATTATAAATATCTACGTACCTAATATAGAAGCACCTAAATATATAAAGCAGACTTTGATGGATATAAAGTGCGAGATCAATAGCAATACTATAATAGTAGGGGATTTCAATACCCCACTAACATCACTAGACAGATCCTCAAGAAAGAAAATTAACAAAGAAACAGCAGACTGAAAGGACATACTAGATCAACTCAATTTAATAGATAACTTCAGAACCTTTCACCCCAAAGCAGCAGAATATATATTCTTTTCAAGTGCTTATGGTACATTCTCTAAGATAGACCACATGTTAGGGCACAAAAGTGGTCTCAACAAATTTAAGAAGATTGAAATCATATTGAGTACTTTCTCTGATCACAATGGGATAAAACCAGAAATCAACCACAACAGAAAAACTCAAAAATTCTCAAACATATGGAAACTAAATAGCAGGTTGTTAAATAATGAATGGATTAACAATAAGATCAAAGAAAAAATAAAAAAAATTCCTAGAAATGAATGATATTGAGCATACTCAAAATTTATGGGACAAAGCAAAAGAAATATTGAGAGGGAAGTTCACAGCACTACAGGCATAATTTAAGAAGCTAAAAAAAGCTCAAATAAACAACTTAACCCTGCATCTAAAAGAACTTGAGAAAGAACAGCAAGTAAAGCCCAAATGTAGTAGAAGGAAGGAAATAATAAAGGTCAGAGCGGAAATAAATGACATAGAGGCTAAAGAAACAATACAAAGGATCAATGAAACCAAGGGCTGATTCTTTGAAAAGGTAAACAAGATAGATGAACCTTTAACTAGACTCACCAAGAAAAAAAGAGAGAGAACTCAAATAAATAAAATTAAAAATGAGAGTGGGGAAGTAACAACTGACGCAACAGAAATACAAAATAGTGTAAGAAAATACTATGAAGAACTGTATGCCAAAAAGCTAGACAACCTACATGAAATGGACAAATTCCTTGAAACATACAATCTTCCAAAAATCAATCTGGAAGAATTGAAAACCTAAACAGACCAATTACAACAAATGAGATCAAAACAGTTATCAAAAAACTCCCAACAAAGAAATGTCCTGGGCCTGATGGCTTTACAAGTGAATTCTACCAAATATTCAAAGAAGAACTAACTCCTATTCTTCTCAAGCTATTTTAAAAAATTCAAGAAGAAGGAAGACTTCTAAGCTCCTTTTATGAGGCGAGTATAATTCTGATTCCAAAACCAGTCAAAGACAACACAAAGAAAGAAAATTATAGGCCAATATCCCTGATGAATATAGATGCTAAAATCCTCAAATAAATATTAGCAAACCGAATCCAGCAATATATGAAAAAAATCATACACCATGATCAAGTGGGATTTATTCTTGGGAGGCAAGGCTGGTACAATATTTGCAAATCAATCAATGTGATTCATCACATAAACAAAAGGAAGGAGAAAAACCACATGATAATTTCAATAGATGCAGAAAAAAGCATTTGATAAAATCAAGCACCCATTTATGATCAAAACTCTCAGCAAAGTGGGAATACAGGGAACATACCTCAACATGATAAAGGCCATCTATGACAAACCCACAGCCAACATCATACTCAATGGGGGAAAAAAAGGATATGATTATTGCAGTGAGGATGCCAAATGAAAAACTGATTACTCTGTTAAATTAGGTTTTTAGATAATATTTTTAGTATAAGTATGTTTCTTGTTTTCTTAGTCTGTTTGTGCCATTGTAACAAAATATTATACTTAGTGGCTTATAAACAAGAGGAAATTTTGTTACACAGTTCTGGAAGCTAAAAAGTCTAAACTCAAGGTATTGGCAGATTGGCAAGAGCCTGCTTTGGGGTCTTCAGATGCAATAAAGGAGGACAATGTTCTCTTGGCCTCTTTCATAAGGGCACTAATCCCATTCCTGAGGACTATATATCTTCATGACCTAATCATCTTCCATATGCCCCCACCTCTAAATACCCTCACATTTGAGATTAAGTTCTATGCATAAATTTAGGGGGACACATTTAGTCTATAGCACATGTGATATTTAAGACATACTTATTGAAGATATTTTTTTGTTTATAAAAAATTTCAATTAAATTGATTATTGTGCATTTTTATTTATGAGATATGGCACCCCTCTATCATCAGGAGGAGGGAGAAAATTTGGAGGTTGATTTAAGTAACTAAATTCTTGCCTATTAAAGTAGAAAATTAAAATGTAATATCTAAAGCAAATAAATTAAAACAGCCCTGGCTGGTTGGCTCAGTGGTAGAGCGTCAGCCTGGTGTGCGGAAGTCCGGGTTCGATTCCTGGCCAGGGCACACAGGAGAAGCACCCATTTGCTTCTCCAGCCCTCCCCCTGTCCTTTCTCTCTGTCTCTCTCTTCCCCTCCCACAGCCAAGGCTCCATTGGAGCAAGGATAGCCCAGGCACTGAGAATGGCTTTGTGGCCTCTGCCTCAGGCGCTAGACTGGCTCTGGCCACAACAAAGCGACGCCCTGGATGGCAGAGCATCGCCCCCTGGTGGGCGTGCCGGGTGGATCCTGGTCGGGCACATGCGGGAGTCTGACTGCCTCCCCCTTTCCAGCTTCAGAAAAAAAAAATTAAAACATGTTGTGGAAACATAATACTTTGGAATATTAAGATACCAAGAGAAAAAAATAAAGAAGCTAATAATCCTGTCTCTGGGACACAGTTGAAAGAAAAAAGAAGTTTACCACAGTACAGTTAGCTTAGCCACATGCTTCTGTTAGTTTAATGCTATTATGAATTTTAAAAATTAATTAGTGGGTAACATTTCACTAAGTATATTAAAGAAAAACAAAACCACAATGATAAAAATGAGTGAAGCGGCCCTGGCCGGTTGGCTCAGTGGTAGAGCGTCGGCCTGGCGTGCGGAAGTCCCAGGTTCGATTCCCGGCCAGGGCACACAGGAGAAGCGCCCATCTGCTTCTCCACCCCTCCCCCTCTCCTTCCTCTCTGTCTCTCTCTTCCCCTCCTGCAGCCAAGGCTCCATTGGAGCAAAGATGGCCCCAGTTCTGGGGATGGCTCCGTGGCCTCTGCCTCAGGCGCTAGAGTGGCTCTGGTCGCAACAGAGCGATGTCCCGGATGGGCAGAGCATCACCCCCCTGGTGGGCGTGCCAGGTGGATCCCGGTGGGGCGCATGTGGAAGTCTGTCTGACTGCCTCCCCGTTTCCAGCTTCAGAAAAATACAAAAAAAAAATGAGTGAAGCTTTTTTTTTTGTATACTGATTTGACAGAGAGCGAGAAATATTTTGTTGTTCCACTTATTTATGCATTCATTGATTAATTATTGTATGTGCCCTGACCCAGGATTGAATCTGAAATCTTGACATATTGAGAGATACTCCAACCAACTGAGCTATCCAGCCAGGGTGAATGCAAACTCTTGATAGTATTTATAGGAATGGAAATAAAAATAGTTAGTAATAAGAATCCCATAATCAGAAAATGATTGCTCATGGTGTCCTGGCAGGAACAATAATAATGTTGGACATAGAGATAAAGCAGAAAGGTAGATGTCAAATTAGGATAAGCATAGATTTAAAACCAAGTAAAAAGCATTCCCTGAGATGTGTGGCAAGCATTTACCACGTACCACTAAGGATAAAATATGGTTGCACATGCATGATTATAATTAGATAGTGTGTACTTTTTTCTTTTTTTAACATAGCAAGAGAGACAGAGAGTAGGACAGATAGGGACAGACAGACAGGAAGACAGAGAATTGAGAAGCATCAATTCTTTATTGTGGCATCTTAGTTGTTCATTGATTGCTTTCTCATATGTGCCTTGACCAGGGGGCTCCAGCAAAGTGAATGACCCCTTGCTCAAGCCATTGACCTTGGACTCAAACCAGTGACCTTGTGCTTCAAGCCAGAGACCTTGGGCTTCAAGCCAGTGACTTTTGGGCTCAAGCCAGCGACCATGGAGTCATGTCTATGATCCCATGCTCAAGCCAGCGACCCCAAGCTCAAGTTGGTGAGCCCATACTCAAGCCGGATTAGCCTGCAGTCAAGCTCACGACCTCAGGGTTTCGAACCTGGGTCCTTCACGTCCCAGTGTGATGTTCTATCCGCTGTGCTACTGCCTGGTCAAGCGTGAATGCCTCTTGATGGCAGGAATAGGGGCTATAGCTGAGCCAATGACCGCATTTTCAAACCGGCAACCTACGAGTTTTGAACCAGGGTCCTCTGCATCTCAGTTTGACACTCTATCCACAGCCCCACCAATTGGTCAGTCAGTACACACTTACCATTACCATGCTGAGGGTCCACTGACAACCTGTAATCTTCATATATCTTTACATAGCCCTGAATAACCATTCTCTCAGGCCTTGTTGGGGAAAAGCATCTTGATGTCTATGTTAGATAAACCAGAAGAAGGGGCCCATTAGTAGACTTATCTTTACCAAGATTATGTTGAAGCTATTTATAGGTGAAATATATTAGAAAATTTCATCTTCTGGTTTTATGAATAACCCAATTTTTTAAAAAAACATCCTCAGGGAGAAGGAGTCTGACAATGTTTTTAAAATCTAAGGTATCAGAATCTGGAAGAAAATCTTGGAAAAAAAATGATTACACAACCCACTTAAAGTTTAGAAATAATTGAAGAAATTGCTGAACACAAACATAGCTGTTCTCCAAGTAGCATAGGTCCTAAATTATTTCCAAATCTAGATTTGGCATGTACTTCAATCATATACTAAGTCATTGATTTAGGATGGAAAAAGCCATTTTCTGCAAGATAGAACACTATTCTTCCATGGCTTGATTGGATTAAAGATCAGCAGAGAAAAAATTAGAAATGTAAAGATCACTTAAATTTGAGAGAGTTCTAAAAAGAAATGAATGATATCTATACTATTACCTCTGTGTTTCCTTCAAATAATTCCAGACTTATTTCTAAATAAGATAATTCATAATTAATGTGCAGGTCCAGATGTCCAGAATGTAAAAGGGACACTATTTCAAAAGACAAATTTAACTATCTTGCCCACAGGTAGATTATATGATATTATAGGGAAGTTTACGTTATCTCAGCACAATATCAGTGAAAAGTAATAAAGAAATTTTAGAGAGGTATCTAAGAAACATAGCTGCATGCTTTTTTTAAAAATTCTGCAACATAAAGCAAGTTCAACCATATTAGCACTCAGAGGAAATCTTCCCTTATAATATATTAATTGCCTAAAGACAAATTAAAAAAAGAGCTGTAATTTTCTTTTCTCTCTAAGATAAAACAAAATTATTTGACTATTAAATAAGAAAAAGAAGTTTAAAAGGGCAGCTGTGCAACCACTTTGGAAAACAGTTTGTCAGTTTTTTAAAAATTAAATTAAATAAAAATTTTCTGCATGTCCCAGCAATTCAACTCTTAGATATTTACCCAAAAGAAATGAAAATATATTTTTACTCAAAGACTTGTAATAAAAAGTTTATAGCAGCTTTTCTAATAATTGAAAAAATATATAAACAATTGAAATGATCTTCATTGGGTGTATATCTGATATACTCTGTCATATTTAGAAAAAGGAATATTATTTAGCTAGAAAAAGAGAAAGGACTATTGACTCCCACAACTCTCACATGAATAAATATCAAACATATTATACTAAATCAAAGAATCCAGTTTCAAAATGTTATATACTGTCTGATTTTATTTATTCTTTAAAAGGTCAAAATACAGGAAGAGAGAACAGAACAGTGGTTACAAGGGCTGAGGTGGGGCTGGTTGTGAATATAACAGGGCAAAATGAAGGAATTCTTTGTGATAATGGAATTTTTCTGTATTTTGTTTATGTTGGTTGTTATAAGAATCTATTTACTTGTAAGAACTCATATAACCAAACACTAAAAAATAAAATTTACTACATATAATTAAAAAAAATAACATACTATAACTAATTCAATCAAAGTGAAATGTAGGGGGGAAGGGACACAAATTTCAAAGGAGATAAAGCAAGGGAGAAAGAAATATGAGAAATGCAATTAAGATCACATTTAGTCAAATCCAACCAAAATGAGTCAAGGGAACACAACTGATCCTAACTTGAGATAAATATGGGTCCAACTCACATACACATGTATGTAGAAAATGTATTTTTGATTACTAACTGCACTAAAATTCAAAACTCAGGGAACCAACAACCTCGATTAGAAAAAAAGGATGGCCCACACATTGCCTGCTTTATGGGGTGTGGCCATGACATTCCTTTCTAAAGTATAAAAATATATAAAATAGAGAAATTCTGAAAGCAGACCATTACCCATATACAATAACCACAAAAAAAAGCAAAGCCTAGTTTATTTGGAAAGAGAGCTAAAGGGAATACTGTGCTTACAGACTTTCTTAGCTCTCCCGGAGTAAGGGAGTTTGGAGCATATGGTTAGCTTCTCCTTACAAACTTTGGAGAGAAAGATGGGGAGGGTTGTGGGGCAGCTGAAAGCCAAGATAGTCAATAGTTAATGTCATAATTTAGGGGGGAAATTATAGTTTTGACACCTGGAAAAATAATACTCTTAATAGAAAACTTTGCTTTTGAGACTGATACCACTGCAAGATAAATGCAGATGTCAAGGGCAGGGTTGAGGTGGATATCCCATATTCCCAAGGAAAAGAGAAGCTAATTTTCATGATGTATGGGAGAGAAATCTGATATTTCAAAAGGGAATATATGAGGTGGAGATAGAATACAGGAGCATGGTTGAACAGTTAATGGAGACAGAATCGTGGAAGGAAGCTTTGTTTCTTGTTTATAAGGCAGCAGGAGATCTTTAAAGTGAGGGGAAAAAAGTGTCTGTGTATACAATGGGGTATTGTCTCATGGGAGAATTGCAAAAATTCCACCAACACAATCTTCATTCACAGCCTTCATCTCCACACAACAATTTCTCCTACAAAAAATTCACCACAGTTCACAAATGCATGACACACTGGAAGGTAGAAGAGACCAGGTCTCCCACAAGTCAGCACAAGGTTAAGCAGAGTTGGTCATGAAGGCTGGGCTACAGCTGATATTTGACTTAGCTAAATATGTGAATGGTCTCTCCCAACACTTACCATACAAGAATCAATAAAGAAATGACTGCTACAACATTTCTGTAAATTACTTTCTGCAGCTGTCCTGATGGATTGCACAAGGTGAAACAAATAAGTCTTGTGGAAGGTGAGGGTGGAGGTGCTTTTCCAGGGTAAATTTCACTTTGAAGATTGTCCTATTCTATTCAGAAAAATTCTTCTTCAGGGGTTATTCTCTTTCACCACCAAATGTTTCCAGCTGCAACTTAGAGTTAAAAGGATGTTTTTGCTGGCTGTCTTGCTCATGGAATTAATCTGTGTTTTTTTTTTCTTTTGTGTATGTGTGTGAGAGATAGAGAGAGACAGAGAGAGGGACAGATAGGGACAAACAGACAAGAAGGAAGAGAGATGAGAAGCATCAGTTCTTCCCTGCAGCACCCTAGCTATTTACTGATTGCTTTTTCACATGTACCCCGATCAGGGGACTATAGCAGGCCTAGTGCCACCCTGCTCAAATCAGCGACCTTGGGCTCAAGCTGGTGAACCTTGCTCAAACCAGATAACTTTGTGCTCAAATTGGCAACCTCGGGGTTTCGAACCTGGGTCCTCTGCATCCCAGTCCAACGCTCTATCCACTGCGCCACTGCATGATCAGGCTGTGTTTTGTTTTTGTTTTTTTTCTTGATATTGTGTTTTACCTTTTTACATTATATTGCCTCATTTGATACTAATGAGACTCAAAATAAATTAGTAGAGCAGGCCTTATTACCAATTAAAATATGAGAAAATCGAGGGTGAAGGATCAAGGTGTGCAGATCCACTCTGCTTGTACTTGGTAGCGGCACACATTAAACTCAGGCTTTTTAAAAACCTGTTCTTTGTTGTGCCTGTTTTGTTTTATTCAGATCGAGGTAACATTCAATTATTATGACAAGCCTGAAAGTTTTAGAAAACAAGTTCAAAAGAGAAATCCAAAATGTCCAAAGTGAAATTATTGGGGGAGAGGTTAACAATAATTTTTGCTATAAGAATAGCAACATATCCTATTCACATAGATCCAGGATATAAAAAAGAAAATAGCATAACACATTCTTGAGCTAAGAATAAATTAACAGTGAGGACAAATCATTGCTTTCAAAAAGAAAAAATTGCCATGTTTGGCAATTCAGTGAGTATGTGTGGATTGTTGTTTTTGCTTTAATATTTTAAAGACTTTATTCTTTTGGCCAGTTTTAGGTTCACAGTAAAACTGAGAAGGAACAGAGATTTTCCACTTACCCCCTGTCCCCACCATGCATATTTTCTCCTGTTACCAACTGTCCCCACCAGAGTGGTTCATTCATTAGAATGGGTGAACCTGTACTGACACATCATTACTATCCAAAGTCCATAGTTTGCTTTAGGGTTCATCTTGGTATTGTGCATTCTATAGGTTTGGACATATATAAATATAACAACATGTGTCATCATTTTATTATCATATGTTTACTTCCCTTTGCCTTTTCCTTTCTCCTCTCGGTCACTGATCTTTTTACTGTCTCCATAGTTTTCTTTTCAGAAGGTCATGTAGCTGAAATATACAGTATATAGCCTTTTTATACTGGTCATTTTCATTTAGTTATATGCATTTAAGATTCTTCCATTTATTTTCTTGTCTTAGCTTAATAACATTTCTTTTTTGTGTTGAATAATATTCCACTGTCTAGATGTACGACACTTTATGCATTCATCAACTAAAAGACATCTTGGTTGCTTCTAAGTTTTGTCCATTATAAATTAAGTCACTATAATTATGGGAAGATTTTGTGTTTTCAGTGCCTTTGGATAAATACCAAGGAGTGTGACTGCTGGATTGCATGGTAAGATTATGTTTAGCTTTGAAAAAAACTACTAAGCTGTCTTCCTAAGTGAATTGTGCATCATTTTCTCCAGCAATGAATAAGAGTCCCTGTTGCTCAACAGCCTAGCCAGAATTGGGTGTTTTCAGTGTTTAACATTTTGAACAACTTAGTAGTTGTATAGTGGTATCAGATTGTTGTTTTATTTGCCATTTCCCTATCATATCATGTGGAGCATCTTCTCATATGCTTATTTGCAATCAGTATACCAGTATATTGTTCATAGAGGTGGTTGTTGAGATCTTTGATTAATTTATTAATCAGTTTTGTGTTCTTCTTGTTGAGTTTAACAGTTCTTTGTCCATTTTGGATACAGTCCTTTATCAGATAGGTTTTTTGTAAATATTTCTTCCTGTCTGTGGCTGTATTCTCATTCATGGTATTGCCTTTCATGTAGGAATTTTTTATTTTAATAATGTCCATCTAGCTTATGCATTATTTCCTTCATGGATCATATTTAGTGTCGTATCTTAAAGAGTCATGGTAATACCCAAAGTCATCTAAATTTTTTTTCTGATTATATTTTGTAGTTTTGCATTTTAGATTTGTCTATGATCCATTTTAAGTAAATTTTTGTGAAATGTATAGATCTGTTTCCTGAATTATACCCTTCTTTCTTTCCTTCCTTTCTTTCTTCCCTTCTTCCTTCCCTCCCTCCTCTCTCTTTGCATATGGATGTCCAGTATTTTCAGAACAATTTGCTGAAAAGACTGTTCTTGCTGTGCTGTATTGTCTATGCTCATTGTCAAATATAGTTGACTATATTTACGTGAGTCTAATTTGAGACTCTCCAATCTGTTCCACCAAACTTCATGTCTATTCTTTCACTAATACCACACAGTCTGGATTACTGTATTTTATAGAAACTCCTTTTTTTCCTTTGTGAGAGAGAGACAGACAAACAGACAGGGACAGACAGACAGGAAAGGAGAAAGATAAGAAGCACCAACTCATAGTTGTGGCACCTTGGTTGCTCATTGATTGCTTTCTCAGATGTACCTTGACCAGGGGGCTCCAGCTGAGCCAGTGTCACCTTGCTCAAGCCAGCAACCTTGCGTTCAAGCCAGCGACCACTGGGCTTATGATCCCACGTTCATGCCAGTGATCCCATGCTGAAGCCTGCAACCTTAGAGTTTTTAACCTGGGTCTTCAGCATCCCAGACCAGTGCTCTATCTACTGCACCACTGCCTGATCAGGCTATAGTAATTCTTAAAATCAGGTAGCATCAGTCCTCTAACTTTGTTATTCTTCAATTATATGTTGGCTCTACTGAGTCTTGCACTTGTTCATATAAATTTTTAGTCTCTGGACCCTGGCTGGTTGGCTCAGCGGTAGAGCATTCACAAGGCATGTGGAAATCTGGGGTTTGATTCCCAGTCAGGGCACGCAAGAGAAGCGTGCATCTGCTTCTTCACCCCTCCCCCTCTCCTTCCTCTCTGTCTCTCTCTTCCCCTCCCATAGCCAAGGCTCCATTGGGACAAAGTTGGCCCAGGTGCTGAGGAAAGCTCCATGGCATTCCTCCGGCACTAGAATGGCTCCCGCCCCAATGGAGCAACACTACAGATGAGCAGAGCATTGCCCCCTGGTGGGCATGGCAGGTGGATCCCAGTTGGTCACATGCTGGAGTCTGTCTGACCACCTTCTAACTTTGGAAAAATACAAAAAACAAACAAACAAAAATTTTAGAGTCGGTTTGACAACATTCAACCCTGAAAGCCAATGATGAATATTAAAGTGGTAATTATTATTTTATAAATAAAAGCATGAAACTAAACATAAACAAAGAACTACTGAAAAAGCCGCAGATTCTTACCTGTGTTGAAGTGCATATGTGTGTATATATGTTTAATAAGATTGGTATTACAAATCTGTTAACTAAACTGCAGACTTTATTTTTATTTTACCAGCCTTTCCACTAATACTTTTTTATTTCTTTCCAACGCACCCTATCTATTCAGTCTGCATTTCATTTGGTTTTATTTCTCCTTAGTTTCCTCCAATCTGTGACAATTTCTTGGTCTTCCCTTGACTTTCATGACCTTGACACTTTTTAATGTTATTTGTCAACTTTTCAGTAAAATGTCCCTTAGTTACGGTTTGTTTGATATCTTATTATTAGGTTTTGGCTGTTCACAGGCAACAATACCACAGATGTGACATCTCTTTCTCATTGCATTATAGCAAGGGCTACATGAAGTAGATATGTCTTACCAATGGTGAGGTAAACCTTGATCCTTTGGTTAACATGATGTTTACCAGGTTTCTCCAACTTCAACTTTCCCCTTTGCAATGGGTAATTACCTAGAGGATTTTATTTTATTTTTTATTTTTTGTATTTTTCTGAATGAGAAATGGGGAGGCAGAGAGACAGACTCCCACATGCACCTGACCAGGATCCCCTGGCATGCCCACTAGGGGGTGTTGCTCTGCCCATCTGTGGCATTGCTCCGTTGCAACCAAAGCCATTCTAGTGTCTGAAGTAAAGGCCATGGCACTATCCTCAGTGCCCAGGCCAACTTCGCTCCAGTGGAGCCTTGGCTGCAGGAGGGGAAAGAGAGATAGAGAAAAAGGAGAGGGGGAAGGGTGGAGAAGCACAAGGGCACTTCTCTTGTGTGCCCTGGCCTGGAATCGAACCTGGGACTTCCACACACCTTGTGGACACTCTACCACTTAGCCAACCGGCCAGGGCTGTAAGGATTTTACTTATAAGCTATGCAAATATCCTGTTTATAATTAAATCTTCATCCATAAATTTTCATTTCCATCAATATATCAGACATGGAACCATTACTACTGTGATGGTGTAATGGTGATTTTTATATTTCTTTTATTTTTTTTTATATTTTCAATAGGAATTTTTTTATAAGAGCTGTCCTTTTTAACAATTTATTCCATTATTTACTTTTATTACTATTGATTCCTAAATATTTTTTTCTATTGGTTATAATTTAACATTGGTATGTAGTTTGGTGTTCAGATTATCAGAGCTCTGGCCACTGACAGTGCCTTTCTGGCTGGGTTCTATGCCTTTTGGATGTGCCCCATCCTTTTAACAGTACTCTCTTACATTCTTGGAAAGCAAATGACCCAGGATCCTCTTGTGCTTTTCCTGCCTCATCCCTGGAAATAATGACTTCTCTAAGGTGCCCTGCTTCCTTCCATTGAACATGATATTTAGAAATCAAGACCTGCGCACTATTTCATCGTTACTGAGGTGTCACTGCTACCTGGCTTTCTCACCATACTGAGCTAGAAAATATAGGAATTTGTACTATCCCATGCATTACATATATATGAATTTACTTTTGTATCTATTATTTTTCTTTATGTATATGTAGTTTTATGTTTAAAAAACATAAATACCTGATTTATGTTTTTTACATAGCATTACTTAACATTAATACCTCAAGTTGAACCTCCGATGAATAGGATATATTCTAGTCTTTGAAAATTCCTTATTTATAATTTTTTTCTCTGGCAGTGAGAAATTTGGTTCTCAATATCAACAATATATATATATATATTTATTCTTTTAATCCATATATATATATATATATATATATAATTAAAAATTGTTAAAACAGGCCCTGGCCAGTGGCTCAGTGGATAGAGTGTCAACTCATATTATGGATGTCCTGGGTTCAATTCCCAGTCAGGGCACACAGGAGAAGAGATGATATGCTTCTTCCTCCCTCCCTCTCCCTCTTCTCTCTCTCTTATCCTCTCACAGAAAGTGGCTCAGCTCGATTGGTTCTAGCATCAGCCCAGGTGCTGAAGATAGCTCTGTTGGTCTGTGTGTGTCAACCTCAGGCACCAAAATAGCTCTGTACTCAAGCATCAGAAAGGGTTGCTGGGTGGATCCCAGTCAGGGCACATGTGGGAGTCTGCCTTACTATCAGCCCTCCCCTCACTTAAAAAAAAATTGATAAAACAAATTTACTAACTAGGGAGTAAAATATTTGTATGTCTTTCTGTCTTTATTAATACAGTTTCTAACCTAAATACTATTTTCCAGTTTTTATTTCTGTGAGTTGATGTTATATCCCATGAACTTAGGTAATGATGTTATATCCCTGACCTTGGTAAACTCATTATTATTTTTTTTTTACCTTTTCTGTCTTAAATTTTTCTACAGAATCAAACATGTTGTGTGCTAAATTTTACTTCCAATGTATATGCATTTATTTTTTTCTTGCATAATTGCACTAATTAAGACTTCCAGTAGAATATTGGATGGGACCAATAAGAGCACATTTTTGTCTTGTTCCTAACCTTAAGGGAATTCAGTTTGTCACATTATGTGTGATGTTAGCTATAAGTTTTTATGGATGACTGTTATCAAGTTAAAGAAATTTTCTTCTATAAAAAATCACACGTTTTGTATTTTAAATGTCTTATAAGATATCACAGAACAGGTACATTCACGTGCTGTATATTATACATATGATATATTTTACTATACTATACTGTACCTATGCTATACCTACAATCAGATAAGCCTTCCAATAAAAACAAAGTATAAGTTAGAACAAGAGTAGAGAATGCAGGCAAGTGTTAGAAGTTTGAAAGACTTCAATGTGCAGTTCCACCCGGTCTTTCTTACTCACACATGACCCACTTCATCTGCAGTTTAAACAAGTAAAATTTGTGCAATGAGTCTTGGCTTCAGGAGAGCTCAGGAAGAGGTTACCAACAGGTTCTCTAATGGCTCAATGGTCCTGTAGCCAATTCAGCTTGTCTAAATGATTACACAAGTTAAAAACCATGAGCAAACACACTGGCTCTGGGTGACAACAAAGGAATTTCAGACTTTAAACAGCACCTAATAAATCACTAGGTAATTGGTTAGTGGACATATGACTTTATCTGAGCTAAGAATCAGAATCAGATATCCAGGCAAGCCCAAAGTTAAACACAGAGCTGACTCCATCCAAGGGTAAAACAGTTGTATCCTACTATTAGAATAAACACTTCTTTAAAATTATAAATGGATGTTAAATTTTATTAAAGCATTTTATATACCTATTAAGATAGTCACAGGTTCTTTGTTCGTTAAGCTTTTTTTTTATCTTAGTGAATTTTATTTATTGATTTTGAATATTAAACCAGCTTTAAATCTCTGGGATAAAACCTTAATTATGATATATTGTTGAATATGATATGTTAATGTTTTGGAGGATTTTTTTGTCTGTGTTTGTGAGGAATATTGATATGTAGTTTAATTTTTTACATCATCATTATCTGATTTTGGTATTATAATAATTTTACCCCGATACGGTAAGTTGACAAAAGTTCTTTTCCATTGGAATTTTTTACATGTGTAGTAAAATCCTACAGTGAAACTATTTCAATTTTAAATATTTTTTCACAGTGATTTAATTTTTTTTAATAGACACACTATCATTTACACTATATATTTATTTATTTGTAAATTTTAGTAATTTTTGTTTTTCCATGATTTGGTCCCTTTTATCTAAGTATTTAATGTGTGGACATAGACTTGTTCATAGTATTACCTTATTATCCTTGTTATGTTTATGGGTCTGTAGCAGAAATCCACTGTTTTCATTCTAAATATTAGAAAATTTAGTCTTCTCTCTTTTTTCCTGGTCAGTTCAGTTATATGTTTATCAATTTTATGGAGCCTTTCAAAGAACCAGTTTTTGGTTTTGTTGATTTTCAGTCTTTAATTTCTTTGATTTCTGCTCTTGTCTTAGTCATTCTTATTTGGGGTTTAATTTGTTCTTCTTAATCTAGTTTCTTAATGTAGAAGCTTAGGTTACTATGCTAGACTTTTTTATTTTCAAATAAAAACATTATATACTGTACAGTTCACCATAAGTCATTCATTATCTATGTACAAGTTATAAGTTATATCTAATTTTACCCCATTATTACATAACTAAGAATATATTTTAGCCTTGGCTGGTTAGCTCAGTTGATTAAGAGTGTCCTCTCAAAACAACAAAGTTGTGGGTTCGATCCACATTAGGGCACACACAGGAAACAACCAATGAATGCAACACTGAGTAGAACAACAAGCAAACACTTTCCTTCTGCCCCCCTCCCTTTCTTTTTCTCTTTCTGCCTCTCTAAAAATCAGTTAATAAATAAAACCTTGGTGGGATAGCTTGGTTGTCTGGAGCATCATCCCGGCTCAGAAGTTGCCGGTTCAATTCCCTGGTCAGGGCACATACAGGAGCAACTCCATGTTCCTGTCTCTGTCTCTTTTTGCCTCTCTCTCTCTCTTTCTCAAAAAAATAATAAAGTAAAATTATACACACACACACACACGCACACACACACACATGCACACACACATATATTTCCTTTAAGACTATCTGTTTGACCCATGGGTAACTTGTAAGTGTGATGTTTACTTTCCAATGGAGGTTATAAAGATATCTATTTGTTACTGATTTCTGAAAGTTTAATTTCCTTATGTTTTGAGAATACACTTTATATAATTTCTATTCTATGAATTTGTTAAATTGTGTCTTAGGGCTCAGAATTTGGTCTTCCTTGGTTTACATTACATATACACCTGGAAAAAAAGTGGATGTCTGCTGTCATTGCATTGTTTTTTGTTTTTATTCTTGTTACCTTCAGTCAGCAGCAATAGCTTTTCATGAATACACTAAATATGACAGTGTTTGAGAACCTTTCTTAAATACATATTGACTTTTGTTCCATAAAAGAGACTGGGAAAAAGACTTGGGTAGTTTCATACCCTTCCCATAGAAGTTGCTCTTCGCCTCCGCCTGGTCTCCTCAGGAAGGGATACTTTATCATACTTTTAGGCAACTGGGGTTACAAAAATAAAACCTGCAGCAGGATGTGACTCCCCTTGTGTCTACAGCCCATGCTCCACTCCTTTCACCAGCCTCCTCTTCACCTCCACCACTTGGTTAAATACTCTACTTCACTTTTTCTTACTGTTGTGTAGCTACATCTGCTCTAAAGCTGATGTCCTTTCTCCCCTGGCTAATTCTTGTATTTGTTTACATTTCAGCTTAGTTCACTGCATTATATCCCCAATTCTCTGATGGACTCAAAAAAGTTCATAGCCTTACAGTTTGTCCAACTTCTTTTTATGTAGTGTGGTAGTGATGCCATTTCCAGTTCTTTGCATCCCTAGGAGAAACCAAAAGTATCATTTAATTCTTTATATTTTGATTTTTAATATTTTAAACAATATCCTAATGATTAGGAAATGCCAACTGATTTAGCTAACTTAAACAAAACTCTAATAATAATCCCCACTTCTCTGGTTCTCAGTAAGCCATTTTACAACTTTCTTCAAAGTCGAAGCAAACTTTTCTGCCTAGTTTTCACAGTCAAGCTCTCCTAAGCTGGAAAGGTGTGCACTAGAAGAATGGCTCTCAAAAGTTAGTTTTATTTGAAGGTGCTTATTAAGATCAAACTTACCTAGTTAAGTTTTACCTATAGGAAATCAGATTTTTTTAGGTTTAGGGAAGAACTAGAAAATTTCCATTTGTATAAAGCTATTCTGATATTCTGATATAGGTAGTTCCTTGTCCATTCTCTAAGAACTTCTGTCATAAAAATTTATTTTAGTAGGCTACTGTTTTTGAATTTCTTCCATTAGCTTTTTGCTTGGTCTTACTATTTCTCCATAATTTGCTCATCTTACAAATTTATTTTCTATTCCTACCCTCTACCTGGAAGGCAAAGATGATGATCAAATACTTCATACTGGTGAAGACTATGCACTAACCAAAGTAGAGGTCATCCCAATTAGAGTAGATGTCAATAATAAAGAACAGTCATATTTCTATATATATCAATTTGCACATAGTGTTTTTTATATAGACTTATTGAGATGTAATTCATATGCCATAAAATTTACCCAGTTAAAATGTGCAATTTAATTGCACACAGTGTTTTTCCATATTTTTATAATTGATTTGTGAATGTGTATTATCTTTACCTAAAAGTGATTAAATTTTCTTTTTTAAAAAGATATTTGTGGCCCTGGCCGGTTGGCTCAGCGGTAGAGCGTCGGCCTGGCGTGCGGGGGACCCAGGTTCAATTCCCAGCCAAGGCACATAGGAGAAGCACCCATTTGCTTCTCCACCCGCCCCCCACCTTCCTCTCTGTCTCTCTCTTCCCCTCCCGCAGCCAAGGCTCCATTGGAGCAAAGATGGCCCGTGCGCTGGGGATGGCTCCTTGGCCTCTGCCCCAGGCACTAGAGTGGCTCTGGTCGCGGCAGAGCGACGCCCCCTGGTGGGCAGAGTGTTGCCCCCTGGTGGGCGTGCCGGGTGGATCCCGGTCGGGCGCATGCGGGAGTCTGTCTGACTGTCTCTTCCCGTTTCCAGCTTCAGAAAAAAAAAAAAAAAAGACATTTGTCTCTTATCTTGATTTTTCTCACAGTAATTTGCCTATTTTTTCCACCTAGTAGATGTTTTTTAAGCACAGCTTTTTTGAATAAGTGAGTAAATAATGTTAATTCTTAAAAATTTCCAATCTATATAAGTGTATATTTATGTTCCAATAGCTGTGGTTTCAGGGTCTGAATACATGAAAACAGGACAATAACCACAACAATTTTAAAAAAACACCTTGATTACTAAGTTTATCAATGTAGTTCTGCAAAGATTTGAATGAGGTACAGGATATTACTATTCTAAAGAAAACAAAAAAAATCAAAAATAAAAACACTGACACACACACACACACACACACACATACACACACACACACACACACTGTATATCATCTACACATAGTATATAATAAGTCCATTAAGTGTCCTGTATTCCTCAACTGAGAATTCAGCTAAGAAAGATACATACTTTCTCTAGTAAAACTACTCTTTTTAAACACTAGATAAATCACACATCTTCTGGAAATGTCAATATTCCAATGTAAACAGTCTCAAGAATGACATTGTGTTACAATGTTCACACATCTTTAAGAAATACACTGATGAGCAACACTAAGAGAGAAGATAACATACTTTGAAGTTTAACAAGTTTTCTTCCTGACAATTCTAAGGTAATTATAAGACTGAACTATGTGCTGTACCCTTTTAGAAATCTAGGACACATTCTTTCATCTCCATAACTCTGTTCTTACCAGTCCTTCCAGTTACAACTCTGCTGTCAAGTATACTTTATTCCACTGAGAGTGAAATCTTTTACACAACGTGTGTTAAAAACTGTCATAAAATATCTAAAATATGGCTGCCTGTATTTTTAGTCTGGAATGACAAAAATACTCCAGACGTACTTAATAGTTTTGTCTCTACTAAGTTAAAGGAAAATAGGGTTAATAAAAGCAATTCAATTAACTTTGATATCTGTGTCATTAAATCCACAATTCTTTTATATTTCTCCTCTCAATATTTACTTTTGTCCATCATGTAGGTGTTAAGTTTTCATCAGCCTTTTCTATTTCTCATTTGTTATACCGGGTAGGAAAATAATATTAGTCATTTAGATGTTAGAGAAAATCAATTTAAAAGAAGAGCATTGTTTCCTCTTCGGTTATATATACATTCCTGAAGTCATACCTAACCAACATACTCTGAACATGAATGCATAAATTATTTTAGGACCATAACTAATAATAGTTTAGGGATTATCATCACAGAAATAAACCCTTAGTAGATAAGCTTTGTAATCACTGGATGGCAGATCATTAATGAAAGCTACCAAGAATATGGAAAGAGCCCTGTGTCATTTTTTTGTGGATTTTTCCAAGTCTGAATCATGTTATTTCTTAATTCAACAAATAATCATGTCAAGAACTGGTCCTTTATTAAGAATGCAGGAATGATATAATAAACATGGTGTCAACTGTTTTCTGATTTATAAGAGTAGGAAGGAAACATCTTATAAAAGTAAATTTATATAATTTCAAATAATTCTGAATCCTATATTACCCTTCTTCCAGGTACCACCCCAAAATTAATGTAAGAAATTGTCTTTAGAATGGATATATGGATACATTGAAAAGTATGGCTACTTTTCCAGAAAGCAAGCAATAAAGTTCTTTCAATGAAGTCACCAATGGCAATAAGACTGCATAATGACAGAGAGCCCCTTAATTCAAAAGAAAAGAGTCTGCCTTTTTTTAAAAGTCCTGTCTCCAGGGACAAAAAAAGCAAAGACCTTTACGAGAATAAACTCTAAGTAGTAGATAAACAAGGAACAGGTCAGTGTGGCTCAAGCATAGTGAGTCCTAAGCAAGAAAGTTTGTTATAAAGCAATAGGTAACATACATAAAACCAGTGAGAACTAGGGCTGGAGATAATTAAATACTGGTTAGAGTTAGCAAAAAGAAATACTTGAAATTTAAGAGTTTCCATGATAATTTAAAATATGCTTTAGAGCAGTGATCCCCAACCCCCAGTCCGCGGACCGGTAGCAGTCCGTGGGCCATTTGGTACTGGTCCGCAGAAAAAGAATAAATAACTTACATTATTTCTGTTTTATTTATATTTAAGTCTGAACGATGTTTTATTTTTAAAAAATGACCAGATTCCCTCTGTTATATCTGTTTAAGACTCACTCTTGACGCTTGTCTTGGTCACGTGATACATTTATCCATCCCACCCTATCACGGCCAGTCCGTGAAAATATTTTCTGACATTAAACTGGTCCGTGGCCCAAAAAAGGTTGGAGACCACTGCATTAGAGCACTTCCTGGATAGCTTAGTTAGTTGGAGTATCATCCTAAAGCACAGAGGTTGCCGGTTCAATCCATGATCAGGGCATATACTAGAGAAAATTGATGTTCTTGTTTTTTTTTTTCTTTCTCCCTTTCTCTCTCTCTCTCTCTAAAATCAAAACAATAAATGTTAGATAAATTAATGAATTAATAATATATGCATTAGAATTTGACAAATTATTATATTGGGTTCGAAAGTCAAGGGAAATAGCTCACCCTTTCAAGATCTTGAAGTAATTTATATGACATGCTAAGGACCTTGAAATAAAACATTTTGGGGCCAATGGTTCATAAAACCCACTATATGTGGGTTCCTTAAAACACAATTACAGTTCCTAAATCATATTTATTGATTTTGAAATTTTGGCGTAACAAAAAATGTAGAAACATGCTATAAGGTCAATCTAGGAATATACTAGAAATTTTATCCACTGTGAATATTTACATTTATAATAAAACATTTTAGATATCAATGTATTCTTTTTAAAATTTTGTCAGTCCCCTTACCATTTGCAGAAAGAAAGATGAGTATTTGACATGAAAACTTTTATGGATTTTTCTGGAATAATAGCTCTCATAAGTAAAATTCTATTTCTGGTAAAAATAGAATCCAAATTCCAGAAAACCAACTCATAAAACATCTTTCACAATAGAAGTATTAATTATGCATGTGTTTGTGTGTAATTTCTATATGTTACATATATACATTAGAAACAGAATAAGTTTGTCTTGATTTCCAGATCAAGATATTACCTATTGTTTTGGATGATCAAATCATCCACCTGCTCTGCCCCTTTTTTTTTCATATCTGTACAATGAGAATGCTGATTGAAGGTCTCTAAGGTACCTTTTGCTTCCAAGATTTTATTATTTATCACCCAGTTCTCTATTTTCAATTTTATGTAATCCAATATGTACTAACCATTTAATATAACTATGCCACTACTCTCACATGAGTATTTCTTGTTTGTTTATGTAATTATGTACACTTAAGGAGGCCAATTCATAAGTCACAATCTACTTTGTGGATGTAAGCAGTGAATAGACCAGATATAAGCTTATCCCATCTATTCAATATAAGCTTCTTTCCAATCAATACTATGTGGTCACCTGTCAGAAAAATGCAACCAAGACTGATCACCACAGGTGCACCTTCAACCTTGTTATCAATTTTCCATCTTTGATTTATGAAATATATCATGATTTCCAATTAATGTTATTCAGCTGTGTTTGATTGCTTCAGTGTTTGATGGGTTTCATTATTGATTTGTTTTCAAAGCAATCACATTAAGTAACCAATCTATGCTATGCCATTTTTTAGAACATGTGAATATATTTCTTGCATTCAGTTTTTTAAACTATTCTTATAATGGAACAAAGGGCTACAACATTTTCATCCATACATAATACTTTGATATTGTATTTTATTGTATTATTTAAAATGATAAAGTTTAAATTACACTGAGAGGAGGAGAATTATGATATAATACCAAATAACACTGGGGAACAAAATACAATTATAATTGTAGTAGCCATCTTAAAAAGATGTGATCTCTAAATGTAGTAACCAATTGGCTCTACATGGAGACAGAATATCCAATTTCTGGATCTGATTTGCAGGGTCCAAAAATTCTAATCAAAGCTGTTATTAGCAAGACAGGTAATAGCAAATGTTGGAGAGGCTGTGGAGAAAAAGGAACCCTCATACACTGTTGGTGGGAATGTAAAGTAGTACAACCATTATGGAAGAAAGTATGGTGGTTCCTCAAAAAACTGAAAATAGAACTACCTTATGACCCAGCAATCCCTCTACTGGGTATATACCCCCAAAAACTCAGAAACATTGATACGTAAAGACACATGCTGCCCCATGTTTATTGCAGCATTGTTCACAGTGGCCAGGACATGGAAACAACCAAAAAGCCCATCAATAGATGACTGGATAAAGAAGATGTGGCACATATACACTATGGAATACTACTCAGCCATAAGAAATGATGACATCGGAACATTTACAGCAAAATGGTGGGATCTTGATAACATGATACGAAGCGAAATAAGTAAATCAGAAAAAACCAGGAACTGTATTATTCCATATGTAGGTGGGACATAATAGTGAAACTAAGAGACATTGATAAGAGTGTGGTGGTTACGGGGGGGAGGGGGGAATGGAAGAGGGAAAGGGGGTGGGGAGGGGCACAAAGAAAACAAGATAGAAGGTGACAGAGGAAAATCTGACTTTGGGTGGTGGGTATGCAACATAATTGAACGACAAGATAACCTGGACTTGTTATCTTTGAATATATGTATCCTGATTTATTGATGTCACCCCATTAAAAAAATAAAATTATTTATAAAAAAAAAAATTCTAATCAAAATAAAAGAATCATCTTAGCAGTTCAGTTCACAACTTGGAATTCTCTTTATTAATGTGATTTTTTGTTTTACGTATTTTCTCAAAAAAAATTAAAATGCATCACCTAACCTATAAATGATATCATATTAACTAATTCACATCTATTCTTTTCATAGCATGTATAAATTAAATTTCTTAGCTGAAAATTCTGAATGATTTTTTGATTATCAAAATGGAGCAAATAAACTTTATAAATTAATGGCAATATGCATGTATAACTATGAAGAGAGGATATTTGGTCGGGCAGGATTAAGCCAAAAATAAAGCCAGCATAGACAGAGACAGCAAAATTTATGTGCAGATGCTTGAAATGAAAATGAATGAATATGAGAGCTCCAGATCTCACCTTAACTTCTCCTGGTGCTTCTGGGGCATGAATCCTATTCAGGATCTGACTGAGAAGCTCTAAGACATAATGAGAAACTTGTGTTTTTAAGAAACTGCACAGAAGTTTCAAATATTCACCATTTTGAGAACCACTAATTTGGACTAATTATTACCAACAAACTAGAAAAAAGATTCATGAGGGGCTGGACTCTGTGATTAAATAAAATTGGAGCTCCTTGTCATTGTCAACATAGCCCTTTCCCATGAAGTGCTTCAGAGAGTGAGTGTAGCAGTAAAAACTCAAACCTCTGCAAGAGGAGGTTAGATGGGAGTTTAAATGAACAGCTGAAATGCAACCAGGGGGAGGTAATGGATATAAAGGAAAACAGATGTTGTTAAGAAGTAAATAATATGCATCAGTAAAGAAAAAGAGGACAGGACTTTTTTAGTTAGAAGTTAAAGGTAAACATATAAACCAATATAAATAATTCACGTGTTCAATTTATTCTCTAAGTGTTCAAGACTTCCTCAGTCCACTTTTTCCTAGATGGAAAAATAGTCTTTAATGTGATGGGGACAATTATAATTTATCTAAAATAAATTAATGTGTTATAATGATATAATAACATAACTTGAATTTACCATCTAACACAAATTGTGTCTTTGTATTTTACAATTATTATCAGCCACGTAGCAGTTTTTGTAATTGCAAAAAAAAATTCTTTTGATGTTTTCTGTTTAAGATCATAATGCACTTAGAATCAATGGGCTTCAAATTTTTTTTTTTCTTTTTTTCTTTTTTGTATTTTTCTGAAGCTGGAAATGGGGAGAGACAGTCAGACAGACTCCCGCATGCGCCCGACCGGGATCCACCCGGCACGCCCACCAGGGGGCGACGCTCTGCCCACCAGGGGGCGATGCTCTGCCCCTCCAGGCGTCGCTCTGCCGCGACCAGAGCCACTCTAGTGCCTGGGGCAGAGGCCAAGGAGCCATCCCCAGCGCCCGGGCCATCTTTGCTCCAATGGAGCCTCGCTGCCGCTGCCGGAGGAGAAGAGAGAGACAGAGAGGAAGGAGAGAGGGAGGGGTGGAGAAGCAGATGGGCGCTTCTCCTGGCCGGGAATCGAACCCCGTACTTCTGCACGCCAGGCCAACGCTCTACTACTGAGCCAACCGGCCAGGGCTAATGGGCTTCAAATTTAAACACATTAAATATTTTACAATTATTGCCATTACCTTACTAGCAAAATAGGGCCATAGGATATACACTTTTAGTTACCTTATGCATAGTAATTCCATTATTACATTTTTTTAAATAAATAATTTTTTATTTTACTGGGGTGACATCAATAAATCAGGGTACATATATTCAAAGAAAACATGTCCAGGTTATCTTGTCATTTATTTCTGTTACATACCCGTCACCCAAAGAGAGATTGTCCTCCGTCACCTTCTATCTAGTTTTCTTTGTACCCCTCCCCCTCCCCCTCCTCCTCTCCTTCCTTCCCTCCCCCCACCCCCCGTAACCACCACACTCTTGTCCATGTCTCTTAGTCTCGTTTTTATGTCCCACCAATGTATGGAATCCTGCAGTTCTTGTTTTTTTCTGATTTACTTATTTCACTCTGTATAATGTTATCAAGATTCCACCATTTCGTTGTAAGTGATCCGATGTCATCATTTCTTCTAGCTGAATAGTATACCATGGTGTATATGTCCCTCATCTTCTTTATCTAGTCTTCTATCATTATTACATTTTTAACTATTACTTATGTAAAAATTATTTAAGGCTCAGTTTTTTTGATAGATCATTTCAATCAAAAACCTGGGTCCAAATGGAAAGTCTAATGAAAATCTTAAGTCAGATATGTTATTTTCTTTTACTTATTCTTATCCAAGTTCTCAGTTTTTTGAAAACTCTTAAGATTGAGAACTTTTCTAATAATAAAAATAAAATCATAGAATAATTGATAAAAATATAAACTTTCAGGACTTTTCCCAGAAAATTTTGATTTGTTTACAAAAAAAAAATCTATGTTTGTTTGGGTTTTGTTTGTTTGTTTGTTTGTTTAACAAGATCTCTATGTGATTTAATGCCTAGGCAAGCATGATTAGATTTGTTTATAAGTTTCATAGTTGATGAAGAAATGACAAAAAGAGAAGGTTTTAATGGGGTGAATAAAGAAGGAATCAGTTTAGTAAAGATCTATATTGATATATCTCTCCCAGAGTAATTCATATCAGACAGTTAGAAACTGGGAGTGTGTGTAAACTTAGAAAAACTACTGGACAGATTAAGATAGTATCAGTAATCTAATGTGAGTGCAGAGTCTGAGAGTAAACAGCCAGGCTATCTGGCTTTACTGGATAAAGGGAACCATCTATTCAAAAATAAATGATAAGCCTGACCAGGCAGTGGCACAGTGGATAGAGCGTTGGACTGGGATGCCTAGGACCTAGGTTCAAGACCCCGAGGTCGCCAGCTTGAGCACGGGCTCATCTGGTTTGAGCAAAACTCATCAGTTTGGACCCAAGGTCGCTGGCTCAAGCAAGGGGTTACTCGGTCTGCTGTAGCACCCCCGGTCAAGGCACATATGAGAAAGCAATCAATGAACAACTAAGGTGTTGCAACGAAAAACTAATGATTGATGCTCTCATCTCTCTCCGTTCCTGTATGTCTGTTCCTATCTATCCCTCTCTCTGACTTTTTTTGTCTCTGTAAAAAAAAAAAAAAAAAATGAAAAATAAATGATAAGACCCTATCATTCAAATTAATGTTATACTGTATGACAGTAGGTGTCCAGGTTAACTCAAAATGTTCACGGTCAGTGAGGAGAGTAGATATTATCTCTTCCAGTTTTTCATATCCTTAACCAGGTAACAAGTACTTTCATGACAAAGTCTCTGCCATGTTTAGCAATAAGAATATGTGGGAACCAAATATAAAGTCAATCCTCCTTATTTGTCGTTTCTAAATTTATCTATTTAGTGAAGTTTATTTGTAACCCTAAAATTAGCACTTGAGGCACCTTTGCTGTCACCTGTGAACATGCAAAAAAAGGGTAAAATCTGATTAGCAGAGAATCACTTTCCCCCCCCCCCAAGCCCAATTCAAAATACAAAAAACAAAACAAAATACCCCAGAGGTTGTCTTTTGAGTCATTGAGTAAATTATTTACCATTCTAAAACTCTAACCTAAGAAATTGGAAACAATTATAAAAGAGATTTGTTTGTTTGTTGTTTGTTTTTTGGTTAAATGCTTCTATTTTTATTCAACAACTCATTACAGAATAACAAACCCTACCCAAACTAGTTATCCAACATTTATATTAAGAGGTTTCCCATTTAATTTCTGCATTCTCCCAGTGGTCTGAACTGACATTAGTATTAAGACAAAAGGTATCCTTCAGGCTCAAAACTGCCCCTTCCCAGCCCTTCTTCTGTCAGTACAGTGATGAACTGTACTTACCTTTAAGTTGACTAAACAGGAGCCTGTTACCAATGGAGGCAAGAGGCAAAACAGCAGAAGTCCCTTACCAATCAGGCAGGAACTGGAATAGAAGACTACGGCAAGCCCAGGTCGGCTTGGAAACTAGTATCAACAGAAACTGCCAGAGGAGGCAACAGAGTATAAAACTAACTCTTTCACACCTGACCTGCGCTTACTCTCTTATCGGACTCAGCCCACCTGCACCCAGGAGTTTGCAATAAATCCTCTTTTCCACACTTTGACCTCTGTGTGGTTGATGCAACTCCTGCCAAGTCCCAGACCTTTCAATCTGATACTATTCCTCGTGCTCAGAGAGGAGGGCTACATGATGTATTTGACTTTGGCAGAATAGCTTGGATATTATCTGGTTCCCACGTTCTCACTTGAAATTCCCTACCTCCCTTTTTTAAATAAAAGAAACTAACAATATCTTTCTTTCTCACTGAGAACATTAAAGGGATGCTTCTTGATTTTTTTTACAGAGCCACTAAAAAATAATCGGATGTAAAAAATATAACCTATCACAACGTAGAACATACCCAATTCTTAGTTCCACTGCCTAATGAGTTATAACTTGCAGGAATTTCCTAAGGCAATACCCTTAGACTAACATGGTTTCTTTCCTAGGTTGCTTTTCAACCTCATGTTCAAAAAGTAGCTTTGCAACTAGCTAATGGCAGAAGCCTGCACTCTTATTCTACAAAATTGTTGATTGTCGAACTTTTACTTGATGGTAAACATTATGCTAAATGTAAAGTAAATACTTATATGCATGACAACCCAACCAGGGAGATATAATTGGTATAATTTGCCAAAGACATATATTTACACTCTTGGCTTGAAACATGGTTTGAAACTTTTTAGTAATGTCACCTGGGGCATGGTGATAGTTCGCTCTGTTGTCATTTAAAATGGTATATGTTTTTAAATAAAGTCAGTATTTCTCACTCTCATCCATCACAGAATTGGAAGCCTTTGGAGATCAGAAACACCAATAACTTTGTTCTCTCTATCATGGCATGCTACTATAGAGTAGGAGACCCTTAAATAATGAGTAATTGTTACCACCTCCTATTCCATGTAATGATACTCACTGCACACACTAGTGTTCAATTCAAATCAATTCAATTTAACAAATATCCATTGACAACTTCTCATTTCGCTGGAATGGAACCAGTTCTAACTTGAGCTTCTTCCTCCAAGGGAAATTCTAAAATATTTCATCAAATTGAAATTAAAACAGTATCAGATCCCTTCGCCAGTGATCAGCAGGAGCCAACTTGCAATTAGTACTAAAAATGAGTAAGATTAACCCTGAGAGTCAAGAATACATTGCTCACTTCAAGCTGAGGTTTTCACTTTGGTGTTTTTTCACCTCACCACTTGTCGAGACAAACATAACTAAGCCAAGATGTTAGATTGGCTAAAACTGCAGCTTACTCCAGATTCTGGTGAAATGTCTCCATTGTTCATCAGGAAGTAGATGCCACTTATGTGGTGAGATCTCTTATAATTTACTGTGTTTATCCTGGCTTATCTTTAGTAATTTGTATACTCTTGGACAGAACTTCTATATGCAAACAAATATGTCATGCTCATAAATAATCACTGAAAATATGACCATTGGTTATTGCAATGATGCTACCTTTTGAAAACTCTTCTACAATTACTTCCGGAACCAGTTTATGAGCCACAAAAAGAAAGTAAAACAAACACATCCTTTGTTATAAACCATAAAGAAAAATTGGTTTCCTTGTTCTACTATCATAGTTAATTTATTTTCTTGAAAGAAGATTGTCATATGTGATTCTCAACCTGACTTAGGCACCTTGGCTGATAAAGAAAATTTGGTTATTAAAAAGTAACAATAATAACAGCAAAGCTATTCTTAAAAGAAGATGTAGATTTTCAAAATATCATTATATAGTTTTTAGTGTATGGACATCTATTTACCTTTTAATCTTCATAACTGGTGCCACTAGGAGAGACAAAGTGGTTAAAAGCACTATATAAAAAACAAACAAAAAACCCACACACACACAACTAAGCATAGAATTGAAAAAAATTAGAGAAAATGAACATTTAGTCTGTTTAACACAAAACAGCAAATAAAGAAAGCCATAACTGATCATTTTTAGAATTGCTATGATGAGATCTATTAAATCTTTGTGACTCACTAGAGATCTTAAGAAAAAATTCCATCTAGTCTGGGGTTAGAGCAAAGTGGAAACAGGAATAATTTCTAAGGACTAGAAGGAAACTGTGCAAATAACAGGTGAGACACGTCCAAGCAAGGCGAGACAGTTCAAAAATGTGGAAGTTGTTAGAGGGCTACAGATTAAAAGACAAAGTCAGCATGAAGCAGGGCCACGCCACAATGGAGACTAACAGAGCCATCACAAAAGGAATGGAACGACTTATCAGAAAGGCACCCAGAGCAAATGCTTTTGGCCCTGTTCTCTCCTTCTGTGCCTCAAACCAGTGTGACTACACCACCCTATTTACAACACTGCTTGAAAGCTGAGTATTCCTTTCCATTCCCAACAGAAAGGCTGTCATGTCCGAACTGGATAACTGTAATCTCCACTCCCTTAGATCTCCTAGTGTGAGCAGATGCTGTGATAGCTCAAACTGTCATCTATTACAATCAGAAAAAAAAAAGTTTGTGAAATACACTTTGCTGAGAAAAATAAATTCCAGGTTCTTTTCTTTACAAACTGAAGAACGGGGACCTGTGGTACTTCTTTTTTTTTTTTTTTTAAATTTAATGCAGTGACATTGATAAATCAGGGTACATATGTTGAGAGAAAATATCTCTAGATTATTTTGACATTTGATTGTGCTGTATACCCCTCCCGCAAAGTTAAATTGTCTTCTGTCACCTTCTATCTGGTTTTCTTTGTGCCCCTCCCCTCTCCTAACCCCTCTCTCCTTCTTCACCCCATCCCCCCTCCCCCAACCCCCCCGCCCCTGTTGCCATCACATTCTTGTTCATGTCTCTGCGTCTCATTTTTATGTCCCTTCTATGTATGGATTCATCTCAGTTTTTTTTCTGATTTACTTATTTCACTCCGTATAATGTTATCAAGGTCCATCCATGTTATTGTAAATGATCCGATGTCATCATTTCTTATGGCTGAGTAGTATTCCATAGTATATATGTACCAAAGTTTTTTAATCCACTCGTCCTCTGACGGACACTTGGGCTGTTTCCAGATCTTCGCTATTGTGAACAATGCTGCCACAAACATGCAGGTGCATTTCTCCTTTTCGAGCCGTTCTATGGTGTCCTTGGGGTATATTCCTAAAAGTGGGATAGCTGGGTCAAAAGGCAGTTCGATTTTCAGTTTTTTGAGGAATCTCCATACTGTTTTCCACAGTGGCTGCACCAGTCTGCATTCCCACCAGCAGGGTTCCCTTTTCTCCACATCCTCACCAGCACTTATTCTGTGTTGTTTTGTTGATAAGCGCCATTCTGACTGGTGTAAGGTGATATCTCATTGTGGTTTTAATTTGCATTTCTCTAATGATTAGTGATGTTGAGCATTTTTTCATATGCCTATTGGCCATCTGTATGTCCTCTTTGGAGAAGTGTCTATTCATCTCTTTTGCCCATTTTTGGATTGGGTTGTTTGTCTTCCTGGTGTTGAGTTTTACAAGTTCTTTATAAATTTTGGTTATTAACCCCTTATCAGACATATTGTCAAATATGTTCTCCCATTGTGTAGTTTGTCTTTTTATTCTGTTCTTGTTGTCTTTAGCTGTGCAAAAGCTTTTTAGTTTGATATAGACCCATTTGTTTATCCTGTCTTTTATTTCACTTGTCTGTGGAGATAAATCAGCAAATATATTGCTCTGAGAGATGTCGGAGAGCTTACTGCCTATGTTTTCTTCTAAGATGCTTATGGTTTCACGGCTTACATTCAAGTCTTTTATCCATTTTGAGTTTATTTTTGTGAGTGGTGTAAGCTGGTGATCTAGTTTCATTTCTTTGCAGGTAGCTGTCCAATTTTCCCAACACCATTTGTTAAAGAGGCTGTCTTTACTCCATTGTATTTCCTTACCTCCTTTGTCAAATATCAGTTGTCCATAGAACTGTGGGTTTATTTCTGGGTTCTCTGTTCTGTTCCATTGATCTATATGCCTGTTCTTATGCCAGTACCAGGCTGTTTTGAGTACAATGGCCTTGTAGTATAACTTGATATCAGGAAGTGTGATACCTCCCACTTTATTCTTCTTTTTCAAGATTGCTGAGGCTATTCGTGTCCTTTTTTGGTTCCATATAAATTTTTGGAATATGTGTTCTATATCTTTGAAGTATGTCATTGGTATTTTAATTGGTATTGCATTGAATTTATAAATTGCTTTGGGTAATATAGACATTTTAATGATGTTTATTCTTCCTAACCATGAGCACGGTATATGCTTCCACTTGTTTGTATCTTCCTTGATTTCTTTTATCAATGTTTTGTAATTTTCCGAGTACAAGTCTTTAGTCTCCTTGGTTAAGTTTACTCCTAGGTACTTTATTTTTTTGGTTGTAATTGTGAAGGGGATTGTTTCCTTAATTTCTCTTTCTGACTGTTCATTGTTGGTGTATAAAAATGCTTCTGATTTCTGAGTATTGATTTTATATCCTGCCACTTTGCTGAATTTATTTATCAGGTCCAGTAGTTTTTTGACTGAGACTTTAGGGTTTTCTATATACAATATCATATCATCTGCAAATAATGATAGTTTTACTTCTTCTTTTCCAACTTGAATGCCTTTTATTTCTTCTTCTTGTCTGATTGCTGTGGCTAGGACTTCCAGGACTATGTTAAATAAGAGTGGTGAAAGGGGGCACCCCTGCCTTGTTCCTGATCTTAAGGGTATTGCTTTAATTTTTTCCCATTGAGTATGATGTTGGCTGTGGGTTTCTCATAGATGGCTTTTATCATGTTGAGGTATGTTCCCTGTATTCCCACTTTGCTGAGTGTTTTGATCATGAATGGGTGCTGGTTTTTATCAAATGCTTTTTCTGCATCTATTGAAATTATCATATGGTTTTTCTCCTTCTTTTTGTTTATGTGATGAATCACATTGATTGATTTATGAATATTGTACCAGCCTTGCCTCCCCAGAATAAATCCCACTTGATCATGGTGTATGATTTTTTCCATATATTGTTGGATCCGGTTTGCTAATATTTTGTTGAGGATTTTAGCATCTATATTCATCAGAGATATTGGCCTATAATTTTCTTTCTTTGTGTTGTCTTTGCCTGGTTTTGGAATCAGAATTATGCTCGCCTCATAAAAGGAGTTTGGAAGTCTTCCTTCCTCTTGAATTTTTTGAAATAGTTTGAGAAGGATAGGAATTAGTTCTTCTTTGAATATTTGGTAGAATTCCGTTGTGAAGCCATCGGGCCCCGGACTTTTCTTTGTTGGGAGTTTTTTGATAACTGTTTCGATCTCCTTTGGTGTAATTGGTCTGTTTAAGTTTTCTGATTCTTCCAGATTGATTTTTGGAAGATTGTATGTTTCAAGGAATTTGTCCATTTCATCTAGGTTGTCTAGTTTTTTGGCATACAGTTCGTCATAGTATTTTCTTACAATATTTTGTATTTCTGTTGTGTCAGTTGTTATTTCTCCTCTCTCATTTCTAATTTTATTTATTTGAGTCCTCTCTCTCTTTTTCTTGGTGAGTCTACTTAAAGGTTCATCAATCTTGTTTACCTTTTCAAAGAACCAGCTCCTAGTTTCATTGATCCTCTGTATTGTTTCTTTAGCCTCTATGTCATTTATTTCTGCTCTGATCTTTATCATTTCCTTCCTTCTACTACATTTGGGCTTTACTTGCTTTTCTTTTTCTAATTCTTTTAGATGCAGGGTTAAGTTGTTTATTTGAGCTTTTTCTAGCTTCTGAAAGTGTGCCTGTAGTGCTATGAACTTCCCTCTCAGCACTGCTTTCGCTGTGTCCCATAAATTTTGAGTTGTTGTATGCTCATTGTCATTCGTTTCTAGGAATTTTTTTATTTCTTCTTTGATCTCATTCTTAATCCATTCATTATTTAACACCCTGCTATTTAGTTTCCATGTGTTTGAGAATTTTTGAGCTTTTCTGCTGTGATTCATTTCTAGTTTTATGCCGTTGTGATCGGAGAAAGTGCTTGATATGATTTCAGTCTTCTTAAATTTGTTGAGAGCCCTTTTGTGCCCTAACATGTGGTCTATCCTAGAGAATGTACCATGAGCACTTGAAAAGAATGTATATTCTGCTGCTTTAGGGTGAAAGGTTCTGAAGATATCTATTAAATCGAGTTGATCTAGTGTTTCCAATAAGTCTGCTGTTTCTTTGTTAATTTTCTTTCTTGAGGATCTATCTAGTGATGTTAGTAGGGTATTGAAATCCCCTACTATTATAGTATTGCTGTTGATCTCGCCCTTTAAATCCATCAAAGTCTGTTTTATATATTTGGGTGCTCCTATATTAGGTGCATAGATATTTATAATAGTTATATCTTCCTGTTGGATTACTCCCTTTATCATTATGTAGTGGCCTTCTTTATCTCTTACTATATCCTTTGTTTTAAAGTCCAATTTGTCTGATATAAGTATTGCTACCCCAGCTTTTTTTTCATTTCCGTTTGCATGAAATGTTTTTTTCCATCCTTTTACCTTCAATCTGTGTGTGTCTTTTGTTCTAAGGTGTGTCTCTTGTAGACAACATATGTATGGGTCCTGTTTTCTTATCCACGCAGCTACTCTATGTCTTTTGATTGGATCATTTAATCCATTTACATTTAAGGTTATTATTGATATGTAGTTGTTTATTGCCATTTTCTTCTTTAAAGGTGTATTCCTTTTCTTTTTTTTTTTCTGTATTCTTTTCCCACTTTATCTGTTTACACCAGGCCCCTTAATATTTCCTGCAGCATTGGTTTGGTTGTAATGAATTCCTTGAGTTGTTTTTTGTCTGGGAAGCTTTTTATTTCTCCTTCAATTTTAAACGATAGCCTTGCTGGATAAAGTAGTCTTGGTTGTAGTTTCTTGTTTTGCATTACTTTGAATATTTCTTGCCATTCCCTTCTGGCCTCAAGTGTTTCTGTTGAGAAGTCAGATGTCATCCTTATGGGGGCTCCTTTGTAGGTGATAACTTTTTTTTCTTTTGCAGCTTTTAATATTTTCTCTTTATCGCTTAGCTTTGGTATTTTAATTATGATGTGTCTTGGTGTAGGTTTCTTTGGGTTTCTCTTTAATGGAGTCCTCTGTGCTTCTTGGATTTGTGAGAGTTTCTCTTGCATTAATTTAGGGAAGTTTTCAGCTATGATATGATTGAACAAAGTCTCTATCCCTTGTTCTTTTTCTTCTTCTTCAGGAACCCCTATGATGCGGATGTTATTTCTCTTCATGTTGTCACAGAGCTCTCTAAGAGTTTCCTCTGACTTTTTGAGTCTTTTTTCTCTTTTCTTCTCTGCTTTCATGCCTTCATTCCAGTTGTTTTATAACTCGCTGATTCGATCTTCTGCTCTATCTATCCTGTTTTTAATTCCTTCCATTGTGGTCTTTATTTCTGATATTGTATTTGTCATCTCCAACTATTCTTTTTTATACTTGCTATTTCTTCATTTAGGTTTTCAAATTGTCCCTCCATTGTTGTTCTAAGATCCCTAAGCATCCTTACAATCATTATTTTGAACTCCGCATCTGGAAGTTTGATTATTTCCATATCACTCAGTTCATCTCTCGAAGGTGTCTCTTGTGGTTTCATTTGGATTGCACTCCTTTGTCTTCTCATCTTCTTTTTTTTTTTTATTTTTTATTTGTAGAGTTGGTTGAGGCTAGGCTTGGTGTTGTCTGCCTCCAGTTTTCAGTTGTGTTATTTTTAGGTCTTCGTGGGTTGGTATCAGCTATTATTTGTAATCCACTTTTGGATTTGGGCAGCTTTGAAGTCTTGATTTGTTTGTTTTCTTAACAGGTGATAGTCTTGTTAACTGATCTCAGCAGGGGGCTTCCTTGAAACTGTATCCAGGAATGCTGTGGGTGTAACCTGAGGTGCTGAAGGTCTCTTCCACCAACTAATCTCACTGGGGGCAGGGTTTTTTCTCAGCTTCAGTAGGGGGAGGTGTATCTCAGATCTCCATGGAGACCTGAGTTACTGCCCCTCCTCCCCACTTCTTGTTTTCAGCTGTGTCTTGTTGCGCTGATTGGAGCTGGATAGATGTCTGGAGATCTCTGATCCGGAAGCACTTCAGCTCTGTTTTGTGAAAGGTTCAGTCCCTCCCCCAGCTATGGCCGCCTCCAGCACGAATGATTCATCTTTTTTATTTCGTTTCTTGCATACCTTAGCCCCTCACAGTCTGTCCCTCTCCCTGTCTTTTCCACTTGGGAGATAAGCTGGTCTTTTCAACCCACCTTGCTCCCTGGTCGCCAGGTAAGTGGCTGTGAGCAGTAGTTTCTGCTCTTTTTCCTCTGTGAAATCCTCTCTGGGCTCTCAGCCTCACCCCCCTCCTTCCGTTCCTTTAAGCAGAGGAGATTCAGGCACTCCTTACCAGGATTATTGTGGCTTCCTCTTTGCTCCTTGGTTTTTGAGAGCTGTTCTTACAGTTCAGTGTTGGTTTTTCATGCTGATTTTTTCTAAATTGATTTGTATTCCAGTTTGGTGTTGAGAGCTGGGCGTCTGTGCATCCACCTACTCCGCTGCCATCTTCTCTCTCGACCTGTGGTACTTCTTACTTGAGAAGACCTCTAATAAACTAAACCTCATATATGAACACCTGACAATCTAAATTATAGAAGGGATTGATACAAACATAGCCTATACATATGTGTTCACAGGAATGCTGAGTCAGGGAGGGAATAAAAAGGAGTCACATCCAGAAAATAGTTATTGAGATTTTCTCATTTATAGAAACATCAGTATAAATGAAATATCATTCCTGTCATCAAGAAACATTCACGCCTGACCATATAATGGCACATCAGATGGAGCGTGGACTGGGGCACAGAGGACCCAGGTCCAAAACCCCTATGTCGATATAGCGACCTTGAGTGCAGGCTTATTCAGCTTGAGCATGGTCTCACCAGCTTGAGCGCAGGATCATTGGCTTGAGCATGGGATCATAGACATGACCCCAAGGTTATTGGCTTGAGCCCAAGGTCACTGGCTTGAGTAAGAGGTCACTTGGTCTGCTGTACCTTTCCCTGTCAAGGCACATGTGAGAAAGCAATTAATGAACAACTAAGGTGCTGCAATGAAGAACTGATGCTTCTCATCTCTCTCCCTTCCTGTCTGTCTGTCCCTACCTGTCCCTCTTTCTGTCTCTCTCTGTCTCTGTCACAAAAGAAAATGAACACTGATTATATTTTTACACATGAAGCACTTCATATTACTTTAATTTATTTATATTGATTGACTGACTTTAGAGAGAAAGAGGAAAGGGGGAGAGAAATAGAGAGAAACAAAGAGAGAGACTGGCATTTATTTGTTGTTCCACTTAGTTCTGCATTCATTGGTCGCTTCCCGTATGTGCCCTGACTGGGCTCAAACCCTCAACTTTGGTGTCTTGGGAGGATGCTCTAACTGACTGAGCTAAGAGGCCAGGATCTATGACTTTAATTTAAAAGTATAAATAGTCTTGCTGAAGCCTGGTTTTCTGAAAATAACCACCTTTTGCACTTGCACTGAGCAGGAATGAGAAAATCTAGATACTCGACTGCAAGACACTAAGAAAGCTGTTGGAGTTGGTCTCCAGCATTCTCATAAACTCTACCACCAATTCCTTCTTATTTCCACAGTTCCTTCTAGGTTTTCTACTATATTACAATATAAATTCTTGTCTTGGTTGTTTTTGTTTTTTTTATTGATTCTTCCCCTCAACAACCAAACATTTTTTTTTTTTTTGTATTTTTCTGAAGCTGGAAACAGGGAGAGACAGTCAGACAGACTCCCGCATGCGCCGGACTGGGATCCACCCGGCACGCCCACCAGGGGCGATGCTCTGCCCACCAGGGGGCGATGCTCTGCCATGACCAGAGCCACTCTAGCGCCTGGGGCAGAGGCCAAGGAGCCATCCCCAGCGCCCGGGCCATCTTTGCTCCAATGGAGCCTTGGCTGCGGGAGGGGAAGAGAGAGACAGAGAGGAAGGAGGGGGGGGTGGAGAAGCAAATGGACACTTCTCCTATGTGCCCTGGCCAGGAATCGAACCCGGGTCCCCCGCACGCCAGGCCGACGCTCTACCGCTGAGCCAACCGGCCAGGGCCAACCAAACATTTTTTTACATGAATTCTTTTCACGTGCCAACCACTATGCTCACAATATTCAAGACAAAGCAACAAAGAATTGCACTACTTCAAATCCTCCCAATTGCATGCAGTCTGGCCCACCTGGGACATAGTGTACTGAGAACTGTTGCTAGATCCTTGGCACAACCCTTGTGTCATCACACTTAAATGTTGGGAAAGCTATTTAGTGTAGGAGAGCTATGGATTTCTTATATATTATATAATGTAAGGCTATCTACATTCTCCTTTCAAATTCATAGCAAATGTCAATCCCTTATGATTCTCTTATTATGAAAATAGTTGGATTTTTCTTTAAAACTTATGCCCTAATTACTGACCATAAAATCTACATCTAAAAATTCTATATGTAGAATTTAAAATTGATTCTTTTTTTATGTCATCATTTGTTAAATGTGTATATTTGATACTATATGATGATGGTATGTATTTTTGGGCACCAAGTACTATGTTGTCTTTTTGAGACTTTAAGCTTATGAAAATAAGGGTAAATGATTGCTTTTCTTATAATTTCATGGCACTTGAATGACTATCTTCCATTTTTAAAATGAACAGGAAAATTACCAAAATAGACACTTTAAAAAAATTATTAAATTCAGGCCGGTTGGCTCAGTGGTAGAGCGTCGGCCTGGTATGCAGAAGTCCTGGGTTCGATTCCCGGCCAGGGCATACAGGAGAAGCGCCCATCTGCTTCTCCACCCCTCCCCTTCTCCTTCCTCTCTGTCTCTCTCTTCCCCTCCCGCAGCCGAGGCTCCATTGGAGCAAAGATGGCCCGGGCGCTGGGGATGGCTCCTTGGCCTCTGCCCCAGGCACTAGAGTGGCTCTGGTCGCAACAGAGTGACGCCCTGGAGGGGCAGAGCATCGCCCCCTGGTGGGCAGAGCGTCGCCCCCTGGTGGGTGTGCTGGGTGGATCCCGGTCGGGCGCATGCGGGAGTCTGTCTGACTGTATCTCCCCGTTTCCGGCTTCAGAAAAATACAGAAAAAAAAATTATTAAATTCAAACTTTTTGCAATTCTTTTCTGTTTGTTTTGCAATAAAGCTTCTCTTTTATATTGAGTTAAGATTTTACAGTAAGTTAAAATAAACTCAAAATTTTAATTCAAATTTTATCATGGCAGAAGGTAATATATACAACAAATTAAGCTATATTGTTATTTAAAATATATTTGGAATATTTTTCAAAATATAGTTTAGCTTTAGGTTACCTGAAAAATAATCTTGTTTCTGTCATTGGCCACTACTACAAACACAATTTTACTTCCAATTATAAATTAAAGTGACTTCTTTCCAATTATTTTTGTAATTTGCAGGTGAATAAAAATGTATTAATTATTTGATTAAAGACTTTTGAGGGTGTGATAAAACTGTAAGAACACAATAATCATAGTGTGAGCATTTACATGCTATGTTTATTTAATATACACAACTGTAGGTATTATCAATGTTTAAATTAAGAAATTGAACCATCAGAAAAACACTAAATTTCTAAGTTTCTATTACATATAAAAATCACCTGTTGTGCATAAAGATGTGTTGTTATAAGAAAGCTATCATTGAGAAACCCTTGCTCAGAAGAGTTATTTGATATGTAGTTTAACTAAATAATATCCCCTGAGAAAAAGGAGACATTTAAGGCACCATACCAAACTGCTTCTTTTACAGATTAAACCCACAGAGTCTGCCGAATACCCTTGGTAACTAGTGGACTTGAAACTAGAATTCCTGTCTTGGTTTCATAATCTACATGTTATATTTTATTTTATCCTTTGCATTTAAAATTTCTATCTGAAGATATATCTGTTCAATCCCTGAAATAATTTTTTTTAGATCATACAGTTCCCCCATGCTTCAGGTGTTCATTTATATAGCTGTTTAAAAGTAACGTATTTCTCATTCAGCATTGCCAATAGTCAGAACTCATAATACTGCCCATTTAAATACAAACTCTGTAATAGCCAAAATATTTATTATAGAAAAACCACTTTCTGCTCCACTCTAATATTGTATTCATACGTGGAGATTTTTCTTCTTGGGCAAAAGGAGTTAAACAATTTTGAAAGAGAGAGTGAAATTTAAAGACCATTTAGAGTGATCTAACATTTTCTTTAATGTTCAGTTTCAATATAAAGGGGAAAAACTCATTCCCCAAAACTAGTATTTTAATTAAGGCAAATTGAGAATTTGTCCCAACTATTAAGAGAGAAATTCCTGTAAACTGACAATAATGTTCAAAAACTTTCTGTTCCCAAAATGCAATATGTCACTATATAATAGCTTAGAAAATGGCCTAATTCATTAAAACAACATTTCTCTCTCCCTCTCTTTCTCTTTCCTCCTCTCTTTCTTTCTTTTTTTCCCTCTCTCTCTCTGTCTCTCTCCCTTCATCTGTCTCTTTTTCATGGCTACTTCAGCTACTGTGAGTTGACCACATATACAAGGTGTGCATGAAATGATATTCTTTGGTTTTGCAATGAAATGAATTCCCTTAGTGATATTCAACAGTGTTCTGTAGACTGGCAGCCTGCCATCTGGAAAAACTGACACTTGGCTCCCCTGGGCCCACTGAACAGCATTGCTGCAAGATAGCATTAGTAGCTGAAGAAAATGGAAATGGGAAGCACAAACGACTTGACACATATAAAGTGGCACAGCTAGTCTGCTTTTAATGTAGAAGAGGGGGAAGAAACAAGAACTATTGGCCTTTCAATAGAGTTGTTTTGTTTTTTTTATTCAGCATCTTTTCTCAAGGAGACACTTTAGAGTTCCTAAAAAAAAAAGGATGAAAATATTTACTTTTTACTGGGTTGGTTAAAAAAAACAACTGAGCAGTTATCAATAAGGAATAACTGACACTGATGAGGGTAGGTATAGCAGGGTTCAAGATCGTATCAAGAACTGTGGTATTTCATTGTCCATTTATACCAAGAAAGGCACATGACAAAATTCACATTTTGATCCATTGGTTGAATGACTTTATACAATGTTGTTTTTATCTTTTAGATTTCCAAACAAGTTTTAAATTTTTGAGAATCTTTTTTTACAAAGTAAAAAATACACTACTTAAATATGATACTTTTATGACTCTCCTAAAATTATAATTTGATTATATTTAAAATATGCAATAAATTTATTTACTTACCAAACAAAAACAAAACAACTGTCTGACAATCAAATTCAAAATTCTCCCAAATCTACAGTTTAAACATTGCAATACTTTTTGCCTAATTTCATTCAAAATGTGTTTATTTCTTGAATTTTGTGAAATCATTCTTATGAATAACTAGTGTTTATACTGCTGAAATTAATTGAACTACAAATCCCCTTTGATTAAATACTCACTAAAAAAGAGGCAGAAATACTATAATATATAAAATACTATATTATATCAAGATGTAGAGTTTGAGCTTTATATCTATCTGGGCTCCAATATCAAAATTCTGTTGTTTTATAATGATTTAAAGTTAAGTTATTTAAAGATATCTAGTTTTATTAAGTAGCTGTAATAGTCTCAACTCTTAAATTGATTAAGTCAACTTCTCCCATGATCCTATGATGTTTTAAATAGTACTGTCCTGTAAGTATAAAAGAACATATGACAAAGGAAGGACTAAGGTAACTTTCTGGAAGGTGGAGGAGGGCAGATGGGGATAGATAGTGATGGAGGGAGACTTGAATTAGGGTAAGGAACACATAATTCAATATACAAATGATGTATTGTAGAACCGTGCAACTGAAACCTGTATAATTTTATTAACTAATATCACCCCAACAAATTAAATTAAAAAAATTTTAAAAGAAGTAACACACTCCAAAATTATGCTTTACACTCAAAATCTAATTTACAGATTGTCTCCAATTTATGATGGTTTGACACACAATTTCTTGACACTGGTGCCAAAACAATACATATTCAACAGAAATCACACTTCAAATTTTGATCCTTTCCTGGGCTAGTGATATGCATATACTATTCCCTCATGGTGCTGAGCAGCAGCAAGGAGATGATTTAGCCCAACCATATACTAGTGCATATGTTCTGAGCATGGTAAAGGAAGGCTCAGCTAAGCTATGATGTTCAGTAAGTTAGGTGTGTTAAATGTATTTTTGACTTAAAATATTTTCAACTTATTATAGGTTTATCAGGACATAACCTCATTGTACGTCAATAAAGTTCTGTATAATTTTCCAGTCTAATAATTTTGTCAGGTAAAGCTTTGTGGATGATGTCCTGAAAAAGAATGTCTAATGAAGTCATGTTTGCTTTGGTATTAACTTCTACTCTTACTAAGTGTTCACTTTTGTTTTTAAAACCATTTCTAATGATAACTTTGTACAGCTAAAAGAGAGCACCCTTTTTTTCAAATAACGTCACACTGCTTATATTAAATAATGGGTACATTTAAGATTATAGGAAGAGTTCTACCTCTGTCAACTCTTAAGTAAGTCTCTGGAGGGATGTTAAAATTACATCAAGGAATTAATTATTTGTAAAGTAAAAGGAGAAAGATTGAAAAGAGGTTAACATTGCTAGTCCAGATTCTAATTCTGAAGTAAATCTCCTCCTACCTGAAGAGAAGGCGGGCCGAGGGGAAGCCAATGGTTACAGCAGTTGAGAATGTCTTTATGTTGACTCTACAAGGCTGCACCCCAACACCTTTTTTATTGATTTTAATTTATTGTGTTTACATAGATTTCAGTGTCCCCCCGAATGCATCCCCTCCCCTGTGTTCCCCTCAACATCCTTTTTCTCCACCTCCCCCAACCGTCCTCACCCCTTCCTTCCAGGATTTGCTTTTCTGCTCTCTATAACACAGTGTTATGTGTATATAATTTCACCAATCTCTTTCCCTTCTCTGATATCATCCTATCATCCCCTTTCCCTCTGTTCGCTTTCCCCCTGGTCCTTTTGATCCGCCTTCATCTCTATTCCGTTAAAAAGTATCTTTTAATACCCAAGCATTTACAACTCTCAATCAAAAGGGTTCTGATGCAGATGGCTCAGGCTATACAGCTCAAATAATATAAGCCACTTAACATTTGCAACGCATTTTAAACAATGAATTAGCATCCAGTTTTGTTCAATGGAAGACAAATCGTAATGATGTAAAGTCCCGATTCTTTCTCTTCCATTCAAATTTAGAGGAATAGCAGAGAAGAAAAGCCCTTCCTTGTTTCATGGAAATATTGTCTCAGTGCACATGACTCTAAAGAAACAAAGGATGAAATCTATAGTAGCTACCCCATGAAGTCTTTTCCAACAGTTGCAAACTGCTAAAGGAACACAGGCTATGTTTTGCTTGTTATTTCAAAGAACATCACTATTTCAAAGCTTTCTAGTCTTGATATCATCCCTTCACTTACCTGGCAGCCACCATGAACACACACAGCATCATTCAGCTGCAATCTCCTGCCTTCCCCATTCTATATTAGATGTGCCTGAACCTTGCCATAATCTCAAGTAGCCAACAGCAAGACCTGTCATACTGCCGTGAAACTGTATATTTGAGTGACTATTGCCGTGGTCCATTATTTGTTCAGTGACAGAGACTTACGATGCATGCTTCTGAAATGCCACTTGAGATGACAGGGGATGAAAATATCCAACTCAGAGATTGCAGTTCTCCAGGGCTCCCGAGCAGTGTTGTTGACAGTACAGCTGGACATGTGCTAAAATGTTGCCCCACGGACAGCACCCACCTCAATTTATCGACACAGGCCAGGAAACTCACTTGCGGTCAAATCAATAGAGAACCTCAGGTTCCTGATAAAAAAAAGATCAGAAGGAATTATATAATATTTACTCTTTTACATTGCAAATGTTCCCTTTAAACCATCCAATGAAGAAAACTACTTGTCGGACTTTTCTGTAAAGTTGAACAAAAAGATTGCCCGAATACTATTTAAAAAGTAATCTAGGATGTTTTCATGGCCTTCCATTTCAGTGTGATTTCATTGCAGAGAAATAAATATAAATATATAATGATAAATAAAACAATCCTGATAAATAAAAAAGTGTTTGGTTCCAATATGGAAAAGGTCTGGAAAGTAGCATTTGTTTCATCAAAATGAAAACATTGTGTTGTTATTTTACACTTGTGGATTTCTAGTATCTTAACCATTGCAAAATCATTGTCATAGAAAGTTCAAAGAAAATGTAGTGTGGGAAGTTCTAATTTCTGAAAGAAGCTGTCATTGTAATGGTATGATATAAACTGTAATGAAAACTAACATCTACTTTAGAACAACCTTTCTATTTTTTTGCGAGACACAGTGCTCAAGTCTATATGTGTAAATTAACATTTATAGTAACTAATGAGTTAGACATTCAACAGTTTAATTTTACAAAAGAACTAGTTGAAAGTAATAACACAGGGATATAAAACTAATATATAGTTTATCTAAACTAGGAACCCAAGAAACCCAACTTCAGAGTGTGTGCTCGCAAACACTGTGGCATATTCATGAAGGTATAGCCATTATTTTTCTTCTCCAATCAAATTTTTTTGTGTCTAAACTCAAGGATTTTAGGTAACTTACCTATAAAATGACTAAATTTTCTAATGGCTTTTGATATTCTTCTTAATGTAGCCATAATCAGAGTATGTGTTACCAATGTGAATTCCTTGAAATTGTTCAAGAGTTCATGAAATTAATGAGAAGCTTCTATAAAATAAAACATTTATAAACAAATGGGATTATATCAAACTAAAAAACTTTTGCACAGCCAAAGACAATAAGAACAGAATAAAAAGACAAACTACACAATGGGAGAACATATTTGACAGTACGTCTGATAAGGGGTTAATAACCAAAATTTATAAAGAACTTGTAAATCTCAACACCAGAAAGACAAACAATCCAATCAAAAAATGGGAAAAAGAAATGAATAGACATTTCTCCAAAGAGGACATACAGATGGCCAATAGGCATATGAAAAAATGCTCAACATCACTAATCATTAGAGAAATGCAAATTAAAACTACAATGAGATATCACCTCACACCAGTCAGAATGGTGCTCATCAACAAAACAACACAGAATAAGTGCTGGCGAGGATGTGGAGAAAAGGGAACCCTCCTGCACTGCTGGTGGGAATGCAGACTGGTGCAGCCACTATGGAAAACAGTATGCAGATTCCTCAAAAAAAATTGAAAATTGAACTGCCTTTTGACCCAGCTATCCCACTTTTAGGAATATACCCCAAGAAGGCCATAGAACTGTTCCAGAAGGAGAAATGCTGCCCCATGTTTATGGCAGCATTGTTCTCAATATCGATGATCTGGAAACAGCCCAAGTGTCTGTCAGAGGACAAGTGGATAAAAAAGCTTTGATACATATATACTATGAAATACTACTCAGCCATAAGATATGATGACATCAGATCATTTACAATAACATGGATGGACCTTGATAACATTATACTGAGTGAAATAAGTAAGTCAGAAAAAAACTAAGAACTATATGAACCCATACATAGATGGGACATAAAAATGAGACTCAGAGACATAGACAAGAATGTGATAGTAATGGAGGGGTGGAGTGTGGGTGGGGAGGGGGCGAGGAAGGAGAAAGATGGTATGGGGGGAGGAGAGGGGCACAAAGAAAACCAGATAGAAGGTGACAGAAGACAATTTGACTTTGGGTGAGGGGTATGCAACAAAATCAAATGTCAAAATAATCTGGAGATGTTTTCTCGGAACATATGTACCCTGATTTATCAATGTCACTGCATTAAAATTAATAAACAAACAAAAAAACCATTTATATCTAGGACACTCATATCATCAATTTCAGAAATATTCCAAACGATTCTCTCCTCTAAGCCTTGGTATCTTATACCAACTGAAATTCTGGTGGAAATTAGATTAAAATGGAAAACAAAAGTCAACTTGCTTTCATTTTAATAGCCTTTACAATCACACACACACACACACACACACGTACACACAAACACTTTGAATTCAAATTCTAGGGGTGATTTGGCAATGCTACATAAGTTTTATTTCTCTAATTAATCTAATATTGATTTACTATGATATTATTGCCCTTTTTACTTTGAAGCTTACCATATAATTATACTTGTTTACTAAATTAAAAGTAGTTTCAACAGAGGCAATGCTTTGAAAACTGATGAATTCATGTAATAAAAAAGTCAAATTTATTCTGATACTGTCTATAGAGTAAATAAAGAACACAATATAAAATGTAGAGTATTCTGTATAAAAACAAATCAACACACTTCTCATAATACATCAGCCTGAACTTTGTGGTCAGTGAATTTTCAAAGAGCAAACACCTTTATCATCCTAACATGTGTTTTTGTAGTATTACAAAAAGAAGGTGGCCCTGGCCAGTTGGCTCAGTCGATAGATCATTGGCCTGGCATATGGATATCTTGGTTTTGATTCCCAGTCAGGGCAACAGGAGAATTGACTGTTTAATTCTGTTGCCCACCCTTGCCCCTTTCTCTCCCTCTTTGCCCTCCTGCAGCCAGTGGCTCAGTTAATTTGAGCATTGGCCCCAGATGGGGATTGCCGGGTGGATCCCAGTCAGGGTGCATGTGGGAGTCTGTCTCACTATCTCCCCTCCTCTCACTTAAAAAGAAGAAGAAGGAGAAGAAGGAGAAGGAAATGGAAAAGAAGAAAAATGTATCAGTCTCTCAAATGGACATGTCTCTATTCAGAGGTCTGCTTTCTGCTTAAAACTATTCCAGACTGTAGAAATTTCAGAATGGGGCATCACTTCATAACAACCACAAACAAAGGATATTTTTATATCTTGATGGCTTTCTAGTAACGTGTGGAGACAAAAGAACACTACAAAAGTTCAATTAAGGCTCTAGCTGGGTAGCACAGTTGATTAAAGTGTCCTTTCCATACACCAAGGTCATTTCAGTCAGGGCACATGCAGGAGTCAATCAGTGAATGCATAAATAAGGAGAACAACAAATCAATCTCTCTCTCTCTCTCACTTTCTCTCCCTTCCTTCTCTCTAAAATCAATATATAAAAATCATTTAAACAAAGTGCAATTAATTACTACCTCTTGTTTTATAACACTAGGCTATAGCTGAGTGGAATTTAAAATCCTAAAGTTACAAATATATTTACTCTGAACAGATTGAAGAACAAACAGTTTATAAATTTGCTGCTGTTTAAATTCTCAATTATTTTAGGACAAGATTCAACCACGGGTTTTTTTTTTAAACAGTGAAAATTTGGAAAGTATGTGTACAGAGCATACACAGAAGGCAATCACTGGTATATGACTTCTTGTCATATAGTCACAAACAAAAGAGTTCAAAAATATAAAAAAAACCCTCTGTGTCTGAAATATTGTCACTAAAAATATAAATCTAAAATACATATTTTAATATTTTCTATTTACAATATATATATATATTTTTTAATTAATTTATTTATTTATTTAGAGAGGAGAGGGAGACAGAGAGAGAGAAGGGGGGAGGAGCTGGAAGCATCAACTCCCATATGTGCCTTGACCAGGCAAGCCTAGGGTTTCGAACCGGCAACCTCAGCATTTCCAGGTCGACGCTTTATCCACTGCGCCACCACAGGTCAGGCTACAATATATATTTTTATATCTTAGTATATATTGTAGGATACTTGAATAAAAGAAAAAGTACTATTGCCTCACACTCTAATAAATGAAAGTAGATGTACATTTATGTTTATTTGCTTTTTTTTCTCTTAAAATCTCAGGTGAAGTGTTCTTGACAACTCATCTACAGATGCCCACTGGTAAGGCAGCGTGAAGACTGCTTCTGTTATTTCATTTCTGAATTTCTCCTTCAGTTGACATACTAAGACCAACTGGGGATCATGTATCCAATATCTGCCTCCTTACATCTTCTACCTAGAATGGCTTTAACTCTCTTCAGGAAGAGTTTGTTTTAATTTTCTCATTAAGTGGGTCTACTTCTCTTGCTCGTATTCAGAGATTATCATTAAATATTAAACTTAGTGCAATGAAATATTAACATTATTTTAGCTTCTTAGTTTCTATGATCAAAATAAGTTGTATTGGTAAGTTCTGGACATAGAATTAGTCCAAAGTTATGTCTAAAAACAAACTTGGCTCTGGCTGGTTGGCTCAGAGGTAGAGTGTCAGCCTGGCATGCAGGAGTCCTGGGTTCAATACCCAGCCAGGGCACACAGGAGAAGTGCCCATCTGCTTCTCCACCCTTCCCCCTCTCCTTCCTCTCTGTCTCTCACTTCCCCTCCTGCAGCCAAGGCTCCATTGGAGCAAAGTTGGCCTGGGTGCTGAGGATGGCTCCATGGCCTCTGCCTCAGGCACTAGAATGGCCCTGGTTGCAACAGAGCAACGCCCCAGATGGGTGGAGCATTGCCCCCTGGTGGGTATGCTGGGTGGATCCCGGTCGGGCGCATGCGGGAGTCTGTCTGACTGCCTCCCCATTTCCAACTTCAGAAAGAAAAAAAAAAAACAAAAAAAACAAACAAACTTAATTGATTAAATGGTTTAAAGGTTCTTGAGAATCTATATGATATCAAATATATTAATCATTAATTAACTAGTCATTTTAGTCAAAGTGATGAGAGAATAAATACCAGAAATATATAGATAATATAGTCCTACATATACAGAAACTAGCTATGAAAATTCACATGGATGTCTTTCAAATATTTCATATAAAAGTCAAGCAAGTGTGTATATAAAATTATATTTGGATATTAGTTAGTTGCCAATTTAACTATATTCAAGGGTGTTTATGATGCAACACCAAAAACAAAACCAGAATATATGTGCATTCTATTTGTTTCATAAAACAAGTATAATTTAATATTTACCATGTATAATAAGTTTCCTAGACACTAGATATACACTAGTAAATATAATAGATATTCTTCCTGTCCTTGTGGAGTATATAGTTTAGCATCAGACACTGCATTGATAGATAAGTTTTACAATAAATAAGCGCATGTTGTGAAAACTCCACACTAGAGGAACTGACAAAATAAAGGAAACGTTAAAATAAGTAAATAAATAACTGAACCCAGAGGCCTGAAAAACATTACCTGTAAAATCAAAGTGCAAAAATCGTGAAGGTGCAAATGCACATGGCAAATCCACTTCTTAGCACATGCCTTCCTGGAGTGTTACATATGCGCAAAAGGAGAAACGTACAATGTTGTTCATGTTAACAGTGCTTGCACAGAACTATAAGCAACCTAATTGTCCACATATAAAAAGAAAAGATAAAGAAGTAAAGTATATTTATAAAATATAAAACAAAATTTTGAATAAAAATAACTAAAATAACACACTAGATCTATGTGCCATTATGAGTAAATCTCAGTAACACTGTTGGAAGAAAAAGTATGTTCATTATAATATCTCTCTAACTTGGAAAAATATAACAAATACTTTATATTATTCATGGATATACACATAGATAGGGGTAAAAGGGAAGAATATACAGCAGCTTTAGAATGGCTGTGTCCAGAGAAACAGTAAACTATGTTGGAGAGGACTGACAAACCATTGAATCCTTGCTGAACCTTTTTACTACATCTCACATTTGGACAGAAAGACTCAAGATATTTTATGAGCGTTCCTACTCAGTATAGCAGGTCCTTGGCTAAAGTTGTTTTGTTATAATTTTGATGAGATGCCTTAGGAACCCAACTCTTGTTTATATCAGAGTATTGCAAAATTGATTTTGTTATACATCACAGAACTTATTGACAACATTAAGTTAAGACTTACTGCAAATCTTACCCTCTCAGAAAATTAAAGTTAAAACAGATACTAAACTTCTTTAATCTTATCTTTTCGCAGGACTAATCATAAAATAAACAATGCTGGAGAGTATGGCAGTTGTCAATAAAATGCCTTAGGATTCACATTATCACATCAATTTTCTTGGGATATCATTTTGATAGCCAATTTACTTTATTACCGGACAATCCACTTGCTTTCAAAGCACATTAACATTAAAATTCTTAGAAGTGAACTGATTGCAAACCTAATTGAAAAGAGTTCATTTAAAGCACATTTAAAGGATAGTGCCCTTGTTTTTATTTAGTGTTTCACTTCATTATCCTGGCAAATAATGAGGGAGGGGAGAAAAAAAAGACAGAGACAAAGAGATAGTGAGAGGGAAAAAAAAAGACTTGGTCTCTGGTTCTTAGGTAACCACTTTGTTTCCAAAGATTTTGTTGTTAAACCGTTTCAACCTCAGCACAATCCACAGAATCTAATCAATGCGAGTCCCTTGACAAAAGAGGAATGTGGTTTGACCTTCTCTTTTAGGTGCAAAGCCACTTCCACCTCATTTTATAATAAAGTCTGGGGGCTAATGGTTTGGTATACTTTCAATGTTTTAATGGTATACTCTCAAAGTTTACTGCTTCAAAAATTTGTCCGAACCACACAAAAAACAAAAACTACACAGGGCAATACAGTGATACCTACCTTTGCTCTGCAAAAGCTTCAACTGTAAAATGTCTCAATCAGACACATAAACAACCAAGAATTACTCATTTACTGGGTACTAATGTAGAATTTGCTGGGTGTTTTCACAATTACATGGATTTCCCTGCACCCTTAAACTGTGTGCTTTTAATTGATTTTTGTTTTTAAGTTTAAGGGGCCTTTGCAACCAACTTCAGATCCTTCAAATTTGGTAGAGCATAATAGGAAGAAATCTAGTAAACCTTTGAGTTGACAGCTTTGTCTAACATCTGGAGTTGAGGAGGTAGAAAGGAGGAGAAGGTAAACACTACCACTTCTATGATGGAAATATTTGATTATGACAGTATATATACTTACACTCATGTATTATATAATTATAAAAAATACAATATAAAATCAAAATATACAATAAAATACAATTTTTAAGAGTTCTAATATAGTCTCCTTCCTCTGTACTAGTTTATCTATTTAGAGTGTATTTGCCCCATTTTTTTGAAGACTGTTCAAACAATAAAGGCTGCAGCCCTTGTTCAGGGTGCTCTCACTGGGGGTGCGCCACTGCATTCATGATCTCATACCTACCTCACAAGAAATCTGTCAGCTGAAAGGCATGCTGTATTATATACAACAGTGTTTAACTTAGGTAATCACCAAATAGGAAAAGAATATTCGCTAAAAAACTAAAGTCTATACAGTGTGGGTTTTAGTTAATAATAATTGACTGGTTAATTAATTATGATAAATGTACCATGCTAATGCAAAATGTTAATATTAGAGTACATTGGAGGTGGGTTATATAGGAATGTTTTGTTTAATCTTCACACTTTTCATGTAAATACCATTCTAAAACAAAACCAATCAGTGACTAGTGCATGGTTTCTATAACTGATATATTTTATGTGAATCTCTAAAGGGAAGACAGACTAGAATACGGTAAACAAAGCATTTCCCTTTTAAACTCCTGGAGCACAGCCTCCTGGAGGAGGAATAGAAGGAATTTTCTTTAAAATTCAGATGTATCTAAAAGTATAAAAACATAAAAATCATAAAGAATATATTTTATATAAACCAGAAAGAAAAAAAAAAGATGAAACATGTGGATAATTGAAAATTCTGATGAAATACTCAAAGAATATAGACTATAAAAATAGCATTTCAAGAGAAAAATAATTTTCTGACTAAAAAATGAATCTTAACAGTAACCATCAAATATCATTACTGAGTACCATATATACAATGTAAGGTTCACACCTACAAATATCTACTGACAATTTTGAACTACATAATAAAAAAAAATACAAACCCTACCAAATTCAAGCAGAAAATAGACTTTGAAAAGTTGTGAGATAAAGCCCTGGCCAGTTGGCTCACCATTAAAGTGTCAGCCCGGCATGTGGAAGTTTTAGGTTCTATTCTCAGCCAGGCACACAGGAGAAGCACCCATCTGTTTCTCCACCCCTCCCCCTCTCCTTCCTTTCTGTCTCTCTCTTCCCCTCTGGCAGCCAAGACTCCATTGCAGCAAAGTTGGCCCAGGCGCTGAAGATGGCTCCATAGCCTCTGCCTCAGGCACTAGAATGACTCTGGTTGCAGAGGAGCAACGTCCCAGAGGGGTCAAACATCGACCCCTGGTGAGTATGCAGGGTAGGTCCCTGTTGGGCGCATGTGGGAGTCTGTCTGTCTCCCTCCCCCCACTTCTCACTTTGGAAAAATTCACAAATAAATAAATAAATAAATAGATAAATAAATAAAATTAGTGAGATAAAATAAAATTAAAATAAATTAAAGGGAATAGGTTTATCTTTCACAACACCAAATATATTGAAACCCCAGAATTCTATAGCCGCTAAAGTTGCCCTTCATGTGTAAAGTCATTAAAAATATTTACATATGTATTTTTGTGGAAAAGAAAAATAAATATACTTCAAGACATGCAATAATATGATTAAGAGCTCTCAAAATGGCTGTCAATGAGTTAGACATCAAAAGTAGTTTAAAATTAACCTAAAGTGAATAATTTGCATAGATATAGGAATTATATCTATAAAACTGTTAAAAAGTGTTGGAGGATAATAAATTCAATATTGTTAAAATTAATGACAGAGATAAGTTATTAAAATCTCAGATTATATTAATAGTGACAAAAGAACAAAGGACTACTAAATTACTTGCCCTACTTAAGTAGGAGTTAATTTTTTCCTTAATTATTATAATTACTTAAATGTACATTAAAGACTGGTTTTGATTAATTTAAAGGGATCTTGTACAATTTAAAACACATTGAAAACATATGGAGAGGTCCTGGCCAGTTATCTCAGCAGTAGAGAATCAACCCAGCATGTGGCTGTCCCAGGTTCAATTCCCAGTCAGAGCACACAGGAGAAGCACCCATCATTCCCCTTTCCACTTCTCTCTCTCTACCTCCTGCAGCCATGGCTCAATTGCAGTGAGTTGGACCCAGTTGCTTAGCATGACTGCATGACTTCTGCCTCAGGTGCTAAAAAATGGCTCCAGTTGCAACAGCGTAAGGGCCCCAGATGGGTAGAGCATTGCCCCCTAGTGGGCTTGCCTGGTAGATGGAGGTGGCGATGCATGCAGGAGTCTGTCTCTGTCTCCCATCCTCTCACCAAAAAAACAAACAAACAAAAAAAAAAACACAGAAAGAAAGAAAGAAAGAAAGAAAAGAAAATACATGGAGAAATGATAAATGAGCAAAATATGCTGAAAGAAAACAGGCAAAAACAATATAAATGAAAATAAATCTTTAAAAATTTAGAAAACAGAAAGTAAACCCAAAAACTAGTCATCAGGACTACATCAAACTAAAGGCTTCTGTACAAAATAAGAAGCAATCAACAAAATGAAAGGGCAACCTGTGAAATGGGAGAAATTATTTTCAAATTCTGTATCCAATAAGGGGTTAATATCAATATATGTAAAGACTGATACAATTCAATAGCAAACAAACAACCTGATTTTAAAAATTGGCAGGGAAATTAAACAGACATTTTTCCAAAGAAGACGCACAAATGAACAATAGGTATATGAAAAGATACTCAACATCACTAGGAAAATGCAAATCAAAATCTCAATAGAATATCAACTCACACCTGTTAGAATGGCTGTTGTCAAAAAAAAAATCCAAACAAGCAAACAAAAAAAACCCAAGAGCTAACAAGTGTTGGTGAGCATGTAAGGACTAGATAATCATTGTGGTCTGTTGGTGGAAATGTAGTTTAATGTAACTACTATGAAAAGCAGTATGGAAATCTCTCAGAAATTAAAAATAAAATTACTGTATGATCCAGCAATTCCACTTCTGGGTATACACAAAGGAAATGAAATCAGGACTCAGAAGATGTATCTGCACTCCCATCTTCATTGTGGCATTACTCACAATAGTCAAGCTATGGAAACAATGTAAATGTCCATCAATGGATGAATGAATAAAGATGTGGTATACATATGGAATGGAATATTATTCAGCCACAGAGGAAGAAGGAAATCTGTTATTTGCAACAATGTAGATGTTCTTTGAGGGCATTATGCTAAGTGAAATAAGTCAGATAGAGAAACACAGAACCATACAAATCTAAAAAAGCAAACCCATGAAAACAGAGAATAGAGTGGTGGTTGCAGGTGCTGTGTGTGGGGTGAAGAAAATGGACAGATCTTGCTCAAGGGTACAAACTTCTAGTTATAAGACAAGCAGGTTCTAGGGATCTAATATTAAGCATGGTGAATGTAGTTAACAATACTGTATTATATAAGTGAATGTTGCTAAGAGAGTTATTCTAAGCACAAAAACAAATAGGAATTATGCCAGATGACTGCCTAACGCCATAGTAGTCATCACTGGCAATAAATAAGTGCAATGGATCAACACATCATATAACTTAAACTTACAGAATGTTCAGTTATATCTCAATAAACCTGAGAAAAAAGAATGAGCACCATATATACTGCTCACAAAAAATAGGGGATACTTTAAAATGAATATGAAGCAATAATATATCCCCTAATTTTTGTGAGCAGTATAAATGATAACCCTAAACAATATAGTACATAACATTAACAGCAACAAAAATAATGCTGTGATGTCAATATTAATTACCCACAAAAATAACACGACTCAAAATTATTAAGAAAACATAGAATAAATAGAATATAATAGGTTATTTTAAATACATGCATGAGAAGTTGAACACCAAAATTGAGATAAACATTTTGAGATTGTTATAGGCTAAAAATATGTGACAGAAATACACGTGGAAATGAATAGTATTGTCTGCAATTAAAAAAATATTATAATGTAATTCTAGCAATCAAAATATTACCACACAGATAAAATTAAAATCATTTTATTTATTAAATTGAAATTGATGATTAGAAAGACTAGAAAATGAGGCAGAAGGATAAATTGTTACCTTGTTCGAGCCTCCAAGTCATGCTTAATCTGTAAAAATCAGGGGATAGATTTCAGAGACAACTTGCTGAGTAGAGCAGGGAAAATGGAGATTCACATATGCCAGGTGACCACCAGTTAGAGAGGAGGAGGAACCTTTATCTGTCTTTGGGCTGCCAATACACACTTAAAAAAGGGATTGATTCTAAAAAACAACAAAACACAAAAACAAACAAAAAAACTAGTTTCAAAATTATTTCTCTGCCAAAGCTAAATACTGCTCAATAAATTTAATCCTTACCATAAGAAATAAATTTCACAATATATCTAAATACTTATACTTCTGTCTGAAACTAAAGGAATTGATTAGTAATAATATTGGTTAAGGACCCAACTCTCTACCAGTGCTAATATACACAGACCTTTCTATTTAAGTGTAAGGAGAAAAGGGAAAGGGGGTGGAATCTGGAAATATAAAAACACTCAACATTGAAAAGAATAGAACAAAAGGAGAACTGAGGACAAATGATATACTATCCCTGACTATTGCATCTAAAATCCTGAATTATAATTACTATAGCTAAGTTTCTTACCAACTCATAGGTTTGTTTAGACTCTTCTCATTTTTATATTAAAAGTGCCTTCTTCCAATTACCAGCATCTTATTATCTGAAGTTTTAGGTATTCACTCCACATTTTTTAATGTAGCTCAAGTAGCCAGTATTAGCAACTTTCTTTTTTCTTTTTTGTTTTTTCATCAAGAGCTCTCCTACATGATTTTCTCAATTACAACCTTATACTGTTTTTTTCCTGCTTATTATCAGCTCTTCAGTGACCCTCATTCTGTTCAAATAAATCAATAAGTAAAGGGCTTAAAATAGTGCAGGAGCTATCATAAGTATTTGATAAATTTTAACTTATTATTAGTAGTAGTAGTAGCAACATTTTCTTCCCTTCTGATAAAAATTAGTGTTCAGAGACTTCACTTCTTTTCACTTTCAAATCACAAAGAAATCCATGACTACCATCTTACTTCTTCGCTGGAAAGCTCATTTCATTGCTGTGTATCTCTATTCATTAATAATAAATAAATTAATAACAACTCTTGCATTTATTGCGTTAAATTTAATTCCCTTTTGCCTGACCTGTGGTGGCACAGTGGATAAAGCGTCGACCTGGAAATGCTGAGGTCACTGGTTTGAAACCCTGGGCTTGTCTGGTCAAGGCACATATGAGAGTTGATGCTTCCAGCTCCTCCCTCTCTTCTCTTTCTCTGTCTCTCCTCTCTCTCTCTCTCTCTCTGTCTCTCTCTCTCTCTCTCCTCTCTAAAAGTAAATAAACTTAAAAAATTTTAAAAGAAATTTAATTCCCTTGAATTTCTGTCCTTTATTCCTAAGTATAGCCTCTGAAAATATATATTAGGCTAATTAATCCCTTTTTCATATGACAATTTTTCTTAAATTTATTTTATTATTTTTTTAATTTATTCATTTTAGAAAGGAGAGAGAGAGGGAGAGGAAAGAGAGACAGAGAGAGAAGGGGGAGGAGCAGGAAGCATCAACTCCCATATGTGCCTTGACCAGGCAAGCCCAGGGTTTCAAACCAGCGACCTCAGCATTTCCATGTCGACGCTTTATCCACTGCGCCACCACAGGTCAGGCCAATTTTTCTTAAATTTAAAGACAGCCATTATGATACTTCTGAATCTTCTTCTGAAAGTGCATATATATTGTGCATATATATTTTCTTATTGGTTATAAGAAATAAAATTGACATGACAAAAATTTGTCAATTTTGTCGGCTTTCAAAGAAAGTGGGGTTCCTATAGATATCTGAGGAGTGGATTTCTTCAATAAATATCATTCTCATCTCTGCTCTTTCTCTTTTAGGGAAATACCATGCATGTCTTTTTTCTAGCTTTTTAGTTTGTTGCTTAATCCCACATTCAAACTTCCGCACTCATCCCAATCCTCTCCACTGGCTTTTGTCAAAGAATTCAATTGTGACAAACCTCAAAGCTGCCTTGCTGCCTGCTAAGAGGAAAAGCTAAACTGTTCTTGATGTTTCCAGGATGCATGATACTGTAGTTTCTCTCACTAATAGATCCCAACCAAAGACTGTAACACATGGAAGTTAGAATACATTTTTTTATTATTAAATTTAATGCAGTGACATTGATAAATCAGGGTACATATGTTCAGAGAAAACATCTCCAGATTATTCTGACATTTGATTATGCTATATACCCCTCACCCAAAGTCAAATTGTCTTCCGTCACCTTTTATCTGTTTTTCTTTGTGCCCCTCCCCTCCCCTCACCCCCTCTCTCTCCTTCCTCACCCCCCCCCCACACCCCATATCCCCGTTACCATCACATTCTTGTCTATGTCTCTGATTCACATTTTTATGTCCCATCTATGTATGGATTCATATAGTTCTTAGTTTTTTTCTGATTTACTTATTTCACTCCGTATAATGTTATCAAGGTCCATCCATGTTATTGTAAATGATCCGATGTCATCATTTCTTATGGCTGAGTAGTATTCCATAGTATATGTGTACCAAAGCTTTTTAATCCATTCATCCTCTGACGAACACTTGGGCTGTTTCCAGTTCTTTGCTATTGTGAACAATGCTGCCACAAACATGGGGGTGCATTTTTCCTTTTGGAGCAGGTCTATGGTGTTCTTGGGGTATATTCTTAAAAGTGGGATAGCTGGGTCAAAAGGCAGTTCAATTTTCAATTTTTTGAGGAATCTCCATACTGTTTTCCACAGAGGCTGCACCAGTCTGCATTCCCACCAGCAGTGCAGGAGGGTTCCCTTTTCTCCACATCCTCACCAGCACTTATTCTGTGTTGTTTTGTTGATGAGCACCATTCTGACTGGTGTGAGGTGATATCACAGGATAAACAAATGGGACTATATCAAACTAAAAAGCTTTTGCACAGCTAAATACAATAAGAACAGAATAAAAAGACAAACTACACAATGGGAGAACATATTTGACAATACATCGGATAAGGGGTTAATAACCAAAATTTATAAAGAACTTGTAAATCTCAACACCAGGAAGACAAACAATCCAATCAAAAATGGGAAAAAGAAATGAATAGACACTTCTCCAAAGAATACATTTTTACAAAACAAAGCAGTAGTATGGGAGACTGAGAGAGATGAAGAAAAAGAAGGAAGGATGGCTCAAAGTCTAGAGCTAACTTTTACGAGCTGTGTGACATTGGCAATATTTCATTTTCTTTCTCAGGCTCTGTTGTTTCCACAAAAGATGCCAAATTATACTTACTAGTGTGACATACAGAGTTATGAGATTCCAAGGAGACAATAGAAGTGAAAATGTTTATTGTAATTTCTGAGCTGCTGTAAAGGTCATACACTGAAGGAAAAAGTTCATATTTCTGATGACCTCATTTGATACTTTTTAAACAGTGATTTTTTTTAATGCACTTAAAATGCAAGTCACTTTATTCAAGCACTGATCATTTACATATACATTTTTAGGCATTCATCTATTTCATCAAGTAAGAGTTATGACTGCAATTACATAAAAGAATGCTACTCGTGAGTTTTAAAAATGTACGCTTATTAATTTGAAGTATTCTTAGTTTAAACTTTGTTGTTTTGCATACTAAATATTAGCCATAAATATTAAAATTGTTTTTTTCCAGCTCCTCAATAACTAAACTCCACTGAACATTCTATTTGTTGGCCAGTTAGACTGTTTCAAAACCATTTCTAACTAAATCAAGGAGTCCCAAATACAGGTGTACTTCATTTAGAAGGCTTAGCACTCTCTCACCCTCCTTCTTTAGCAGGCCAGGAGCAACTTCTGTGTGCTATTTGGGGCAAAATGTCCCAGGATTGTGCCTCTTGGCTGTCCAGATTTGAGGGATTCATCTCTCCTATTTGCTGTGGCTTTCTCTCAACCCTTGCTTCAAACCTATTTTGATTATCTGCATTCAGCATAGCATACAGTACAAAACACTAAACAGCCAACTGGCTTCTGATTTCTCTACATTACCCTCTGATGAGGAGTAAAACCCTCCCTAATTCAAACACCCACTCTAGAAATTAAGATTTTACTTTACAGTCTAGGCTTTAGTCTTTTGTATCATTGTACACATATTTTTGGATCTGTTAATTGGGAAGGCAATAACATAACACAACTTGGATTTCCACTGCTATGTGAAATCCTTGTATTTCCATTGAACTGACATAGTTAATATTTTCTTCTATACTAACCAAACTTCGTAAAAATTAGACTCTATTTTTATGCCCACTTGTTTTCAACTCCACTGTCAACACCTGTTTCAACTCTCCCAATTTATGGCATATCTTATGTCAACCCCTCCAACCCAAATTTGTAGACTTTTGAGACAAACCATCATGCTTTTATAATGTCATTAAATATGTTACCTAAATTCAATTTACTGCAAAAGGTATATACATGAAGGGGCAAAATTAGGTATACAGTGGTGAGTATGTGAAACACAGAGTTTTGTTCTTGTATTATTATTTTTTTGTTTATTTTTTGACAGAGAGAGACAAAGAGAGGAACAGATAGGGACAGACAGACAGGAAGGGAGAGAGATGAGAAGCATCAATTCATTGTTGCAACACCTTAGTTTCATGATGGTGAACCTTTTTATAAAAATCACCCACTTTTGCAGTGCTGGTCAACCTGGTTCGTCCCACTAACTAGTGGGCATTCTAGTTTTCATGGAGGGTGGTAACCAGAACAACCAAAGGCGCCACGATTGACCCACCATGAAATCTGGAACGCCCACTAGTGGGCGGGAGAGACTAGGTTGACCAGCACTGCAAAAGTGGGCAGATTTTATAAAAAGGTTGTTCATTGATTGCTTTCTTATATGTGCCCTGAGTGGGTGGATACAGCAGACCAAGTGGCCCCTTGCTCAAGCCAGCGACCTTGGACTCAAGCCAGCAACAATGAGATCATGTCTATGATCCCATGCTCAAGCCAGTGACCCCTCACTCAAGCTGGTGAGCCTGCACTCAAGACAGATGAGCCCGCACTCAAGCAGGCAGCCTCCGGGTTTTAAACCTGGGTCCTCCACATCCCAGTCCAATGCTTTATACTCTGCGCCACCGCCTGGTTAGGTATATTATTATTTACTATTTTATCATTTTCCATGCGAACACTAAAAACTTACTTTTGCACCACCTTGAATACTTATACATATTCATCAACACATATGGATCTATACATATAAATATGCATATACATATATACAAAAATAGTATATGTACATATATGCATATATTTTGTATTTGCATATAAATACTTTCTTTTCTTACATACTTAGAATTCAGAGGATATCATAAAATGTATTATAGTTCCTATTTAAGAAGAACTAAAATTTAACAATTAATACTTTAAAAATCTACTGACCTTAGAAGATTTATTCTTGGAAAGAGACCAAGTCTAAGCCCACACTAGGCTTGGTAACAACTAACATTATCTGCTTGTCGTTTTAAAAATAACTAGAAATGATAGAATGTGCCCTTGCAAAGAAACAATAAAATGGCACGTTTTCTCAAAGGGCAAATGCATGTAAAATTGTTAGTTCAAAATAATTTAACTTGGTTCTTTATTTTTATACTATATACACAGAAAATGTGGGCAAATGTCACAGTTTCTTGTCTGAAATTTCTTCAATAGCAAAAGTTAACTGTTTGCCATCCAACTAGTGTAATGTCACAAGAATAAAAGCCTTGTGAATATTTTACATAAATTTAGGCATCTGTTACATTGAATGTAAGATATCTATTAACCTATGAATTGAATCTGAATTGTTTTAAAAATAAATGTCATATATTTAAGAAGTAAGAGAGCAAAAGCAAGTAAAATAATTGTCGGAGTACACTGAAACCATTGTGTTCTGACTAGGCGATGGCATTGATTTATTAAATGGCTTTATCAGTCTGGAGCCCTCTAAAGATGTGGTCAAAACTCATCAGTCTTCCTGGAAGGTAGAATGTGAAGTAATTCAGAATAAGCAATAGGGAGTGGCAAGGCCTACGGTAAACTAGAGACTGCATGCATCTAAAAACAATTTGTAGCCTGACCAGGCGGTGGCTCAGTAGATAGAACGTCGGACTGGGATGCGGAAGACCCAGGTTCAAGACCCCGAGGTCGCCAGCTTGAGCGTGGGCTCATCTGGTATGATCAAAAATTTACCAGCTTGGACCCAAGGTCGCTGGCTCAAGCAAGGGGTTACTCAGTCTGCTGAAGGCCCATGGTCAGGCACATATGAGAAAGCAATCAATGAACAACTAAGGTGTTGCAATGAGCAACAAAAAACTAATGATTGATGCTTCTCATCTCTCCGTTCCTTTCTGTTTGTCCCTGTCTATCCCTCACTCTGACTCTCTCTGTCTCTGTAAAAATAAGTAAATAAATAAATAAAATAAAAACAATTTGCAGATATTTAGTTGTTAGATCGTTTATTTGTACATTTATGCATGCAAACACGAACACAGAAACATATACTAATTATTCTGACCAAACAAAATACATCTGTGAACCAGAGTCAATAAAAATGCATCAAAAATAAGCAGCAAAATCAAATAGATATGTCAGTATTACCTATTTTAAAGGCATAGATTCTTTTAAAAAATGGTTTATTAAAATGTAGATGGAGCAATTAGATCTGTCAGATTGTGATAGGAAAGTAATGATAAAAGTGTCATTATTTTTTTCATGAAAACAAAAAATAGTTAAAGAGAATAAAGAAAAAAAATGAATACTAAAGATGTTTATGGATCATTTTGTGATTTGATCCAGAAACAATATTATTTCAATTTAATTATATTTTGTATTAGAACTAATTTCTGAATGTATCAAAGGAACATTATAGAATTATTATAAAGTTAGGTCATTTCTTGAAATTACTGTATGAACAATTATATTATGAAACAACTATGCATGTGTTTGTGTATATGTTTGTTCATGTACACACACACACACACACACACATACAGATATTCTATAGGAAGGTTTACCCAAAGGTTAATAAAAATAACTATTATTATTTGTAAACCTCAAATAAGAATGGAGTTATCTGTAACTTAAAGAATTAAATAGATGATAAAATCTTTGTAATATTGCTACAATGATACTTTCTTTGAAATATTCCATCTTAAATTTACTTTAAGAGCTGCTTTTTCTGAGTAATTTTTAAAAACCAAGCCATTTTTATAAGGCTCAATAAATTGAATATTTTGTATTATTATCCTATTTCACAGACAAAGAAAGCAAGCATTTGAAAGAATAAGAAGCATTTCAAAAATCACATAGTGACTAAAAAAAAATGGTTTGAATTGGCAATATGAATTCCATGATTTCCAAGTGCATGTTCTTTACCTATTCTGACTACTTTATAATATTTTATTTGATATTCATTATATTAACTGATTCTGTGGTTCATTTATTTACTTATTTTTTGCTTTCTTCTAGCCTGAACTAAATTAGCAATTATTATTAGCTCAGACCATAGGAATAATTTTTTTTTAACTTTTAGATCTGATTACTTGGGTTTGATTTGATTCAATATATTGTCATATTTTATAATTGTTTACCATTTATATAGAGTCCCTGTGTTTTTGAAATAATTAAATAAAATAATTAATTTTGGAATGCTGAAGCCAATGTATAGTGACAAGATTATATGGAGGTTGTTGAGGAACAAGAGAGTGAGTTTCTCTAGGAACATATGCCAAAGTCATTGCAAAACTCCTCACCTCAATCATTTGAAAGCAAAGTACATACAAATCTAAGACACATTTATTTGTACTATTTTATAGTCAGTTCAGAATGTGGGAAACAATTGTTCCTCTCTGATTACTTTAATTTTAGAATTCATTGAGGCCAGACAAGAAGAAATTGTGTTCTTTTTGTTGGCCCTTTGAACATATTCCCTCCACGGTGTTTCCTTTTATAACAGGATGCTAATTCCAAGCAGTCCAAAGAGAACGATGGCTCTTCCACATCACCAATAAGTTATATTAAAATCCCTACATTATATTTAAAAGGCTTTTTAAGATGGGTTTTACCTTTACAAAACTAAAATAAGCCTTATTGGGCAAATGTACCTTCTCCCTCAAAGTCCTTGTGAAGAACTGGCTCTCAAGGTAGAAAGATGTGTATTCAGGTTAGAGAGTTGTAAAGTTTAAAGGTCCCTAGGAGTTTGTGAATTTTGGATATTAGCAGTATCACCTAATTATGTGAGAATTACTTTGCAAAATGCATTGCATTTTTGAGTAAAGAAACATTATTGAGTTATGCTGTTTTCTATTTTTTTCTATATTTATTTAATCAAGGGAGGAGTAACAGCACTCCTCCAAAATGAAATGCTAAATGCCAAGACCTTGGTCACAGCAGATCAGAAACATGCTGGTTTATGGCCATTTCTTTCCATTTCTGCTAATAAGCTCATAGTCTGAAAGTTGTTTCAGAATTTGTCTTCCAAGGCCCTTTGAGAGAAGAATTAGAAATGTCAAGAAAAAAATCTTCCCAAGTTTCTTGACAACTCTTTCTTAGACAATAACCTCAGGCACAATCTCTGAAGCACTCAGACACATGTAAACACTTTATTATTATTCACAGATAATAGCCACATCATTTTAGAACAAATATTTTAAAAAATAATGACAAATAAGGTGGCTTTCCATGTGAGAACTGAACCCACTTGGGTTCAGTTCACACATGGAAAGCCACCTTACGATGGACTTCCAATGGGGTGTGGGATTTTCTATACAGAGAGTTCTGAGTTCAAAGTTTCCTCTAGGAAACAATGTGAACTGGATAGCAGAAACTTACCTCCTTTTTGTTTCATTTTTTTTTTCTTTCATTTTTCTGAAGCTGGAAACAGGGAGAGACAGTCAGACAGACTCCCGCATGCGCCCGACCGGGATCCACCTGGCACGCCCACCATGGGGCGGCGCTCTGCCCACCAGGGGGCGATGCTCTGCCCATCCTGGGCGTCGCCATATTGCGACCAGAGCCACTCTAGCGCCTGGGGCAGAGGCCAAGGAGCCATCCCCAGCGCCCGGGCCATCTTTGCTCCAATGGAGCCTTGGCTGCGGGAGGGGAAGAGAGAGACAGAGAGGAAAGCGCGGCGGAGGGGTGGAGAAGCAAATGGGCGCTTCTCCTGTTTGCCCTGGCCGGGAATCGAACCAGGGTCCTCCGCACGCTAGGCCGACGCTCTACCGCTGAGCCAACCGGCCAGGGCACCTCCTTTTTGTAATGGAAAAAAATAAGAAAGTTAATATTTGTTAGATACTTCAATAAATATCCATGTGCAAGTTATAAAAATACCATTTATACTGTATAAAATATTGATTTATAAGCCATTTAGAGAAAGAAAGAATTCTTTTATTATTTATTTTAGATATTTCAGAAATGGTTTTCCACTTGAATGGCAATGACAGTGGATGAAATTCTTGATTATATTTTCCTGTTTTCTGGCACTATGTGCTGCATTTATCGTTTGATGCATAGAAATGTAACTGCACAGAGCTTCTATTCGACAATCATTTTTGTGACTTGTAATGCAGTAATACATTTTAATATGAAGGGAGGTAAGGAATCAGGTTCAATATTTCCCATGCCTGTGTGATTCAGCAATTCCTATGAAAAGAGATGGCATGAATTTAAAAAAAAAAAAGTAATTTCAAAAGCTAGTGAATAAAACAGCAAAAGGAAGAAGGAAAAGATTCAAGAAATAGAATTGTAAAATAGCTGCAGAGAAAGAGAGCAAAATTCAAGTTGAACTTAAGTAGATGCAGAGATACAGTTAGTCCTGATTAAAGATCTTTAGTTTCTGGAAACTCTCCTCCTGCCATATACTATATCTAAATGTTACCATGAATTTATTAGGATAAATCTACAAATAAGAAGATGATGATGATAGATAGATAGATAGATAGATAGATAGATAGATAGAAGCTACACATACATACTTTATATGCTTGGCAAATATTTTTGCGCTCCTTCTATACATAAAGAATTGTTCTAGGCACTGGAGATATATTAGATGAAATCAATGAATAATTAAAATAGATGAACAATAAAAATCTGAAATGAGTGATAACTTTTGCAAGGATAGCGACTTGACCTAGACAAAAATTATAAAGCAATGTGCAGATTTAGGAAGTGATTTATGTATGTAACTTTTTTATTATTTAACTTTTACTTGCTCTTTCAGTCAAAGGTCTAAATATTGTAATAAAAACTTCCATCTTGATAACTCACTTTTACTGAAGTCTACAGAAAATTATATTCGTTGCCTACTGTACTTCAGAGAACATTATTTCTTTCATACCATATATAGAGGATTGCTTCTTCATTGCTAGATCTCAAATAAAAAATAATTGATCTAGCTATGGTCATGGTTTATTAATAGTCAAAGAGAAAAAAATTTGCTAAAGAATTGTTGCTCTTTGTATAAACGTTTTCAATTTTACAGTTTCTTTAGTTAAAATAATATTTTAGGCACTGGCTGGTGGCTCAGTGCATAGAGCATCAGCCTGGCATCTGGACATTCTGAGTTTGATTCCCAGTCAAAGCACACAGGAGAAGCAACCATTTGCTTCTTTATCACACTCACCCTTTCTCTTTATCTTCTTCTCCCACAGCCAGTGGCTCAATTGATTTAAGTGTGATCCAAGACACTGAGGATAGCTCCATTGGAGTGCATCAGCCTTGGGTGTTAAAAATAGCTTGGTACTCCAGCATTGGCCTCAAATGGGTTGCCAGGTAGATACCAGTCAAGGCACATGGGGTAATCTGCCTCAATATCTCTGCTCCTCTCACCTAATATATATCATATTTATGAAGCACAATTTATTTTTTTATTTTTTATTTTTTTTAATTTTCTGAAGCTGGAAACGAGGAGAGACAGTCAGACTCCCGCATGCGCCCGACCAGGATCCACCCAGCACGCCCACCAGGGGCAACGCTCTGCCCACCAGGGGGCGATGCTCTGCCCCTCCGGGGCGTCGCTCTGCCGCGACCAGAGCCACTCTAGCGCCTGGGACAGAGGCCAAGGAGCCATCCCCAGCGCCCGGGCCATCTTTGCTCCAATGGAGCCTTGGCTGCGGGAGGGGAAGAGAGAGACAGAGAGGAAGGAGGGGGGTGGGGGTGGAGAAGCAAATGGGCGCTTCTCTTATGTGCCCTGGCCGGGAATCGAACCCGGGTCCCCCGCACGCCAGGCCGACGCTCTACCGCTGAGCCTACCGGCCAGGGCTATGAAGCACAATTTAAAAAAAAACTAAGAATGTCCAATGGCTATAAATTTGGAAGATCCAGAGTAGTAATCATAAGTCTTCTTTGTACAAATAGATAAACTCAATTGTGTTTTGTTGTGGAAAGCATTCCTTAAGAACCTCTAAACTTAATGTTCAAGAAAGAAATAAAAAGATATTAAATATGTCTTTTTTATCAACCCAATTAAAACTTAAAAATCCATGCTAAGCACTCTGACTTTGTTAGTGACTAGTTCATGCCAATAAGTGGCAATGTGGGTGAATGTCTGAAATGTTTTAATTTTATCATTTTTATTTTGTGTGACTAATCATATACAAACAGTGCTTCTCCATAGTGAAATCTGTAACTCAGATATAAAATCATTGGTGTTCTGGTAAATATTTAACAACTGGCTCTCAGGGAAAGGACACTGATTTTTCATGTTTGCTGATTTATATGGAGTGAACATTTCACATCTAACTTCTAGTCACCGACTTGACATTACTAGGCGTGGAGTTGGGATGAGATATACACACTGTATTTCAGAGCAAGGAGGATCTGGACTTGGCACACTATGGATGATTTGATCAAATATAAGATGCTCTTGACTGTATAACACTTTAGTTACCAGTAAGAGAAAAGTAATGCTGCCAATTAAATTATGACAAAATATTTACTTATAATTTTATCTACTTTTTATTTTATACTTATTGGAAATGCTCTTTCAAAGATCCTCTGGCCCCACAAGGGTTCCCTATCCTCTATTAGATTTAGGAGAATGAGACACAAATATATGTACATAACAAACATGGAGAGAGACATACAGAGTTCTGTTTGGAACTGTGATAGCCAACATACACCAGGAACTGAGTTGTGGCCCAAATAAATGACATTGCCCTGCAGTTTGCTTGCCAGGTGTGAAAGTCGGTCTAGGGATGTTAAAGCTCATGCTTGACATAAAGGAGCTGGTATAAAGGGGCCACCTAGACAGGACCTGGAAAGCATGTGGGGAGAGAAGATTTGCCAAGATCTGACCCTTACAGCAGCTGGGCTTCTGCCTTGGCAGAGTCAAGGTCAGAAGCAGCAGAAATCACATGCAAGCCACTATAAGACTCCATATCACGAGGAAAATCTGAAAAAAAAAGTGCAGCTCTAGAATCAATAAGATATGGTGTGTCAAATACAAACATAATGATAGCTTAAAAAGGTAGAAAACATAATATGTGCAAGACCTTCTGATAAACTCTAAACTTCATTAAAACTACGCTTCAGAGACTTCCAGTTTCTGGTCTGGGTTGTGAGGGACTATACAGTTGTCACTCCCATCTTCACATCAAGAAAAATGCTAAACTGAAAATCAAATACTCTTCTTAGGTTATCAGAAAACTGAGGCCACAAGGCGAACTGCTACCCCCAAAATTGAGAACCAGGTGATGCAGAGATCCACAATTCACCAGAACAAAACTTCCCCTGGAACCAACTTCTGTGTAGGAAAATTTTAACTGTATTTGACAAATTGCTGGAGACTCAGTGTGGGAAAGTATGAAAGTTAAAAAGCCCAGTGGATCCCTGTCTTAGACTTTTGTGAATTTTGTCTCCGAAAACACAACCGGTAAGAACAGAAGAGAGGAAAGCGATAGTAGGAAGGAACAGAAGGGAAAGAGAATGGTGGGAAGGAGGGAGGCAAGATGGAAGGGAAAAAAATAAAAAGAAGGCCTAAAAATAGATCTGTTTCTGGTTGGGAAAATAATTTGAACATTTTGAATCAATCTGTGCACTGTAATTGCAACACCAGCAGAAAGTAAGCAAAGCCTTTTAAGGTGGCAACATATAAGCAACAAACATTTACGTAGGTATTTTACAAGACTAGCAATATAACTTGCCTTTCGCACTATATTCCTTCCATAGGTTCAAAGGGAATGATCATGAAAAGAAAAATGAGACACATTTTTTAAATTTATCTCTACTGTTACTAAAATTTATGTGCTTCAGATTGCACAACAAAAAGTGATCACTACTACGTAAATAAAAGGGTTTTTGTCTTAGTTACTTTTACAGCTTTGAGATTTAAGAGAACTCAGCATCTAGCGGTTTAAGGGACTAAAACCACAAAAGAAAAACAGAAGCACCCACTCGTACTCCATAAAATCAAAGAACTCAAAAGCAATTTAATTGAAAGAACATTTAGAATTTTGAAAAAAAAAGTCATTGCGTACTACCCCACACGGATACTGTTATATTTACGAGTCCAAGTTCACCGTCGGCCACATCAGAACAACATTGCCTTCAGGGAAATATCCAGAGACCTATTCAATTATGCCCCAAAATAATCTCAATAGCCAGACTTCAAAATTAAGATGATGAATACTTGAAAAGGGGAAATGAATTGAGCACATTGATGGAAGAGTTCAAAATATTGCTGTCAACTTCAATCCAAGACCAGAGACAACTGCAGTGCTCCAAGGAACTGTTAAAATAGCAGATAACAGAAGGAAGGTGCTTCTGGGAAAAAAATTTTTTTCTCTAGGAAAAAAAAACGTTTAATTTTATTCTTATGTGTAGAGCTTTTACATTACTATTTGACTTTAGAAGTTAACATAAAAAGCTGTAGGTTTGTTTCTTTGTTTTTGACTTTTTTCACCCTTTTTAACAGTTCTCTTTCTTCAAAATATTATATACTCCCACAAGGAAAAAAAATACACAACATATCTCCTACACTCTGCCCCTTTGTTAATTAGATAGAATTTAAACCAACAAAATCTTGTGATAAAGATATACCTCATTAGTGTTTGAATATGCAGCTACTTCTAAGTATATCATAAAATTAATTACTTCAAGTTAGCAGATGGAGTAGGTTAAAGTAATAATTTAAATTAAAGCTTAAGTCTAAAAGGCTAGGAAAGAGAATGGGAGCATTATATGTTAAGAAGCAGATATTCTAAAATACAACACTATAAATTATAGTGTTAGTCAGACTTTTCCAAGCACAACTTTGTAAAAATTGTATTTATAAAAAATTATTAAACATATTAAGTGAATGTGGTTCTTTCCAAGTCTGTATGAAATGGACCAGTACCCAAGATGTAAAAAGCTAAGGGCTGCACCTAGCTCAGATAAGAGTTGGGCTCCCACTGCCAGCTCAGGCATTGTGCTGTGTGGAAATGGCATCCGTCACTGCCACTTCTAAATATAGGAAAAGAACAAAGAAATAGATTCAGTAGTCTGGGTGAGACCTTCTTAATCCATCTACTCCTACTATGCCTCACCCTCACCCACCTGTGTTTTCATCAGCCAGAGAAGTAAATGCTTAATTTTCTTTTTAAAATCTATGATATGCCACCTAAGAGGAAAAAGCCATCTATTGCCTCTTTTAATTTTATTTCCTGGCTTTTGACAACTCATCATTCTTAATAAATTCTAAATTCAATATCTTATCTTCTGTATACAACTCATGTTAATTACAGATAAATTTTTGTTTGCAGGGTTGCATAAATGACAAAAATAACAATGACACCTTTGGAAGACAGGAGACTAGTTGATTGTCAAACTTGGTCACAGATATGTGTATTGATCAATCCCACCTATAAAAAAAATCACAAGACTGTATCTTGGTTATTGACTTGGAAAAAAATTGCTTTGGGCCTGACCTTTGGTGGCACAGTGGGTAAAGCATTGACCTGGAATGCTGAGGTCACTGGTTCAAAACCCTGGACTTGCCCTGTCAAGGCACCTACAAGAAGCAACTACACTATGAGTTTATGCTTTCCATTCTCCCTCTCTTTCTCTCTCTGTCTCTCTCTCCCTTTTCTTTCTCTAAAGTCAATAAATAAAATAAAAATTTGACTTGGTTCTTGGGAAATCTGAGTAGATATATTTCCCCAGCAAAAGGTAAAAATAAGATTATTTCAGAGAAAGTCAGAAAGAATTCTTCTTCAGGAAATAAAAGGACCAAGATTTGCTATTGGCACAGATGATATTTAAATACTGAAGTACAGGAGAGCAGCACTGATTGTATATATGCCTTCCTCATTAGAACATGAGCTGGCTACACACCCAGTGATTGTACCAGTGGGTACCAGTTAACCTTCAGGTCAGATCATTGGCTCCAGACAAACCCAGTTAGTTATCTGGATGGGAAGAAATACCAGCCCAGCCAACGTCAAGGGGAAGCAGAGTTGATAAACACTATGGGCTATAATGAAATCACTGCATTGAAGGTTTTACCAAATCCTGGCTCTTGGATTACTTGCCTAAAATCATTTAAGGTGCTTGCTAAAAGTTCAGATTCCTAAGTCTCAGCCAGACTTTTAGAATGGGAAACTGTGACATTATTTCAAAGAATTAGAAATTTTACTATACGTTCTGCAGGATTTTGATATTCACTAAATTTAGAGAACCAGTGGACTCTATTTATGGTTCAACTTAATGGAAGCACTAAGGAAGAAAGTTTCCAGGTGAATTATCTCAGTAGAGAGAATTAATTGGCATTATTTAGGCAGAGCTGATATAACCATAACAGAAAAGAAGCAAGCAGTACCTAAGTCTCAGAATGAGTCTTCACATTAGAGCAATGAGAATGAATGATTTGTTTAGCATCATTCATTCATTAATAATTTTCCTACTCCCTCTTGCCACACCTGGGAGACAAGAACTTTCTAGTCAATGGAGATATACATGCTCTATTTTAACAAGGAGTAATTCATTTTAGATAAAAGAAGAGTGTCCCTATAAGTTGTACTTTCCTTGCTTTGATCATGCAAACCAAGTAACTCTATATTTACAAATTCATTTTCTAAATACTCTGATACTGGGAAAGTAATATAAAACTATTTGTTGGTATTGTTTTATATATGAGTATCCTGGAAATAATTAATTCCATTATGTTAATCAACCTTCAACAGCTGGGCAGTAAACATGTTTCCAGCCTTACAGTTCCAGGGGTTCCCAAACTTTTTACACAGGGAGCCAGTTCACTGTCCCTCAGACCATTGGAGGGCCACCACATACAGTGCTCCTCTCACTGGCCACCAATGAAAGAGGTGCCCCTTCCAGAAGTGTGGCGGGGGACCGGATAAATGGCCTCAGGGGGCCGCATGCAGCCCCTGGGCTGTAGTTTGGGGAAGCCTGATTAGACTATCAAATCCAGGTTAAATGGTGAGAGAAAGAGACTTGACTCAGTGGTAAACACACAATACAAAATACAGGTGATGGATTATAGAATTGTACACCTGAAACCTATATAATTGTATTAAACAATGTCACCCCAATAAATTCAATAAAAATTATATAAATAAAATTTTAAAAGAAATAAATAAGCAAGAGAATGTCAAAATCCAACAAATGACCCCAAAATAATTTACATTGTTCACTTAGTCCTTCTAGATGACACCATGACATCACTAACTCTTCATTTTTTAAATGCATTATCTCTTCCACTGCTTAAAAAATTTATAAAGGCCTTATTTATGACAACATTTAATAGTTCAAGATTAAATACAACAGCTTGAAAATACTACTACGGTGGCACCCATGCTGAAGCACTACTAATAACAAAATGAAACTTTTCAAGAGGAAACCGTCTCTTTTCTCTCTTACCCTTACATTAGCAATGTGATATTACCTGTTTACCAATATTTTAAAATTTATCCTAATTTTAATCTATGTAACCTTTCTGTGATATATATGAAATTTTGAGAGGCATTATTTTATTATCATTTCACTTATCTCGCAATAGAAAAGAATCATGAGTCTGCTTCTTAAACAATATAAAGAACATATGGTTCATCTGTTCGACATAGTGTGATTTTCTTGTCTCATCGTGTCATTTATTGATTTTTTTTCCAGTAAATATTTATTCATCAGAACATATTTAAGCACTTACCAGAATACCAGGCCTCAAGTACTGAATAAAACTACTGGTAAGGACTCCCTTCTCTGTTAGAATTTGTAAAAGGTATAATATTGACTAAAAGGTAAACTCATTTCTTTCTTTGTGCAAAAGCTTGTCTTGAGTACTTATCAGGCATCAAGGTGGAGTTGTGCTCTAAATCTTAGACATGTTCTGAATATTAGAGTCATGTAATATAGGTATTTCTATACCTACCTCTGTTTCCTCAACAAATGGCATGTTTTGATTATTTCTACAGAAATTGAAAGATTTAATCTCTGGCATGTGTCTGGTCTCTTGTATCATATAATATACATAGTATATATGATATTTATATAGGACTTACATATAGTATACTTCCTGAGTGTCGCCTTTCTGATATTTTTGCCAGTGTGAATCCCTAAACTGTGTATTTTCATTAAGACATTTCATTTTCCTTAGAGTTGAAGTGTGAGCTATGTAGCACAAAAGATACCATGATGTCTATGTGTTAAAGTAAACAACAGATAATAAGAAGATGTCTTTACTTCTTTTACTCTTGATTCTTCCTTCTCAGGTTTGCACATTGGCCGTCCCACACAAACACTACCTTTCTAAAAGTTTCTGTGCTCCACAAAACCTACTGCTTCCCTGAGGATAATTCAATCTCTTACTAACAATCTTTCTGGCTCCTTAAGCCTGACGTTGAATGCCAGGCTGCAGTCAAACAGGCACGCTGGTCAGTTCTGCCAAGAGTAGAGCATGGGCTTCAAACTATGCACAGAACTTCTTGATGAGATGAGTTACTAAATAATACATCTTTATTAGAAGCAAACTTTTCAGAGACCACAAAGTCTAATTTTCGATCACAGATTCTAGTTACATGATACAGTTATAATGGTCCTCCATTATTGTACGAAGCCTTAATGGGTCTTTCAAGGCCCAGTGAACCATAAAAAAGGCATGCTCTAGCTTTCAAAGGCTTTGTTCATTTACTCAATCATACAGTGAAAAAATAGAAATTGACTGCTTACTGTGTGACAGACTCTGTTCTAGGCTCTGGGTGTCAACAATATCTGGAACATATTAATGCCATAGCATTAAAGAAATTTCTTTGGATATTAAACAAGAAGAGCTAAAACCTTTAGATTATGCCCTGAAAAATTCTAAGGTTTAAAGGCACTAGAAGAAGCTGAGCTTGGAAAGGAGAGTACAAATAGATGAGAAGAGTGTTATGGCATAGAAACAAAAGAGAAAATATGTCTCAACATTTTTTAATGTGTGTAAAATGTCTAAGAAGCAAAGAAATGAAACATGTTCATTACTGACCTGGAGATTATCAGTGACCTTGGTGAGAACCATGTGGTGGTGTGATGACGATGGTTTTGAATCCATATTGAAATGTGCTGAGAGTAATGGAAGATGGAGTGGACATGTGAGCATAGAAAACACATAGGCAAAGGAGGGAGAGATCAGTGGCTGTGTGAGGATAGGATGATTATTTGTTTTGCGATTACATTTCAAAAGGGAAGATTTTCATATATTTGAAAATAAAGGGTTGTCCTCTTTTTACTTTTAGGAGAAAGTGAGTGCTGCCCTCTATTCAACCATTTGGATTCAAGGTCTTCCTATTTTTCTGTGGACAAAGCACACTGGGGATGAGGACGACGGAGATGCAGAGATCTGACTCCAGAGACCAGGTTCCGTGATGCAGATCAGATTTATTTAGGAAGTAAGCTAGCATATATAGCACAGGTTCAGCCTATAGCAGGAGTCGGAAACCTTTTTGGCTGAGAGAGCCATGAATGCCATATATTTTAAAATGTAATTCTGTGAGAGCCATATAATGACCTGTGTATGTTACGCATTATGCAATAAAAATTTGATGTTGTCCCGGAGGACAGCTGTGATTGGCTCCAGCCACCTGCAACCATAAACATGAGCGGTAGGAAGTGAATGGTTTGTAATACATGAGAATGTTTTATATTTTTAACGTTATTATTTTTTTATTAAAGATTTGTCTGTGAGCCAGATGCAGCCATCAAAAGAGCCACATCTGGCTTGCAAACCATAGGTTTCCAACCCCTGGCCTATAGGGTGTTACAGTGTGTTCTTCACAACCAATGGCTGAAAAGGTCAGGAAGCTGCCTGGTTGGCACTGAGTTGCTTCCTTACAGAGGGTGAGCTACCTCCTGGGTGTGCCTAGGAGGGTTTCAGGTGTGGAGTGTTCTCACAGCATTGCATCAGCCACAGCTGTTAGGAATGCGCTCTGCGCTCTACCTACATTTTTCTACCAAAGTCTCTGATTGAATAGTTTTTATGTAGTAGTCTTCTCTGAGATTAAGGGGGTGGGGAAACCATTCAAATTAGACATGTTCCATACTCAAGAAGAATAGTGGGGAGACAAATCCTTAAGTCCAAATGACTTTAGATGATATTAAATGCCGAGATGGAGAGATTGATATCACCCTATTACAGCAGAGAGGAGGGAACCCCATTTCAATTCAGGTCATCATAAGCTTCCCAGAGAGATTTCTGTTTGAATACCAAGAACAGATCAATTTTATAGCCAAGAACAGATCAATTCTGGGAGAAGATTGTATGTATGAAGGCACTGAAACTTATTAAAATATTACATATTTAGACATTGGAAGCAGGTGGGCGTAACTAATGCAAACCCCTATATCTGGTGTGGAGGAAGGAAGGAATTGGAAAGAAAGGAGGCAAAACCTAGTTAATGCTGGTCTTTGTACATCGTCTATGGAGATTTACACAAAGATTTGACCTCTGTCTTGAAAAATCTGGGGAGCCACTAGAGGGTTTCAGAAGAAAGACACCATCATCATCATGATCATTATCATCATCATCACCTTAACCACCACCACCATAAAAGCTAATTTATATTGAGTGCCTATTCTGCGCCATGCATACTTTAAAACACTGTGCATTCACTTTCTCATGTAATCCTCTTAACTACCCACACAGGAAAGTATACATTTTATCTCCAAGTTAGGTCATTGGAAACGAGTCTATGGATTCAGGAACTGAAGTTTGGAACTGAATGCCAGAAATGTCGCCAATGCTGCCCGCAAAAGCCAGGCTTCTGTCTCACCATGCTCTCTCGGGCTCTGCGGGGCCCTGCCACTTCTTTACATTGATTCCTTTCACAGAAAAGTCTCACGTTTGTGCGTCTGGTTCCTGGATTGTATTCTTGTGCCCAAGCTATGAGGAAGACTGGAAAAGCAAGTGGAGTTTCTATTTTAGGAAGGCCAGATTCATTAGGAATGGCAGTCAGCAGAGGTGAGTTTTATAGAATATTCTGAGAAGCCAAACTATGTGGAAAATGGTCTCTAAAGCCCCCAAAGATGATACAAAAACATGACAGAATCTAGCATTATAATACTGTTTTTTTCATAAGAAAGTGAAATGGTATTGAAAAATGTACATTCGGCTTTCTTTCTTCCCTGGCTACTTGAAGATCAACAACAGTCATGAACAACAGAGTAACTATCTAGACCAGCAAGTTCATGGCCAACAAGCTATTGCAGTGGTAACAAATGGTCATTGACATCCTTCAAGGTGGGAAGGCAACAATACCTAAGACAGAAATTTAGGAAAAACTAGCCAAACTGTACAAAGCCAATTCAGCTGTCATCTTTGTATCTGGATATAGAACCCATTTTGATGGTGCCAAGACAACTGGCTTTGGCATGATTAATTCCTTGGATTATGCAAAGAAAAATAAACCCAAATGTAGATTTGCAATACATGCCCTGTATGAGAATAAGACCTCAAGGAAACAGGGAAAGAAATGCAAGAACAGATTGAAAAAGTCAGGAGGACTGCAAAAGCCAGTTTTGGTGCTGGCTTTTAGTGAGCCAGAGATTCGGCATTAGGAATAAAGATTCTTCATTGATTTTATCTATGGTGATTGTTCAGGTTTTTCATGAGAAGATTAATAAACTAAGAACTTTCATGTGAAAAAAAATGTACATTTGGAAGCAGATGATCCAAAATGGGTCCTTAGTTTTACCATATAGTGACCACTTGATTTCTAAAAGTGAAAAGTTTTAGGCTTAACTTCTTCTACAAAATAATTTACAGTGCCCTGACTGGATAGCTCAGTTGCTTAGAGCATTGTCCCAGTACTCCAAACTTACTGGTTTCATCCCAGTCAAGACACATAAAAATTAACCAATGATACATAAATACATAAAACAACAAACTGATGTTTCTTTCTCTCTCTCTTTCAAATCAATAAATAAAAAAAAGATTCAAAATAATTTAAAGTTACATGTAGATGTATAGTTAGGGGAGGGGAACAGGGCTCCTTTTTAAAAAGCAACAGTTTCTACATTCCAGAGCAGTGGTTCTCAAACTTTTTGAAGTCAGGTGCATTTAAAATCCTACAAATAATTGTAGATGCACTATATACAAATTTCTGAGAAATATGTTATAATAATTAAGTCAAATATTAAAGAAAAAATATAAAGTCCAAGCGTGCTCTTATGGTAATTAAATGAAATAAATACAACAAAATTAAATATATTCTGACATTAAAAAACATTTTTATGTTACATTTTTTGAGTTATGCTTTTTAGAATTCATAAAAAAAGAGGTGTTACAAAATAAAAAAACCTGACAAAAATGTTATCTCTCTCTCTCTCTCTCTCTCTCTATATATATATATATATATAGAGAGAGAGAGAGAGAGAGAGAGATACATTCTTAGCAAGATTTAGTAAATTCTGCAGGTCCTGGCACGAATGTGTTAAGTTTTTTCATTCTTATGTTTATGAGAAACATGAACCTGATGTGTCCTAGTAATTACTTCAATGTCTAGGCATATATTTGAAAGGCAAACTCTCATTTCCTTGTCAATACACTGAAGAATTTCTCTCTTTTTACTCTTAATTGTGTTGAGTGCAGAAAACCCCCACCATACATATCATCTTAACTTTACACCAAACAAAGAATAGAAGAAACTTGTCTCCAGTCTTTAGGGGAACATGGGGGGTAGTGTAAACAATCCAGCACCACAATTTAACGGCATTTTGCAACCTAATCAGGTAAGTGAGGTGGGGGTTGGACAGACTGTCATTTTACAGCCAATTCCCCACACCTCTGTCCCCCAAAAATCTAAACTCCAAAAACCCTGTTGGTTGTTTGGTCCCCAAAAGGAACATATTTCTCTGGAATACCATAGGGCGCACCTGGAAATCTTCTAGAACACACAGTGCACCCTGGTGCACACTTTGAGAACCACTGTTCTAGAGTCTAAGCTGAAATCTGTCTTGAGTAAGCCTTTCATGAGAATTTTCAATTGTGTAGAAGTAAGATATGGACCTAAACCTTCTTCTTTTAAAAAACATGAATATACAGAGTAACCTATGTGTACACCTTGAGACAGAACTCTAGAAATTCTATTTATTAAATAAAATGTTAAGGTGGTTTTTCTTTTCCTCTGAAAAGATAATACTTTTTAACTTATTATCTTAAGTTAAATAACAAGTTATTTAAGATAATAACTTCTTATAGTGACTTAAGCAGGGTTTGTTAAATATGCCAAGTAAGAAGAGGATTTGTATCTTATTTGGGGGCAGGGGGCAGCTTAGATCTCAAGAAAATGGAGGCAGAGCAGGGAAAAGGAGGTGGGCGTGCCCATTCTAAGGAATGGTAGAGCCACAGCACGAAGAAGCCAGCTAAATTTTCCTTACAAAGAAAAGTTTTGTAATTGCATTATGTTAGCTTAAAGATTCACTTAAGTCTATTTACTGCACAGCCTTGTATCCGGTGTGCTACTGTGATTAAAGAGAAAAGCTTGTGCCCACCCTCAGGGCAAAGCTGACAAGTCAAGCAGTGTTACAGCTTAGAGTCGCAGTCACCAGATGGTCAGAGGAGCAGACTGACAGATTCAAAGGAGTCGCAGTGAAGGAACAGGAAACAAGCAAGAGCCAGGAAAAGACAGACCCTTGCTGGGATTCCACAGAAATTCCTAAGGGGAAGCCAGACCTTCTGGGCTCACCCAGATGGAGCAGAGGACGACACTGGTGATGCCCTCCAAATCCCCTCGGACTGGGGCATAATCTCTGCGCAACTGCCTCCTGGCTTCGAGACACTTTTGCAGCTGAATATTTGTACCTGTCCCCCGCCCCCTCCTCAGGGCTGTCCGCCTGGCACTTCCCCTTACGGAGAGCCAGAAGGAGGGGGAGGGGATTTATACCCCATCCCAGCCAGGATCGCTATCAGTGATTGTATAGAATCCTCTTTGCTTCAAGTCTGAATCCCTCAGTGTCGTTACACTGCAGAGCTCCAGGGCGTCTTGCAGCTTCTCCCCTTCGGCTTCTCCGGCTTTTTCCCGCGGGGGGAGGGGGGGGGGATGTCCACAAATCATTTGCACCTTAACGCTGTCCTCAGGGACTGCTTCTGGGAAGACTAATGGAGGACCAGGCTCCGCTTGGTGTGATTTGTGACTCTCAGAGTTAGATCCCCATAATTGAAAGAATTTAGGAACATTGAGTTTAATTACATAAAGATGCCTAACATGCAACTGACAGTTTCTAATCAGGCTTTCTTTCACACACACTCCCCCTTCAAGTTCCTGTGTGAAACCTTAAATCAATTGTTTGTTTTCGCAGTAGAATGGTCATAGTTTCTGAATTGAGGGACTGTTTAACAGGAACAAAAAGAGACTATATCTGTAAAAGATTTTATTTTTTATTATTTTAATTTATTGACTTTTAGAAAGAGAAGAAGGGACAGAAACATTGATTTGTTGTTCCATTTATTTATACATTTATTGGTTGGTTCTTGTATGTGCCCTTACTGGAAATTGAACCCACAACCTTGGCATATTGGGATGATGCTCTAACCAATTGGGCTACCTGACCAGGGCCATGCAAGAGCTTTCATTTGTGTGTGTGTGTGTGTGTGTGTTATTTTTTTAAAATTAAGAAATTTATAAATGTAAGTATTTAAATTATAATTAAATAGATTGTAGATATAAAAATATTTCAGACAGAAATTATAGGAATTTTTTAATTAAAAAAAATTAAATTTGCCTGACTGAGAATGGTGCAGTGGATAGAGCGTGGACCTAGGATGTTGAGATATTAGAATTGAAACCTGGAATTCACTGGCTTGAGGACAGGTTCATCAGCTGAGCATGAGTTTCCTGGCTTGAGCATAGGATTGTCGATATGATCCCATGGTCGCTGGCTTGAGTCCAATGTTGCTGGCTTAAGCAAGGGGTCACTGGTTCAGCTGGAGCCCCCTGATCATGGCACATTTATGAAACAATCACCAAAAAGTTAAAGTGCAGCAGCTACAAGTTGATGCTTCTCATCTCTGTCTCTGTCTCTCTCTCTCTACGTATCCCTGTCTCCTTCCCTTGCTCTCACTTGCATGCTAAAAAGGTAAAATAAATCTAAATAAAATTTTTAAAACTCTATTTTTATAATATTGAATATATATTAGTTGTATTTTTAGTTACAATAGCCTTTGTATGGTAACCACCTGGACATCTAGACATGAAGTTCTTGGTATTTCAAGAAAAGCAAATATGGCAATTGCCTAAAAAATAAACACATAGTTTGCATACCATTTTATACTAAATATAATCATTTTTTTCTTTCTTTTTGTATTGTTTTTGAATATCTGTAGGCAGTAACTATATATGTATTTTTTTTTACAAATGGACTTATATTAACTATGTTACAAAGCTAAATTTTGAAAGTATTATAGTATCATAAATATATCAGCTTCCCCACCCTCTGTCTTGCTTTCTTCATATACATCATAAACCTATTAAATATAGATTGTTTGAATGATGTAATATTCCTCTTTTCAATACAGTTGTATACTATTACTTGTTATCACTCTAACTATTGACCAAAATGAAGCTTTCATTTTAGTCTGATTATCATTCACCATTTTGTGTGAGCTAGTCTTTGCATATTTTTAATATTTCCAGATCATGACAATATACAGTCCTCTATTGTAAGTTTCCATAATCCGGGAAAAAACAGACATTACTCAAAGCTTTCAAGTTGAAGGAAAATTACCAATGGAATTAAGCATGTGTGGAAATGTTACAGTGATGTTTAACAAACCCACAAGTATGTCTTACATTTCGAAAGTGATTTTAAAGGCACACAAAGATTGCCTTGGTGTTTCCTATTTATTTAGGATGGAGTAAAAAGGAAAGACACCTGTATCAGTACATATGGTATTAAGTATTTAATACCATTACCTATGATGTCCAACTACCTATGATATAAAATTCTTGTTATTTCTAGCTGTGGCATTAAATATTACTGGCCAAAGGTCCTACCACAAAAGTGTATTCGCTGGCTTTAACAGCAGTTCATGCTGTTCCTAGAAATAACATTTCCTGGATTGCCAAGATAGCACATGGCCCAGTGATGGGTAGGATGGACTTGACAATTAAGCCATCTGCTTTCAGGCTCCTCTGATGTCTCTGCTTCTTTCTCTGCTTTGCTGCATAGCTTAAGTATGGCTGCAATTTAGAAAGAAGATTAGACAACAGACTCATCTTCACTGTATTTTCTGAATGATTTTAACTAATAACTTCCCAAGCTGAAAAGGAAAATTTGCACATCATATTTTTTGCTAGACTATTAATGCTTAGAAGATGTTTAATATGTCTAAACAAGTTAATATGTACAGAAAAACACTAAGGTGGGAATTCAAATAAAGATTCTTCTTATAGGACAAAATTTCCTGAGTCACCAAGATGCAATTCTATTGATAAAATGTCTGTCTGCCTCATGGAACAATTTCAAACCAACTGTGACTGGAAGAAACAGTTAGAAAGATAACTCCTTTTATTTTCTTTTCCAATTTTATTTTATTTTGTGGATTGAATAATACCAAGAAAATATATAAATAGAAAGAGAGAAGAAGAAGAAAACTAGAAAATACGTTTACTTCTTTATATTGACTTTTTATGAGTTAGCACATGATGCCTGAAGATTGAATTTAATATATCTCATCATTTTTTTTTACATGAGGTGAAATTACTTAGCCAATTGATTATCTTTTTTTCTCTTTTTGAAACATTTTTCTAGCCCACTGGCCTGTTCTCTGATTGTTTCCATTGCAAAGGTTGGCAGCAACTGATGCACTATAGAGTAAGTAGTACTACATATCAACCCATTGGAATTCAGTAATTTGGGACTATGATTATATACTGAATTAGAAATTAAGTCACAGTTACCACTTTCTTTCATATATTTTTTTCCTATTGGTCAAAGAGAAATCCATGGACTTTGGAAAAGCTCTTTGGATTTATTTATTACTGTATTTGAACATTCAAGAGTATTTTTAAATATTTATTCACTCTAAAACAGTGGTCCCCAACCCCCAGGCCACAGACTGGTACCGGTCCTTGGGCCATTTGGTACCGGTCCATAGAGAAAGAATAAATAACATTATTTCTGTTTTATTTATATTTAAGTCTGAACAATGTTTTATTTTTAAAAAATGACCAGATTCTCTCTGTTACATCCATCTAAGACTCACTCTTGACACTTGTCTCGGTCACATGATACATTTATCTGTCTCACCCTAAAGGCCAGTCTGTGAAAATATTTTCTGACATTAAACCTGTCCGTGGCCCAAAAAAGGTTGGGGACCACTGTTCTAAAGGGAACAATGCAAGTACTTATATTACACAGAACAAAAATGTTCTTATACCTCAGAAATTATAAATTTTAATGTATCATAAATACATTAAATCAATTTGATACAATTTAATGTATCAAATTTGTATAGAGACAAAATCAATTTTAAATATGTTATTTTATAAATTAAATATAAATAGAGATTCTGACTAATATTACAGTTTTTGGAAGAATAGAAATACTGACATTTCATTCATTAAGACCACAAACCTTTAACAAGTACCTACTTTGATTTACAAAGTTACTCTAAGTTTGAGAGATAAAAATAAATTAGACACAGATGCCTCCCCACTTAAAGAACCTAGACACAGTCAAGCACATTAGAAATAAAATTGGCATACATTCAAAATGCAACGTAGGAAAGAAAGAGAATGTATGGATGTTAATCTGGATTTAGCATAACATATAGTCTATTTGATTAAATAAAAAGTCATAGATATTAAATTCTTTCTTTTCTCTGCTGCAACTATGCAATGTTTCTCTTCGTTCACTTTGGGAGAGAAACTATGTTCTGTGGAGTCTCTAAGTTAGAGTTTGAGCCATGAAATTGAAAGCTGTGGGAAGGGAAGGTGTGTTACATTTGGTTGTGGTTAAATTACTCTCAAATTATACATCATTTCCTTTCAGCTAAGCTTTATTATATTAGTACAGAAGATCCTGCATAAGATGAAAATAACATGTAATAATGAAGAACAGACATTTTTATATCACTTGTGAGAACATTTTTTCCCTAAACAGTTCAACTACTATTTTTTTGACTACTGACTGTCAAAATATCTACAATAACAATTTACATTTATTTACAAATCACAGACAAATTAAAAAACAGTTGAACCAGAGGCACTAGACACAACAAAAAGCTTGCTGTCTGATTCTGTTTTTATAGTTTAAAAGTAGGTAGCCTTCTATGATACTAGAGGCCATAATGGAGATCACTATTAGAGAGGAACCGTTACCAGGAGAGATCCTAACAACAATTTTTAGAGTCCCTGTAATTTTCTATCTTCTCATATGGCTATAGCAGTGCATTCACTTTGTGTGATTCATTCAACTATATACTTACTAATTTGTGTCATTCTCAGAAAAACGGGAAGAAAGAGAAACAATCAGAAATGAAATGTTCCCATAAACTTTTGGCAAATTAGCATTGTAACACTTTAAAAGGAAAACATACTAAATTTAGAGTTTTCATGATTTAGATACTTATGGCTACATTTCATTACCTAAAGTCCTAACAGGAAAAATGGAACATAAACATGCTAAGTTTTATAGTCATAAAAATCCACAAAGCAGTAAATATGGAGAGTTATATATTTTGAGAAAAGAAAACATACTCCATGTTTTTCATAAAATGTGTGCAATAAACTTTGTCAGAGATGACTATAAATTAGGTAAGTAGCAAAATAGTAAATTATAGTCAGATTTGTTTTCTAATTATAGAATACTATGGGAAAGGTAATTGGACACCTTTGAAAAGTTTATAAATTCTCTAAATTCTTTCTAGAATTTCTACAGAAGCTAACACTATTTAAGACATTGTTGATAGTTCATTAGGTTTGAAAACATAGTAGTTTAGAATGAAATAATCCTAATCACAAATATTGATCACTGGACACAAACATGAGGTTATTTATAAATATCCAAATGAGCGAACATTTAATTTTGCATAGAGATAGATATATGATGTCATGTTGACCAACAGGGAATGAATGACATAGAAGGTAATTATGTATTAATACTATAGAAAAACTGAGCTATATTATAGTGCTTAAAGAACAAATGAAACTTGTTTGTCATGATTAATGTTTATTTTATTAAAATAATTTTATTTTTATTGGAGTGACCCAACCTTCTTATTTTGACAAATGAAGAGCCTTAGACTAAAATTTAACACACAAATCAAGCAAATATATACAAAATCAGCTGTTTAACTCAGGTCTTCTAACAACTTGTACAACACACACATTTTCAAAGACAAATATTGTAAGATACTGAAACGAATGTAATATTATATACCAAGACATTTTTCCTCCAGTGATACATCTTAACAGATATTTTCTGAATTTTCTTTATTTTTTAATTGGGGTATAACTGATGTATAACATGATATTAGTTTCAGGCGAATAACATAATGATTTTATATTTGTACATATTTTAAAATGATCTACACAGTAAGCCTAGTTAACATTCATTATTATGCATAGTTACAATTATTTTTTTATAAAAATAATTTTGATTTGTTACTGGAAGTTTTCACTAAATCTCTCACTAAAGTTATGCAACCTATTTTTTATCAGTTAAATTTATTTAATTTTTTATTTGAATATATTGAGGTACAGATGCAGGTGTGAAACTCAATAAAACATCTGCATGCTACGTTGTATGTCCATCACCCCGAGCAAAGCCTCTTTCATTTTCTTCGCCTCCCCCTTGTCTACCTCTACCTATTTCCGTCCCCCTTTCCCTCTGCCGATCAGGCTATCACCACATTGTTGTCTGTGTCTATTTGTTTTATATGTGTGTGTGTGTGTGTGTGTGTGTTAGGTTTGTATTTTTTATTAATCCTTTCACCTTTTATTATCCAGTCTTCCAAACCCTCTCCCCTTGACAGCCAACAGCCTGTTCCATGTATCCATGTCTCTGTTTCTACTTAGTTTGTCACTGTAATTTGTTTTTTAGGTTATACATGTAAGTGAGATCATATGGTATTTGTCTTTTTCTATCTGGCTTATTTCACTTAGCATAACAATTATATCCAAACCAAAATAAATAAGGACTCAAAAACCTCATTAAATCCTAAATTATGTCAAAAAATTGACATGCAAAGGATTAATTCAGTTCACAGATACCTCACAGATATATACAGTAATTGTGTACTTAGAAAATTTCCAAAATATTTGCTAATTTTCTCAAGGCTCAGTAAGTTCTATAAAGGCTCCAAAGCCATATTTTGAAATAATTTTTATGGATTCAGAAGACATCAAAACATATCAAAATTTTATATTAAAACAGCACTATTTTATTCTGGTCAACTTCTGGGACTCACCTGATTCAAATATAAATAAGGTTGATGACAAAGCATTTCCTTTGTTGCAGAAAATGCTAAGTTATTATTTTTGGTAGATAAATTCTAAGACTTTGCACTTTTCTTTGTATTTTTATTCTAATTAGGTTTTAGAAAATTGTTTATTGTATCTGTTTGGAGGAACGTGTTTCATGCTGTGTCCTTCATTAAAAAGATTAAATACTTGATCAATCCTTAACCTCTTAGTGTGTCTCATTAGTTTGGTAATTTATTCATCAAAAATACACTCTGAGATGTGTTGGTATTGAAGATCTGGTGTTGATCCAAGAAATCATGCTGTGTAGTGTCATGAACCTCATCACTTAGAGTAATGTGCCAGCACAAGGAGAAGGAGAAGAATTCCTTTATAACACGAGATGTATAAAAATGTTATGCCTTTTGCAACCAATCCAGGGAAAATCTTCTGAGATTTTCCTATCCGTAAATCTGTTAGAGGTAAAATGCTGTATGGCTGTAGCACACAGAAAGTTAAATTTATAAAAATAATCTTTTGGGGGAGTTTGAATCACTAATTTTAATGGGTTACTTTTATAGATTAAAGGAATGTAAAATAGAATTATCCTAGAACACATTCATTAAAACTGAAACTATCTTAAAATTTCTAATATTTTTAATTGTCCAACAATTTGATAAAGGTGTTATATACTTTATGTATAATTGTGTGCATCACACACAGGAAAAAAAAGGAATTATATATTTCAAATTTAATGGAAACAAATTGAAATTCATACACACAAACACATATGCATGCATATGTGTTAACATAAAAAATACCCAAACCTGTAGAGAATATTTATGAGTTTACTTGTGCCAAACAGATGACAATCACCAAATCTCAATAAATTAAGAAAATGCTCCTGAAAACAGCAATTTTCCCACTTATTTTATACATCAGAATCAGAGAAGGCATAAGGAGGTTCCAATGACCTCTACTGGTGGTAGGTTGGGGAGTGGGAGAAAGCAAAATAGGGGAATCTCAGAGGCTGGATAAGAAATAAAACAAATAGACACAGACCTCTTTGATTTTGATGAGTATAAAAGAGTTAACAACATTTACAGCACATAGAGATGGTATGTGGGGAACAAGACAACAATGAGGGGTTCTGTGTCTGGTGGGAGATTGTACCCTGACGGGTCTAAAAACGGGGATTATTCTGACATTCCAAATTCTGACATTGCATCATTGTAGATGCAAAAGGATAATAAAGGTTAAAGTAAAGATTAATTTTTGTCAGTGAAGATACTAGCCTATGGCCATGACTCACTTTTAGTGGTTAAGTTTTCATTTTAGACCATCCTATGTGGTTATTTTAGGTCTCTGAGTTTGTAAGGCATGCCATACAAGTTTACCTTGAGCATGTCAGTTTTAGTATGTGTTCCTTCTTTAATCTGAAGGAACTAGCAGTCAAAAATAAATATATTTCAAACACACACTCACATGTATACTTTTATGTAAATTGATAATGTTGAAACATGATTATTTGGAGGAACTTATAATCAGGAATCTCAAATCCAAGTTTTCCTAATGATGAATCCAAATTAAACTCTTCTATCATAACTGAGTGCTGTGTTGTCCTTATAATGCTATTCAGCTCAAAAGCATTATCATTTTAGTGTGCAATTAATCTTTTCTTTTCTCATTTTAGGAGACACATGCCCATCTGCTACTCATCATTCTTAACAGTTTAACAAAGCAAAGGACGTGTCTTCTCTATGTTTCAAGCTTCACCTTGAATAATATCAGAGAAACCCTGTGGAACCCAATAAAAATTTTTTAAAAGGGAAAAAGAGAAATAAAGGGGAAAAGGAAGAAGAATTAAAGACAAAAACCAAGCAAGTAAGTATGATTTTATCAAGGCAATTTCAATAGGAAAGTCTAAATATCAGTGTCTATGCCATGAAGTTTTGCCTTAGACTTTTATAGGGAGGAATATAGAAGTTAAAAGTGGGTGATTTTTGGTTGGGATATTTTTTCCCCACCATCTGAGGATTCTTAGTCAGTGAGCTAAAACTCAAATGTTTATCCCTGTATCTAACTAGTTTAAAGCAACAAACAATTTTGATCTACCTAATCATTCATGAGACAAGGAATGGGAAGTAGGAGAGTCTATGTCTGGCTTTGTCAGCAGATTCAGGTCTGTGTTGGGTCCTGTCACAAGTAAAGAAGGAAATCATCTGCAAATCTTATTGGAGTCATGAGAAAGGGTGGGCAGCCTGACCAGGTGGGGGTGCAGTGGATGGAGCGTCGGACTGGAAGGCAGAGGATCCAGGTTGAAACCCCAAGGTTGCTGGTTTGAGTGTGGACTCACCAGTTTAAGTGTGGCGTAGCTGGCTTGAGCATGAGATTATAGACGTGACCCCATGGTCACTGGCTTGAAACCCAAAGGTTGCTGGCTTGAGCAAGGAGTCACATGCTCTGCTGTAGCCACCCCCATCAAGGCACATATGAGAAAGCAATTGATAACACAACAAAGAACTGATACTTCTGATCTCTCTCTTTCTGTCTGTCTGTCCTTATCTGTCCCTCTTTCTGACTCTCTCTCTGTCAAAAGAAAGAAAGAAAGAAAGAAAGAAAGAAAGAAAGAAAGAAAGAAAGAAAGAAAGAAAGAGAGAGAGAGAGAAAAGAAGAAAGGGTGGACGGTGAGACTTATCTAACTCGTGGGGTAGGGTGGTTCCTTCAGGTAAGCTCTTTAGTATCACACATAATGAAAGGGACTTTGGATAACAAAAGATTAAGGGGATTTCTTATCCATCACTTTTTCAGAGGACAGGGCTCAGGTAAATTTCAACACTGTCAGGGAAATGAAAGAAAAAAACAACAACTCAGGTTTCTACTTAGGAACCTTACATTTTTTCTCTATGTTAAATTTGCTCAAAATTAAATTCCTTTTACTAACTACAGTTTTTTCTTTGTGTGTTCCTATTACAGACCAGAAAGAATTGGGCCAGTCCACACTAGTAGAGCCAACACTAAACACCGAGAGTTGCAGTAGAGAAAGATAGGCTGTCCATTATGAATGGTGTCACCCAGGAGAAAGAGAAATTCCTGCTCAAATGCCAAACATGGAGTGGGGTCATGAGGTTGTAGGGCAGGGGTCAGACACCTATGGCTCACGAGCCAGATGTGGCTCTTTCGATGGCTGCGTCTGGCTCGTAGACAAATCTTTAATAAAAAAAGTAATAACATTAAAAATATAAAACATTCTCGTGTATTACAATCCATCCATTTCCTACCGCTCATGTTCATGGTTGCGGGTGGCTGGAGCCAATCACAGCTGTCCTTCGGGACAACACCAAATTTTTATTGGATAATGTGTAACATACATGGGTTGTTGTATGGCTCTCATGGAATTACATTTTAAAATATGTGGCATTCATGGCTCTCTCAGCCAAAAAGTTTCCTGACCTCTGGTGTAGGGGGAACAGGTATGTGGAAGCACTGGTGGGGCAAGTTTTAATTGGAGGACTTTGGAGGTTGACCATTTGTGGTAAGGGGAGTCCACACAGAATTTTTGTGGACAATAGGTGTTTTGCTTCTGAAAGGGTTCTGGTGTTTGAGTCTGGTTTTGTCCCAGTCCTTGAGTTCAAGGTGCAGCTGGTGGTCAAAGTTTTCTCCTCTAAGCACGCTTCTCCTACATGACTTCTAGTTTGGGTCTGTTTTCTCTGAAAAACAAGGCAATATAACTTTATATAGGATAGAAACATTTTGAGCTGGTTCTGTGGTTCTCTTAATTGTTTTAGATCTCTATACATTTTTAAATTTTTAATTTTTTAAAATTAATTTTAAAGAGACAGAGAGAAGAAGGAAGAGAGAGAGAGAGAGAAGTGTTAATTTGTTGTTCCACTCACTGGTTGCTTCCCATATGTGTCCTGATCTGGTATCGAACCCACAACTTTGGTGTTTTGGGCTACGATTTAACCAACTAAGCTAACTGGCCAGGGACTTAACATTTTAATTTTAACTTACCTTTCATTTCTATTATATATCTATATCACACATCTGTAAGGCCAGTATTCATGGCCACCATCAAAGCCTCCTGGCCAAGGCAGGTTCATGTCTGATTCGGATCAATCGTAAAGAAACAATTGAGCTAAAACCTGGTGGTCCATTTTACTTTAATCCTAGCTCGCATCCAATGAGAAACACTGCCCTTTCCATTCAGGGCTCCCAAAGCCACTGACTCATCTGAGTTTTCCTAGAAGCTAAGGTTCCCACCTCTTTGCCTCTATTTTGGCTGCCTCCCCCCTCCACATGGCCTTCCTCTGCCCTGCTACAGCATGGGCTCCTCCTCTCTACAAGAATGTGGCCATTCTCCTTCAAAATGGCCTCCTAGCTCCACCTTTAAAACCTTTTGGTGCAAAAGCCCTCCACCAACACACAGTAGCAAACCATGCTCCTTCCCAAGCAAGAAGGCAATTAGGTGCCCCACGTGGGCAGTGGCATCTTTAATAGGGTGAGTAAAATATATCTTATCTGCCTGACACACATCCTCCTATTACTAAAAGTACATTAAATAAATCATGTTTTGACTTGTTATTTTTTAACATCCTTATTTACATGTAATCTAAATTACTATGAATAAAGTTAAATTAAACTATTATAAGATAGACATGGAAAAATTTATTTAATCAATTAGTTCAATACTTTTATTTATTCAAATAAAAAATTTTTGGCCCATAGAGCTCACCTAGCTTTATACAATTAGTCCTTTAAATTGCCAGGAAGAGAACTTAGCTTGTCTGACTTATGGTAATTCTCTTTGCATTGCAACATACTTTAAAAAAGAATGGTAATATTCTCTTAACATTGCCATTAGAACAAATTAAAACTAAAACAGAAAAGTCCTAAACAGTAAAGAAGCTATTTGTGGTTAAAAAACTTATGAGCAAAACTTAAAAACCAACAACACTATTGAAAATACGACAAAATAAGACCAAACCTCTTTTTTAAAATATCACTCTTTTTTAAAATTTCTTTAAAAATTAATTTTAGAGAGAAAGGAAGGGAAAGAGAGAGACATGGATTTATTGTTGCACTTATTTATGCATTCATTGGTTGATTTTTATATATGCCCCGACTGAAGATCAAACCTACATCAGCCTATCAGGAAGATGCTCTCACCAGCTGACCTAAAATAAGACGTGAGCAGGACTTTGCAGCAAAGATAGGGTTTTATTTTTAGAAAGTAGGTCATGCCTAGAGACAAGTGAGCTAACGCTCAAAGAACTGGCTCCCTATTGGTTTCAGTGAATAGGTTATATAGGGGAAAAACCATTAATCATGATGACTAAGGGAGAGATAGGGTCATGGTCTTTACTGATTGGTCAGTGCTAGGGTAGGTCATTAGTCATTGCATCTGATCTCAGCCATGGTGTTGCATCTGATTTCCTCAATTTTCTGGGCCTGGAGCTGAAACAAAACCAGGACCTAGGTGTTACCTCTAGTTTGACCAGAACTCTGTTTCTGGGGTCAATAGACCCAAGGTTTTGTTCCTAAGATTATTTGATCTTGACCAAAACCTTACTATCCTGAGGACTTAATGATTTAAGGTAGTGGTACTGAAAAGAAGGAAGCCACTGTGTCAGGGTGCTGGATGACACCAGTTTGAATCAAAAGGAAAGAAAAGAAGGTCATATTTAAGAACTGAAGATTCTATGTGATAATAGCTAGAATTGATACAGTTCTTGTAACGGCTTTTCTGTACCTAATGCTACCTAGGTTTAAAGTCAAGTAAAGAAAAGGCAAGGGTTTTCTTGGCACAACAGTTTTAGATCAAGGGTGGCCTCAGGTTAATTTTTAAAATAACCTGTCACAATGTTGTGTACTTAGACATTCAAATACTCAATAGATTCAGATGAAATCTGTATAATTTGATATAATCTATAGAGCCATATCCTTCAGTCCCTATAAATTGCTCACAAATCTCTGAAAACTCATCATTTAAAAGTGAGTCATGGTGCTTCCCATTTTCAACACTTAGAAGAAAAATAAAACCTCATTACATTTTAGCGACAGAAAAAAATGTTTCCTTGGTGTTTGTGCATTTAATTACATTTTTTAATCTGCTTTTGGGAATCTCATTAATTAATATGCAAATCCTCCATACTATACTGTATACCAATCACACAGATGTCAAAGATTCTAATTTATGTTACATAATCAATACTTTATTTAAAGAATGGAAAAGCTTTTGGAAAATTAGAAAATGCAGCTTGACCAGGCAGTGGTGCAGTGGATAGAGCGTCAGCCTGGACGCTGAGAACACAGGTTTGAAACCCCGAGGGTGCTGGCTTGAGCGTGGGCTCCTGCAGCTTGAGCACAGGCTCATCAGCTTGAGTATAAGGTCGCAGGCTTGAGTGTGGGATCATAGACATGACACCAAGGTCACTGGCTTGAGCAAGGTGTCACTGGTTCAGCTGGAGCTCCCCGAGTCAAGGTACATATGAGAAAGCAATCAATGAACTACTAAGGTGCTGTAACTATGAATTGATTAGTCTCATCTCTCTCCCTTCCTGTCTGTCTGTCCCTCGCTTTCTCTTGCTCAAAAAATAAGTGCAAACCTAGAATGAGTAATCTACTAATTGTTATCATTTCCAAAACTTTAAGTACATAATACATCTTTAACTGCTTATTTCTAGTGTCAAAAAATTGATACAAAGATTGTTTAAAAAATTGTTTTTGTTAGGAAGACTCGTGCTTCTAATAAGAATACAGTTCTCACTTAATATCTCTGACTTAGAGAGGCTTTTCATTTGAAAATTGGTATATTTTATTTGAGGATGTGAACAAGAGATGGAGAGTTTCTTATCAAGGTCCTAAAGTTATTCATTCCAGTAATTTTTAAAATGTTCATTATAACAAGCATAATTAACATTAAATGTGAAAATATATATTCTGGAATAATTGGTTTAATATACTTTTAAGTAAGTGATGTTTTTCCAAGCCTTGAGGATTATTTTAAATTCTGAAGATAATAAATGTATCATGATCTTTCATTAACTTTTTAAAACACAGATATGATGACAGTAAAACCTTAAGAGAAGCACACATGTCAGCAGCAAACACAATCTAGGCTCTTCAAAATACAAGATAACTATCTCAGCAGCATAAGATTTCTGGTGCATAAGTGACAATGTAAGGAGTCCTTTTAAATATGTGCAACAACGTATTGTCAGTAATATAGCACAAGGACGAGCCTACATACTTCAATTCTCTGATTAAATAAACTCTTCAGAATACTCCACAAAATTGACTCACAAAGATGACATTTTAGAAAGTAAATACTTCAATTTATTCCCAAGGACATTATTTCACTAAGAAATTTAACAGTAAGGATAAAAAGAATCTCAAATGTTGATAAAGGAAAAGGCAGTAGAATCTTGGTTTTGGCTTTCACTAATAATTAGTCTATTTTAATATTATTTTTAAAAACAAAACTATGTTCTTTGGTAAACAGCCAAAGTTTTCAACAATTCTTCAATAATGCCATATGCAATTTATTTTTTTGCATGTGGCACATATTTAGATCTGACTTTAGCAGGAGTAGAATGATTAAGGAAATAAAAATCATTTTAATTTTTGCATAAGATGCTGGTTTTCTTTAAAAGGTGACTGAGTCTCTGAAAGCTGCTCTAAATAGTTGAGGTTATTTATGTTGAAGATGTGAAATAATGGGCTCAACATCTGTTTTTCTATCGGGATGCTCCGAGAGCTTTAACAGTCAATAAGGTAAAAGTGAAAAAGTGCTGGAAATTATTAAAATTTAGTTTTTACATAGCTAATACATTGAATTGATATTCAGTTCACTACTTCCAGTTTAAGCCAAAATGTTATCTATTTTATGAGACACTATGAACAGTTTCATTTGACTTCATCCTTTACCCTTTCTTATAATTGTAAAATATAGTTAGTTATATTGTTTTCTGTTTTCCTAAGGTCAACCTGTAATGTCCTTCTAAGTTAGGCATGTTGGAATCAATAGCCTTTTTTATGCTTCTAAATCTTCTTTTAAAATATTAAGTTTTATAAACATTAAATTATAATAAAATTACAGCTATAAATTTATAGTAAAATAAAGAAAATTTATTGTATTAAGCACACGTCAGACTTCTAAGAAGTTAATTCCCTGTCCCATACTCTTAGTGGTTTCTTATAATAGATTCATAAACATGTTTTTTTTTAAATCAAACTCAGAACTCTGTTGATTCCTTCACTCACTTGGTACAACTGATACATATCCTGTCATCAGTGACTGGCAGTGATGAGTGACTATTGATTCCATAATACAATGCTTACTAAAATTGTCTGTGCTTTAACCTTCATCAATGGAAAACCACCACTGAATTTATTAAAGCATTTTGTGTTATTTGTTTTTAACAGAACACTTTCTGGCTAGAAAATTTTGTATCTGCAGTGCTTCTTCTATTATTTCATTGAGCTTTCTGCTTAGTTGTCTGCTTATCAGAGATACAACATCTGATCTAAATAACATCTATTCACTCCCATCTCCACCAGTATCCATGTCCCTCCACCTATTTTGTTTTTCCCTACAACACTTATCTTCTAGTTTGTTTACTTCTTTCTCTCTCAGCTAGAATGAGAGCTCCATTAGAACTGTCTCCAGGAACTATTCTCTGCACTTCTGTATCCCCAAATGATATAACATTGTAAATTATGTAGAGGGTACTCAATAAATATGTGTTAAATAATTGAATGTATAAATTTCATGTCTATGAAATACTTGCTTGTGTTTTAGAGTTTTGTTTCTCCACAAAAAAGGAAGATTAGCCATATAAAAGAGTACTCCTTATTTTGAAAGTAGGTGATCTTAGTGAGTTGTATAACACCAACATTGATGGCATATGTCTCAAAGGCTCCTTAAAAATTACAAGGAAGTTTAGATTACAAATGACTAAGGTTTTGAGAAATGCAGATATCCTAATATTATATTACCGGGTTACATTTGTTGGTTCAATTACGTTTAAAATTGCATACTGCCTTTGAAAATATGAAAAGAAATCATCATGGTGTACCTTCTAGTGGATGCCATTGATGGTCTCCCCAGATCCCCTTCACCAGTGGTGCAAGGGTCACCCAGTTGCTGTGCATGTTGGCTGACAACAAATCAGATACCTCTCCAGAGAACTGTGCTCAGCTAAACAGAATCTCAGGAGACATTTCCCTCCCTACCCTTCCCAAATCAGCTGTTGATTAACTGACAGTCCAAAAGCTGGTTCTCCTTGACTGAAGGTGAGCATACCTTGTAATTTTGTCAGTGTATTACTTACAGGGTAAGACTATAACTAGTCTTCTGCTGTGACTACATCTTGCTTGGTTTTCTTCCTCTGCCATATTCTGCTATCTTCACTCCTTGTTTCCTGAGAGTAGCACCTACTAAATAAATTACTTGAACAAGAATCACATAGGAAATCACTTCTGAGGAACCTGACTCAGGGCATCCACAGTTTCAAAAATTTTGACTGATTTTAAGTCCTTTGTGTATTGATCTAAAATTTATATGTTCTCTTGATTATTTGTTTTAAGTCCTCCTATGATCAGAACTGATTCAAAGCATATGCTAGAGTAAAATGTGAAATGGACAATGACTCAGGCCTTCTGTTCAATCCAGGACATTGAGTGTAACACTATAAATAAACAATTAATTGAAATTTGCCCAAGATATCTTCCATGATGCTAAATATGTACTATCTAGCTTTCCAATAAACTGATGCAGTGCCTGGACCCATATAGGATTGTGTTGATATTTTAACTACCAGCTTATCAGAGAATACCTTAGTTAATCTATTCATTTCATTTATTCAGTTTATTTTAATGATCATCCAGTTGGAATACGGATCACTAGTGCTGAGATCCACTGCAGCAGTACCCTGAGGCACTTTATCCTGAACCTTTTCTAAAGGATACAATTCTTGTGGCCATGTGAATAACCAGGCAGAAATCCAGGTGAAATAAATTTCTGCACATTTTCCTGAGATTGATTCTGGTGGACTTTCAAGGATAATCACTTTAGATTATTCTATATTAGATTGCTATATATTAGAATCCCTTGGGAAATGTCTGGGTACACCACCAAAATTTCTGATCTAATTTTTCTAGATTATGGTTCTAAGCATCAGTATTTTTTATGAGTCCCACAGATGATTCTAACTCTGCATTCACTGTTGAGATTCACTTCTTAGGATTGTATTTCAATCAAAAAGTGTGCATATTGAGCTCATACAGATTGCTAAGGTTAGTACTTTTTTTAAAATAGGTAGAACTTTGTCCTTTTAACTTTACCTGCAGTGTGTAATGGAGATATTCTGCAGTGTGTAATGAAGGTGTTCTGGTAATTTTGTTGACCAGAATTTTTTCCTTTGTCTACAATAGTTCTCAATGCTGTTAAACAGATTACACTAATCTAACAATGATTTAATTAGGCATTCAGTTATTTTTATAACTTTTAAACTCCTGTACAATGACTGCTGGTGTTATAATAAGTATACTTTCAAAAGTTTATTGTTTAAGCAAACAAAAGCCAGTATTTGGATCCCTCAAACTCTCTGGAGCATACTTGTACTCAGGGCCATCTCTGATTTGATTCAAGATAGAAAGAGTAAAAGCCATCTATAGTGAATCTTAGATAGAAAGTCATCAACATAAGACTCTTCAATGAGCCCTCAAGTAATCTTTAAAGCTGATGATATGTTCAGGTTTCAGCAGGAAATCAATCTGTTTGTTATTATGGGAGTGAATTTACACTCCTTGCTCTTGCCCAACTCTTCTAGTCTTTCCCACCAGAGACCAGTGTTCATGTAATTTATGTCTCCTTGCACCCTTAACTTTGCAGCAATCTCTTTATTCAACTATATGTGTTTGTAGGGAGGCTTTTCATCCACCAAACTCTACCCTGCCTCCTCCTCCCAACCACCACTCCAAAACCTGTGGCTCAAGCTGGACCACTCTGCTCTGCCCTACAGATGTTGTGAATAAAGACTCATCAGGAAAAACCGGAAGCATCTGAAGACCTTCTCTAGGAATCCAGGTCCACATACCCTGTCCCTCTTCTCAATTCCTCATTATTGTGATTATTTTCATCTTTCCAGTAAGATATATTCTGTGTTAATAAAAGTCACAATATTGTTTTTAGGAGAAAAATTTTTTTATGTATGATTATATACCACTTACCGACTGTGTGACTTTGCAGCGGTTATTTACTTCCTCTATGTCTCCATTTTCTCATCTGTAAAATGAGAACAATAACTACTTCATAATGCTGCTGAGGGATAATCTACGTAAAGTACTTCTTTAAAAAGCCCCGACGTACACTGAGGTCTAAATAATTTGTCTCACTGTTGTCATTATTATATAAATAATATAAAATTTTCTATGTATTTTGAAACTTGCCTCTTAACTGAATTATCTTACTACTTAAAGTATTTTTGGACTAAATTCTCTGGGAGTTTCTAAGTTGAAAATCATATTGTTTTATAATTATATTAAGAATTTAATTCTCTTCTTTTCTTTTATGTCTTATATTTTTCTTGTCTTAATAAATTTTTTTGAGAATTTTAAAATTTATATCTTTTACAGAGTTTAAAATTACTTTACATAGTTCTTTGTAAAATCTAAAAGTCTCTAAAATGTCATTTCCCTTAAACTTTAAATTTTTAAATTACAATTATTGTTTCTGACCCCTCTGATTGAAATTACATCAGATGAATTGCCAATCTCTCACTCTTTCTCTTGGATCTGTTTCTTGTTCTGTGTGTTTTCTTAATTTTTATTGTTTTTTTCCTTGTTCTAAATTATTTTAAGTTTATCTTCTAATCCAAATAGTTTTGTGTAGTTTGCAGTTGAATCCTTCATTAAACTATTTTTGGAAATGTTTACATAAGCAGTAGCTAGATATTGTTGGGGAAAGAGTGCAAAGAAAGTTGGACATTATAGTTTATAAAACTTGGAGAGCCTGTTTCAGTAAGAAGCTACAGCACTCCATTTAGCTTAATTTGCTAGAAGGTTAAAGCCATTGTGCACTCACAGCTCATTGTGTTCTTAGCCTTCTGGACTCAACTTCTAGCTATTTGGGAGGAATCTCTCCAGTACACCGCTGGTCCCAATGTTGGGTGGGAAGAGTGAGATGCTCCTGTATTTCTTCCACCTTAAGGCATGTGCAATGGAAGCCAGAATGGTGAACACAGAAGCCTGTCATTCTATGCTATAAGTATCTAATTGGTTAGTAGGAGGGACTAACACAAGCTTGCAAAATTTTAAAGCTATTCCTTCCCAGCCCAAATATATAAACACAGACTTAGCAGAGCTCCCTCCCTTCCTACTTGGAAACAAGCTTGCCCTGCTCCTTTGTTCATGAGGCCTCCAGGCAGCAGCCATGTGTGTGGCATGGCCACCAGACAGTCTCCCAAGTACAGGATTTGAGCAGCACCTGGACTAGACTAAGCTTTGATATGGGTTAAACCATGCTGCAGAATATCAGGACTTTGGTTTATATACTGGGCTTAATAAAGACAAGACTGGATTATTTTCCTTGGCAGGACAGCTGGAAATGAGACATTAAATACTTATGAGCAACTTTCTATTTCAACTCCAAATAAATCTAACTGTAATAGCTTAAGCTTCTCCAAATGCAGGTCATTTGAAATTCCTGTCTCTCAACACCACAACAGAAGTACATCAGAACCAATATCAGAAGGATACAAACTTTATTTCTGCACAGATAAATTAGAAAGCTTAGATGAAACAGATGTTTCTCAAAAATACAACAACCAAACCCACTCAATATGAAATAGATTATTTGAATGGATCAGTAACTATTAGAAAAATTGAATTTATAATTTAAAACCTTCAGAAAATGACATTTCCAAGCCTAAATGGCTTTATTGAAGAATATTGCAAATGTTAAAAGAAGAAAGACTAAATCTTTTTCCCATGAGATGAGGTATAGTTCAAGGATGTCTACTCTCAATAATCTTATTCAACACAATAATGAAATATTTATAATAAGGCAAGTTTAAAAGTAAATAAAAGATATGTGGATTACATAAAATTAAAAAGAATTTAAATTTTTAAAAAATTATCAGCATATAAATTATAAATCAATCATGCTTCCTTCAATGACCCCTAGTCCAAAATTTTATCATTAATTTTTTTCTCATCCTTTTAGTGGTAAAACTCAGACATTTTTCATAATGATGCATTATTTTCTTATCTTATATAATGTTTTATTTCCTTTTTTAGTCAGTAATTCAAAATAAAAACTATTTGAAAATTTCTTCATTTTTAAAATAATATATTTAGCAGATTTTTTTGCCTTTGGTTTTTAAATAAGTTAACATTTGACCTTTAATGATCTAGCTTTTGCATATATTTTCACTGATGTATTTGTTTTTAATTTTTTAAATTACTTAAAAATGTTTTTACTTATTGATTTTAGAGAGAAAGAAGAAGGGGGAGAGAGACAGAGAGAAAGAGGGAGGGAAATTTCAATGTGTTGTTCCATTTATTTATACATTTGTTGGTTGATTTTTCTATGTGCGGTGACAAGGGATTGAACCTGTAATCTTGGCATATGGAGAAGACACTCTCACAAACTGAGTTATCTGGCCAGGGCTGTTACATATATATTTTTAAAATACCATTATAGTTTGTTGTACTATTTCTAAACATAGTACATAAGTTTATTTTATGAGTTCTATGAAATAATACACAAAATATCTATAAATACATATAAGTGCTTAACAATTGATCAGAGGATAATTTTTTCCAAACTATTCATTCATATAGATTGACTAAAATATAACTGTTTTCTCAAGGTATTTGTAATAATAAAATGTTTTTTTATTTTTTTTCCTGCTTTAAAATTTACAAAAATATGAAATATTTTGTACACCTCTACTTCTATCCCTGCATTGTATTTGGAGAACACCTATTGTTCTCCTTAATCATCTTTAAACCCAGCCTTAGAAAACATCTATTGTCAGTTTTTTCTCAAGTTACAGGAAAAAGTAGAGTAAATTAGAATAGCCTCTCAACAGGGGATTACAAAGATTACATCATTTTTCAGCTAGTTTATATCAATCTCTGACCAAATCCTTCGCCCAGTTTTAACATGTATACAGACTATTTTCATGGAAGAAATGATGCCAACAATGATATGAAATGCCATTTATAAAATTTGATCATTTTATTCACTAGCCAGAAGACAAAGCTCCAAATGGAATTTTAAAGTTAGGGTATAATCTCTGCTTTTTAAAATGCTGAACAATAACTACGTTTTCCTACTGAAAGATAAGTCCAAAACAGCTGAAATTCACTCTTTGGAAAATGCTCAAAGAACAAAGCATGCACATACAGAGAAAAATTGAGCCTGATTATACCCTCTAAAGTGAGAGGGGGAAAATTCCCAATCGTTCACAAAGAAAGTATGTGGTCAGATAAGTATAGTATACCATTCTCTCTAAGATGTTTACGGGACTTCAAGAAACAAGGTCCTTTCCTAACAAAGATTAAATTGCTTCCACTGTGAGTGGCACCAGCTAGTCATATCCTGATGTGTCATAGAGAATAGACAGGGACTAAGACCAATACAAAAGGGAGATTGAAAAAAAAGGAAACATTGCTGATCAAACAGCTAGTTGTTCACAGCAGTGACTCAAAGAAAAAAAAATCCCCTTCTACATCTAAGCAATAGAATGATTTCTAACAATGTGCAACAAAAACACTGAAGAAAATTGTTTACCTTGAAACAAACAGAAAAGATTATTCATTTCAAAGCAAAACTGCAATGCACAGCATTCTACAGCAAAACTCAAATAACCATGTAAGCATTAAAGAATCCCTTTTGCACAATAGAAAAAAATATATTAGCCAGTGAGTTCTACTTTTGGCCTACTAAGGCTAGGCATGTATTAAAGGCAAGAGGTGAAGAAAAATTAAAAAGCAGAGACCAGCAATATTTGACAAGAGCTAAATTCTTTAATCCAGTTCCTGTAAGATCCCATTTAGATTTGCGCATGAGACATAAACAGCCTTGGAAATGATTTTCAGAACCCATTAGGGCTACAAAATTTATGTACAGCTTGCAAAATTTGCATTGACCAAGTTCACATGTATCAGTTTACACTTACCTCTTTTATGCCTCCTAACCAATTATAATTTCCATAGCTTCTCATATAGCTAAAGAATATTCACAGTTTACATGACAATAGTAATGTAATTAATAAATTACATTAATAGTAATGTAACAATACTATTACATTTGTTAACAATTAATGTAACAATACTATTACATTTGTTAAAATTACTATTAATGTAACAATTGTAATATAACAATTAATAGTAATGTAACAATAAATTAATACTTTTTGTTAGTTTAGCATAAATAAAATATGATGTGTAGAATTACATGTATGCATATATAAATGTGTACATGTATATAAACACCAATGTATCAGAATTTATACTCAAATGTGGTGTAAAATATTACCATCCTATACAAATTGTGCATAGATATATCTGTGTGTGTATATATATATATATATATATATACACTTTGTATATGTGTTCTCTCTACCTGTACATATGTCAATGATATATATATATCAATACCTACAGCACCAAATCCATATGTTTCCTGGAATACAAACTCATCACCTTTACTAAGGTAACAAAATGTATTCTTACTCTCTTGCTGTTATAATTCTGATGAACATTTTAGCTAAAGTTTAAATGCTATGTAAATCTTCATCTAATTGTAAAAGCTACCTCTAAATTTAGTCTTGAAAAGTTTGGACATATGTATGCACCAATAAAACCATCAGTGCAGTCAAGATAATAACTATATTCTTCTTCCCCTCTAGATGTTTTCTTATATTCCTTATACTAGTTTCTCCCTTCCACTCTTTCTTGCCCACCCATGCAGAGAGATACTGATTTGCTTTCTGTCACAATATCATCAGTCTTTTTATTATGGGTATTCTAATAGGCATGCTGTGGTATCTTATTGTGGTTTTAAATTGCATTTCCATCAAATTTACCTCTGTTTCTTAGTTTTTGTTACCTTTATGAAAGATGATTTGCTTTATTTCAATGTCCACTTGTTTGTAGTTACAAATAAATAAACTTTATTTTTGTATATTTATCTTGTATGTTCTTCCAAACTTTCTAAAATCACTAGTTCCAATATCACTTTTGTTGATTCTATATGATTTTTCTAGATAAAGGACTATTTTCTCTGTACATATAGACAAGTTTACTTAATTTCCAATGTGAATGACATTTATTTTATCACTGTACTCCACTGACTAGAAGCTCTAGTACAATATTGACAAGTGGAGAGAGTAGGTATATTGCCTTATTCCTAATCTTAGCAATAAAGCAATTAATGTTTCCTCATTAAATATGTTAATTTATAGAACTTTTCCTTTCTTTTTTGTCTTTTATTTATTCCATTGATTTGAGAGAAAGAGAGAGAGAGAGAGAGGAAGGGAGAAAGAGAGAAGCATCAACTGGTGGTTTTACTTTGTTGTTCCATCCTGTTATTTACTCATCGATTGCCTCCCCTACCTGCCCTGACCTGGGGTGGACCCACGCCCTCTGGAGTGCTGGTTCAATGCTTTATTCAATGACCTACCCAGTCAAAGCCAGGATTTTATTCTTGGTACCCTTTATCATGTTGAGAAACTTTTCTTCTACTTTTAGTTTCCTAAAACATTTTTTTTAATTATAAGAAGAGTATTCTTTATTTTTATTTTATTTTGCTTTAGTAAAATGCTTTCTCCTTTTCTTGAGATGATTGTATGGGGTGTTTTTTGTTAATATAAAAATTTTACTGATTATTTTTAGAAGATAAACCAGCTTTGCATGTATAGGATACCCTCCACTTGATCATGATGTAAAATCTTTTTAACATATCATTAAAATTTATTAATTAAATTTTATTAAGACTTTTTTACACTTATATTTATGAGAGATATAGATCTATACATTTTCTTTCTTAAAATATCTACATTTCATTTTGATACTAAAGTAATATAGGCTATATAAAAAGAATTGAATTACAAGACTTCCTCTTCAGTTTTGGAGAAAAATACCTGGATAGAACCAGTTTTATTTGGGTAAAATTGTCAAGTAAAACCATCTGAACTAAGACTGACTATTTTATCACTTACTTTTTTGTGTGTGTGTCAAAGAACTTAACTTAATATAACATATTTTTTAAGATCTGTTGAAAAAATTTTAATGGCTCTAAGTATGTACACGTGTTTTGGCAGTTTAAAAGGACGTGTATTCTTCTGCTGTTGGGTGCAGTATTCTACAATATTGATTTGGTCAAGTTAGTTTATAGTGTTATTGAAGTTTATTATAATCTGGGTCAATATCTCTTTATTTCTCTTATCAGGGAAAGATATTATAATTTTTTACAAATTTGCAGATTTGTCCATTTTTCTTGCCCCATTCTTTTAATATTTACTTCATGTACTTTGAAGCTCTGTTATTTGGTGCATAAACATTTAGGGTGCTTATATCCTCTTAAATATTACTGTTTTTAATTCTGTAATGTTCTTTATTTTGAAATATAATACCAATATAGCAATTCCAATGTTCATAATTAGTGTTAACATAGTCTATATTTTTTCTTTCCTTTGACTTTCCACCCATTTGTCTTCTTATATTTAAACTGAGTTTACTGTGGGATGCACATAGAGTTGGGCCCTACATTCTACTCAATCTAACAATCTCTGCCTTTTAACTGAGATGTTCAGAATACTAATAGTTAATATGCTTAACAATACAATTAGGTTTAAATCCACCATCTTTTAATTTACTTTTTCTTCTCCCATCTGGTCTTTCCCATATTTGGATTGTATTATTTTGATGATTCATTTTTATTGTCTTTGTTATCTCATTAATTATAAATTTTCATGTTTTTTGTTGCTGTAGAATTTCCTGTATATATCTGCAAGTTATCTGAATGTGTGATAAAGTGATACCACATTACTTCATAGATACTGTGAAATGTCTTTTATCAATGTTGGAACATTGTGGCTTACTATTTCTTCAAATATATTTCTCTCCCTCTCCTTCTTTCTCTAGGATTCTAATTATGCATTTTACATTAATCTAGTATATCCCAGAAGACAAAACCCTTCTTAATAGTCTAACTCTGATTTCTCACGAATTATAAGAATTTGCACTCTGGCTGTGGGGAAGCAGGTACTCTTCCTAGATGTGTATGAGTTTGGGTTTGCATTCCCTTAGTCCTTTCATGTGGTTCTACCACAGCCTCAGATATTTTTTCCTGTAAACGCTGATCAGTACTCAGCTAAATACCTGAAGGGTTTTATTTTATTTAAATTTTTATTAATTTTTAAATTTATTTATTGTGTTTATATAGATTCTAGTGTCTCTCCAAATGCATTCCCTCTCCCCCGTATTCCCCTCAACATGTCTCTTGCTCTTCTCCCAATAACTCCCTCCCCCCTTCCCTTCAGGTTTTATTCCCTTCCTCAGTTCACATTGTTCCTTGGATTCCTCAAATGAGTGAGGTAATATGATAGTTTTCTTTCTCTGCTGTCTTATTTCACTTAACATTAACACCATTCACAAAAATAAACTCAAAATGGATAAAAGACTTAAATGTCAGTCGTGAAACCATAAGCATCTTAGAAGAAAACATAGGCAGTAAGCTCACCGACATCTCTCACAGCAATATATTTGCTGATTTATCTCCACAGGCAAGTGAAATAAAAGATAGGATAAACAAATGGGACTATATCAAACTAAAAAGCTTTTGTACAGCTAAAGACAATATGAACAGAATAAAAAGACAAACCACACAATGGGAGAAAATATTCGACTATACATCTGATAAGGGGTTAATAACCAAAATTTATAAAGAACTTGTAAAACTGAACGCCAGGAAGATAAACAATCCAATCAAAAAATGGGCAAAAGAAATGAATAGACACTTCTCCAAAGATGACATACAGATGGTCAATAGACAGATGAAAAAATGTTCAACATCACTAATCATTAGAGAAATGCAAATTAAAACCGCAATGAGATACCACCTCACACCAGTCAGAATGGCGCTCATTAACAAAACAACACATGATAGGTGCTGGTGAGGATGTGGAGAAAGGGAAACCCTCCTGTACTGCTGGTAAGAATGCAAACTGGTGCAGCCATTGTGGAAAACAGTATGGAGATTCTTCAAAAAATTAAAAAAGGGGCCCTGGCCGGTTGGCTCAGTGGTAGAGCATCGGCCTGGCGTGCAAGGGGTCCTGGGTTCCATTCCCGGCCAGGGCACATAGAAGAAGCGCCTATCTGCTTCTCCACCCCTCCCCCTCTCCTTCCTCTCTGTCTCTCTCTTCCCCTCCCACAGCAAGGCTCCATTGGAGCAAAGATGGCCCGGGCACTGGGGATGGCTCCTTGGCCTCTGCCCCAGGCGCTAGAGTGGCTCTGGTCGCAATAGAGCGATGCCCCAGAGGAGCAGAGCATCGCCCCCTGGTGGGCAGAGGGTCGCCCCCTGGTGTGCGTGCCGGGTGAATCCCGGTCGGGCGCATGCGGGAGTCTGTCTGACTGTCTCTCCCCGTTTCCAGCTTCAGAAAAATACAAAAAAAAAAAAAATTAAAAAAGGAACTGCCTTTTGTCCCAGCCATCCCACTTTTAGGAATATACCCCAAGAACACTATATCACTGACTCAAAAAAAAAAAATGCATCCCCATGTTTATGGCAACACTGTTCTCAATAGCAAAGATCTGAAAACAGCCCTAGTGTCCGTCAGTGGATGAGTGAATTAAAAAGCAGTGGTAGATATATACAATGGAATACTATGGGGCAATGAAAAAGAAGGAAATATTACTTTTTGCAACAACATGGAAGGGTTTTCTTTTTAATCAGTTCTTTCTTCTCCTGCACTTTGACCTGTGAACTGTAACCTTTTTGGCTTCCCTTAACTCTAAGCTCAGAAAGAGGACTACAGCTCAAGAAGAGGACTGGTTCTGTGTCCTGTGCAATTCCATGTACCTTGGCTCTGCTCACAGCCTATAAACTTTGTATAGACATTTATCTATAGAAATGATAGATATATTTTTGTGTCCTGGCTCTCAGAAAGCACTGGCATCATTGTTGGATGTCTAATGGTGTGAGAATGTTATTACATGTATTTTTTTGCCTGTTGTCTAGTTGTTTCAGGAAAAAAAATAAACCCAGTTTATGTACTTTTATTTCTGCTGGAAACAGAATTAAATATATTTAGAATTGAAATAACGAAGCTACATTTTATATGTCACATTACGTTCCCCTTTATAGTTTGATAAAATTCCTTTGAAGTTATATCTTATGTATTAACTTTTCTTGTGATGATTTTTAAAACTTTCTATTCCTTTAGAAAAGATCATAAATTTGTAAATAAGTAAGACTTTCATGTGTGTAGTACCTGGGAATAGAAAAATAAAAGATATTAAAAACAAACCTATGAAAATTCAATGAACAAACCTTTTACCTTGAACCACTCTGAGAGCCACTATAATCAATAAATTCACATCTTTGTCATTTTCCTATTTCTTCTTCAATCAGTAACTTAGCATTTAAGGCATGAAATCTGAAAGGAGCCAAATGTTTTGCCTTATAGAATTTTGATTTTTAAGCTGGACATGAAGAAACTAAAAACTCAGAAAGAAACTTTGACCCTGTCCACTTTTCTGCCTGAGAGATTCAAGTAGAAAATTTTGCTTCAGGAAAGAAATTTTAGGATGCTCACCTAACCTAGACTACTTTGAATATAGTATGGTTAGTAAGAGGCCTTCTGGCGAAAGATTGTTAGCTAAACACTCCCTGTGTCCCATGGTTTTTGGGTTACCTAGCAAAAATTTTCCTGCCTTGTGTGTTCAGATCTTCCTCAACTACCTGTAAATCACCCATTTTCACTTCTGAACTCTAAGACACCAGTCCCCATCTTTTTGCCTTTGTCCAAAATGTTGCCTGATTTTGGAATTTTATGCTTATATGCTTAAAATAATAATTTTTCATGGGCACGTGTTAAAATTTGGTTTTCTGTGAATCTGTTTCATATTTATTTGATGATCAACCCAGCTACAAGAATTTAGACAGTGGAAGGAAAGTACTTTTTAAAAGTCCCTACAAATCCCTTTCCAGAACAAAAGCAGATTGGCATATTGTGATGAGGACTTAATCAGCATTGCATAGAGACTGAAGAAGAATCGCCAACTATTATATACTTTGGGTTCCTATCAACAAACAAAAAGTCTTTTATCATTACCACTTCTTCATGTAAATTCATATTATAGTATGTCAGAACTGTAAAGAGGAAGTCACTCATTAAGTCACCACTTCAAGAGGAAGGGCAGTTATAATAACTCAATAAAAAATCTTATCGATTGATTTTAGAGAGAGAGAGTAAAAAAATGAGAGAGAAAGAAACATCGATTTGTTCCAATTACTATATTTTGCGATGTATAAGAGGCACCATTTTACAAAAAAATTTGGGTTCTAAAAACTAGGTGCATCTTATACAATGGTTATACATTTTTTTACTTGCATTTCCCGCATTTTCACTCTTATTTTTCCACTATTTGTTGAAGACAGTGATTTGTCATCAGACACAGATGAGGACAAGCTAATGGATGGGAGTTTTTCCAGGGATGAGGAGTTATATGAATTTTATGATGAATAAAATTTGATTTCAGTAACTATGTAACACATATTTTTTTTCAAATTTTGAGCTCCAAAATTAAGGTGCATCTGATACATGGGAGCAGCTTATACATGGGATAATATGGTACTTATGCATTTGTTCATTAGTTCTTGTATGTGCCCTGACCAGAGAGATCAAACTCACAACCTTGGCATATAGGGATTATGCTCTGAACAACTGAGCTACCCGGCTAAGGTTTCAATGGCTATGTTAGGTAGGATAGACAGCTATTAAAGAAGGAAAAGAGGATGGAAAGGGGGTTTATCTCACCAGTTGAAGGCGTGAGTCAGCAGCCTTAAAATCAGCCAAAACAAAATCACCAGATCACCAAACAGTTTTGAAACCCTGTATATTAATTAGTCCCAACATCAAGATAAGGAAAACTTGAAACCCTATATATTGAATACATTAGACCCAGTAATGAAAAAGCAAAGCCTTGAAGCCAAGCATGTAGAACTCCTAAAGACCCCAACAGGCAGGCTCTCAGACTAGCTGAGTTTCCTTGCTCATACCTTGTGGCAAGTATATAGCTTTGCTTAATGAACTGCTTGCTTTGCTTGAACCCTGCACCCTATCTCTTGCCTGAATTTATTCTCACGAGCATGATGAGAACCCAGGAGAGAGAAGTCCCAGGAGGGACTTCTCTGTTGACAGCTATGTTTAAAAATACATTATGTATCTATAGCATATATTGATGATATTCTTTTAAAGTTAGAATAACCCTGGCTTTACTTGAAAAAAAATATTTATTTAACAAATATTTATCTAACTAGCATCTATCTATTTATCTTATTTGGTTCTGAATGCCATAACAAAATAACAGACTTGGCAGCTTATCGATGTAAAAAATTTATTTCTCACAGTTTTGGAGCTTTTAAGTCCAAGATAAGGGTGCCAGCAGGGTTGAATTCTGGTGAGAACCTCTCCTAGATTGTAGACTGCTGATTTATTGAATACTTAGAGGAAAGAAGATAAGAGAGGGGAAGCAAGCTCTTTAGTAACACTTTTAGGGGTATTAATTGCATTCATGAGCCTGTACCCTCATGACCTTATTTAACCCTGTTCATCTCCCAAAGGTTCCACTTTTTAATGCCTCTTCATTGGAGATAGAATTTCAACATAGAATTTTGGAGGGAAGCAAACATTTAGTCCATAACTCTTATCTATAGATAGATGATTGATGTCTATCAATCATCATCAATTTATTTTCTATCTGTATCTATTTTCTGCATTTGATGTCAGACTCTCTGGATTCAAAGCTCGTTCGCATTACTTATTAACCGTGTGCCTTCTATGGAAGTAATTCAATTTTTGCTTCCATTTTCTTACGGTAGAACATGAGAAAAATAATCATTCCTCTCCATAGAGTAGTTAGAGAAGAAGAATTAATGTAAGCTGATAACGCAGTGCTTGGCCCTTGTCCTCCATAACTGTAAGCTACTCACTTCTGTTTCTGTTGAAACATTGATTTAATCACTACTCAGCAACTGTGATTTTTCTCTCTGTACTGCATTAATCCAGGGCTGAAGCACAGGCTGGTTTGTTTATCCTCTTTCATCCCAACCTCACTTAACACAAAATCATTTCATGTGAGGGTACTTAATTAAAAACTTGAGGAAATGAAAAAGCATTATATTAACAGCATTGACCAGTCAATATTTTTAAAAATTGAAATATCACTGGTCATAAAAATTTGTAAATGTTGTGACCTTGGGGATTTCTTCACAGGTAGGTGATGCAAAGCAATTGCTCAGGTCCTGTACCTGTCTTTCTCCCGATGGACCACCCATGAACAAATCCTGCAGAATTAGCAGAGCAGTCTAGCTTGAGCCAACTCACCCCTGTCTCCTCAGTCTCACATTCTTGGCTAAATAGTTTTATAAGGTGTGTTTGTAAACAATTCCTGAGTCTGTAATTAGCTCTTAAGTAGAATTCTATCTTGTAGAAAAAAAGGAAGGGGAAAAGGGAGAGTGCAAGGCAGAAATATCAGAAAAAACAGAAGGAAGAATGAGAGGGAGGGAAGAGAAGGAGGTCAAGAAGCCAGCCCATGTAGGTGTAAACAAGAACATTTAAGGAACTCTCTCCATATAATACAATATAAACAGTGTGTCTTTTTGCAAGAGGCACGTTGCTCAAAATAATCTTTTTCACTGATTAAATAATTTCAACTGATACTTGTTGCATGACTTGTCTTCAATTAAAGTGCCCCAGATTCTAAGCTTCTACCCAAATTATCAATTCTGTGTGAGCTGACAATAAATACTACCTGACAATGTTGCTTTTCACCAAACCACTCATTACATGGTAACTGGATTATCTGATCTTTAAAATCCTTTCCAATTCTGAGATTTTTAGAAGGCTGTGATTTCCTCATGTATTTATGAACCTCACAGAAAATTTAAGCATTTTATTACGTCCTATTTGAATTCATGAAAAAGGCTAAATGCTGATTTCTGAATTGTTTACTCAAATAAATGGATTTGTATGCTAATACTACCAGAGATAGAGCCAGTCTGCATTTATTGACTTGATGACTATTATCTATGTACACTTTTCTAAAATATTTCTTACCATATTATCTAAGGAGCTCAAACTGTGAAGGCTATTTAGGTTCAGAATTTATCTATGCAGGGGTGTGTTTGTCCCACTAGCTTAGGAAATGATCATTTGAAGGCTTGATGCCCCTTGGAATACAATGTCTGTCCTTGAATTCACCTCCCAAACAGTGAAATAAAGATGCAGTCACCAGGTTTAAGTTGCCTCCATTAGGAGTGGGATTCCACCAATACCTCAGTATTCGGGTACACTACATTTATTTCTGTCTTTCTCTGGCTTCTTTCACTGTTCATATTTTTCTTCCTTTGTTATTTTGTGCTCTGTGGCAGAGCTCAGTCAATCAATTATTGCAGTCAGGGCTGATGCTGCAGGATTCAAACAAAGGCCCACTAGCAACAAAGAAACAATGGCAAGAGCAAGCTGTAGTTTGAGTGTCACTGGATCAGCTGATCAATCCATGATTGAATTGTTTTTAAATGTATGTCAATTCAAGAACAGGGCTCAGTGAAAGAAAGAGGGAGATGAGATGTGATTTCAGAACAGGTTTCTTTATAACAGGGCAGAGCTGACCTTGCATTTAAAGATAAAGAATGGGGGGAAGCTATATGAAAGTGAGAGCAGTATGTGTAAGTGCTGTTTATAGCAAGCTGTTTGAATACCCTTGCTAAAGCTGAACAATAGAAAGAGACAAAGCTCTGCAAAATGCAGGCCTGTCCCTTTGATTGATCCTTTTATGGGCCCATTCCTGCCCAGATGATAAAAAGCATTTACAGGACCAAAAAGCTTTAGTGCTCTCATTTTCCCGAAATATGAGATATGGTCCTTACTTAGAATTCTGCTATTAAAGCATTTTCTATAGTATATACCCCCCTCACATTTTTTTTTACAAAAAATAACTTTTATTTATCCAAACTAGAATAATAGATATTATTTCTATTGTATTTTGATTTTTACTATAATCTGAGATTCTGATACTTGAATATAAAAAATATGGCCAAGAGTCTTTAGCCATCACCTAATTAGGGCACAGAACAACTCATTTGAGGGTCAGTTTGACAATTTTAAGTGACTAATGCATGTGGAACACAGATGGGGCCATGGCTCACAGGTGTGGGCTACAGGTGACTGGACGTATTTTCAGGCAGGTTAATCTCCATACTTCAACAGGAAGTGTTGTTTTTTGGTTGGGTTTTTTTTTTGTGGTTTATTTATTATTTATTTATTTTAATTTATTGTGTTTACATAGATTCTAGTGTCTCCTCGAATGCATCCCCCCTCTCCTGTGTTCCCCACAACATCCCTCTTTCCCCCCTCCACCCAACACCCTCCTCCCTTCCCTCCAGGATTAGCTTTTCTGCTCTCTATAACATTGTGTTCTGTGTGTATAATTTCACCAATCTCTTTCACTTTTCTGATCCCATCTTCTCATCCCCTTTCCCTCTGTTCGCTTTCCCTCTGATTCCTTTGATCCTGCCTCTGTCTCTATTCCATTCCTCACTTCATATTCATTGGGTTCCTCAAATGAGTGAGGTCATATGATATTTTTATTTCTCTGCCTGGCTTATTTCACTTAATAGTTTCTAGGTCCATCCATGTTGTCACAAATAGTAAGATTTCCTTGTTTTTCATGGCAGCATAGTATTCTATTCTGCATATGCACTATAGCTTTTTAATCCTCTTGTCCACTGATGGGCACTTGGGCTGTTTCCATATCTTGGTTATTGTAAAAGTGAGAGAACATATTCGACAATACATCTGATAAGGGGTTAATAACCAAAATTTATAAAGAACTTGTAAAACTCAACACCAGGAAGATAAAGAATCCAATCAAAAAATGGGCAAAAGAAATGAATAGACACTTCTCCAAAGATGACATACAGATAGTCAATAGACAGATGAAAAAATGATCAACATCACTAATCATTAGAAAAATGCAAATTAAAACCACAATGAGATATCACCTCACACCAGTCAGAATGGTGCTCATTAACAAAACAACACATGATAGGTGCTGGCGAGGATGTGGAGAAAGGGGAACCCCTCCTGTAGTGCTGGTGGGAATGCAGTCTGGTGCAGTCACTGTGGAAAACAGTATGGAGATTCCTCAAATATTTAAAAATGGAACTGCCTTTTGACCCAGCTATCCCACTTTTAGAAATATATCCCAAAAACACTACATCAATGATTCAAAAGAAGAAATGCACCCCCATGTTAATGGCAGCATTGTTTACAATGCCCCCCTCACATTTAAAAATTAAAAAAAAAAGAAATTTAGAAGTTTTAAGTGAAAAGCTGGAATTCTTTATAGAAATCTTTTTGTTTTGTTTTGCTTTGCTTTGTTTTTGCAGTAGGTGAACTCACTCTTGGCAAATGATACCTGGAGTGATGATAAAAATAACATCGATTTTGAAGTGAGACAAGCCTCCTTTGGAATCTAATTTAGACACTCTTGAAAACACACCCACGACAGTCTTTTCTCGGTATCTCAGTTAGAGCATCATCCCAACTTGCCAAGGTTGCAGTTTTGACCACGGTCAGGGCACTTAAGGAGCAACCAATGAATACATGAATAAGTGGAGAAACAAATAGATGTTTCTCAGCTGACCAGGCAATGGCATAGTGAATAGAGCAAAAAGCTGGGATGCTGAGGAATTAGATTCAAAACCCTGAGATCCTTGGCTTGAACACGGGCTCACCAGCTTGAGCACAGGGTCACTTGTTTGAGTATGAGATCATAGACATGACTGTGTGGTCACTGGTTTGAAGCCCAAGGTCACTGACTTAAGCAAGGGGTCTTTGGCTTGGCTGGAGACCCCTGTCAAGGCACCTGTGAGAAAGCAATCAAAGAACAACTAAGGTGCTGCAACCATGAGTTGATGCTTCTCATCTCTCTTCCTTCTTGTCTGTCAGTCTGTTCCTCTCTCTTTTGCAAAAAAACAAATAACAGTAAATAAAATAAAAACAAATAGATGTTTCTCTTTCTCTCTGTAAAATCAATAAAATACATAATTTCATAATAGCAACACTTTCCATATTAAGTAGAAAAATTCACATTTATTTAATATTGACATTGTGTGAGATAATGGGCTAATTGCTTTCATCTATTTTATCACTCACTTATAACAATTCTTTAAGTAGCTCCCCATCCTGCTTAAAGAAACTGAACTCTGGAGTTATTAAAAGCATGCTACCTGCATGCAGCTGAAGGGGAGCTGTCTTTGCCACCCCAAATTATGCCACTTTGGCATGAGAATTACTTTAATCTAAAGGCAATCGAGACCCAGGATACACAAAATCTTTCCCCTCTCTAACTACCTGAAAGAATTTAGATAGGGTCTTGGCCTAGAAAGCCATTACCAGAGCTAGCTTTTTATCTGAAAACTTATCTGTATGGCAGGGCAAACACTTTATTACTAATCATCTACTCTTATAGTCTCACAAAGTGCCACCTCCCCTTTGACACCCCTGGTCCCTATCCCACTATTAGCTCAGGATGGCATATAAGCCTCAACTGCCAGATTTGCCCTTTGGTCTCATATTTTTATGGGGCTCCCATATGTACAAAATTAAATTTCTCTTCTGTTAATTTGCTTTATGTGAATTTAATTATTAAACTAGCCAAGGGACTTGGAAGTATAGAAAAACAATTTTTTTCCTCACAGTTATAGGTGACAAATGTGTGATATGAAAACAGGTTTGGTTAATTCCAAAGGTCTTTTTATTTCTCTTTATCAATGGATCTCAAATGGTAGAGCAAATCAGAATGAATTGGAGGGCATGTAAAAACACAGATTGCTGGGCCCTAGCTGCTAGAGTTTCTATTTAGTAGGTTGGGGTATGGCCTGAGAACTGGCCATTCTTACAAGTTCTCAGGTGATGCTGGTGCTACTGCTCTGGGACCAACTCTGTATTGCACTCCTTCTCATTAGAAAACTATAGTTGGGTCCTGGCCGGATGGCCCATTGGTTTGAGCATATTCCCTATATGTAGGGATTGCTAGGTCAATCCCTGGTTGGGGCATATTCAGAAGCAGATTGATGTTTCTGTCACTCTCTCTTCCCTCTTTTCTCTTTGAAATCAATAAATAAAAATATTTTTTAAAAAAGAAAAATATATATAGTTGGGGTATTTCACTACTGACAAGATTTGCTGTTCAAAATAAAATACCTGAGAATCATTTGGAAGCTGAAATACTACCTACTGATGAATTAAATTTTTTTAAATTCTCATTTCTTATGCATCTAGAAAGTACATGCAATGGAGATGAAAATAATGACTAAAATATAATTCATGACTTCCAAGAGTTCATCAACTTGTTGAGAGTACAGTCATAGGTACATACTTAAATTTATCATTAACAAGGCAAGGGCAATAAATGCTTCAGCAGGAGTCCTTTTAAAAAATGTACTCTGGGAATATGAGGTAAGAGATTTTTCTTAAAAAATAAAAAAACAACAACCTGACATTTTACTTTCATCTTGCTTATCCTCAAGTCAGTTTCTCCCTCTGTCTCTTGTTTTCAGATAAAATTAAATGTATTCTACGTACTGAGACTACTTCTTCAAATCCCATTTATACTTGAAACACAAAATAAGGCTTCCACAATCAAATATACCAGTAAAACTGCAACAGGGAAAATTCACCCATAACCTCCTAATTGCAAAACTCAATGATCTGACAGCAGCTCTCTGTTTTTGACACATTGGACACTATTGATCATTTTCTGCCTTGCAAGTGCCCACCTTGGCCCAGGTAACCCCATCCTGTCTCCTGCTGCTCCTTCTTCCTGGTTCAGACCTTTAAGCTCACTTCTCTTTGTTGTCTCAAAACCCCTTTTGCCTCCATCTAGACTTTAATTTGCTATTCTCTGAGTTTTGCCCTAGGCCCTTTTCTTATATACCTTACAAGCCTTTCTCTACCTCACAAAGGAGTGATTTTTATTAAAACACAAATCTGTTCACCTTACTCCCATTTCAAAAGGTCCACGGAGTCCCAGCTGTCTAAAAGAAAGCAAGTCCGATCATCTGGTCTGAATCGTTTTCCATCTGATCAGTTGCATCTCTTTTCATTGCTCAGTTCATGTAGGTGCATTATTACACTGCCTTTTCCTAACTTAATGTAGATATAATTGAGCTAATTACACAGTTCACCTTACGGGTACACAAGAGGTTTCTTGTGTAAAGAAAACCACAGTGCAGTCTCTTTCCTGAGTGCCCACCTTTTATTGCCATACTCACACAGAACACTTTACTTATGGCATTTCTGGTCACCAAATATGTGGAGGTTTTCCCCATATCAAGCAATTTTCAGCCACCAGCTAGGTGTCTTTCCTACAGTTCAACTCAATTCTGACACTGTTTAATTGATATTACATCAGATTCCACAGATTAAGGGATTAGTCCCATGAGACACTCATTTTTCTCCAGCCCCCACCACACACACATTTTAGTCTCCGGTTGCAATCCCAGGGTTGTCACCTGTGTTTCTGACTATTGATGGTGATTCCAACGACCCTCTCCTTGGGTTTGATTCATTTGCTACAATGGCTCACAGAACTCAGGAAACATTTATGTTTACCACTTTATTAAAGGAAGTGATAAAGAATACAGATGAATAGCCAGCTAAGAAGCGTCTATAGGCAAGAAATGTGGGAAGAGGCACAAAACTGACCTCTGTGTATGTCACTTTCCAGCACCTTCATGTGTTCACCAACCCAGAAGCTCCTTGATCCCCGTTCTTCTGGGGTTCTACAAAGGCTCCATCGTCTCAACATCGTTGATCATTGACTCCATTTTCAGCCCTTTTCCCTTAAGAGAGAAGGGAGTGTGTCTGAATATTCCAAGCTTCTAATTATGGCTTGGTCTTTCTTGTGACCAGTCCTCATCCAGGAGCCATCTAGGAGCACACTTGGGTCATCTCAAAAGACACTCTTATTGCCCAGAAAGTTACAAGTATTTCAAAAGCTGTGTCAGAAGCTGGAGACAGAAACCAATATATATTTTTCTATTGTATCCTTTGTTTTGTTTTAACTTCTATTCCTTTACTCTCCTGTTGCCTTTATACTGCATTGGTACTCTGATTCTTTTCATGCCAATAGATCTTCATGCCAATAAATTTAACGTGCCCTTCCATTCCATCTTACCTATGTAAGGGGGCCCTCGGGTTACGATAGTCATGACATATGACGTTTTGAATTTACAATGCTCACTCCCATAAAAACTTAAAAAAAATTGAGACGTGAGTATTTCGGCTATGCCTTTAGCATTGTACTTGTGGACTACATGGACTAACTAATTGGGTTGTGTGCGGAGGGAGAATATGCAGTAATGAGGCGTATGAGTGAGGGAGTTGGCATCCCCCAGTATGCTTACTTACACCATTTTTGACTGTTAAAAGTATAAGTGTTTCATTTATGTTGTTTTGTTATGAAACTTTTTTGCCCTTATCATGGCTCCTAAATGAAAGAAATGAAAGTCTGAGTCTTCAGATGGTAGTGCTTCAAAGAAGAGGAAAGCCATCATGATGGATGTCACAGAGCTACTGGCATCACCTGGAGAGGAGCTGTCTGCTGAGGGCCTCGTGCAGCAGGAGAAGCAGCCAGTTGAAGAGGAAGAGATAAAAACCCCAGAACCCAAAAGATTTACCACCAAGGGTTTGGCAGAAGGTTTTTCTATGGTAAAGGATAGGTTGGCAAAATTTCAAGCTGAGGACCCCAGCAATGACAGATTCAGTAAGATCTACAGAGCTGTTATGGATGCCTTGCAATGCTATAGGCAGATTTTGGAAAAGAATAAGTCATCAACCTTCCAGACTAGCCTGGAACAACTCTGGAAGAAGGTAGAGAGGCCTGCTACAGTTCCTGTACCTTCTACATCAGCTGCTTCTTGAGATAAAACACCTGTAGTTCATGTATATTCATCTCCAGTGTCTCCTGCATGTTCCATTGGCAACCCTGATTCACCTGACCCAGTATCTCCAGAACCTTTTGTAGGTTCTCCTGCCTCTCCAGCTTCCTCCTCCCAATAGGTTACTCTTTCCCACCTTGCAATGCTTCTTCCAGTGTGCAAGCCAACCACAGGAATAAAGTTAAGGAATTATTTTCATACTCATTTTTTTTCTGTTAATACAGTACAGTGTACAGTATAGTATACTTATGTCCTTTTCTGTTTTCTGTGGGTTAGTTGTGTTTTTATGTTCTAAATTGTTATCTTACAACTGTATTAGGATAGGTAAGTGACTTCGGCTAAGGTATGTTTCGATTGATTTACACCATAATTTGGGTTACATCACCATCGTAGGAACAGAACTGTGTTGTAACCCAAGTTCTGTAATGAGTAAAAATATGTTAACATTTGAAAATCACACACTGTTTTTGTGATATTTAGTTAAAATATTTTGACTAATCTATTAATTATACTTCTTAATTCCAATTTGTTTCAGTTAATGTAGAGAAGTTGAGATTTATTTCCACATAAAATTAGACTTAACTTTGCAACAGATTTTTCTATTTTTCATTCATACTTAATTCCCAGTATATGTACTTCGTTTTTGCTAAAATGCTTTCTTCAAGATTGCTACTTTCAAAATTAAACTTTTTGTGATAAAAATTCTAAGACCTGATCACTCAGAGAATATTTATTCCACCCTCACATTTACATGGTAACTTAACTACACATAATAATCTATGTATTAACCTATTGTCTTCATTTAATTGTATATTTAAGAAAATATGTTTTACATTTAATATATTATATATTATTTAATATATTATACTATGACATATAATTACATTTAATATGCATTATATTAAAATATAACATATTTTATATACATAATACATATTAAACACATACAAGTAAAGTTATAGTGCATGTATATGATAAAAGGCATGACAGTGGAAATAACATTAATGTACCTGCTACAGTCTAAGAAATAGAAATTTAGATGTGTTTAAAGTCTCACAACATCTATATTAAGAATAGGTAATCCTGACTTTGTGTTTTTCATTCTCTTTACTTTTAGTCTGTGATGTTTGTCACATAATGTATTTAGTTTTCTACTTTTTGACATTCATATAAATGATATTAGCTGTATAATTAAGTGACTTGCAGTTTTACTCCACTTTATATTCCTGAGACCTTGACACCCAGAGATGCATTGAATTTATTTCCATTTCTGTACAGTAGTTATTATAAGATTACCATACAATGTCTTCAATTCTTTCTCTTATTGACATCACCTTGTTGTGGGGATTTTATTTTATTTTATCTTGTTTTTGCAAACAAAGCTTCTATGAGTATTCTTGAGCATGTCTTCTGGTGTGTGTTCAAGTTTTCTACAGGGTAAATACCTAGGATGGATTGATTGATTATATTATGTGCACTTGTTCAACTTTAGATGATGGCAAATTATTTTTCAAGGTGGTTATTCTAATTTATGGTCCCATCAGCAGTTTGTTTGTTTTTTTTTTGCTGTTTATCTTCATTAAAACTTTATATTTCTCTCTCTCTCTCTCTCTCTCTCTCTCTCTCTCTCTCTCTTTCTCTCTCTCTCTCTCTGTGTGTGTGTGTGTGTGTGTGTGTGTGTGTGTGTGTGTGTGACAGAGACAGAGAAAGAGAGAGGGACAGATAGGTACAGACAGACTGGAAGGGAGGGAGATGAGAAGCATCAATTCTTTATTGTGGCACCTTAGTTATTCATTGATGCTTTCTCATATGTGCCTTGACGGGGGATTGAGGCTATAGCAGCATGAGTGACCCCTTGCTCAAGCCAGTGACCTTGAGCTCAAGCTAGTGAGTCTTGCTCAAATCAGATAAGCCTATGCTCAAGCTGGCGACCTCGGGGTTTTGAACCTGAGTCCTCTGTGTCCTAGTCTGATGCTTTAACCATTGTTCCACTGCCTAGTCAGGCAAAAACTTTATATTTCTTGACTTACTTTTTGCCAAATTGATGATGAAATTTTTTATTGTAGTTTTTAATACCAATGTGCCAATTAATTTTTTAACACCTTTGATGGAAAACATTCATATTTCATCTTCCTGGAAATGCCTCTCCAATTATTTTGACCATTAGTTTGTTTATCTTTTTTTTATTATTTCTGTGCATTATATTTATATCTTCTATAATACTCAATTATATATAAATATAGATTATAACTTATCATGGATATGTGTGTGTATCGGTGTGTTCACACATTACAAATATCTTCTACTTTGTGATTAACTTAGTCTTTTGATTAATAGATGTTCTCAAATTTAATGCAAGTCAAATGCTTAAACTTTAACTTATGTTTTATGCTCTCTGTGTCTTGTTTAAGGAAGTAATTTTTCCTCTTCAAGTAAGCACAGTTTTCCATGCTATCATCTGAAACCTTTATAGTTGTACATTTTATATTTCAATTTTTAGTTCTTTTGGAAATGATATAAAATAAGAACGATATAAGGATCCAATATAATTTGTCATATAAATAAATAGTTTTACCAAAAATATTGAATCATTTAATAGTCCATCCTTTCTATAACTCATTGCATTGCATCTAACTTGGTCAGATATAAACTGTCCATATATGGGTGTGTTTCTCTACCATTTACTTTCTTCATTGGTCTATTTCCTTTATTTGCCCCAATGCAAAAATGTCTTGTCATTTTAACTTTACATTAACACTGGGTATCTGGTATGGTAAGTCTTCTCCTTTTCTTCTTGGTCAAGAATACCTTGACTATTCTGTATCACTCATATCTAGAATTTCTAGTGTTATTAAATCTCATGTCATTTCTAAGAAAATATTTTCTAACTTTTATTTAAAATTAAAGAAAATACATAAATAAATTTGTAAAGCATTTATAATATACTAACTTTTCTATTAGCATGGTATATACACTCCCATTTCCATAAGTTTTTCCAAATTTTCCTCATAAAAAACATTGCATGTTTTGCAAGACTTTTATATTTGGTTAATGTTAGTAATATTTTTAAATTACATAAAGTATATGTAATTAAGTTATGTATCCATGATTTGGCTAAATTTATAAATTTTAATGATATTTATAATTCACTGTAAGTTTTCAACTATATAATCTATGAAAATATAAATTTATTTTTTCTTTTCAAATACACATAATTTTATTTATTTTTCTTGCCTTATCATACTGATTAAGAGTAATAGTCAATGCCTTTATAATGATTAAAGAAAAGTTTAAAATATATTATCATTACATATAATGTATATATTAGGTATTTGTGAATGTTCTTTGTCAGTTTAAGTAAAATTCCTTTTATCTATATTTGTTGGTTTTTTTGGAAATCATACTTAAATATTTATTCTTACTTAATGATGTTTCTGCATCTCTTGAGATGATTAAAAATCTATAAATAGACTCCCACATATAAGACCGAATGACTTTCTTTGTTTAAAGAACAGAATAACATTTATTTATTTATTTCTTAAAATTTTTATTATGCATACCGTACTAATGGAAAATCAAGACCTGTGAAAGAACTCAAATTGGATGTAAATTATGTTCAGCTGAGCTTGTTACAAATCACATTTAGCATGAGAAGAGTTAAACTGAGGTTTTTTTTCCTCCTTGTAGTTGGCATAATTTTCTAGATCTTGGCAATAGCTTCCACTGGATTTAGCTCCTTAAAACAGGTTCTGTGTAGTTCATGACGGTGTGGCAGCAATACAAAGAGAAAAGGTCCTGCAGCTTGGCCTGGTGCTCCTTCATGGTGTTGCCTCTGGAGTTGATCATCCAGTGATCGACTTGCATAAGAACCACAGGTCCCAAATATTTGTCTTTATTCTACTAGTAGCCAGGGCAGCTGGTGCACTTCAGTAGGCACAGAGCATGTACTCGTATAGCCCACCCAGTTTCTCCCGACCTCCTGTAGATTTCAGATACCACTGTTTGTCTTCCCAGGACTCACCCCTCTTCAAATAAGGCACAGTGGATTTGTTCTGAGAATATAAGTTGCTCCAATCAGGAACATAATCCTTTATCACATATATAAATAGAAGAGGGTATATTTTTGAGGCTTGTTTGCGGTTAGTGTCAACCCTTGCGATGCAAGTTAGAGTGTTGCTTCTATTGATGTTCATTGCAAAAAGGCCAGAGAAACTTCTATGTATGATCTTCAGGAAGTCAAGGTAGAATCTATTTCATTCCTAATTTTATCAAAGTGTCCAACATCATAAGGCCACATTTATTCAAATTAATTTCATAAGTTTGCATATGAGGGTTACCTCTAGACTTCTTTGGATACCATTGTTTGATGGCAAATTTCTTGATTCAGAGAGCTGTGGCTACAGCTGCCTGGGCCCCTTAGCAGGCCGGAAAGCAGGTTCTGCCGAGGGCTGTAGCCACAATAGTTGCCTCAAGAAGACTCTGACCACCACAGAGATCTTGGTCCTGACCAATGTCTAATGATTTTTTTTGATAAGCAAGCAAAGACAATTCAATCGAGAAATGATAGCCTTTTCAACAAATTATGCTGGAAAAACTGTATACTTGTATGTCTCCAAATGAACCTCATTCATACCTTACTCTTTATATAAAAATTAACTCAAAATGAATCATATACTGAATAAAAAAATCTATAGCTCTAAAACTCAAGAGTAGTGCAGAGTTTAGATATGACACAGAAAACAAAGTTTACAGAGAAAAACAATATGAACTTATACTTCATTTTGGATAAGAATTTCTTCTCTTTGAAAGAGATTCAGAGAATTAATATATAAGCCATAGATGTGAAAAATATTTACAAATCAAGTATTTTAAAATATGTTAAAAGTTGTATATATAAGGGATAGAAGGAGCCCAGAAAAACCAATGATGGTAAAGGAACAGTATAATTTCTAAGAAGAATGAACAAGAGCCTTGGCTGGATAGCTAAGTGGTTAGAGCACCATCCCAAAATGCAGAGGTTAGTGGTTCCATCTCTGGTTCAGACACATGCAGAAGAAGATCAATATTACTGTCTCTCTCACCCCCTTCCTTCCTCTATTTCTTTCTCAAATCAATACAAAAACCATTTTTTAAAATAATAAATAAAAAGTGGACAAGTGATTTTAACAGACAAATCACCAAAATTAATGTATAGGTGACAATCTAGTACATAAAAAGATGATCAACATCACTGGTGATTAGAGAAAATGCAAATTAATACCAAAATGAGCTTCTATTATACACTTATTAAAATGGCTAAGATTATAAAGAGTGATATCACATGTTGGCAAAGATGAGGAACAAGTGGATTCTTATACATTGCTGGTTGGAATATAAAATGTATAATCACTTAAAAGACAGCTTGTGACTATCTTTAGGAGTTCAGTATAAAATTAAATTATGACCTAGCCATTCAACTAGTAGGCATTTACCTAAGAGGAATGAAATCATATGTTCACATGAGAACAAGTACATAGAAGTTGATAGAAGCTTGTTTATAGTAGACAAAAGCTGGAAACAACCCAAATATTCTTCAGTAGATGAATGTTACTGCTATAATAAGAAACTACTTACTGGGAAATTTTTCATGCTTTTACCCTAAGTTTGGAGTCAGAGCAGGATGTTTAGTTGTGTGTCTTCTGTTCAGTATTGCACTTTTAGTTATAACCATTGGCTGAAAGGGAAGGAAAGGAATTAAAATGTCTCACTGCAATTCAATGGAGAAGACAAATCTTGATTATATGGTGCTGAATAAATAAGATTGCAATATGGGAAGAAAAAATAAATCTTCACTATTACTTACGCTATGCATAAATAGTAAATTTTACATAGATTAATTAATTAGATTAATATATTTGAGGTAATCCTTTTAAAAAGATAAAGTACAGAGCGCTTAGAAGATAGCATTTAGACTATTTTGATAATTTTACTTTAGGCAAAGATTATTCTTTTATATGTTCTTTTATATATTCTTTAAAAATATATAAAAAGAAACCTAAAATTTTTAAATTTGTAAACTCTTTTTAATTGATATTACAAACTTCTGCCTCTCAAATGACACAATTGAGAAATAAAAAGGACACAGACTGGGTGAAAATATTCACAATACATTTGTCTGATAATGGACTGAAATACTAAATATACAAGGATTCCCATAAACAAGTAATGAAAAGATAACCTATTTTTTAAAATAGGCAAAGGTTTGGAAAGGTTTTTCACAATGAATATTATATAAATAACGAATAAGCACATTAAAGGATGTTCATCATTATTGATTTTCAAGGAATTTGTAAATAAAACCACAGCAACCATTACACACAGAGTGGAATAGCTAAAATTTAAAAGACTACATAATATCTAATGCAAGAAATAATACAGGCTAACAAGAACACTCCTGCCTGACCAGGTGGTGGCGCAGTGGATAGAGCGTCGGACTGGGATGCAGAGGACCTAGGTTTGAGACCCCGAGGTCACCAGCTTGAGCGCGGGCTCATCTGGTTTGAGCAAAGCTCACCAGCTTGGACCCAAGGTCGCTGGCTCGAGCAAGAGGTTACTTGGTCAGCTAAAGGCCCACTGTCAAGGCACATATAAGAAAGCAATCAATGAACAACCAAGGTCTCACAACGAAAAACTGATGATTGATGCTTCTCATCTCTCTCCGTTCCTGTCTGTCTGTCCCTGTCTATCCCTCTCTCTGAATCTCTCTCTCTGACCCTGTAAAAAAAATAAAAAAGAACACCCCTATATTTTTGTTGGGAGTGTAGAATGATAACAACCAGTTTGGGAAACTGCCGGACAATTTCTAATAATGTTAAACATGCACCTACGATAAGATTCAGCGTTTACTCTGTATCAGTTCCGGTTCAGTCAGAAGAAAGAAACCACAAGGAATTTGAACAGAAAAAGTTTTAGCATAAGAATGGTTAAATATAACAAAAATTATAGATTGGAGAAGTAAAGAGTATACTAGAGATTACAGGAATACCACAAAGAAGGAGCAGTCACTACTTGTAGTTCTGAGATAGAACACCCAGGTAAGAGGTGCCCAGCTCACCCGTGCAGAGGGCTCACTGGAAGGCAGAGAAGTGCTGTGGTCCTGTGCTGGCAGCACTTGCTGGAAATCCATTCCTTAAGAGTTTTTTCCCCCTTAGGAAAAACTCATAGACATATACAACAGCATGGTGATTACCAGAGGGAAATGGGGCTGAGGGGAGGTAGAAGAGGATGGAGGGGGAAATGGTGAGGGAAGGAGACTAGACTTGGGGTGGTGAACACACAATATAATATACAGAGGATGTATTATAGAATTGTACTCCTAAAACATATAATTTTATTCACCAGTGTCACCCAAGTAATTTCAATTATAAAAAAGAGTCTTGGGTAAATGGACAAGAGCATAATGTTAACTACAGACACTGTTATACAGCAGATCTCTAGAATTTATTTCTCCTATATATCTAACTGTAATTTTATACCTACTGAACAATTCCCTATTTCTTCCTCCTCCCATCCTTTAGCAACCACCATTCCATTTTATGCTTATATACATTTGACTACTTTTGAATAAGTGGAATCATGCTGTGTTTGTCCTTCTGTAAGTGACTTATTTCAATTAGCATAATGATTATGTTTATTACCTTGATGATGGTCATGGTGTCATGGGTGTATTCTTATATCAAAATTCATCAAATTTTATACATTAAATAAGTGCACATTTCTTTGGTATATCAATTATACCTCAATAATTTTTTTAAAGAGTCTGAGGAATATCATTTATGGAGAGGTATCTCACTGAAATTATTCTCCTCCCAAAGTTCCCAGGTGGTTGGGCTGCCAGGGGAAGCTGATGGTTATTGGCAGCAGCTGTCTGTCATGCACAAGGAGTCAGGTCTGGAGGAGCTTCTGAGGGTAGTGGAAGCCAGAGGCTAGAGAGGACTGGTCTCCATTGCAGAAACGTGCGGGAAGCGATCTGGCGCCCTGAAGCAAACCTTTTTCCTCTTGCGATGTCTCTAGCACCCTCTATTGACAAAATTTAAATGGCTCAGCTCCATTTTCATAGAGCAGGCCAAATTTGTGACTTTGGAACAGAGAGGCTATAAATCAGTAGCCGGCACACATTCCCAGGTATTTAATTTCCAAAGTTATCATTCCCAGGTATTTATTTCCAAAGATTATTAAAACATATTTATCATAAAAACTTTTTACAAGGATGTTCATAATAGAAAAAAATAGAAACAACACCAATATACATTAGCAGAAAACTGGATAAACACAATGTGGTGTATTTATTATACAAAGGCACATGACACATCAATCATAAAAAAAGATATTGTAGAACATATACAAATCTTAAAAACATTGTGTAAAACTAAAGAAGCAGGATACTAAACAGAACATGTGTAATTTCATGTGAATTTATAGAAAAGAAAAATGAATCAGGGGTGGGAAATGTGGATTAGAGAATTGAAAAGGTAGAGAAAGAATTGGTTAATGTGGCAGTAGAGTTCAATTATTTGACTAGATACTGATAAAATGACTATATGGATTCTTTAAAATCCATCAAACTATATTCTTAATAAGTGTGTATTTTACCAGATGTAATTTTATGACAATAAAAAAAATCTATACATCTGAGCTGACCTGAAAAATTTAGATCTTCACTAAAAAAAGTTGTAAAAATAAAAAAATGTTTACACATTCTGTTTTTTTCCATATTGAAAAATACTGGCAGAAAGATCTTCCATAAGATTAAGTTATATTTTAGTTTCTGTTTACTTAGTTTCCTAAGTCATAATAAAACATTTACAATTTATTTTTAGGATGGTCAAAGTAATTATTGTTGTATCTACCCACTGTCATATTGCCTGTCTTAACTGCTAATTTCCAGTCTTTTATATCAATAGAAACAAAAAAATAGAGGGAATATATATAAACAATTTATATTTCTGTTGAAAGATTTATGTTTTAGCCATCAAACAATAGATAGTAAAAAGACAGGCTGACAAATACAAACTTCTCTGAAATATGAAGTCAAGCAAACCTGGGCCTCCTTTTCACATTTTTAGTTATGTGAGGCACCATAAAAATGAGTCATAAAAAGTAATCCAGTTATTGTGACCTATATAACTTACTATTGCCTAAGGGATTAAAATAAGTTTAATCTATTTGAAGATATTCAATGATGAGTTCTGAAAAACTGCTAACTTCATAGTTTTGAATAATTTTATAGCATTAATATATTACAGATATAGTCAGCATAATTTTTACAATATCATGATATGGCCATTAGGATGAGAAGAATCTGTCCCGCAAATGTTTTTAGAAAAAAATTCAACATACAATGTGCTTTACTCCTTTACTGATATGCAAATTGCCAAGATACTCTCTTTTTAAAATTTACTTTTATTGATTTTAGAGAGATAAGAAGGGGGAGAGAAAGATAAAAAGAGAGAGAGAGAGAGAGAGAGAAACATCCATTTTTTCCTGTATGTTCCCTAACCGGGGGTTGAACCCACAACCTTTGCACATCAGGGCAATGCTCCAACAAACTGAGCTATTCGGCAAGGCTAAGACATGCTCTTTGTAAAGTAAAACACGAATGGAAGTGGGGTATCAGATATGTGATGTAGGTAAAGCAGTCAAATAAAGTTAAAATCTGATTTTGTGTCTAAACAAAGAAAGAATTAAAGAATGGGGTTGCAAGTGTTCATATTCTCATGTTCCCAATCTAAGTTTCTGTAGCAACAAACAAGAATGTTATCAAAGTCATGATGTAGATGAATGGTTCCTCATATATAGTCTTTCTTATCATCATAGACAGATACGTACCAGAAATGAAATTATAGCTATAATTAAAGATGAAAGCAAAAACTGTATACTACCACCAGACCTATGTTCTTGTCAGCATAGAAGGTGCTAACCACAACAGTGCTTGTATACTGTGAATAACAATACAAATGATAGTGCCTATTAATACCATGTGACAATTGGTTATTTTTTTATTTTTATACCACTTTCTTTCAGAAATTATAGCAAATCTTAAGTATAGTCAAGAAATATAAGTATATTCAAGAGTGAATTTGTACAAAACAATGAGTGAGTTCTACATTTTTATTTTCATTTTTAATAGATATTTTCTATATCTGAGTGAGTGAAGAGGTGCAAATTTTATATACATAATGACATATCCCTATAAGCTCTTGTTATTCTAAAGGTAAATAACAGAATTGCTTGTATTTTGTATTTTTATTTATAAGAAAATTATTTGCTCTTCTAGTTAACATACTTTTTAAAAAACACAATTTGCTTATAATAAATAATAGGAATACTTTGCATCAGAATGTTACCATAGAAAAATCCACATGTAGTATTATATACTTCAGTTGTTTTAATAAACTTTCTGTCTCCTTACTACAACAAAAAAACCCAAACATAATATTTTGAATTTGGAACTTTCAAATAATGTAATGAAGAAAAAAAATGTAATTTCACATAGTATCAAAATATTTTATTATGCTAATAAAGAAATTAAACCCTTCAAAATATTTATTATTCTGTTTTGAGTAAACATAATTTCACATCACTTTTAGTTACTCACATATTACTAACTATAATATTATTTTATTGGTATAAATTAGAAAAAAGTATAAAATTTAATGAAAATGTACAAAAAACAATTCAATTAAGAAATAGGCAAAAACTTGAATAGACACTTCATCAAAGAGAAAGTACAGATGGACTATAGACATATGAAAAGATGCTCAAAGCCACTAATTATCGGAGAAATGCAAATTAAAACCATACTGAGATATCACTTAACACCTGTCAGAATGGCTCTTATCAATAAATCAACAAAGAAGTGTTGGCAAGGGTGTGGAGAAAAGGAAACTCTCATGCACTGTTGGTGGAAATGCAGATTGATGAAGCCACTTTGGAAAGCAGTATGGAGTTATCTCAAAAAATTAAAAATGGATCTGCCTTTTGACTCAATGATCCACTTCTGTGAATATATCCTAAGAAGACTGAAGCAACAATTCCAAAGACTATATGCACCCCAAGTGTTTACTGCAGCATTATTTACAAAAGCCAAGATATGGATACAGCCAAAGTGACCATCAGTAGATGAATGAATAAAAAAGCTGTAATACATTTACACAATTAATACTACACAGCAACAAAAAGAAAGAAAATTTAACCTTTTGTGACAGCATGGATGGACCTGTAGTTCATTATGCTACATAAAATAAGACAGTCAGAAAAATACAAGTACCATATAATTTCATTCATATGTGGAATCTAATGAACAAAATGAACTAACAAGCAAAATTGAAATAGACTCACTCATAAAGACCAGGCTGTCAGCTACGGAGGGTGTGGGTATGCTGGGAGAGGGAAGTGGGCAGAGTGCAAAAATGGACAAAACATACTTGTGGACACAGACAACAGTGTTGTGATCACCAGAGGGTAGGAGGTGAAGGAGGGTATGAAGGCATAAATGGTGATGGTCAACGACTTGACTTGGGAGGTGAAAACACAATATGGTGTACAGAGATGCATTATAGAAAAGGGCACCTGAAACCCATATAATTATCTTAATTAGTATTACCCTAATAAATGCAATTCAAAAAAGAAAAATATAAAGTTTATTTAAATTATATATATATATATATATATATATATATATATATATATATATATATATATATATAATCAAAATAGAAAGGTATGTATTGAAAAGTTTCTTTCCAAAGGAGAGGATATTTCTTACAGAGTAACTGCTGTAATTCTAGCTGATCCGAGTCTATGTGTACGGTATACATAAGGCTAAAAACTCGTGAAATTGTTTATACAACAATCCCCAAAGCTGTAAGTTAGACTTCATCAGTATACATACCTGACATATCATAAGAAAATAAGTCCCTGTTTTTCAGGAAAAGATAAAATTAATTTTCTATCACAATTTGAATGGTTTCAAATAGAATGGCAATCTCCAATTGGAAAAAAAAAAGCCATTTATATCTTGCTTGTAAGAGATGGCTTTTAAAAATAGATTGTATTAACACGTTTCATTGTTCAACCTTTGGGAGTCTTTTTGTAACAAACGCAGACTTTTATCATGCAAAGCTAGTCCACTCAGCTCTCTCTTCGGTCAGAGCTGGGGATAAGAGACTACAAACGTTGGCCCTTTAAGAGGGTACCTGAGTCTTTGCAGACTCCTGTCTCTGGCAGACAGACAGAAATCTCGCTGCTTTTTACAGCTGAATGCAATGTGTGCACCTCTGCCCAGCTCTCGTGCTCTGGGCTGGGGAGTCTGGCTTGGGTTTAGGCACGCTCTTTTCTTAGACGGAATTCCCTCTGAGGCTGACAGATTTTCTTTCCTTTCTTTTTTTTAAAAGATTTCTTTTTTAAAAAAATTTATTCATTTTAGAAAGAAGAGAGAGAGAGAGTAGGGGGAAGGGGCAGGAAGCATCAACCCCCATATATGCCGGCCCCTACAACTGGGGTATCCCTCCTGAACCTCAGTTGGGCCTGTGGAAGTGGGACAACCCTTTTTGTGTCACCAGTCTCCATGTGGCTTCTTCTGGGAATCCTTGGTTATAAGACTCCTCTTCACTTAGTCTTGAGTTTGTTTTTCAGGATGATTGTTCTTAAATTCAGTTGTAACTCCTGTTTTGTCCTGGGAGAAGGTCAGTAACATCCAACTACTCCACGGGCCACCTTAGATCCCCCCACTGAAATAAACTTTAAATTTCAGAACAATTTTAGATTCGTAGAACAAAATTTAAAATAGCAGAGAGAGTTCTTATAGATCCCACACTATAGTTTCTTCTACTATTAAAATCTTGCTTTAGCACAATGCATTTGAAATAATTAATGAATGATAATAATGTATTAGTACTAATGTGAGTTTCTGGTTTATTAGGATGTTTTTAGTTTTTACATTATGTTTGCTGTCTGTTGTGAGATCCCAGTCTAGATACCATATTACATTATGTAATTATGACTCCTTAGGCTCCTCTGAGCTGTGACAGTTTCTTCAGACATTTCTTGTGTTTAATGTCCTCACAATTTTGAGAAATACTGGTCAGGTATTTTGGGGATGCCTCCCTAATGGAATTTGTCTGATGGTTTCCTGATGATTACACCGAGGTGATGGGTTTTTGAGAGCAAAGCCGCAGAGGTAAATGAGCTATTTTTCATCACATCATATCAAGGGTACATGCTAGCTATATGATTTATGACTGTTGATGTTGAACTTGATTACCTGGCTGAGGTAGTGTTTGGCATGATTTTACACTACAAAGTAACTCTAATTTCCCCTTTTCATACTGTACTCTTTGAGAAGAAGTCACTATGCACACTAAATGAAAGTTTTATATTTACTCTTTCAATTCATACCTTTTTTTAGTCTTATTTTACTGGCTATGACCTCAAGTGGATAAAAGCCATAGTATTGAGCACCCCGTATTGCTCAAAATTTTGGTAGGAAGCTTTTAATATTTTATCTTATTTTTGCATTTTTAAAATACACTTTATTAGGATAAGAAACCACCTGCATTTCTCAAAAATGTCAGGTAAAGTCGACCCTTCATATCCATGGTTCTGTGTCAATGGGCTCAACAAACTGATTAAAAATATATATATTTTTTTAAAGATTTTATTTATTCTTTTTTTTTTTTTTTTTTTTAGAGAGGAGAGGGAGAGACAGAGAGAGAAAGAGGAGAGACAGAGAGAGAGAGAGAGAGAAGAGGGGGAGGAGCTGGAAGCATCAACTCCCATATGTGCCTTGACCAGGCAAGCCCAGGGTTTTGAACCGGCGACCTCAGCATTTCCAGGCCGATGCTTTATCCACTGTGCCACCACAGGTCAGGCCTAAAAATATTTTTTAAAAAGTCATTGTTGTCTGATCGGGCAGTGGCGCAATGGATAGAGCGTCTTGATTGGGATGCAGAGGACCAAGTTTCGAAACCCCGAGGTTGCCAGCTTGAGCGTGGGCTCATCTGGTTTAAGCGTGGAGTTGCTGCATTGGAACCCAAGGTCGCTGGCTTAAGCAAGGGGTCACTCACTCTGCTGTAGCCACCCCCCACCCCCTGTCAAGGCACATATGAGAAAGTAATCAATAAACAAGCAATCAGCAAACAACTAAGATGCCACAATGAAGAACTGATGCTTCTCATCTTTCTGCTTTCCAGTCTGTCTGTCCCTATCTGTTCCTTTCTCTGAGTCTCTCTGTCTCTGTCAAAAAAATTAAAAAAGTCATTGTTGCATACATGCATTAGTAGTTAGGCCTATAATGGTTGTATCTTTACTAAATATAAAGAGACATTTTTCTTGTCATTATGTTCTAAATAATAGAGTATAACAAATAGTTACATTGTATTTGCATTGTATTATGTATTATAAGTAACCTCAAGATGATTGAACTATACTGGAGATGTGTGTTGATTATATGCAGATACTATACCATTTTATATGAGGAACTTGAGCATCTGTGAATTTTGCAGAGAGTCCTGGAACCAATCTTGTATGGATACAGAGGGATGACTGTAGTTTATATTATAAACAAATGTTATTAAATTTTTGTTTTACACCAAAGGGTATTTTCACATGATTTTTCTCTTTATTCTATATATGTGATGAATTATACTGATTAATTTTTCAATTATTACAAAATCATCATGTCGTGTATCTTAAACTTAGATATATGTCAATGATTTCTCAATAGATTTGGGGAGAAATGTGGATTGTGACTTCTTAGATGAAGTAGTTACTGGGAAGGTGAAGTTTGGGTGGGTTCTAGGGTACTGGTACTGTTCCGAATCTTGATTTGGAGGCTGTTTGCACAAGAGTTCAATTTATGAAAATGCATAAAACAATTTTTAGATTTTTTGGTAGGTATATTTTACTTCAGAAAAAAATAAAGCATAAAAGGTCTTATATTCATGATGTAATCTCAACTCAGTCTAATATATTTATGATATTTATGTATATTGTTGAATTCTACTTCTTGAGGATTTGATTTACTAACTTATATAGCCTTTACTTTTATATTTATGTGAGAAATTGGACAGAAATTTTCCTTTGTTATTAAAGTTGAAGCAGCCTTGTAAAACAAGGTGAGTAGTGTTTTCTCCTCTTAAAATTTCTGTACAAGTCTATGTAATAGTGTTTTGTTTTTTTAATTCAGTGAGAGGAGGGGAGGCAGAGACTGAATCATGAGTGCGCCCTGATTGGGATCCACCCAGTAAGCCCACTAGGGAGCAATGCTCTGCCCATCTGGAACTGTTGCTCTGTTGCAAATGGAGCCATTTTTAAGCACCTGAGGTACAGGCCATGAAGCCATCCTCAGTGCCCAAGGCCAACTTGTTTCACTGAACCATGGCTGCAGGAGGAGCAGAGAATAGAGAGAAGTGAGAGGGGGAAGGGTAGAGAAGCAGATGGGTGCTTTTTCTGTCTACCCTGGCCAGTAATTAAACCCAGGACATCCACACGCCTGGCCAATGCTCTACCACTGAACCAATGGGCCAGGGCTTATGTAATAGTGTTTTATACATTGCATAAATGTTTAGAAAACTCATCAACACAGCCATTATCTTGTCTAGAGATTGTATTGTGGAAGATTTTATTTTATTACAGATTCAATTTCTTTAATAGTTAAAAGAATATTTTAATTTTCTATTTTTGTGTTAGTTCAGGTAAGATTTACTCTTCTAGGGATTTTTCCATTCTATCTAAATTGTCAAATTTATAATAAAATAATTTATAATATATCTATTTTCAGTCTGGCCTGTGGTGGTGCAGTGGATAAAAGCCTCAACCTCGAATGCTGAGGTCGCCGGTTTGAAACCCTGGGTTTGCCTGGTCGGGACACATAGGGCAGTTGATGCTTCCTGCTCTTTCCCCCTCTTTCACTCTCTTCCTCTCTTCCTCTCTCTCTCTAAAGTGAATAAATAAATAAATATATATTTTATATCTTTAAGAGTTGTGGTAACTTCTCTTTTATCATTTTCTATTTGATAATGTTTAGTCTATTTCTTTCATTTTTATCAAATTTCAAAGGGTTAATTAATTTATATTACCCATTTAATTGAACAAATGTTTGGCTTTGTTAATTTTCTTTTTTTTTTACATATATTTTCTCTTTTAAGATTTATTCTCTTATCTGTTTTACTTACTTATACATTCTTTCTTTTAATTTTTAAACTTAAGTTCTTAAGATAAACACTATAAATTTTTGTTCTTTCTTTTTTCCTAACACATTGATTCATGGCTATAAATTTCTTCCAATATCCTGCTTTTGCTACATTTCACTCATTTTAAGATGTGATACTTTTTTTACCATTCACTTTAAAATATATTCTAAATTCATGAACTTTTTAGCCCATAGTTTATGTAGTAATATTGGTCAATTTCTAAACATTGTGAAATATTTAGTTACTCTATATATTGACTAGTATCTTAAATGTACTCTAATCTAAAGAAAAATCTGATTTCAATCCTTTGACATTACTGTGAGTTTCTTAATTTAACATATCAATTTTGATAAAAGTTTTATGTGCACTTAGTATAATATGCATTTTGCTGTTGTTGCATATAAAGTCTATGTATAAAATCTTATGAAAGTTTTTACTGCACCATTTATATAGTAATAGTTTACTTTATTCTTATATCATTAAATGACTGTGTTAAGTTTGGGCCCAGAGCCCCTTTAAACTTAAATTCCCCTCACCCAACGTCCCACTAGGGCTCCTTCTTCATTAAGCAACTTCTCCCACCTTGGGAAAGTTCTGAGAAATGTCCTTGGGACAAGGCCATTGAGAGAGACCTGAAGGTTGGGAAAAGGAGACAGTCTGTGACCAAAGACACAAACTGAGATATGCTAATCTGAGCACGTTCGAGTTCACCCAACCCCATGCCAGGAAATGTCTGCAGCTACCCCTATGTCAGACACCCCCTTCCTGCAGCTCTCTGTTGATGTCACTTGGGTCTTAGCCTGTCTGTTTTACAAATGCCTAAATAAACTTCTTATAAAACTCATCAGGCCTGTGCGTCTCTCCTTTGGCCAACCTAATAGTCAGATTTGTACTGCTCTCCTAATTTAATTCTTCAACTTTAATTTCTTTAATTCTTTCACTTTGTGCTTTATGTATTTGAAGCTTGTTAAACATTTTTGCCTTTAAGTTTGTTAATAAGTCTAGTATAAATTTAAATATGTCAACCTTTTTAGCTATTACTTTTAAACTACAGTTTTCCTTTTTCAGCCAATTTATCTGTTTTTTATTGTCAATGCGTGTCTCTTGTCATCAAAACATATTTCTTATTATTTATTTTTATTCTAGTCAGATAATTGCAGTACTTAGTCCATATGTTTTATCACTGTTTGATTTGGATTTAATTCTAACATTGATGGTTTTTTTATTTATTTTAAGTAAGGGATTTAAATGACTTAAATTTGACAACTGTATTATGGTTATGGAATAAAAAGCCATTTTCTTAGAAAATGCTCACTGCTATATTTAAGAACTAAATAGAATAAAAGAAATAAATTAAATAGTTCATAAAATTTATATATATATTTACACAAACTTATGGAAAGAGAGAGAAAAAGCATAAAAAATTCAAGGGTGAGAGCCCTGGCCGGTTGGCTCAGCGGTAGAGCGTCGGCCTGGCATGCGGGGGACCCGGGTTTGATTCCCGGCCAGGGCACATAGGAGAAGCGCCCATTTGCTTCTCCACCCCCCCCACCTCCTTCCTCTCTGTCTCTCTCTTCCCCTCCCACAGCCAAGGCTCCATTGGAGCAAAGATGGCCTGGGCGCTGGGGATGGCTCCTTGGCCTCTGCCCCAGGCGCTAGAGTGGCTCTGGTAGCGGGCAGAGCATCGCCCCCTGGTGGGCAGAGCGTCGCCCCTGGTGGGCGTGCCGGGTGGATCCCGGTCGGGCGCATGCGGGAGTCTGTCTGACTGTCTCTCCCCGTTTCCAGCTTCAGAAAAAAAAAAATACAAAAAAAAATTCAAGGGTGAGAGGTAAACAATTGGCCCTGGCCAGTTAGCTCAGTCAGTTAAGAGCATCGTATTGAAACAAGGTTGGGGTTTCTAGCCCTGTCAGGGCACATATGGGAAGCAACCAAAATAAATGAATGCTTCCCTTCCCTCTCCTCTCTCTTTCCATTCCTCTTTCTGTCTTTCTAAAAATCAATAAAAATTAAGCCCTGGTCATTTGGTTAAAGCATCTTTCTGGAGCGTGAAGCTGGCCGGTTTGATACCCTGATCAGGGCACATCCAAGAGCAGCTCAATGTTCCTGTCTCTCTCTCTTTCTGCCTCTACCTCTCCCCCCCCAAAAATAAAAAGATAAATAATCAATAAAGTTGGGTAATAGATATGTTTTGAGCTTGTTAAATTAATATTTATTAAATAGAGCACAGGATGCCAGATGATGAGCCTCTGTCCAACAGAAGACAAAGAGAAATTGAAATAAGGAATTTTATTACTCACAAGTTCTGGAGGAGGTATAGAGAGGCCACACAGGGAGGTCAAGGTGGAGTACATATAGTAGGACTGCAGGATGGGGCACATGCATTTGTTACTGTCCTGGGAGGAATGTTTTGTGATTCCTGGTCTGAAGCAGGGTTGGTCAATTCAAACCAGAAAAAAGTTGTGTTGTAAGCTCTACGGGAGTCTTATCTAAAGAGCACACAATAGGAAGGCAGAGGAGACTGGTGATCACAACGGCTGTTGCGGAAGTCATATCAGGAACTTATATCTGCTTGAGACTCTGCAGCCAGCATTCTCATGAAGAACTGATGTCAGTTGAAGACCCCCACAGACTGCTTGGCCAAACAAAATGGATGCCAGGAGGAGCTTAGCTAAACTCTAGACACAGTATATAAAATTTTCTTGTGCCCTGGCCGGTTGGCTCAGCGGTAGAAGGTCAGCCTGGTGTGCGGGGGACCCGGGTTCGATTCCCAGCCAGGGCACATAGGAGAAGCGCCCATTTGCTTCTCCGCCCCCCCTCCTTCCTCTCTGTCTCTCTCTTCCCCTCCCGCAGCCAAGGCTCCATTGGAGCAAAGATGGCCCGGGCGCTGGGGATGGCTCCTTGGCCTCTGCCCCAGGCACTAGAGTGGCTCTGGTCACGGCAGAGCAACACCCCGGAGGGGCAGAGCATCACCCCCTGGTGGGCAGAGCTTCGCCCCTGGTGGGCGTGCTGGGTGGATCCCGGTCGAGCGCATGCGGGAGTCTGTCTGACTGCCTCTCCCCATTTCCAGCTTCAGAAAAATACAAAAAAAAAAATTTTTTTTTCTTGTATTATTCTTGCAACTTTTCTGTACATTTGAAATTAAATAAAAGCAAAAGTTACATAAAAATAAAATTAATCTTTCACCAAAAACAGGCATTTATTATTTCAGTCAAATACGTTTTCTGATTTGCAACTATGATCTAGGTCCTTTACTAAGTATTGTGGATATGAAAGTTACAAAAGTAGACTTATTCCCTTCCCTAAGAGGTTATAATCTTATAAGTAAAACAGACAATTAAATAAATAAAATAAAATCTAAAAAGTGGTGTGAATGAAACATTCAGGATGCTAAATAGCAAAGTAAGCAGGATGGGATGGCATTGAACGCAACCTGAGAAAGGGTAGTCAGGTTTCTCCTGCTAGCCTACACCAGGTCTATACCCAAAGGAAGGACAGAATCCATAAGAAGGCTTTATCCCTGAGGTCCAGGGACCTATGTCCACACTACCTTCCTTCAGCTCCCACTCCCACTAAGCTTACAAGGGTAAAGTAACAAATAACACTTCTACTAATGGACCAAAATAAAAGGTGTGAGGAAACCATTTTCTGAGCCATAGGAGCAATGGGATGCCTAAGCTGAAGTAAAAAATGACACTGAGAAACACTATCTGACAAACCAGCCCCACTATCAACACAAGGTTGTTGGATATATTGGAAACCCGTGATAAATCAAATGCAACCAATGAAACAACAAACCTAAAACCAGCTCAATTCTCACAGTAAGCTAGAAAAAGATGAGGAGTGACCGATGACATATACAAACAATGGTAAAATTCATTTTATGTATATTATGCCTTCACTTTAAAAAGTAAGGTGAAATGAAAATATTTTTATCCAGGTATAAGCTGAAAAAAAATGTTCTCTTCATTAAACTTGAAATTCAAGTTAACTTAAAAATTTTAAGGAATATGGCACTATATAGAAACTTAATTCTGGAACTGGATCAAAGAACATAAGGAATGTTGTTTAACATTAAAATATGTTGTTTAACATAGACTGTTTTAAAGTTATTTTATACATATGCATATATATATATATATATATATATACACACATGGATGTGTGTATGTTGCATGTATGTGTATCTTTAATGCCCTTTCAAAAGTATTGACTGTTAAAGTAAAAACAACAATGAATTAAAGGTGTATAATAACAATTTTCAACCTTTTTTATCTCGTGGCACACATAAACTAGTTAATAAAGTTCCATGGCACACCAAAAATATATTTCTTGCCAAACTAACCAAAAAAAAAAAATAGGGGAAATGTTGAATTCATCTTGAATGGCTATTGTTATATTGGCTGGTGTCATTTTATTTTATTTTTTTGATGATCTAAGGGAAAAAGGTGCCCTGACTAAATAATCAGGTATTGCATATTTTAAAAATTCTTGTGGCATACTGGTTGGAAATTGCTGGTATATAGCATAAATAAAAGAACACTATATGATAATGAAAACATAGAAGATAAATTGGTAATATAAATATACTGTTGTAAGGTTCATACACTGTGAAATAGCAAAATAATTTTTGAAAGTAGATGTTAGATAAGTGAAATTTATACATTTAGCAAACACTTACAAAAATAGAACAAAAGGTATAACTAAAATGGCAACAAAATCTATATATCAGATAAAGTATGAAAATATTCTTGATTGTTTCCCCAAAATAGAAAAAGAAAACAAACAAAAGACAGATGAGAAAAAAAGAAAATAAACATTAAAATGTTAAAAGACACCATTTATTAAATAAGCAGGCAAATGGTAGCCTGCAGGGAAATACTAGTGACACAAAAAATACTGGTAGTAAGACTTGTATTCACTATACACAAAAATGCCTAAAATTCAATAATAGAATGATAAAGAATATGTGAAAAAGTAGCAAAAGTCTTGAACAGCCACTTCCCCAAAAAAGCTTTTTGGATAGAACTGCATCTTTCATATCTTTTGACATCAGTAACTGGGACACAGTTGAGGTGCAATAAATATTCAAATGAATAAACTACATAAAGTCATAGATAGCTAAGCTAAAGTAGAAAAAAGAGGAAGAAAGAAAGAAAGAAAGAAAAAAGAAAGAGAAAGAAGGAAGGAAAGAAAGAAAGAAAGAAAGAAAGAAAGAAAGAAAGAAAGAAAGAAAGAAAGAAAGAAAAGAAAAGAAAGAAAAAAAGAAAGAGAAAAGGAAAGAAAGAAAGAAAGAAAGAAAGAAAGAAAGAAAGAAAGAAAGAAAGAAAGAAAGAAAGGGAAAGAAAGAGGGAGGGAGGGAGGAAGGGAGGGAGGAAGGAAGGAAGGAAGGAAGGAAGGAAGGAAGGAAGGAAGGAAGGAAGGAAGGAAGGAAGGAAGGAAGGAAGGAAGGAAGGAAGGAAGGAAGGGAGAAAGAAAAAAAGAGAAAGAAAGAAAAAGAAAGAGGGAAGAAACTTAAAAGGAGAAAGGGTATGCTGTCTGGGGAGAGGGAAGCCAACACTTGCTTAGGACCTCTGAGATGCTGAGAGGTTGTCAGGGAGACAAGAACATAGCCCTCAGCTTTAGTTTATTTGGCACTATATTTGCTCTTATATTTGATGAGTCACTGAACACATTTCTTCCACTTTCAAGAAGGTTCTTCCTTGAAATTATCCTTAAAAGGAGATGTTACGTAGTTATAAAGCTCTTGACAAATTTTGCACAGAAACTGAACTCTTTTTAGAGCCGTAGGTCCACTTTCAGCTCTATCGCTGACTCTTGACTCTCTATTCTTGCCAAGAAGGGTGGTATCATTATGTTCTTGCACAAAGTTTTTCTTTAGGTTTTGAAAAGACAAGTCTAAAACACCCTCTTTATAAAAAGATCTGTGCCCTAGTTTGCTGTGGGGTTTTTTTTGCCTCTTGGTAGCAATTTTATTAAATGCTCTCCATGACTGTGATTCCCAAACTGAAACTCTCTTTCATGCACAGTTTTTACTATATTTCAGCATTTTGGCTCCGTTGGTTTACTTTACTGAGTTTGCTCTTTTTCATGTCAAAGACCCTGATATGTTATTATATGAATGTCATAAATGACTCCAAATCACTTTCAAAGCATGAGACTTATTTTGAAATCAAACATAGAGTAATATGAAAACCTTATCAATTTAATAATTATTATATGAGTCAGTATATACAAATTTTTGCAGCTCATGATGAGCCTTGCTATATTAAATGCTCCAACATCTATTCTAAAAGTTAGATGTCTTTCTCTTGCTAAATTATGATTTTATTCCTTAAAATCTGATAATCAGTTCCCTCCACAGTTCTTCCTTCTTCAAATCCTCAAACAATTCGCTTACCTTTACATTTAAGCTACTTACTAGACATTGCAATGAAAAGAAATGCAGAAAAGAACTTGGAAGATCAACTAATACTCCCAGTAATCTTTGACAAGCATATCTAAATTAAAAAGGACCTAGTATATATTTGCTAAATATTAACTAACATTTTGTTTTCTATACTGATTCAGAGATTAATATAGGATAGATATTATGTATTGGGTCAAGTTATGATACTTTATTCTACCTTTTTTAATAATAGATTTTAAAAGCATACTCATGTTATAGATTATAAGTAAAATGGTGGGATATTTAATTGTTTTTAAGAAAGTTTATACAACAGAAAAGTTAATCTCAGAAAGCTATTTTTTTCCCTCGTTTGGAAATAAGAGTAGAGCACAAGCAATATTTCTCCAATTTATGTAAAATGCATGGTTGAAATTGCTATGAAAAGTTAATAAACTAGTCTGTAACTTTCAAGAGGCAAGAGCTCTTTTCTGACCCGGGATTTTCCCATTTTCCCATTATGTAGATTGATTGTTTTGAGAGACCAAGGTGACTGATGCTGCTGGGATTCTCAAGGTGGGAACAAATTTGATTGTGAATTGAGAAAGAAATAAATAATCAGAACGATTGACAGTTACATTTTTGTTGTTTTTGTTGGCTTCACGTTTGCTCTAAATCCAGTAAAGCTTTAAAGCCTCTAATAATTTTCAAATGGTCATTAAATAACAACTTAAACAAAATTCAAATGGTAGAAAGACAAAAATGAAAGTTATAAGTAAGTTAAAAAGAATCTTGGATATTATTTCTAATTCACATCATTTTTATCATTCAGCTCTGCACTAGAATATAATGAATATTTCCCCTGCACAGACAGGGTATTCCCACAGTTATATTGGAGAGGTTTTTCATGATGTGTCTCCTGTGAAGCACTTAAATTTAGCACAGCTAATATGCATAATCATTTTTGAAACAGATATAGTCACAAATTTTTAGATATTCATAAAACTAATGAAAGTATAAATTACTTAGTTTTTAAAAAAGTAATCTTTTCATTAAAAGGGCTTAAAATCACAAAATATTATATGAGAAAGTGGCAAGAAAAGTTGCTCTTTATAATCTGGGTTCTCTCTTTTCAGGAATGAGCACTTGGGTAGCCTCCAGAATGTACAAAGCAGTTTACATAGATTTGAATGTCCTTTCTAACTCTCCTTGATCTCTTTTGTGTTTAGTGAGCAACACTCAGTTTAGAATTTGTCTTCACACATAAATTGGCCAATGAGGAATGAATGTTCTGAGCACTAACTATAAAAGATGTAGTTTTTTGATAGCTATAAATCAGAAACAGATTCATGGACTCAGAGGACATTTTGACAGTTGACATATGGGAGGGGTTAGGATGGGTGAAATGGTAAAAGGATTAAGAAGTAGAAATAGGTAGCTACAGGTTAGTAACTGCAGCACAGGGATTATAATCGATAATATTGTGATTACTATATATGGTGTTACATGGGTACTAGACTTATTGATATAATTTATATAAATGTCTAATCACTGAGCTGTATACCTGAAACTAATATAATATAATAGTTTATGTCAACTGTAATTGGAACATAAAAAATTATTATCATTATCAGCATGCACACGCGTGCGAGAGAGAGACATATAGACTGGAAGGGAAAGAGATGAGAAGCGGCATTCTTCAATGTGGCATCTTAGATTCTCCAGCAGAGTAAGTGACCCCTTGCTCAAGTCAGTGTGTTTAGACTTAAAGTAGCAACCATTGGGGCACGTCTATGATCAACCAAGACAGCGACCCTGTGCTCAAACCGGGTGAACCTATATTCAAGTTGGATGAGCCCATGCTCAAGCTGGTGACCTCGAGGTTTTGAACCTGGGCCTCAGCATCCCAAGCTGATGTTCCACTGTGCCACGCCTGGTCAGGCCATAAAAAATTATTTAAAAAGAAAAAATCTATACATAAACTGAAATCACTCTTTCCTCTTAAACATAATCTTTCAAAAATAGTTACTTCGTAATGTCACATAAATTAACAAAAAAGTACTTCAGCCTGACCAGGCGGTGGCGCAGTGGATAGAGCGTCGGACTGGGATGCGGAAGACCCAGGTTCGAGACCTCGAGGTCGCCAGCTTGAACACGGGCTCATCTGGCTTGAGCAAAATCTCACCAGCTAGTTGCTGGCTCGAGCAAGTGGTTACTTGGTCTGCTGAAGGCCCATGGTCAAGGCACATATGAGAAAGCAATCAATGAACAACTAAGGTGTTGCAGCGAAAAACTGATGTTTGATGCTTCTCATCTCTCTCCGTTCCTGTCAGTCTGTCCCTATCTATCCCTCTCTCTGTCCCTGTAAAAAAAAAAAAAAGAAAGGACTTTAAAGCATTATTGTATTAGAGAGGATGAGAAAGAGCACATAATTTGAGAACTCAATATGTATCACATAAATGATAAGCTCATTTTTATGAGAGTTACCACTCTTCCACCAACTATCACATGTGACTTTACCTGAAAAAAAGATCTACTTAACAAAATACAAAAATGTCTCTGTATGGTACATAATATATATCTCTACATTTTTGTGAGTTTGTCAATAAAATGAAGTATTGGTATTTTAAGGTCTTTTTTTATAGTAAACTTTAGGTATAGAAATGTTTTCTCAGTAGATATAATGTTTCTTTGATATTTGTGACATTTTATTGTAGATTACAAGATTCTCCAAATACATAGAACAGTAGATATATTAATGCAGTCCAATTTCTTTCCACAAGCAATCTATCATCCAAAGTAAAATAAATGGCTTTCAATGAGAGATTTAATCATAAGCTAAAGAGAAATGGAGGCTTTGAAGACAAGATTTAAAGAGAAGAAATAAAGCCTTAACTGGAAAGGTGGATGAGACGCGCAGAAGATTATTCTGCCTGATTATCCCACCTCTGACTTTTCTCCCCAAAGACCTAGTGTGTGAAACATTGATTGGCATTTGCTACTCACTCTCTTCATTTGGTTAAATTCAAATTATTTGTTGAATTAATCCTCTTCTGTAACTGATGGTTCCTTAGAAGCTGGTGCATTTATTATGGTCAAGGAGTAGATTTTTAAATACATAAAGCACCACCAAATTCAATGAGTGAAAGAAGGAAAGAGCCATCTCTAGATCATGAAAGGAATTAGATATGGATGATTTCAGGATTTTCTCAATTATTCTAGAAACACCCAAATAAAAAGCCTAGCATAAGTACCCAATCACTTTCACATCACAATGCCTCGTCCTTTGTGCCCTTGGAAGAGTCATGAAACTTCAGGGCTTACTATTTCTTGCAATATTCCCATTTACTTCTCTGAAGATTTTCTAAGTTCGGTTAAAAAAAAAATACTGCGGAGCTCAAAACTCTTTATAAAAAATGCATGTGTCTAATAATCATGTTCATTTATCTTTCTCTTACATAGTATATTATTGTTTGTTTTAATTAGAATTTTCTGAATAAACATTCAAATATTTTACTTGCAATATAGTGGTAGAGGCTCACTTTAGATCATTCCTAACACTGCCCCCATCCACCCAGCAGCGCATTAGTAAGACTAAACCTACTTATACCAGGAAGGAAGAAAACAATTGGGTTCACTCTTCAAAATTATTTCAGTGGCTTATCCCCAAACACACAATCTGCCCAATTATAAAAATTTGCTACTTGGTTCCAAAAAGCTTTCTTCAGCCAAACTATAATGACTCCTCTTACAGAGAGAAGAAAAAAAAAAAAGATTCTATATTCTCTTACTAAAACAACCTTTGGAATCTTCAATTTCTATTAAATTACTTTACTATTTTTGAAGGGCTTTTACTGCAACTGCAACCCCGTATCCAAAGGTAAAAGGTCACTTAAAACTTTCACTGTGCCAATTTAGTTAATGAATTCAAAGGGAAAGCTCTCCCTTACAAAACATGCTTAATATCTCATGTTAGTTTTTCTGAAAGACACATAAATTTTAACAAGCTACTGACAATTTCACCTTAGGTTTTCTTTTCTTTTTTTTTTTTTTTAACCATAGAAGTTTCATTTCTTCCATCTTCTTTTTAGCCAGTCTATTAGTATTGAGGCAAATTGATGTGGTTTCAAGAACCGTGACTGAATTAATAGGGAAAACAACCAGGTTTTATGTGTTGTTTTAAGAGAAATTTATATTATACAAAATAATTTTATTAGAAAAATTAGCTTACATACAGTGATTTAACTTCTGAGTGGGGAGCAGTGTTTGCTACAAGAATATGCTATTTAATAGTAAAAATGGCAATAAATTAGCATGTATTAGAATACATGCTGAATTGTATCTTTTACCTCACACATTTTTGTCTGGTTCAAATCCCTAAACTTAGATAATACAGGGAAACTGACATTCAAAACACTCTTTATGAACAGTTATTCTGTTTCATAGCTTCAAGATAAGAGCTTCCATCTGCTGCAAAAAAAAAAAAAAAAAAAAAAAAAAAAGGTCTCTGTCAACAGAATCCACTTGATCAAAGAGTTTTTGTCAGTTATTAAAAGAGAAAAAATCCACAAATTTGTGATTCTATGTTATCCCTTCCATTTTCTGCTTGCAGCTTATACACTTTTCATGCTTTCAAATTGCAACAATAGTTTAACATTTTAAATACTTTTTTGGCACATTATTTGAGGAGCATAGGAGTATTTGCATTTTTTCTGTTCTTTCATCATCCCTGACTGTTTCAAAAGAAATGTATCCTTGCTTTTGCCTATATTCATCATTTCTAGAAATTCAAGTCACCATAATTGGTGAGTGAATTGGCTTTAGATAATTTACTCAGTTGCAGTAAATAATTCTCTACTTAGCCCTTGCCACCACAAGCAAAGTAGCCATTGTATTTAGGCAAGATTCAGTCTAAGAAGATCCTATGACATTTACACAATTGAAATAAAATTCTTCTTCTGGAGGTAAACTGAAAGATAAAATAGGAATGTGATATGGGACAAAGATCTGAAAGCTTTTTCTGGCCATTTTTTCTGTGAAATAACTAGAATAACATAATATGCTATGTAGGTTAAGTAAAAATAATTACTCATAAAAATATATTTTGTTTTAAAATTTTCAGGGTTCTTTTAAAATAAATAGATGTTGAAAGCATTACAATTCAGTTATTTTTGATGTTTCCCCACATCACTTTAAAATAAATCCTGATACATTAATAATTCATTCAAATATCTAAGTTCCTAATCATTATCACGTATTACAAGTTTTAGAGAGAGCCTGGCTCTAAAAAGTTTAACTATCCTCTGTAGCTTCTCCTCTCCTGTGAGGTCTGATCTGTTCAACAGCACTTTAATGTCATCTATCACTTGAAAAATCAAATCCAAGCTCAAACTACACTAGTCACTCTCTTACTTTATGCCCTGACTTGTCTCGGACATTGTGGTTGTCAGAATTCACTATCATCTCATTATTTTCATACATGTTTTCTCTGACAGGTGAGTTTTTCTCTCTTCTCTTTACCTGGCTAATTTTACCTATTACTGTTAATATTTTAACTTAAATTTTTGTTTTCAGCAATGCAATCCATATTTTTTATTTAAAAAATATCTGATGGGATTATATGAAAAACAAAACTTCCCCCTTTCCCTATTTTTCACAGACCCTTAAGTCTTGATTCCCTAGGTCACAGCCAGCTACATAATTGGTACAAAAATGAAAATATGAGACCTTTTGTTCTAAAAGTAAGAAGAATATTCTATTAATGTTACTAAAATATAAAATGTTCTTCTTTCTTCTGTAGTCTCTCAACTTATTGGGTATATTAATTTTTTTATTTAATGCAATTTTAAGTAAAAATTTAAATTGCTAGATGAATCTTGCCTTTAATCTTTATATTATGCAATGACAATATTAAATGCAGGTTCAGAAACATTTAACTTGCGTATGGAATCACCAAAGTTACAAAATTTGTATTTTAGCTTGTATATGAATCTGCATCTAATGCTTACCAACAGTAGACACACTGCACTGCACTAACTCAGTGTATACACAGTCCACTACGCTTTCTACCTCTGCCTTAGCTTTCCCTTTCCTTCTGCTGTCATGTTCAGTGTAAGTTATTCTGAACAGTTCATGTGGGGAAGTTCTACTTCTACTGACTCAGTCGTAGATAAAACAAGCATGCCTCCCACTTACTTGAATCTTGCTGAATTCCCACCTCTCATGAGTTTATCAGAAGTCTGAGCTTTCAAGTTTGTGCATGTCAAGCATTATATGTAAATATGATGGTAAGAAACAGTGTACACATATGTTGTGTGTGTATCTCTAGTTTACACACATGCTCCATTATCCCATTAGACTTTACTTATAAAACCTATGCTCAAAGATAAAATTATTAAAAATTTCAAGATTGCAGCCTGATCAGGCGGTGGCACAGTGGATAGAGCGTTGGACTGGGACTCAGAGGACCCAGGTTCGAGACCCCGAGGTCACCAGCTTGAGTGCAGGCTCATCTGGTTTGAGCAAAAAAGCTCACCAGCTTGAGCCCAAGGTCACTGGCTGGAGGAAGGGGTTACTCGGTCTGCTGTAGTCCCACGGTCAAGGCACATATGAGAAAGCAATCAATGAACAACGAAGGTGTTGCAACGAAAAACTGATGATTGATGCTTCTCATCTCTCTCCGTTCTTGTCTGTCCCCATCTATCCTATCCCTCTCTCTGACTCTCTCTGTCTCTGTAAAAAAAAAAAAAAAAGGAAAAAAAATTTCAAGATTGCAATAGCCCAGCATTAAACTGAGCATGAGGCCCCTCACAGTTGGGGTTCTGTGCATTGTGTAGGCCACATGCCCATGAAGTCAGCACTGCCACAGAAGCAACCACTTTTAACTATTTGAGCAGTCTTGTCTAAAGTATCTAAATAATGCATAATAAACTCACTCATATTTTATCAGTGTTAAATATTATTGATTATACTAAACTAAAATGCAAATATTTATTGTTCTGACACTGCATATATAAAATTCTATCCTCCTGGTGTAATTATAAAATAATTTTGTTAATTAATAATCAGTGTTTGTATTATGACTTTAAATCTAATTTATAGTTGAGCAAGGTGGTGTATTAAAATTATATAATTAGGTGTTTGATAACTTTCTGTTTTTACTGTTAATAAATACCTCCTCATTTATTTTCTTTATTTTTTCTTAATTTTACTCCAAATCTTCAATAGAATTTCTTCTTAAGATGGAAGCAAATTATCAGTATCCTCCCTCTTCTTCTTCTTCTTCTTCTTCTTCTTATTATTATTATTATTATTATTATTAGAGCTTGGATTTGTACTGCCCTACATTTACTCTACATGTTCTCCATGACTTTCTACTAACATTATCTCAAAATTTTTTCCCCTTTCTCTTATATGAGTCCCCTGTTTCCAGGGTTTAATTTCCCCCCTATTTGGGGGGTTATAATATATCATCAGTGGGTTCCTTAGAATGGCAACATGGGAGACAAACCTTTTGAGGCCTTGTATGTCTGAAAATGTCTTTCTTTTGCCTCAAACTGATTGGTAGTTTTGATAAAGAATTTAAAGTTAGAAATAATTTTCAATTAGAGCATGGAGGGCAAAGTTTCTTTGCCTCCTAACTTTAACTGTCATAGTTAAAAATAAAGTGCCTTTCTTAATCCGGTTATTTGTATAAGATTAATTCTTTTTCTCTCTGAAAACTTCTAGGATGACAGGTTTTTTTATTTTCAATATTTTGCTTGCATGGCTTTGGCAATAAATCTACTTACATCTTTTTTTTTTTTTTTTTTTTTTTTTTTTTTTTACAGGGACAGAGAGAGAGTCAGAGAGAGGGATAGATAGGGACAGACAGACAGGAACGGAGAGAGATGAGAAGCATCAATCATCAGTTTTTCGTTGCGACACTGTAGTTGTTCATTGATTGCTTTCTCATATGTGCCATGACCTCAGGCCTTCAGCAGGCTGAGTAACCCCCGCTCGAGCCAGTGACCTTGGGTCCATGCTAGTGAGCTTTTTGCTCAAGCCAGATGAGCCTGCGCTCAAACTGGCAACCCCGGGGTCTCAAACCTGGGTCTTTCTGCATCTCAGTCCGACGCTCTATCCATTGCGCCACCACCTGGTTAGGCTTTTTTTTTTTTTTTTTTTTTTTTTTTGTATATAGCATGTCTTTTTACTCTGGCTGTTTTAGAGTTTTACTCTGTATCTTTGGTTTTGAGAAATTCGATAATGATGTAACCTGGTCTAGTTTATTTATTTATTTGTGTGTTTAGGAAAAAAGACATTTAAGGCTTAAGATTCATTGAAATTTGTGGATCTGTGAGTTTTTAGTTTTCATCAAATTTTGAAAAATTTCTGCTATTATTTTTTTCAGACATTTTCTGTTCTCTCACTCCTTTTAGAAATTTCAATTGCTTGTACATAGGTCCCCTTGAAGTTGTCTGTCGTACAACTCACAATACTGTTCATTTTTTAAAATTCTCTTTTCTCTGCTTCATTTTGGAATGTTTCTTTTGTTACATCTTCAAGTTCTCTGATCTTTTCTTCTGCTGTCAGTCTCACTGGGTGTGTTTCTCATCTGAGATATTTTAGTTTTCATTTTGGGGATTTTGATCTTAGTCATTTTTATATCTTTCCTTTCTCTACTTAACTTTTTGAACATGTGAAATACAATTATAATAACCATTTTAATGTCCTTGTCTGATTAGTCTAACCTCCAAGTAAGTTCTGAGTAGGTTTTGATTAATTTATTCCCTACATTATGGGCCTTATTTTTGTACTTCTTCTCATGTCTTTTAATTTTTTATTGGATGTTTCACAGTATGAATTTTACCGTTTTGGATATGTGTGTATTATTATAACCATTGTTAGCCTTGATTCTGGGATATGGTTTAGTTATTTTAAAAGGTTTAATTCTTTTGATCTTGTTCTTAAGATCTTGTTCTTTGCTAAGTGAAACTGGAGCAAAATCCAACCTAGGGCTAATTACTCCTCAGTGGTAAGGCTTGATCCTTCTGGGTACTCAGTTTCCCAAAGATCATAAGGCTTTCCTGTTTGGAGGGTGACAACTGGCACTATTTCCCAGTCCTGTGTGGGCATGGGGCATTGCTGAATCTCATTCTTTCAGATGACCCACCCTTTCTCCAGTTCCAGATCGCAGTAATCAGGACTCTGCTGAACACATGAAGGTGACTCTCTGTCTCGAAGCTTCTTTTTCTTCTTCAGTCCTCTGTCCTTGAACTCTATCTGGATTGTTCTCCCTGAGATTGTTCTCTTCAGGTTCTTTTTTTTCAAGTCAAGGATCTTCCAGGCTTTACTTGAGTTCTTCCTCCCTGTGCTTCAGCTGAAAACTCTGTGAAAGCAATAACTGGGCTCATTATAAGGCTCAGTTTATTTGTTTCTCAGTTTTCAGATACAATCCTTTGTTGTCTGATGTCCAATGTCTTATTGTTTCATATATTTTATCTGTTTTTTGGTTGTTTCAAGCAGAAGAATAAATCTGTTCCTCAACATTCTTTCCTTGAAAAGAAACAAGTCTTACTTATGTTTTTAATTTCACAGCATTTGTTTAATTATTTGGCACAATTTACTATCATTTTCAAAAAATGAAATCAATGCCTTGTCTTATCTTTTTGAAGCTTAGTTTGGCTGTTGCCTGTTTTGTTTTCTCAAGTTGCCTTTAAACATTCCTGGTCAGTGAAATGTGAGATGTGTGATGTGTGGCACATCCAGGCTGAGACAATAAAAAGAGCCTGAGTGATTCTCGAATCTCTATCTTGTACTTAGGAGACCAGCATGGCTCCAGATGGCCCAGCCTCTCTCAGATGGGATCTGTGAATGGTTCCTAAGTACCTACAACGGACTTTGCATGAGTAAGAAATCAATGTTTATATGTCAAACCTTGAAGTAGAAGATTGTTTTCTATTTAACTGAAGTCTAGTTTATCTTGACTTATATCTTTTCTCAAACTCAAAGAAAAGTTTGAGTGACCATAGTATTTTTGCTATTTTCATTATCAATCTATCTTGTAATGTGTTTCTTCCATTAAAAGCTCTTTGAAGACACAGGTAGTAAGTATCATAGTCACTTAGGAAATATTGGCTGAATAGATAAATGGCAGAGTTTAAGTCTTTTAGTGAAACATATTGAATGTAGTTGATGTTTATAATTATAATAACTATATGGATTGTGACAATGTAGATGTATTAGCAGTAAAAATAAAATACAATAATATAATTGCATTCATATATAATATTTGAAGAAAATCCCTAACTTTTCTTAACTTTTTCTAATTCATTTAAGTAATAAGGATTTATTGTACAACTAGTAATCATATGTTGTGCTTCTTTTTAAGATATGGCCCTAGGAATTAAGAGAGAGAATTTGAATTAAATTCTAGGACTTACAACTTTATCTGGGATTTCAGGGGGGAAATGGCATAATAGACTCCTTTATTAAAAAAAAAAACTATGGCCATAGCAATTCAATGCTTTCAGGAATAATTTAAACACTATTTTCTATATTAGAAAGATTATGTTTAAATACAAAAGCATTTGTCTATGAGCTAGTTGAATGAAAATCTAAACAAGGATAAAACTCTAAGTATTTTAGCTACAAAACTGTATGTGGCACAGATTTGCTTTTTATTTCTTTCTTCCCCTTATATATCTTTTTCACTTCCATGGAAGTAATTTTTTACTCTAATGAAATACCTGTTTATTTCTCATGATTAATTATTAGTGTCTGGTTGACAAATTTTGACAATTATATTTTTTTCAGTTGTTTCCTTGTTTCATGTGTGGAATTATAGCTCCAAGAGGACAAGGCAAAGACCATATCATATCTTTTGTCATTGCCAATATGTAGCCATACACACAGATACCTCAAAATTTGAAAAAAAAATGTATTACATAAAGTTATTAAATTCAAGTTTTATTCATAATAAAATTCATACAACTCCTTATCACTGTCAAAAAAGTGGGAAATGCAAATAAAAAAATCTACAATCTCTGTACATGATGCATCCAGTTTTTCAATCCCAAATTTTTCGAAAAAGGGTGCGTCTTATACATGGGGAAACATGGTAATTTACATGGAGTTCTCTTAACTGTATTAGTCTAGAAAAGTTTAATTAAGCTAATCTGTCTCAGAATTTCTTATGTTCATCTTATACAATCAATATTTTTAAGTGCTTATTATGTGCAAATCATTTTTCTAAGTGCAAAAGTCATAAAAAGAGAACAATAAAGGTAAATTCTGCTCTCTCATGCAATTTACAATTCTAAAATATGAAGATCTTATCATGATGAGTGCTATAGGCAAACATAAATCTAGAAAGTAACAATAGAGTGCCTGAAGATGACAATGATGGTGTTGTGGGTTGTTTTTTTTTTTAATTTTATACTCTAGGGTCTTACAATACAATTAGTATCTAATTGACTCTATAAAATGTGGAACATTTGTTGTCATCATAAAGGGTTACAGTCTATTTTCCTGAGACTGCTATATGCCTTTTCTTTTTATCTCTGCCCTTAAAAACACGATAAATAATATGTGACCTATAGCAACTCTTGAGATGATATTGTGAAAAAAGCTCTAATTAATGTGTTTAAAATGCATTGACTTTAAAAGGAAAATACTCTCTCTATATATTTGTTTCACTATATGGATTGAGCACTTGAAATCTAAGTAATTTAAATGACCAGAGCAATGTCAAATGAGTTAGTGTTAAATCTGTAAATGATACTCATATTTTTTTTTATTTCAGTAAGTGTGCCAAGCCCAGCTTACACATGACAAAGAAGGTGCTTTCTGAGTGCTACATATATTATTTAATACTAGAAAGTAAGTATTTGTCAAGTTATGTAAGTTTCTACAGTCTGCTATTTCATTTATCCTGACTTCAAGTGATCAAAATCTGAAAGAATAAATTCACAGATATTTTTTTTTCAATTATTATATTTCTGCATGATTTGGTAACATGTCTTTCTGAACAAAGTTTTGACCTCAGGAGATCTGATGTTTGTTTTCAACCTGATGATTTTCTGACTGATCTTACCTAAGTCATATAACCTCCTGCTTGAGTTTCCTCATCTGAAAAACAGAGATAAGAATAGTTTCTTGCTGTTACTGTTAAGATCAAAATGTGACTAGCTCTAAAGCCTTGGTATACAGAAGAATCAAGGCATGGTAAAACAGTATGACAAAACACTACCTTTAACCTGATCCATCACAAGGGATACTTGCCTTCTATTGCCAAAGTAATTTATCCCATAAGTTACAATTATTACTTAAAGTTTGACTTTTTCAAAGGTCAAATTGAAGTCATCTGTTACGTTTGGTTGGGCTCCCACTTTCAACCATTCTCTGAAATTTTAAAGCCAATGATAAGAGAAATAGAAGAGAGTACAGCTGCATTATTAACACTACAATGGGCTAGATATTCTATCTCTCCCAGGCTCTCTGTCCCCTCGTTATTTTGCATCCAGCATCTGTCTCTGCATACTCAGATGGGCAATTAACTATGATAACTTTTAACCCAGCTTCTCTACTCTGCAATGTGCAGGGTTAAAATGATTGTTCTTTTACTTACGAAGCTTAGGTTCAAATAGGGGAGGCAGTAGTAATGTGGAAAACAGCAACAAATAATTCAGAAATAGATACTAAGTTTTTCTGATATACATGATAACTGACATAGGAATTATCTGTTACATTTTATACTTAGATATATTTGGACAAACTATATTTTTAACCATCTCATGCCATCCCCTTGAGCTAATACCACGCATACTGTTCTTCTGAACTGTCTCTTCTCTGTTGCTGCCTCTTCTTATATCTAAAGTCTTAAGTTATTCTCAACTTCTTAATTTTTCATTAAATTGAAATAATTTAAAAATATATAATACATTTACCATCACATTTTTCTATTTTTTTAGAAGTTTCGAAAACTGTGATTCTAAACTCTATCAGACTTAATACCCTTTTATTACAAATATTTTTAATACTCAAATTTCCATCCTAAACTGAAATGTAAAGATAACCTATGTATTACGCCAAATATACTGCTCACAAAAATTAGGGGATATTTTATAGCTTCATATTCATCTTGAAATATCCCTTAATTTTTGTGAGCCATATATATATATATATATATATATATATATATATGGCTCACAAAAATATATATATTTATATATATTTTTTATATATATTGTAAAGCTTTGAATATAATATGAGGAAAAATGATAAAAAGTAAAAAGTACCTTATAATAATGTACATTTCAGTTTGAAATGTTTGGACATGACTGCACATAGAAGACATAATGAAATAATAAGAGTATTAACACAAGCTGGGATGATATATTGCACTTAACATTAAACATGAATTGAAGAGAAGTTTAGTAGCAATAGCTGCTATTTAGCACCAGATGATTGTCACCAGGTCTGAATTTTACCCTACTATTGTCACATCTAATTTTCCACAAAAATCTAGAATTCAAGGTTTTAATATATAATCTTTTAGTTTTTAAATAGTTACAATTCAAAATTATAAAATAAAGAATTAAAGAGTAAACCATATACTTCTTTTGACTGTGTAACTCTCAAACCAGCAGTTTTGATATCATAAAAGTTGACACATAAGTGGAGCCATTTTAAAATAGGGCCAGAGCAGCTGTTCCAGAGAAACTGCTTTTATGTCTTCTCCTAGACTATTTGGGTTTTTGGACTGAGCCAGACCAACATTGTCTTAAAAACAACTGTTCATAAAGCCAACAAGACAGTGAACATCCTGACCACAAGGACCAATCATTATGCACTCTCTACCTGAGGACAGGATCAGTAACCAATCATGTATAGCCAAGGGTAGCTGAGCTTATCAGCACCTATAGAAATTCTTTCTTCCTTTCAAGTAATTATTTCTTTTCTTTTATCATAAATATCCCTGGCCTTTATTCTGTAATGAGACACTATTTCAGGCCTTTGCTTGAATCTATGCTCCCAGATTTGCAAGTCTTTGATTCCAAATAAATGCTATTGCCTCTTATTTCAGCTTTTTAAAATATCAGGTTAACAACTTCTGGCATAGATGCATTGAGATTAGCTTTTTTTTTTTTAAATTTTATTCAGTGAGAGAAGGGGAGGCAGAGAGACACACTCCCACATGAGCCCAACCGGAATCAAGCCAGTAAACCCACTAGGAGGCAATGCCCATCTGGGGCATTGCTCCGTTACTCAGCAACTGAGCTCTTCTTAACATCTGGGGTGGAGGTCATGGAGCCATCTTCAGTGCCCAAGGCCAACTTACTCCAATCAAGCCAGGGCTGCAGGAAGGAAAGAGAGAGAGAAGAGAGAGGGGGAGAGGGGGAAGAGCAGGTGGGTGCTTTTTCTTTGTGCCCTGACCAGAATCAAACCCGAGACATCCACATGCTGGCCCGATGTTCCACCACTGAGCCAACTGGCCAGGGCTGAGGATAGCCTTTTAATGGGAGAATGCAAGGAAACAAAATTCCAAGATTGTTCGTGTTATTTTCTTTCTGAGTAGATATTTCTTTTATAAATTTAATAGACTTAATAAAGCTAAATACAAAGCCTAACGGATATATAACAACTTGGAAAAATAAGCTGACTTTTTTTTTAAGCTAAAATAATCTTCTGATGGAATTTAGGATCATTTGCAAGCATAAAGGACATCTTTATTTTTCTAAATCAGCCCTTTGAGAATGATATTCAATAAATGGGAGAATCATTCCATTCTTCACTTAAAAGTGAATTAGCATAACAAAGCTGCTTAATATGAGGGTTCACAAAGCTCTGATTAATACATTAATCCTTACATTTTACAATGGGACTTATTTTTGCAAATAATTTCTATAAGAAACCTCCTCTGCTTTTTTTTTTTTTCATTCTTTCAAAATATTAACGCTTTAGGAACTGTCATTTCATTGAATAACATATAAGTTTCAACCTGGGGTGTGGCATTCCCTAGGAGGATTAGTGGTGTGGGGATAGGCACAAGGTCCCTTTCTGTGTGAACTGGACTTCAGTATGGTGTCTTATCTTACGTTGCCTTTTTATTCTGTTACAGACTCTGAACGAACTTTTTCTCCCTCAGCTTCCTGATGGATGAGTTCTGAAATTCTCTTAATTCCGACAGTTATCATTGCAAAGTGCTTAAAGAATTCAATGAGGCTTCATTAGCCATGTTTGCACACATACAATACTCAACATGTTTAAATTCAGGAAGATTAATGTGTGGGTTAGGATTCTGGGGGGGGGGGGTTGTTTATTTATTTTTTGCAATTTTCTTGGGGGAAAACTCTAGATTCCAAGTCCAAGTATCTTCCTTTACATCCACGTTGTCACTAAAAAATAATTTCATTTATTGAATGAGTGTTCATTTCAGCACTTTATTTTATACCAATTTTGAAACCCTAAAATTGGGGAAGCAAAATGGAAAGGTTTTGAAGTTTATTGAAATGTGACTTGATAAGAAATTTAACCTTCTGTGTTATTGTCACTCTCTTCTTTTCTCGAGGGGCAGCAGAGGGTTGAAGAAACTTGTCTGGATATGAGAGAACAAAAGAAAAGCCTCTTATCACTGAACCTTCAATACTATCCTCTTTTTATAAGCCTTACATATGGGTCACTTACATATGGATCACTTAAAAGCACACCGCCTTGGATGACAGAGGTCTCCTTCCTGGAAATTACCTATACTGCGGTTCTAGCAGCCAATCTGCTCACAGTCCTAGCTGATTCCCTGGGGTTCACCCAGGAACAGGACCCACCAGAACCTATCCCCTTCTGTTCCCATGCACCATGCCTCACACTCCAGTTCCCTCTAGCCTTATCCCATGCAGGAATCTGGTGTCTAGAAAACAGATTGTCAGAGAGCAGCTTGTGCTTTAGTATAACAACATTTCTTTCAGCGAAGGAAACACAAAAAATATCTGGAGTCTTTGTTGGAAACAAGTACAACAGCCAGAGGTTATTAACTCCAGACTCATCTCATAATATTCTTCAACTGAAAAACCATGTGTGCATTTCTTAATAGCAATGATAATGCCAGTTACTATTGCATGATCCAGTTATTAAACCGACATTTTATAAGCCTAAAACATTTTCACATAAGATCCATACCAATATTTAATTTGCTGACAAGTTTATCTTCATATGAGAAGGTTGCAGGGTTTTGAGATCTGGATTTAGAATTGGCAAAATTTGATTGATTCAAATTAACTGAAAAAGGAGGTCATTAGAGCCAGGTGGTCCTGATACCCCTACAGCCTGTGTAAGCAAACCCAAACCTGTAAATGCTTCAGGGTTGAGAAATAAAATCCTAAGGATGAGCTATTACAAATGAATAATCAAGCTTTCCCAAATAAAGCAAACATTTAAGCTGTAGTCAGTCAAATAATTTTCTTGTTTTGTTTCCGTTTTTTCTTTATAAAAGCTTTCCTGACTCTTGTTGCTAAAGGACTCCTAACCACTTCCACTTTGACATTGCCTGATTTAATTGATTTTTACTCTAATATACTCTTAAAAACTTAATATGCATCAGTTTATCTTTTCACACTTCCTAGGCCATTCAATTTAAGTATGTTTCAATAAAACACCTAATCCCAAATTTGTCAATTTATATTTGACCACGTAAGTGTCTTATAAATCTACATGCCACAATATTTTGCCTACAGTCTGAAAATATAACCTGTGTGTAGTATTTTTATATGCTTATGCATTCTGTTGTGACTAGTGTGTTCAAACTTATTTAAAAATATTAATACATAAACAATATCTTTCTACATTATGCGCTTTAAATATCAATGAAGATGAAAGCAAAATTATTGTCATGTTGAGAGGGAACACGGTTTAGAATTCTTTTGACATTAAACATTGGTCAGAAATGCCAATGCTTGTACTTCATCAAATTGAAAAAAGCCAGAAAAATTAAAAAATTAAATTTTAATTTTAAAAGCATCAAAGAACTGTGAAAGCAATGAATACCAGGTAACTAGAATTATAGAGAAAAGAGAATCACTCGAAGTGAAGTGATATCACAGATGGTTTAGGTCTGGGGACATTTGTCAATTCTGGGTGTGGACTGAGGGTCAGTGTTATCCTAGGCAGCAGGACTCTGCATTGAGGAAAGGAGAAACTGGAAAAGCTTGTTGTTCTCACTTATGACTAGAGTGACAAATTTGGCGGTTGAACGAAATCAAATACACAGATTCTTGCTGAATTCCAGTGCACTGTGGTAGTACAGAGAGCTTAGCTGAACTCTTCTTAAAGACAGAGTCAATTTTCTTCAATCTTTCAATGATCAGGAAACAAAGACATGCTACATAGAATGGATGTGTACTTCAGTAAGTGATTGTCTAACCTTATAAGACATTGCACAAATTTTGAAGCTGCCTATGTCAAGAGGCTGGAGAGAGAAGCTGAAAATCTCTGAAGGAGCAAATTAAATCTTCTGATACAATTATAAGTACCACGAAAGGACCATGACTTAACAAACAGGGTAAACAGAGGAAGACTGAATTTTACCAAAAGTATAATCTGGCCCCAACCCAGTGAAATTTCTGATAGAAATGAGTAGCCCCCATTTATTCTGTCTGCCTGACCACAGAAGAAAGATGTGCTCTGTGGTAGAGGGTAACACCATCTAAATCCTCTAAAATTCTTTGACACATAATGTTGTACATAATATAAAAAGGAAATACAATCATTAGAAAATAAAAGACAGGCCCTGGCCAGTTGGCTCAATGGTAGGACATCAGCAGGCGGGTGGATGTCTTAGGTATGATTCCCAGCCAGGACACACAGGAGCAGTGACCACCTGCTTCAGCCACCATCCCCTCCCCCCTTCTCTCTCTCTCTCTCTCTCTCTCTCTTCTCCTCCCACAGCCATGGCTCAGTTGTTTTTAGCATATCAGCCCTAGCTGCTTAAGATCAGAGACAGATTAAGGTCAGTTGAGGCCCCGGGCGCAGAAGAAAATATTGAGCTCCTTAAAAAAAGAGAGAGAGATAGGGAAAATAAAAATACATGTTAACAATATTTTTAAATATATAAAAAATATTATGTACTATTAATGTTAAAATTGCACATATGAAACCAAATTTGGTATCATTAGAAAAAGTGTAAAGTTGGGGTTTTGCAGGGCCCTTCAGAAGTCGGGGCCCAGGGTGCGTGCCCGGTGTGCCTGCCATTAAATCTACCTCTGCTTAAGAGGGCTTTGTGGAGCCCCTGTCTCAGGTGCTAAAAATAACTTGGTTAGAAGAATGACCCCAGATGAGCAAAGCATCAGCCCCAGACAGGGGTTGCCTGGTGGAACCCAATAGGGGCACATGTGGGCGTCTTTCTCTCTATTTCCCCTCCTCTCACTTGAAAAAGAAGAAAAAAAGAAGAATATAAAAGACAATAGAAGCAGACCACAAGTGACCCCATCAATAATAAAGATAGTACACAAGGACTTTCCAACAACTATAATTAATGTGTTTTCCCCAAAAAAAATTAAGGAGAGAGAGATGAATAATATAAGAGGAAAGATCGGTAATTTTATGTCTGCCACCATTTGCCTCACCTTTACTGGTGAGAAAAAGGGGAGAGAGAGATGGAGTAAATAAGGAAAAGAGAGGGAAAAAGAGGAAGAGGGAAGAAGAAATAGAAAAAGCAAGGACAGGAAAAAAAGAGAAGAATAAAGAAAAAAGACTGTGTGTTCTGTCTTATAGGGATGTTTTAAAGAATAGTAGATTATGACACCCCAAAATATGCTGCTTTGGTATATTGATTATTCTGAGCTGTAGGCAACTGAAAAACAGCAAATGCAGGGAAGGGTTTTCTCTGAACTCCTAATATTTGCCTAAAAATAAACCCTTCAAAAAGAACTCAGTTATTAGAAATCCCTTCTTCTGAAGTTTCATCAACCAGGGAAAACTGACTCATCACAGGAGAAGAAACTAGAAGTTGACACCACCCATGTACAAACTTTGCCACAACCACGGTACCTTCCGTCTGTTCTTCTAAGGGCCCATTGATTCTTCCTGAAAATGATTTATTCTCTCCTAAAACGCTTACCTACATTCTCTCTCCCTTTTCCCTATTAAGATATTACTTAAATCCTGAGTTTTAAGCCAACTTGGATACCTATTTATTTTTCCCTTGGGTATCTCCCATGTATATATGAGTTACACATATTAATAAACTTTGATTTCTTTTCCTGTTGTTTATTTATTTTTTTATTACAAGAATCTCAGTTAAGAACTCAGAACCATAGAGGGAAAATTATTTTTCCTTTCTTACAGTTTGGGATTTACACTGGGTAACCTCTATTTCCATCCTGTGTACTCTCTAACCTTCTCCATCTTGCTCTTTGACCTAGAGCTTGACCTCAGTGGAGGCCATCAGCTGAGCTCTGTTGAACTCTGGGTTGACTTCTACAGCTGGCATCACCTAGACGTCGTGGCTTCCCCTTAGCTTTGACGACTAAGAGGTTTCTGAGGGAGAGGGCATATCAACTCTTATTTTTCCTGATTGCTGCTTTCCTCCACTCAGTCCTTTTGGATGTTTTTTCTTAATCACACCCTGATTTCCTCTCATGAAATTTATAGTAATTTTAAAGTTAATTTAATCTTTAGATTAAAGATCGAGTGTTAGTTCTGATGGTAAGAAACTAAGTTGCAGCAACCAGTCAATTCCAGTGTGGTGATGGCTTCTTATTGTTGCAGCCCTAGCGTGTGTTACTTTCCCTTGTTAGTTTCCATAGCCCCTCCCCAGCATCACTGGGCATTATCCCCGCAAAGACAGATCTAGGTTATCTGCATCATGTAAGTCTTAAAAAAAAAAAAAAAGATAGGACTACTTTGCATACATGGGATAGTTATCTAGGACCTGTGAGATTACATTTTTAAACTTTTATTTAGGGATAGGGGTAAAACGTAAGTCTGATCAGGAGATTCCTCTCTTTTAACTCCTTCAATGAATCTATCCCTATTCTGGAAAGATTGAGTTTAAATTTCTTTCTTTTATATCAAGAACCACCATAGCCTGACCACTAGCTACCACTCTAGTCATATTTTGTAAAATGTTATATATCAGTTATACTAAACCATATTGAATTTCCTCCCTTCAGTGTCTCAGAACATATTATCATTCCCAAATAAAATATTTTAAATATCTCTCCTGCCTAAATAATTTTTTCCTGTCCATCAAAGTTTAACTCAATCTTTATTTGCTCGGAGAAGTCTTCACAGTCTGTTTCTTCCATCCACTCATACCCATGTAAATGATTATTATAGCATCTATTATACTGTCACTTTTCATTTATCATCTATATTTTCACTAGTTCTTTGAATTTAATAATTGCATCTTATTTGAATTATCTGTACTTATCACAGTAACTTTCATACAAGAATAGTTTAAGAAATGTTGAATCAATGAACACATGGGAAAAAGAGATTAGTATACTGTTTAAAACTCTGAATATATAAAAATAGACCAACCCTTCCGTCCAAATTTTATAAACAGAAATCAACTTCAAGGTTTCTGAACACTTCTTTCTCTTATTGTGCCAAGATTCCTTAGAAGTCAGGTACAAATATACTGTGTTCCAAACCACTGACTTATTCATGAAAAAATTCGGCCCTGAATTCTCACCTCTCTTTCTAACTATTGAATTAGGCTGACACCTTAAATGTAAACAAAAAATAATTGCCTTCTCTTTCTATCTTTTATAGCTTAGAGCTTTGCCATAGATAGAGCTTCCAGGAACAGAATCTGAGAATCTGAGATTTGGTTGACTAAAGAGTGTCTCATGAACACTAGTAAATGTGTACATCAAAAGCACAAAAACAAACCACTCTATAGAAAAGGAGGAGGTCTGACCTGTGGTGATGCAGTGGATCAAGCCTCGACCTGGAATGCTGAGGTCGCCGGTTCAAAACCCTTGGCTTGCCTGGTCAAGGCACATATGGGCGTTGATGCTTCCTGATCCTCCCCCCTTTCTCTATCTCTCTCTATTTCTCTCTCTGTCTCTCTTCTCTAAAATGAATGAATAAATAAAAATAATTAAAAAAAGAAAAGGAGGGAAAAAAGTAAGTTCACAGAAAAAACCCAAATTGTCAAGAAACCAATAAAAATAGAAAGTGAAATATTAATCAAGGGATTACATATTAAAAGTACAATGAGTTTTCACTTTATATCTACCAGATAGTTAAAAATTATTGAGTCCCTCAAGATTGTTTTACCTCTCTTTTGCCACTGATACATTTCGACTGTGACTTAAACATACCCCGATGTTCTCTTTCTCTCTTTTGCAATAAAGAATCCTTGTTTCCCTGAAATAATGCTGAACATCATTAGGCATCATCCTGACAAACACAGACATCAGAGAATTCATATTTGAGAGAAGCCTTACAAATGTGAAAAATGTGACAAATCTTTTTATTGCCATTGATGTCTTACTCAAAATGAGAGAATTCCTACTGGACAGAAGCCTTACAAATGTAAAGAACAAGGCAAAGCTTTTATTCAGCATTCACAACTCAATCGACAAATGAGAGTTCATACTAGAGAGAAAACTTAAAAATGAAGAGTGTAGAAACCCATCTAGCTGGACCTATGACCTCACTCAATAGCAGAGAATGCATACTGGGGTGAAAGTCTACATTCATGACACATAATGAAAGACCTTAGTCCAAAATACACACTTCAGTAACCCACACGGTATTCATACTGTCAAGTGACCTTAAAGATGTAAAAAAAAAATCTGAGGAAGTAATGAATCAAAATTAAATCTAAAATATCAATGAATATCAGTCAATATTCATTAGTCAATAGTTTTCAGATATTACTCTAAATCAGAATATTTATTATAGAGCATAATCCAAATTTTAAAAACTTAATAAGTTACTTTTTCATATACTTCAGAATATCAAGAGGATGGATGTATAGCTAGGTAAAATTACTGACAGTCTATACTTTTTTATTTTGATGATATTTGGATATTTTGAATATATATATTAATGTAATTTTACTCTTAGAAAATGCAATGGCTGTACTTAAAAATTATTTTATTTCAAAAGCTTTTGTTTTGTTTTTCTTATAGTCATCTTTTTAGATCAGAAAAATTTATAAAATATTTAAAATTATTATATCATATAGATACATATATTGATATACAATAAGTCTATGTCCTTCTTTAAATTAGCAGTTGCATTCATTCTTCATTTTTACTGAAGAATGATAACAAGCACTTGGTTATTTTCTCACTTACACCTTAAATTGCACCTCATTTGGCATAATGTTATTCCCAATAAATGCACGTTTATTGTTTATTTATTTGAAATGATGCATAGAACAAAAAAAAAATGTTTGGTTTTATAGGAAAATGTTTATATTGTGCACAAAGACAGTACAAATGGAATTAAGAATCTGAATTCAGATGTATACACCATCTGTAGTAGAACACATTTTTAGTATTATTTCAGGAGTCTTTAAATCTGAAAGATCCTCGGTGGGGGAATTTAGCTAATTAATAAACATCGGAAAGTTGAGTATGAATTGCATCTGTTATCATAATCACTATGAAGAGTAAATGGCAGTCACATAAGAGTACATTTGTCTACAATCAGTATGCTTAGAAAAAATGGAAACTGACCTTAAAAACCCAGCATTCACCTTTTCATGGAGGCCAGCATCAGCACTGGGTTTGTACTACTAGTTTTAGAAACGTGTAAAGCTTTTTTTCTATTCTCCTGCATCCATATTAACATCATAACACCTACCTTTGTCTTAATAACCCAACCTCTCAGCCTTATCTATTACAATGCTGACCTTTGCTCAACTAACCATGGTCTCTTGAAATTAAAAGGACAGTATTCTACAACACCACCAAATTAATAAATGTTAAAATGTAAAATGTCAAATGAGAAATAGGGTTATCTAAAGCTAGGGGTAGAGGAGAGACCAAGCTACAAATTTACAACAAAGGGCAACATTTTTAGAATTAGTTCATTTCTAATTTTTTTAGAATTAGCTAATTCACTGTCACAATGAATGACATAATGAAACAGAATAGCATTAGTACTTAAAGTGTTTCTCATAGTAATGACGTGAAATTCTTAGTTTCTGTAGGTCTTTGACTATTTAATATCTCTTAATAGGTAAATAACTTAATCTGGAATATAATTTCTCTTGTGTTCTTTAAGAAATTATGCTTCCTAAATTTTTGTGTATTTTAAATAACACTAAATCAATTATGGTTTTTCTTTTAATATAATAGTTTAAGTTGCTGACCACATCATGCAAGAATTTTTCATCAAATCTCCTTGGCTCTGAAGAAAATGGTTATAAATTCTGCCTTTCTGTTTGTATTAATAAAATAGTTATGAAATTAATGCATATTGTAAGCCAGATTATTTTACTTATGTTTATAATCTACAAATTAACTTCTTTCTCAAAATTTGTTTTTAAATTTATTTTTGATTTATTGGAATGACATAGTTGACCAAACCATACAGGTTTCAAGTGCACAATTCAATACAACACCATATACACATCACATTGTGCCAAATTAACTTCTTTTAAATTTATATTTTATAGATAAGAAATCTGCCTGTCAAAAAGATCACAAAACTTGCTCAAATTCATAAAAGTAGGTAGTAACAGTGTCATATTTAAAACCCAATTTCATTCCAGAATTTATACTCCTTTGACTATTTTTTACTACATTTACAAAATTAAGTGTACTCTCAAGCAGAGAGTAGTGTATAGTCAGTGGAACTACAATGGCATAATTTTTTCTTGCCATGTGAGAAAGTCTACATCAGATTCCATAAAGACTGAGAGGAAATTTGAAAAGTTTATACTATGACCCTTGGCACTAGAAACAGTCTGGTTATTAATTCATCATCACCATCAATAATTCTTCCTCTTCCCTTAATCTAGTGATAAGGTATTTAGTTAGCCAGAAATGTTACCAGTATAAGACACCAAATTTCATCCTTGTTATACTTGAGGAATCTCTTACAATTATCCCTTAAGAGAATTGTAGGGGAAAAACACTCTGAAAATAAAGAGGTATATATGGTTGAATATAGGTAGTTGTCTAGAGTGAAATCTTAAATTGTGTCTACTTTTTATAGCAAGTTGATTTTTGTTTTATTCTCTGTTTTTTTTTATTTTTATTATTTTGTATTTTACTTGGCCTTTTCCATGTCATTAAAAATAAAAATACAGTCTTGCAGCACTATGTGGGCTGCAAAATAAATGCATATAACTTTTAATCACCCTCTTACTGGCATTAGTTTCCTAATCCCTGGTGCACAGCTTTCTTCATTAGATGAACAGCTGTTTAACATGAAGTATTCATCAATGACCAGACTGTTCAGGAAAAGGACTCATAAAACAAAATATGGAAATTAATAGAAGGACATTGATTCTCTGTGCTATCCAAAGATAGGCCACACATTAAGCAATAAAGCACACATTGCTGCTCATGACGTTTCATTTCTGTAGAACTGGAGTTAGCAAAGCATAACCCACAGGCAGATGCATTAATCTTACAAACTATCTCGATAGGAAACCAGATGTTGACATCTTACTCTTTATTGCTACTCTGCTATGCCTGTTATAAAAATTGGTGTTTCCAATAAATTAAGCCAAAAGGAAACAAAGGAAATCAACTGGAACTTGGAGTTTTACACAAAACATGTTTATTTATTTTTTGGTTCATTGTATCTTAGTGCCAATTTTGACTTTCAATTTTTTTTTAGAGAGATTGAGGAAGGGAAAGAGAGAAAGAGAGAAACAGAAAAACATTGTTCTGTTGTTTCACATATTTATATATTCACTGGACTGGGGATTAATCTAACAACCTTGGAGTATTGGGACGATGCTCTAACCAACTGAGCTACTATCAGGGTTCTCAAAATTTTAATTCTAATATTTTAATATATATATGACAATAAAAGGCAGTGGTCCTAAAAATTTGCCTCTGTGTGATTGGCACTTCTTCATATTCTTTGGCACTAAGAAATGTAAAGTATAGAGAGGAACGAGGTAGGTCTTCAAAGAAAAGCGGTGCTTGAACATTCCCACAAGATGGCAACACTTTTCCCAGTCAGACGAGTACAAGATTGGAAGAGACATCCTTCCCAGAGGAGAAAAATTATATACACAGTGGCTTGATTAAACAGTACGTGTAGCAGAATGACAAATATTTCAATATGAGAGAAGGTTTGGGGATCTGAGGGATAAAACCCTGAAAATCTAAGCAGAGATAATAATAGAATGAAGGGGATAATTTTTTTCTGCTAACAACTGTGAAACTTATTCTGTCAAAGATGATCTTCAGCCAGGAATTGCATCAGCAAGAGTTACAAATCTGGATTCTGCAAGCAGTCTTCCTGGATTCACATGCTGGGTCTTTCCTACTAGCAGTGTGGTGCCGGGGAAATTACTCAACATCTCTTTTCAGTTGATCAGTTTTCTCATTTGCACATAAGAAAAATGCCACAAATGGTGGTTGTGAGAATAAAATTTATTGAATTAAAATATTTGAAGTTCTCTGAACAGTTTCTGGCCTGCGCAAGTGCTATATAAAATTTCGTTACTACGATAATTATTATTCTTTCTCATTTGAGTCACTCAGCATTCACTTTATTTTTTTTAACTATTTTTCTTTATTTATTTGTTTTAGAGAGGAGAGAGAGAAAGAGAGAAAAGGGGAGAGGTAGGAAGCACCAACTCCCATACGCGCCTTGACCAGGCAAGCCCAGGGTTTCAAACCGGCAACCTCAGCATTCCAGTTCAACGCTTTGTCCACTGTGCCACCACAGGTCAGGCCAGCATTCACTTTACTAACCCTTTCCGCATGAATGGTACTGTAACACTCAACCATTAAGGATAAAAAGATGAGCAAGATAAATGCATGCCCTTCACATATTTATGTTTCAGATACAAAGCTGTGCAGTGAGAACTGCTAGAATGCAGGCAGATACTAGCAGCTGGCTGCCGGGGCCGACACAGAACTCGTTCTTCCTGGCGGAGAAGCAAGGTTTCCCCTTCTCTGAATCTCACAAACGGATACACTTTCCCAGGCAGAGAAGTGTCATGGTCTCCTAGAAGAACTTGTCTTGGATGTTGTGCAAACCGTCACGTGGCTCCTGTTCAGAGTGTATGGAGAAACCATCACAAATATAAACAGGGAGGCAGATGCCAAACCATTAAGGGTTTTGAATGCCCAGAAAGTAAGGTGATACTTATTTTTAAGCTTCGATACTTTTTAAGACTTTTAGTAAGGCTATTCGCTGCTTCAGGCATGATCATTATTATTTTTAATAATTAAGGGATATATTTATAATTCAAGTGAAATTGCAGTATATTTTCTTGATCGTGTGTGTATTTTGTTAAGATTGTCTAAGGAGAATTATTCAAATGATAACACTATATCTTTGTCGTTCTTAAAAAGAATCACCTTCTTTGTTTAATTTTAATTTTTTACAAAAAAAGAAAGAAAAAAAGGACTAAAAAGGAGGAAGAAAAAGAGAAAGGAAATGAAAAAGGATATAAGGAGAGAGGTAATAAGCAAGGAAAAAGGATAAAAGAAAGGAAAGAAAAATAAGTTCCACAATTAAAGATTAAGAAAATTTGAAATTATAGAATAAAACTTCCTGGGCATAGCTGAAGTTAAAAAAAAATAAATATTCACTTGCAAAATTTGCACAGTGCAATCTTTTAGTGCAATCAGCGAGATACCAAAAGATGTTTCCAAAACAGTAGTTGTTTCGCTTGGGATTTTTTTTTTTTGCATATTTTTAAAGATTTTATTTATTCATTTTAGAGATAAAAGAGAGAGCAAGAGAGAAGGGGGGAGGAGCAGGAAGCATCAACTCCCATATGTGCCTTGACCAGGTAAGCGAAGGTTTTAAACTGGTTATCTCAGCATTTCCAGGTCAATGCTTTATCCACTGTGCTACCACAGGTCAGGCCATCCCAGTAGTTCTTTAATACAATAAATTCCCTGGTTTAATTTCTCTTTCTATAAGAAAAACCCTTGATGTACATATGTAATATAAGAATAATATATTTTTTCACCTGTAACTCTCTCACTTGAGAATGCATAGCTGAATTTACTACTCAGCCACTAAAGCAGCTAAAATGGACATTTTAGTACATTAAAAATAACAGCCAAACTGATGAGAGTGCTGTCCAGTTCCATCACCATGGCCCTCATTCAAAAGATCACACCCACCTCATTAAACTACCATTTCTTTGCTGTAGTCTCCCACTTCTTGCAAAGCTTTTTCCTCTCCTCCTCCTTATCCTCCTTCATTAATAACCTCTTCAGATGATTTTGTGTAACCCTTAACAGGATATGTCAGAATGGGAGCGTTGAAGTGCAACTGTGCAGTGTTTCTAAAGAGGACTCATCTGACACAGCTAATCAAGACTTTGGTCCACAGGCTCAGCGACATTTTAAACCTGTCATTGGACAGAAAGGAAATACTCGGCTGAAAAGCTGGTTAAAATTATAGTGCATGGTTGGTGGTTGATAAGAGAGTGTTGGCTCTTTTTTTCTAAACAAAAGCTTTGTTTCTAAGGTTGCAAACTGTTACTGAAGCACATGAACTGCCTTCCTATCTTGTAAAACTTTGCTTAAGTATCCAAATCAACTGACCAACCCAGAGGCGTTTGTCTAACTATGGATGAAGCAATCTGTAAAACTTAAGCAGCAAGCAACACCACAGCAATCCAATAATGTAGAATTCATCAAGAAAATTTGTCTGGGAAAACACAGAAGCTGTATCTGGGATTCATTCTCTCATGTATACCAAGAGGCATAGAATATAGACACAGAATTAAAATGACAGAAGAAATAGATCTAATCTTTTTTATAACTCCTGAGTGGTTCAGCTTTGTAGCCATGTCCTGGGACCCAATTACATTGGATCATTTACCAATATGATTTAAAACCATGCTGATAGTACTCTTATCTACTACTGAAAAATGTTTGTTCTGCTAGTAAACATCATTATTTCATGTTGTAAAACAATAATAATTGTCATGTTTTTAATTATAAATTAAATTAGTAGTGGGGAAAAATCAAATATTCAGGGGATTTCTTTGTTTGTTTGATACTTGTGACAGTTGTTTGTTATTATGGTTCACAGATTACAATGCCAGCCCTCCTTGGGAAACTTCTTAATTCCTTCTGGGAGGAATGCTTGTGATTTGTACATCTGTCATCAGAAATGAAGAATGAAGGCTGATATTGTCGGCCAGGATCACATTACTAGGCTTCCTTCAAATGGTGTAATTAAAAGAAAAAAACTAATGTCATTTATGCTAGTAATACTTGTGAATTCTACATCAGAATGTATTTATTAAATTAGAGTCTATTCAAAAAATGTTCTAAACATGATCATTATATGTATATTACCCAATCTTTTTTTTTTTTTTTTTGTATTTTTCTGAAGTTAGAAACGGGGAGGCAGTCAGACAGACTCCTGCATGCGCCTGACCGGGATCCACCTGGCACACCCACCAGGGGGCGATGCTCTGCCCATCTGGGGCATCGCTCTGTTGCAACCAGAGCCATTCTAGCGCCTGAGGCAGAGGCCACAGAGCCATCCTCAACGCCCGGGCCAACTTTGCTCCAATGGAGCCTTGGCTGCGGGAGGGGAGGAAAGAGATAGAGAGGAAGGAGAGGGGGAGGGGTGGAGAAGCAGATGGGCACTTCTCCTGTGTGCCCTGGCCGGGAATCGAACCTGGGACTTCTGCACGCCAGGCTGAGCCAACCAGCCAGGGCTTGTATATTACCCAATCTAAAAAATGTTTTGTTTTGTTTTTTTAAAAAATAGTTTTACTGTTCAAAAAAAGCACAGGTTACCATTACTAAGAACTCACAGAGTTACAGAGTTCAACCAGTAGCTTCACCTGCTGGAAGTACAGCCAGTGACAGTACCTGACCGGAAGTAACTGCAGAACCAACAACCTAAGTGTCTGTCAACAGATGAATGAGTAAAATAAAATACATGCAACAAAAATTATTCAACCATAAAAAAGAAGGGAATTCTGCCATTAGCAACAACATGGATAAACCTTATGGGCATTTTGCTAAGTGAAATAAGTCAGTCATAGAAAGATGAATATTGTATGTTTTCACTGAACTGTGTGAATCTAACAAAAAAAAAACAACTTAAAGGAACAGAGTAGATTGGTGGTGGCCAAGGGCAGGGGGAAACATATTTAGATGGTCACAGTGTACGAATTTCCAATTATACAGTAAATAAGTACTGGAGACCTAATGTACTTCATGGCAAGTATAGGTTAAAAACTGTATTGTATACTTGAAAGTCGCTAAGAGAGTAAATCTTTAAAGTTCTTACCACACACACACACACAAAATGACACACAAGATAATAACATTGTGAGTTATGGGATATGTTAACTAACTTATTGTAATCATTTTACAAAACACACATATATCAAATCATTACACTGTACACCTTAAATTTATACAATGTGATACATCAATTATATCTCAAAGTGGGAAAAACTTTTTTTGAACAAACAATATTTTAAAAATATAAGTGGTTGATACCTAAGAACAAATGCATAAAATACTGACTATAATTCAATGAGCTTTAAAGACATTGTTAACCATTACACTCTTTAAGATCTTAGTGAAAGGTTTTTTTTGAAACTTCACAAACAAAAATATACAAACTTTCAGGTAAACATTGGCACCTCAGTGATTTAGAATAGTTTTTGTGGCCAAAGTTCTTAAACATTAACTGGAAAGGGTCTTTAATGTTAGATTCATCTGGCTATTGAATCCTGATATTTATCAGATACTAGCTGTACCAGGCCATGCATTGCTGTGGCTCAGTCTGTTTAAATGGAAAAGAAAGAAAAGAGAAAGCGCCCGTTTCTAATATGTTTAATTTCACAATGCTTATGGGTATACAATATTTTTTGATGTTCCATTGTCTGTGCAGATATATAAATTGTCTGGTTTGCTGAGTCTAGAACATGCAACATATAATTGTCCATGTGAGAAGCAATCTGTGTGTAGATCTAAATCGCACAATTTTAAAGATTGGCCTTGAGCTTTGTTGACGGTGATTGCAAACGCCATTTGAATTGGGAATTGCAATCTCTTAAATTAAAATGGCATATCTGTTGGAATCATAGGAATGCGAGGAATGAGGACATCTTCACCTTTGCAAGGTCCTGTCAAGATTGTTGCTTCTACAACGTTGCTCATTAATTTTTTACAGCACACAGACCCAAACACTTCATGTTTTACCATGAAATCCATCAGTGATTTCAGTTTCTGTCTGAAAACATGTGCTGTGATGTCATGCCTATCCACCAGCGATTGGCCAGGAAGTAAGAGCTGTTGTATATCGTCCCAAGCTGGATTGTATGTGAATGTAATGAATAGGTCTGGACGCCTGTAGTGACAAACATATGCAATTGCATCTTGAGCATAGTCATGTATATGATGTGTACTGCCTATATATGAAGATGGCAAAATCGTTAGTCTTCCAGCGTTAGTTGTATTACCATCATTTACAACTGCATCTTGCAAATGAACGTATTCTTTAGAGCGAAGCTTGGTCTGATTCAAACGGATGAATATCAAACATTCTGTTTCAATTTTTGCATACATATCTACAATGTATTAGTGAAATAATTGACGGCATTTCAAAATCTGATTGTCTTCATTCTCTCGAATCATTAATCGGTATGAATAATCATTGCGTTACATTTCATATTTGTTTTTTCACCACTGACTGGATTTATCATCTTAACATTGAAGTGATATCTATCTGCACCATACCAAAAAAATGATTGGATATTGCAGGGCATCATAGCATCAATGAGTTTCTGCAACTTTTGCCAATTGATTGTTTCTCCAATGAAGAACAATATCTCTAAGTTGGAATTGATCTACAACTATAACAATTGCCACTTCATCTATAGTGGGAGCATTGGATCTTCGCACATGTTCTCCAGCAGCCGTTTTGTCAGCATGAATAACAATCTTGTGTGTATCAGATGGCATCATGTCAATTGCTGAAAAAATGCGCTAAATAGTTTTTTTCGTGAAGAAGCTCTTGAAGTTGGGAAACAATGGACCTTTTTATGCTGGTAGAAATTCCACAGTGTGCATTCAATTCATCATTGCCATCACCAATGAAATACATTTGTAGGAATTTATGTTGACCATCTGAGAATGGAAGCAGGGAGCTGGCTTTATGATAAATCTATCCTTTCACTTTGAAAGTTGGCATGAATTGAGCTGTACGATTTCTGCGCCGAACGACGTCATTTGGAAGCATGAGTTCTATTTCCTGATGTTAGGTAGGAAATGCTTTGATTCGGTGGTATATCCGGCAAGCAAAGTTTTTAATGGCTCTGGTGGTTCTCCAAGTTGAGGCAATTTAATTTCTCTGGTGGCACAACACATTCCTTTCATTTCTCCATTAAATTTCAGAGCCCTGCAATAAGGACACACTTCAGTCATAGTGCCAATGAGAACATGCCGGCTCAAACTGTTATCATCATCTGGGTTGTACCAGAATGCAAGGCGATTGTAATAGCATGATTGCTGAGCATGGAGTTGTGTTTGATGCTGATCTGCTGTTTCTCGTTGATGTCTTTCAGCCACTCTCAGCCTGTCACGTTCATTCTGTTGAGAATGAAGCAGATCTGAAGCTGCAGAACGTGATCGCCGTGTTCACAACCATGCATCCTCAAGTCTGGCTGCACATAAATGGATCATAAATTGGAAACATTGAAATGGAATCGTAAAATATTTAGTTTAGCATGTGTTGCTTTTACACCCAACAGATGGCGCTGTTTTTCAAAAAAGCATGTTTTTACCTGTCACAGGTGTGACATCTATATCTATATAATAGTGGTATATAAAAAAAAGCGCATATTCAAATGCAACATTGTATCAAAATTTCAAAGCAATCAGTGAAGAATTTTTGGAGATTTAAGATTTTGACCAAATGAACACTTACATTTTTATTTATATAGATAAGATTCTGGTTAGTTTTCTGAACATTATCAACTCTTTTGCTTGTCGGGCACATCATTATACAAGGAGAATTGCTAGGGTTGTATGAGCTGACTGCTGCTCATTTAGAAGAAGGGGATGGGACAAGTTCTGGACACATTTCTGCAAAACTTATGCTTTTTCTTTGTTTCCAATCAGTTTGTAAAAATGTATATGCTCATCAATTCCTTCAAATAGTCTTGAAATAATTGTTATGCATTTAAACAGAGCCAATTTTAGAACATTTGGGGGAAAACAGGAATTTGCTCACATCTTTGATAGGTTGCCAACTGAATTTAAAAGAGCATAACACACAAAAAAGAGTAGACTAATATATAAAAGCATTTCTGTAGTACTGAAATTATTTTAAATTGATTTAGATATTTTATTTAGGGAACAGCTCTATTATTTTAAATTTTCTTTTTACCTCTTTGTAAATGAGGAAAATAAAGGAAGGTTGCTAGATATTTTTCCTCCTAGTAAAGACAGTTAAGATCCATAACCAATGTTTGGTGCACATATACCCAGTTATTACAGTAAGGAAAGTGTCCCCATTGTACCTATAAGTGCATAGAAGAAACAACTATATTCCCTTCAGCTGTAAGAAAAACATGTCTCTGTCTTAGTTCAGGCTGCCATAACAGCATACCATAGATTAGATGGCTATACAACAGAAATTTATTTCTTAACATTTTTGAGACTGACAGTCCAAGAACAACTCACCAGAGAGTTAATGTAAGGTAAGTGTCTGCTTTCCGGTTCATAGATGGCCAACTTCTCATGGTCACCTCACATAACATAAGGGATGAAGGGGCCTCTGGCGTCCCTTTTGTAAGGCACTGATCCCCTCTATGAGGGCTACATACTCATGACCTAATCACTTCCCAATAGCCTCATCTTCAAATACCATCATATTGAGGACTAGGTTTCAATATATGAAATTTGGGGCAACATTGACATTCATTCTATAGCAGTCTCTAACTCTAGAACACAGCATGGTCATAATAGACATAAGAATGTTTTTAAATAAGCACAACAGAATCTCTATGTCAATTATTCTTAGAAAATTGTGGGGTGAGGAAAAAGGGGAGTGTGCTCTTATTACACATCCAGTTATTGAAGCAATGCCTATATAACACTAGGCAGGGCTATTTTAATGGCATTTCATCCTCTTATCCATTCATTCATTTACTCATTCTTTTATTTGTTAAAAATAAAAATCTGCTTCATTCTCAAAATTATTATCTAATAATCTAAGAAACACATTATGCTGTTAACTATTAAAATTTAATATAATCACAATAAATTTTAAAAGTGTTCTTTTTATTCCTTTCCTTATAGCTTCAAGCTGAATTCCATGTACTTCAGATAGAATATGAACTTAAAGAATCTTTAAGTAAGTCTCTGAATGATTTACCTACATGTAGAAATAAAATAGAAAAACCAAAACTAAAACAGAATCTATTAAAGATAGAGCTAGTTTAACTAATTTTTCCAGATTATTTATTTGCTTCACTTAGTTGCCTGTGAGACGGTAATACCAAAATTATATTTTTAAGTAACAAATCTCTGTTCACCAAAAAATATAAAATGTCCACAGAGTAAAACAATTCAATGTCCCAGCTAATAGTCATGGTTTCTAAAGGTGATGTGTTTAATGCAATATGAAATTAAAGGCATTCATTTAACTATATGCATATCATAGGATTAGGTATAATGGTAGGTACAAAGATAAATAAAGTATAATCTATTCAACTGGAACATGTATTTAATAGACCATCTTTTCAAATTGGAATACCTGAAGCCCTTTTTAAAAAATCACATATTTCTGAGAACATGTCCATGGACCCTCAGTTTTCCAGATATGCTAAATTGAGAGAAACTAAAGCCTTCTAGCATGGGAAAGCAGTGCAATATAGTAGGAAAGACTAGAGTTCTGGCCTAGGCTATGCTAATTATTGTTAAAGTATCCAAGGGTAATTCTGAACCTCAATAGTCATGTAAGTAAAATAGGACTACTAATATCTACCAAATACAACTCTCAGATGTTTATTTCACAAGGCAACTCTGTGTAGAAATTATCATATTCATTTAACAAATGTAAAAACTTAGGCACCGAGTATTTAAATGGTATACACAGTTACACAAATAGTAAGTGAAAAAAAATGTGGTTTCTTGACAATAAATAATTAAAGTACTTCAATTTTTCTTAAACCATAAAGTGATATGCTAGTGAAAAGTATTGTTTTATTATTATTATTATTTTATTCCTATTCTTGCTGTTGTTGGTATTCCATTTTCGAAAAAGACCCATATTTACTTTCTTTTATGAAAAAGTTTCCATGCTACTCACTCTGTGCTGGGCTAAGCTGCTATAACAAAAGATCCCAAAATACACTGACTAAAGATAGTTTATTTTACTCTCATGTGACAGTTCAGAGGTACATAACCCAAAGCTATCAGAACAGATCTGCCATCTTCAATGAGTAGCCTCCATCTCAGGCTCAAGTTTCCTCTATCTCTCAGCCAAAGGAATAGAGAAAGAGAGTATGTGGCCAATTTTTTTAAGAGTAAAACTGAAGAGTGTCAAATATGATTTCTGTGTATGTCTCATTGATAAAATTGGTAAATGTTGTACCAGAGCAAGGTACAACAGACACTAGAGAATATAATCTTTTCCAAGATGGCCTTTGTCAAGGTGGATAAAACCCTCACAGTGAAATAAAGGAGCAATGGACATTAGACCACATCCAGCGTTCTGCCAAATTCACCATTCAATGGAGATGTAATTAATAAGTGCCTGCTAGTTGTACATATAGTACTAAATTCTATGAAACCTGTGAAATGTTACAGCAATAAACTACTGTAGATGTTGCTTTGTTTGGCAAGAATTCCTTTTTTTTTTTTTTTTTTTTTTTTTACAGAGAGAGGGATAGACAGGGACAGACAGGAACGGAGAGATGAGAAGCATCAATCATTCATTTTTCCTTGCATGTTGCAACACCTTAGTTGTTTATTGATTGCTTTTTCATATGTGCCTTGACCATGGGCCTTCAGCAGACCGAGTAACTCCTTCCTTGAGCCAGCGACCTTGGGTCCAAGCTGGTGAGCTTTGCTCAAACCAGATGAGCCCGTACTCAAGTTGGCAACCTTGGGGTCTCGAACCTGGTTCCTCCGCATCCCAGGCCAATGCTCTATCCACTGCGCCACGGCCTGGTCAGGTGAATTCCACTTTTAATATTAAGAAATCAGTGCTATTTTGGCCCATTGTAAGCTAATATAAAAGAGTAATAAAGTGAAAAACTCAGGCATATTTTATGAATACTATTAAACAAATGTTGGTCATTCTCTACAATGAACAGAAGATCCTAATGAGTGGTGAACGTTTATTGAAATTTTATTGAGGTCTTCTGGGATAAATTAATGTACTTAAACATAGGCTCCCGCTGTGTTCCATAGGTCCACACTGATCACATGTCTCTAAAGCCAGGGATCAGCCATGAGCTTTTCAGTAGGATGCAGGATGTGCTGGCTTTCCCTGGCTCTACTTCCTTCACACTATCAGGCAGGCATGGATGCCTATCTGAGCAAACTGCTTCCAAAGCTCTCATGACCTACTGTTAATCTTATTAGCTAAATCTCATCTCGAGAAAGTATTGTTTCTGGAGGGTATAGAAATCTGAAAGATTGTAGAATTTTATAAGATTTGTGCCAATGTATAGGTCATATGATGCTGTTGGGAATTTTAGAATATGTTATGATATTTATTCACATATGAAAGAATTCAGTGCCACTTTCACTGCTCAGTGCAAAAGACCATTTTCTGGCCTCTTCATGTCTTATACCAAAGTAAATTCCATGAGTACAACCTTTGACTTCTTTTAAAAGTCTAAGTTAAAAAGGCAAACAAGTTAAAACATTTTCCCCCTTATTTTAGAACATTATCTCTGTCCTATCTCAAGTTATTTCTGATATTTGTGCCAAAGAATAGACCAAAAGTAATCTAACAATTTTTGTTGCATGCTAAAGGGAGTTTCCACAGCACCTTATAAGTTGGTCAACATTTCTAAGATGCTGTCATCACAAAACCAGCAAAAATATTTTTTTCCAGCTTAGGCATATAGTTAACACTGTCAAATCCTCTTCTCTCCTGAAAATGATTAGGAGGGAGAGAGGGATAGATGCAATTTCGTAGTTTCCTGATAAACTGCTTCCAAATTTTTCTTTTGTAATACCTACAAGCCCCATGCTTTCATAATACCTACAATTATGAAAACACAGGCTTCCATTGGTGACTTTATAATAACCAAAACAAATAGTCACTTATCAATTTTTATGTTCCTTAATATATCATGGCTTTTGCAATGTTAAATTTCTACTGCATGTAAGTACATTCACATGTAGGTTAATATTCATTTATTGTTTTATATCTTCTTATCTCTAGTTCCCAATTACATTCTACTTAGCTCCGACAGGCAAATGTTCTAAAGTATTTGATATGTTTCATTGAATGTGTATGTGCCCTTTTAAAATCAGTAATTTGACACACTTGTTATGTTTTTAATTTACTTAACTAATATTGTGTTAGAGACCTTACTCTGTATTTTTTTTAATCACCACTAAGTATTTCAGATCCAAACATGACTTTCTTTTCACTATTACATGGCACTCCACAGAATAACCATTGGTTTTTGCAAGGTTGCACTCCAATAAAGACCATCACCTGAACTCTAGTGACTTATAGATTAAAAAACAAAAACAAACTTAATTTTTATTTGCATCACATTTTGTCTATGTCTTTGCTCTACATTTTCTTCCCTTTGGGATCTATGTGATGGAAGAGCCCCTATCTACAATAGAGCCACTCTTTTTTTTTTTTTTTCAGAGACAGAGAGAGAGTTAGAGAGAGGGATAGACAGGGACAGACAGAAAGGAACGGAGAGAGATGAGAAGCATCAATCATTAGTTTTTCATTGCAATACTTTAGTTGTTCATTGATTGCTTTCTCATATGTGCCTTGACCGTGGGGCTACAGCAGACCGAGTAACCCTTTGCTCGAGCCAGCGACCTTGGGTCCAAGCTGGTGAGCTTTGCTCAAACCAGATGAGCCTGTGTTTAAGCTGGCAACCTTGGGGTCTCGAACCTGGGTCCTCCGCATCCCAGTCTGATGCCCTATCCACTGTGCCACTGCCTGGTTAAGCAATAGAGCCTCTCTTGTGACAGAAGAAAAGAGACACAGAAGACCCATGGCATAGTCTTTAAACTTCCACTTAGAAAAGCTACATGTCATTCCCACACATACTTCAATGGTCAAGGTAAGTCACATTTCTTATATGACAAGGATTAAATGAGAAATATAGTTATTTTTCACAGGGTGGGCCCAATAAGGAGAATCTTTTAAGGAGTACAGTGGATATTTTAACAGTAATACACCTGCCACATATGCTATGTACTTGTCACACTATCCATTTCCTCAAATGTTAGCATTAGTTTGTCTCTAACTCCTCACCTATATGAATGAAAATTTGATAAATATCCTCCACTTATGCCATCAGTACCAAACAAATATTTTTCTGAAATCTTAAATCAGAAGTGAAATTACTGAATTATAAACAAATATTGGAATTGAGCAAAAACAGATTACTCTGCAAGACAGCTTCAAAAGTCTATCCTTTCTATAGCAGTACATAAAAGCACCTGAGTTTTTATATGATAATCATCCCTAGTCATTATCCATTTTTATAATTTTTGAAAAAATGATGGATAATGAATAATAGTTTTAACAGATATTTTTCCCATTCCAAGTGATTTTAAGTACCTACTCATGTAGCTAATTCTAACCTATGTTTTTTTTTGTTCTTTTGTTCATCATCCATATCCCAATGTCTCTATAAATAGTTTTGTTGTTTCCCAAAATGTTATCCTTGAGACTTTTTGTTTTATTTGTTGAATATCTGTAGAGGCTCTCATTTTACTCCTCCATCATCAACAGCCACTTACACAAAAATAGCTCTCACATTTATTTCTTCATTGCACTACCAACTGTTATCAGTCACCTCACTCTTAGTCTGTTGAATACTAAGGTCATCTTACTAGGTCTCCACTAGCTCTCCGATTATAATCTGCCCTGACTGGGCCTTCTGTCATATATACAACTTTCATTCAATATAGAAGGCTGTTGTACACACCTAACTTTATGGGTTGGTGGGTGAGATAACATCTAGTTTTTTGTTTTGTTTTTTGAGCAGCTCAGATGACATGATAACTTTATGGACCATGGTTAAGCATTCAGCCTCTGCTGAGGCTTAGTAGCAAGCCAAATGCTCTTTCCCAAAGGGGGAGTGGTTATCCACAAAGGATGGCAGGCTTTTGCCCCAAAATTCTAAGGGTCTGTGCTGTGATTCATGTACAGGGATCTGTCAAGACTTCTAAACAGCATTCCTATCTGCCATTGATACTTTGGAACCATTGGATCTGCTAGATCACATGGCCCAAGTGGAAAAACAGTATGCATAGCATACTGGATCTGTTATAGATCCCTTCCATTGAGAGGGAAGGGGAAGGGTGGGCTTTACTCAGAACTAGTAGCTTTATGGATCATCAGATAAACAGAGCATAGTAATATAGTAACATACCCAGATGAGGAAGATGCTGCCTAAAAAATCCCAAGGTCCATTAGATCATTAGACATTGTGCCTCTTTGTGGTTGTAGGAGGGAACGGATGCAACAAATTATTCTTTACCTTAGAAAGGGTATCTTGACATGCCCCATACACTGGATCCCTAGATATCTTACTGAGGTATAAGGCTCCTGAAATATTGTAAGTTTTATTTCCCACCCACCCCCACAGGCAAATATCTTACCAATAAGTTTAGGGTAGTTGCTATTTCTTTACTAAGTTCAGTGTAATGAACCAATGCAATACCTTGTGGAAAGGAAGGGCAATCTAGATTCCTGTGAACTAGGTTTTAAAATAGGATTGGAGAACTGATGCTGTGGACTGAATTTTGTGCCCTGTAACTTACATTGAAGCCCTAACCTCCAATATGGTTGTAATTAAAGATAGGATCTTTAAGGAGGTACTTAAAATTAAATAATGTCATAAAGTTGGAGTTCATATCCAATAGGACTAGTGTCTTTATTTAAACAAGATAGACTGTGCTGGCTGGTTAGCTCATTTGGTTAAGAGCATCATCTTGAAATGACAAGTTTGCGGGTTTGATTAACAGTCAGGCCACACATGGGAAGCAACCAAAGAATGCACGACTGAGTGGAACAGCAAATGAATGCTTCCCTTCCCTCTCCCCAATCTCTCCCTTCTTCTCTCTGTCTCTCTAAAAATGAATAAAAATTGGGCTCTGGTCAGACAGCTCAGTTGTTTGTGGTACCATTCCAGAGTGCAATGGTTGCCGGTTTAATTCCCCGTTCAGGGCACAGAAAGAAGTAGATCGATGTTCCTGTTTCTCTTTTTCTCTTTCTTTCTCTATCTCTCTCTCTCTTTAAAAGACCATGGTTAAGCATTCAGCCTCTCTCTTTAAAAGAGAGAGAGAGAGAGAGAGAGGGAATACCAAGAATTGCACATGCTCTGGGGAACAGCCATGTGAGGACACAGGGAAAAGGTAATCATTTATAAACCAAGGAGAGTTGTCCTGAAGAACAACCCAATTGCTTACACTTTGACTTTTGCCTCTGGAACTGTGAGAAAATAAATTTCTGTTGCTTAAGGCATACAGTCTATGGTATATTTATAATGTCAACCCCAGAAAACTAATATATTATAGTTGATATACCCCTGAGGTAAGATGGTGAAGGCATGTTGCTGGCCCTGCAGTCTGAAAACTGCTTCTGGTGGTCTTTATTAGCATGGTGGGGGAAAAGCATTTGCCAGATCAATAGCTGCATATCAGTTACCAGGGGATGTATAAATTTGCACAAACAACAAAACTCTATCTGGTATAAAAATTGGACTCATCACCTGATTAACCTTGTGATAATTCACTGGTGATTCTCCAAGGTCCCTCTGTGTTCTTCACAAACCAAATAGGCAACTGCTTTAATGGGGACGTAGTCGGAATTACTACTCCTGCATCTTTCAAGTCTATAATGGGGGCACTAAAGTTTGCAATCTCTCCAAGAATGAAGTATTGTTTTTTGTTTTCCAAGGTAGAAGCAGTTCTAATGGCTTCTACTTGCCATTTCTGAGCAAAGTAGTTCTTATTCCACTGGCAATGGAATCAATGTGGGGATTCTGCCAGCTATTGAGTATATCTAACTTAATTATTTATTTTTGAACTGGAGAAATGATCACAGGATGTGGTTGGGGACCCAGTGAGCCCACTACGAAGCAGACTTGAGCTAAAACTTCATTGATCACCTGACCATCATAATCCCCTTCTCTAACTGGTAAACAGTGACATTTTTATTTCCCTGGAGCTAGTATCAGTTCTGAACAAGTGTCTTAAAATTTCTGATAATGTCTGATTACACTGGGAAACAAAATTTTTGTTGCATCCACAAACACTTGTTCTTACCTAATTAGAGTGTGCTGATCTCAAATGTGACATTAGTTTTTCTCTGTAAGCTACAGGTTTTTTGCAATTTAAGATTTTTAGGTTTTCATTTTATTGTAAAATTTTCAACGTTTAGTTTAACATAATGAAATAGAATGTCTTCTTGGGCATAATCTTTGTGAAAAGATAATAATTTATATAATGCAGTAAATACACTCATATACTAAAAGATATAATTGCATCAGAATTTGTCTACAATTTCAAAATAGAACATATTAAAACACTTATTTTAATCATAAAATTTGCACAAAACTTATTTAAATTCTATTTAGTCAAAAATTTGGATTTGTTGCTCTTGCGTTTGTGTACTTGTTGAGGACAATCTTGTTTGATGTTCCAGCAGCAGTCTGCTCATCACTAACAGCTCCAAGATTTTCGGGAAACTTATCAAGGTGACTGTTCAGGAAGTGAATCTTAACACTCATGTTACATCCAATGTTGCAGAAAGCCAACAGCATCCTTTGAACCAGAAGTTCATAGTTTTCTGCTTTTTTGTTGCCAGGGAAGTTTTCTGTAACTGCCATAAAAGATTGCCAAGCTGCTTTCTTCTCCTTATTCATCTTCCTGGCAAATTCTTCATCACGTATGAGGTTTCGAATTTGAGGTCCATCGAATACACCTGCTTTTATCTTCTTGAAAGACAAGGCAGGAAAAGCAGAAATAATATCTTGAAAGCATTCACTTACTCTATTCAGAGCCTGAACAACTACTTCATTAAGCCAATTTTGATGTGAAATGGGGGAAAAATGATTCTGTCTCAATTAACTACAGGTTCATTCACAATATTTTGCATCCCTACTTCCAGAGCTTCACGTTTCAGCCACTCCTTCTGTGTCCAGTGTTTCTCCCAAGCTTGGCTGTCCCACAAACACAGAAAGCAAGGATACTTTGTGAAACTTCTCTGTTGTCCTAGCAGGAAATTTACCATTTTAAGATCCACTCAAATGATCTAGTTATGCTCCGCATACTTCAGAAAGTTGAGGACAATTATTATGTCATTATAATCTTCTCACAGATGAGTTGAATAACCAATTGAAACTGCTGCATAAACATTACCATTGTGTAGGAGAACACATTTCAGACTCCATTTGGAGCTGTCAGGAAATAGCCGCCATTCTGTTGGACTGTAACTGGTAACACCTAGCTGGCTGAGAAGACTACTGATATCATGACAGTAAACAAAGTGTTTGTCTTCGGGAAAAAAAAGCCACAAAAATTTATTCACGTTTCTTGAAATGGGATACTTTAGCTGACCAGTGAAGTATATACATTCTTTTCTTGAAGCCTGAGGGTAATAACTCAGCTGCTTTCTTTGATTGGCCCAAATCTCTTACTAATTCATTCAATTTGGGTTGGCTAAACTGCTGAGGGGTTAATGTCTGCTTGGCATCAAAAGAAGACCCTTCAGATTCTACAACCATTTCCTCATGCATCTTATCAAAATACACTTGATCACCATATTCACTTTCTTCGTCCTTAGAAGAAATAAAACCATTGAAAACTGGAACCGGGACTGTCTCAGAGTGTGGGATAGGTCGTATTGCTGAAAGGAATATTAGGATATGCGATCATATGCCATTTTTTCTTGCTGATGCCCTTTGTATGGATCAGACAGAAATAACAGTCACTGCTGTAGTCCTTAGGTTCACTCCAAACCATGGGAATACCAAAAGGCATTCCTTTGCATTTTCCTTTTGTCCAGTCACCAAGCATTTCCTCACAATTACAACACACAATTTGAGGAGCCCAATTCTTGTCTTGTTCGCCAAGGGGAACTTGAAAATTGGCAATATATGCACGTGTCACAAATAATAAAATATTGTGCCTTTGATGTTAAAGTGTGTAAACACCACATATATAACAGAAGGTGTCAGGACTATTCTTACATTTACGCCTACTCGAAGAAGCCATTATTCAATCTTAAAACAAAATAAGAAGGTGTTTTTATCAGATAATAATTTTTTACATTTAAAAACAACTACAATTATGTAAAAGTGATGTTTGTAAAACATTAATTACCTTGTGATTATGTTCAATCCAAGAGTCATTACCCTTTAACTCCAATTTAAAAACCAATGCATGCCATTAACTGTATCAAAAAGAAATTAAAATTGCATAAAAACTAGAGCATGCACCTAAAAACAGATTTCATATTTGGAATCAGTGATGCAGAAATATGTAGAAGAAGTTCTAAAATTTCATGCAACAGAAAATGAAAAAAAAAAATGTTCCCCAGGGTTTTTTTTTATTTTCCCCAATGAACAATTACTGTAGTAAAAAGACATAGTTTCTTTTGAGAAAGCCTTGGAGAAAAATTAACAGTATAAGTTTTTGTCAGTATACCAGTGAACTTTCTCAAGATAAACTGGTCTCCCCTTTATTCGGGGTGTTCTAGGTCTGTAAATTGGCTTATGTCTAAGAATGGATTGATAGGGTCATGTCTCTCTCTTTTAATAATTCAGGTTAGACTTTTAATAATTTAACTTAAAACTTTTCTACTTATACAGACCAAATAAAAATTTAATAGATTTTCTATCCATTCCACTTCTAAGAACAACCTGATTAACTAGCCAATGCCATAGGTCAACTTTGATTGCTGCTCTGAGTCTGCTGTCCATTAAGGTAACTACATCCATTTTGACATTAGCAGTTGGGTGCTGCTGCTTGGCCACTGGTACCCTGGATCCAATTACTACTCTCATTGCATTTAATTTTTTCAATTCAGTGATCACAGTTCTCACTGTAAGATCTGGCTTACAGATAAGAGCCATGGCAGAATTTTGTAAAAATGATTAAAATTTATTTCTTATACCCATGGTGAAAAGTGTGTCTTCTGAATCTTCTTAGGAAGGCTGTAAATGACTCTAAGGTTCCAATCTCCCTACATCTTTGTATCTCTGCATATCAAGGCAGGTCTGGCATTTCTAACTAATTTTCTTGTGAGCTACCTTTTTGTGCATGTTTTAGCAAACTATCCCTTTCTAATCCTATTAGAGCCGTTTCTAATTCCCTGAGCTGCAACATTAAATGCGGAATCTCTGCTTAGTGGGTCCATATCAATAAATTTGGGCTGATCTTTCTATTTCTTTTACCATTATCCCACTCCCTTAATATCCATTCCCATACATATTCTCTGAATTTCTGTCTAAATAAATTAGAAAAATTAAGTCATTATTTTGGAGAGTAGCACATCTCTTTATGGATCAACTGTTATGTCACTCAGGGTCTTGCTGGTACTGGACTCTAGTTATAAGTATGGTAGCAAAAGGGAATAGTGGAGATGAGTCCTGAGAAAAATCAGCACTGTTTTGCAAGAGAACTGCTCAAGGGGAGGCCATTAGAGTTTCTTTAGACAATGCAAAGTTTAGTCCATCAGATGGAGGTCATGAGACTATTTCTACCGGCACATCAGAATGCAAGGGCTCAATGTCCCCAGCTTTGTCATGTTCTTCTCATACGTCCCAATTCCAATTTTGAGGATCTCATTTCTTCCCAATTATTGCTCTTACTTGATACACATAGGCACCCTGTGAGGTTGGAAATTCCGTTTGGATCATAATTCGGTCATTAACAGGTTGAAAATTTGGATTTGTTTTTCAACAATTTCAACCTATGGTTACAGGTGACAAGGGTCTTTTTCAAGTCACATATAAAATATTTCAGGTCATTTATGTGGAACTTAAGCTAAGAATTCTAATCTGTTAGTTCACCACCACCTCCCTCCAACTCACACACCCCACACTTTGTCCGGCAACTTTAGGAGCAACCATCCAAACTCATTTTATTTGCCAAAAGTATCATATATACCATAACCTAGATCTTAGCTTCCCATAAGTATTTGATTAGGAGCATGAAATGGTTATATTTGCTTATCTTTTTTAACAGATCATGCCATGGACTATCAGTGTTCTATCTTCTACTTGAAATAGAGTCATTAATATCTTTAAATCTAATTAAAATAGACAACCATTCTCAAAACTCCAGAAGTCAATTTAGAAAACTGATTCCCAAAATTTTGTTCTTGTAGAACCAATTTCTAAATCAAAATCTGTATTAGTCAGGGTTCTCCAGAGAATCAGAACAATAGGACATATGCATATAAGCACAAAGAAATTTATTATAAGAATAGATTTACATGATTATAAAGACTGGCAAGCTCAGGATCTGCAGGGTGGGCTGCTAGGCTGGAGACTCAGGAGAGCCAATATTCCAGTTTATAGAAAGGCTAGCAAGCTGTTGTGAGAAAATTGCAGAGCTGATGTATACAAAATCTAAAAACAGTCTTTTGGAGAATTCTCTCTTGCTCAGGGGAGAGTAGTCTTTTGCTTGCTTCAACCATTCAATTCATTGAATAAGGACCACCCATGTTATGGAGGGCAATCTGCTTTCCTCAAAGTTCACCAGATAAAAAAAGAAAGATTGTGATCTTATATTTGGCAATTTATAAATGTGACATAACAACTACAAGCAACAAAAAAGAAAAATTACCTAAATATTATCAAACAATATTTTTTTGTGCTTCACAAGACTCCATGAAAAGACAACCCACAAAGTGGTAGAAAATATTTTCAAATCATGTATCTGCTAAGGCATTTATATCAAGAAGATTTATTAACTTCTTACAACTCAATAAAAAAAAAACCTAATCTAAAAATGAGCAAAGGATATGAATCAATATTTTTCAAAAGAAGATATCCCAATGACCAGTATGTACATAAAAGGATGCTTATTATCATTAGTGATTAGGGGACCTGGCAGGAGTTGCATCAACCACACAGAGGTCAAAGTGTAGAAAAGAAGATTTATTGCAAACACTTGGGAGCAGGTGGGCTGAGTTCAATAAGGGAGTCAGCCCCAAGCAGGGATGAGAAGGTTAGTTTTATACTCTGCTGCCTCCTTCTGGCAGGTTTTGTTGATGCTGGTTACCAGACCTTTGGTCCGGGCTTGTGGTATTCTTCTGTTTTGATTCCTGAGTCTATTGGTAATGGGATTCTTCTGCTGTTTTGTCTCCTGCCTCCATTGGTAACAGGTTCCTGTTTGGTCAACTTAAAGATTAAGTGCAAGTTCATCATATACTGACTGAAGAAGAGTTGGAAGGGGGCAGTTTTGAGCCCTGAGAATACATTTTGCCCCAACAGAAATGAAAACTAAAACCACAATGAGACACCACTTCATAAACAGTAGGTTGGCTAGAATCAAAAAGAGAAAATAATGAGTGCTAGTGAGACTATAGAAAAACTTTAACTTTTACTTTGCTAGTAGAAATGTAAAGTGATGCCATCCTTTTGAATAAGAGTCTGTCAGTTCCTTTAACACAGTTACCATGATCTAGCAATTATACAGTTAGGTATTTATCCAAGAGAAATAAATATATATGTAGATACAAAAACATGTACACAAATGTACATAGCTACATTGTTCATAATAAACAAAATGTGGAAACAATCTAATGTTAATCCAATAATGAACATATAAATAAACACATGATGCTACCACATGGATGAATACTGAAAATATTATGCTAAGTGAAAGAAACCAGTCAAAAGAACCACTTATTATGTGATTCAGTTTATAGTAAATATCAAGAATAAACAAGTCTATCCCTGGCCAGTTTTGCTCAGTGGATAGAGAAGCATCCAGCTTATGGACTTCTGGGTTGGATCTCTGGTCAGGGCAGACAAAAGAAGTGACCATCCACTTCTCTCTACCTCCCTCTTCCCCTTCTCACCCTCTTCTCCTCCAGCAGGCAATGGCTTAATCGGTTGAAGCATCAGCCCTGGGTGCTAAGGAGAGCTGTGTTGGTTGGAGCACTGGCCTCAGGCTCTAAAAATAGCTTGGTTGATTCAAGCATCTTCCCAGACAAGGGTTGCTGTGCAGATCCTGGTCTGAGCACATGCAAGAGTCTATCTCACTATCTCCCTTTCTCTTACTTAAAAAAAAAAAAAGAATAAGCAAGTCTATATAGAGAAAAAGTAAATTAGTGGTTGTCTAGGGCTGTGGGGAGAAAAACAGAGTAGTAACAGCTAAGGGATACTAGGTTTCATTTTGAAATAATGAAAATAGTCTACAATTGATTCTGGTGATAGAAGTACAACTCTTAATATACTAAAGGTCATTGAACTGTAAACAATAAATGGGTGAAATATATGGCATATAGATTATGTCTGAATAAAGCTATTAAAAATACAAAAATATATCTAAGATCTAATGATAAATCACAAGGAAGATTCGAAAATACTTTGAACTTTATGTAAATGAAATACAAAATATGTTTTATGTGAGATATATATATATATATATATATATATAATCTGTGATTTTCTGTTAAACCAGATATTAAAGGAGAAAATATACCTTAAATTCTTACATTATATAAGAAGAAATGTTCAAAATAAAAATCTAAATTTCAATTAAGAAGATAAGAGAAGTGCAAATTAAACCCAAATTTAAATCAGAAAGAAGTAATATTTGTAATTTTGCAAGTCAGTGCAATAGAAAATAGACTACTATGAGAAAAAAAAATTCTTTTTCGAAAAAACTGTAACTGATTAACCTTTAGGTTAATAGATCAATAAAAAGAGAAATAAATTACCAATTCCAAAGTTAAATAGAAGCGCATCACTACAGACCATAAAAACAGCAAAATAAAGATAAAGGAATATGATAAACAACTTTATGCCAATAAATTAACTAGATTAGAGGCAACAAACATTTTTGAAACTCTAAAATTATCAGATGAATTGACTCAAAAATAAATAAAAAATCTGAATCTCCCTATGTCCATTAAAGAAAACGAAGTGTTAATTAAAAACCATCACACAAAGACACTCTAAGCCAATATGACAGCACTAGCAATTTTTATCAAAAATTTAAAGAAAATCTTATGTCTTATACAACATCTTTCAGTAAATAGAGGAAGAAGGATGAAACACTTCTCAGCTGGCAAGAATTACCATGGTACCAAATTGGAGAAATACAACACAAAAAATTATAAACCATTTATAAATATTTATATAAAATATCTTTTAATTTAGGAAATTAAACCCAACACTTTGTAAAGAGGATAATACAGCAAGATAAAGTTGGGCTTGTCCCATAAATGTAAGAATTTAATGTTTTTAAAATTTGATAAAAGTATAACATAATAATGGAGAAAAAATATGTAATCATTTTAATAGATGCAGAAAATTATTTGACATAATTTAAAATGCAGTCATGATAAAAACCCGCCATGAACCAAAAGTAGAAGGAAATTTTCTCAGCCTGATAAATGTTATCTAGAATTTATACTGAATTACAAAGAAGCCAGAAATAATAGTGTACATACTGTGTGAATTCATTTTCATAAACTTGTTGACCAGAAAAAAATTATCTAAGGAAATAAAAATCAGAAGTATCTTATAAGGTTTATGGGGATTTACTGGTGAAAATATTAGTGGAATTTATATCTGGTTTGAGGTACTGCTTACAAGATATACACATTTGTCAAAACTTATTGAGTTTTTTATTTAAGATCTGTGCTTTTCACTAAATGTATTAATGTACCTAAAATGTACATTAATAATTTAAAAATGTATAATTCTATGAAGGATATGCCTAAGTAGAACTTTGTGGGGGATTTGGTATGTAGATACAGCTGGGATAAATATGGGAAGCAGGAGAAATTAGTGAGAAACATTAAATAAGCAAAAAAAAAAAAAAAAAAGACGTAAAAAATAACAGTTTGGGTGAAATAGGAAAATCAAACACTACTTATGAAGTTTTTCTAACCCAAACTGAAATTCAAGGATTATATTAGGTAGATAAAGGGGCACATCCCAGGCAAGGGAAAGATCAAAAATAACTGGATTTGGGGAAATTTAGATTATTAAAGAAACATGAGCAGTAAATCCATTCAGATGTCAAGACTGGATTATCCAAACACATTGAAGGCCTGGCTTGGAAGGGGCAATAGAGAATAAGGAAGAGATAGGAAGAGGAGCTCCGTGTAATGGCCAGTGGCACCAGGAGGGTTAATCATGCAGAGTTTTTTTTTTTCTCAGTCATGCAGCATCCTTCTTTATTTGAAGAGCCACAGGTTCTCCTCCTGTGCCAGTCTGATCTCTGTACATGCATTTGCTTTAGCTATGTGAGAAACTAATTCCCAGTGCCTGCTGATTTGAGACTAAGTGCAAGTTTAGGAAAGGTTTTCAACTTGTCGATTTCCCCTGCTACACTCTGTGGAGGCCTTGTGGCCTGAGCATCATAACCTCACTTAGACACCTGCCTGAGGTGCACAGTTTCTCCAGGGGGTGGTGCAGCAAGGTGCAAACAGTCAATTTATGAAACTTTTATGTTCCTAAAAGATCACAGTCAGCCTTATTTGATTTTTATGTACCCAGTGGGAGAGTACAAGGGATAATGTTCAGGAGTACTTTGCATTTAAATGATTCCTTTATTCGAAGAGATTTACAAATGTTATATCATTAAACAAGGTTCCCTTTGAGATACTTTAGAAGTAAATATAAAATTATAATACCTTCTTCACAGTGGGACAATATTAAGTGATTCAGGAAGAGAGGCCTAAGAATGTCATTCAAGAATAGTGCACAGTAATCAATATAACAATAACATCTCATATTGTTTTACTTCTGCCTCTGTCACTAGCTCTAGAATTTTCCAATAACTACTTGATCTTTGAAACTACGTGCCTTTATCTCATGAATAGGATGATTAAAGCTTCCTTTCTAATTTATACATTGTTATGAGTACTCAAATAAGACTTTATGTATGGAAACAAGTAAAAAATGTACAGATGTAAGAATGAATTAAGGAAAAACTATTTCTTGTTTATGTTCCTATTAACACATCCTACTGGCTCAGTGCCTTGCAGAACGGAAGCTTTCAGTACATATTGAACTGTATAATCGTTAGCTAATCAAGTATAGGAACTTAAAGGCACTAAGCTTTAACTTTGAACTGTGTGGTTTTTAATATTTAAAGTTATATGTAGGTCATTTACTTTGTTTTAACAATAAAGACACTAATTACTACTGTTTTTCTCTGGATTACTAAGTGATACATGGGTAGTTAATAACAGGTTGAAATTAGACTCTAGATGACCTTGGGCTTTACATAACGTTTTAGGGCAGGGGTCCCCAAACTTTTTACACAGGGGGCCAGTTCACTGTCCCTCAGACCGTTGGAGGGCCAGACTATAAAAAAAAAAAAACTATGAACAAATCCCCATGCACACTGCACATATCTTATTTTAAAGTAAAAATACAATATTTAAAATAAAGAACAAGTAAATTTAAATCAACAAACTGACCAGTATTTCAATGGGAACTATGCTCCTCTCACTGACCACCAATGAAAGAGGTGCCCCTTCCAGAAGTGCTGCGAGGACTGGATAAATGGCCTCAGGGGGCCGCATGTGGCCTGCGGGCTGTAGTTTGGGGACCCCTGTTTTAGGGTTTAAAACTATGGTTATAAAGTATTCTAATTTATTTTAAGGCATGCTTTATAAATACTTGAACCATGACAAGAAATTTCAAGGAAAAAAAAAGTATGAGAGTAGATTAAAACTGAGTCTCAAAAATAAAATGACAAAACAAAATGAGTAGACAAACATTCTCATTCTGAAGAAAATATAAAAAGAAAAAAATATGTACATAAAAATGTGACAAGATAATTATTACTTTTTAAACTAACGAAAATAAATTTAGTCACAGAAGTCCAGAAGAAACCTATTGAGATATTAAACATTATAGGCAGCTTGATTATGGAAACAAAGGAACATTACTCAGTAAAATTTTCTTAGTTAGACCCAACTAATTTGGAATTTCAATAATGTGTACAGTGATTAAACCAAACACAATTTATGTATCAGTTTGAAAAAAGGGAAGGTGTATTAAATAAATACATAGGCTGAGGGCACTAGTACATATTTATAGATAATGTATATAGAGGTGCTACTGTTTATAAGAGCTTTAAAAGCACTAATTTAAATGCTTCACTAATGGTTTTGCTAATTCTCTTTCGCTTCTGAAGGCAGAATTTTGGTAGTGTACTTCAAACTAAGCACTTATGACTAAAAGTCGTAGAAGTCATTCATTTCTAAAATCCTATAATTCAGCTTTTTAACATTTTAAAACTGGCAACTAGTGCTTACAAATTACTGAGAATGAGTCACTGAACTAGCTAACAAAGGCCAAGGAGATGAAGAAGAAACCAAATGTTACAGAATTGGTGACAAAATGACTCTGTATAATTCCGTAGACACGTTGAGCACAGGTCAGGAATGGGAAGGGGAGGAAAACTCGCTGACCATCAGAATTAGAAATGTCAAAAGCATAACTAAGGAAATGTAAATTTGACTTTGAAATCCCTGATGAGAAGGCACTATAGGAAACATAATCATTACCACAGTGTTTAATGTTTTAATTGGAGGTGTTTTGCTGTGCTGTGCCAAAGCAATTTTTGAAGTTGATTGCATTTTTTTCTGCCTTTCTATTCTTTGAAGCTCAGTCAACCTTAGTAAGAGAGAAAAAAGAGGCTGATTACATAAACGAAGGAAAAAGCAAATGATTTCAGAATGTGTGGTTTTCTCTCCTGTGACACATCCCTCTTAAGTTTCTTACTTGGGGGCAACATCCATTCTTTTACAGAGAGAAGAATATGGTATTAGGCAGCAAATCATTATACTGTTGGCTATTTAGAGAAAATTTGCTTGTTGTATTAAATTTTCCTGGCATCCATTCTGTACAATATTTTACTCGCTTTGATTATAAAGGCCTTTAATCATTGGTAACGTTTATTTGTTTAGTCTAGTTTTTTTTGTGTGTTCATATAAGTCCAATTTTTGGTTATTTCTTAAAAAGTAAAAGGTACAATATCAATGAGTTTTAATTTATCTTATTATAATTTAATATTGATAAGAATGAAGAGTATAGAATACTTCCTTAAAAGTTTTTAAGTATACTGTTTTAATTGGCTTAGTAATTTTTTAATACGTAAAGTGAAAATATAGTCATTAAAGACTTACCAGTTTTCTTTCAGTCATATAGATTATTCTTTACAAATTACTCAGGGAAACATAAGCAGTTTCAATTCATGTGAGGTTCTTTGATCTTCATGTAAATAAACAGGTTGCCTTTCTCTCAGAGGATTCCTTCCTGAATATGATTTCTTTCATCAAGTCGTTTATCTCATCTCTGTGAACATCAAGGTAGTTTGCTTCAGAGCTTCAAACAGGCATTTTCTACACATTTACAGGAAATACATTAAACACTATAAATGACAAACTTCTTCTCAACTTCCCAGCAAGACAGACCAGGAGACATTTTATGTTGCACCCCAACTGGTAGGAGGCACATCCTACATTGTAGTCATAATATTCTAGACAAAAACTAAGCTTTCTCTTCCCTTGAAGGCAAAAAGTAAAATAAAAGAAAATAAGGGGCATTTGTATGCTGATAAGGTGAGCTTTCTTGACAGAACATGGGGAGCAAATCAAGAAAGATGACTGAAGAGAAGGCCATAAACTGAAAGTTTAAGACAGAATATTTATTACAATAAAAAATTATACAATAGACAATTCAGTGAAATGGATCCAAGTGTCAGACATAGTATTAGTCTAGCTTGAGGGGATCAAACAAAATTTGGTTTGTTTTTATTTTACCAAGTCAGCTCTAATTATCCTGAATTCTTTAACTTCTTTAGCTCCCATTTGGTTCAGCAACATTTAGATTCTTGATACTGTGTGGAATACATTTTTTCAGGTCTTTGAAAGTTGGCTTTATTTTTTGTGAATAAACCAGTCAGCCTGCTGTGAAGCCAATTTTCCTAGTTTCAGAAATTAAAGAATTTTTTATTTGACTCTGAACTAGGATCTAAACTGGAGCAATGATGTCATTGTATCCTGTTATTTAAATTGTTAAGTTGGTAATTATATTGAGGAAGTTTTCTTCACAAAAGCTGGGGGGGGGGATGACTATAACACTTTTCCAATCACGCTTCTGTTAGATAGATACTATCTGGCAAAATTTCTTATTCAGAGGTAGTCTCTCGACTTACCTTCATTACAGAGGATTATTTTAAAAAGTGTTATTAGAAATAAGAGATACATTTTCTTTAGATTCATAAACTGGGATTGCCTCATAAAGGAGATTGTATTTGACATATAGATGTAGATATTGGAAATGGAGGTAATAGAAAGTAATAGAAACACTTTAAGTAGAAAAATGAGTCTCTAAATTACATGTGAGTACCTATGAGCATATACATTGTGAAAGAACAGTTTCACATATATTTTTTGGCATAAGAGAAGCAGGAGAGCATAGTGTTTAAGAGCTCCGGGTCCGGTGTCAGAGGTCCTACTTTAAATATTTTTTAGCACTACTATAGCATAGCCTTGGCCTAGTTACTTAAGTTGGTAAGCTTCAGTTTCCATAGTTACAAAGTAGTAGGCGTAATAAAAATTAGTTATTGATCAAAAATATATTAAGTAATGCAGTAAAGAGGTTTTTCATGACACCTAAAACATAAAACAAATTTAACAATTTTTATCTAGTTAATTACCTGAAAATTACTATGACAGAATGTCCACTGTATTTTTTTCATTTTTTAAACCTATATGCTAAAAATGGCGAACTGGCATTGTAATTACCCGATACAATATGATCTAGAACTCCTATCTTCTAACTTTTAATCAATAGATATTTCCACTATAACTATTTGCTATTGTGTAAATTTATATGTTTTATCTTTTTAAATTAATAATAGTTATGATACCTACAAGTCTTTATTTAAATTAATCCATCTGCTTGGAATACTCACCACTGCAAAAGGTTATGATTTTCCTTTCTTAAGCAGAAAGACCATCTGTACAAAAAGCATTCATATTTTTGATACAGAGATAAGCTCTTACTCTTTCTTTTTAAATTTAAAACTCAGAAAGTAACCTAGATTAGAATCTGAAGAAGGATTTATGAATTCTCTTTATATCTATTTGAAAATGATATATTTTTTACATGTTCTGGCAGTCACCCATTAATACATCCTCTCATTTATTTATTAATTTATTTTACAATGCATACTAAGCCTCTATTATATTAACAGAAGAATGTCAAGATCCAGTGTGAGAGACATAAGTAAGCATGTAATTACAAAAAGACATAGTAGGTTCTATATGTTAAAAAGAATCATTGTGCATTGGAGAAATAAATAAAGCAAAAAAAATTGTAAGTATATACTAATATTTGTTATATTTATTAAAGTTTAAGATTATTGCTGAAGATATTTAACCTTATGAAACCTTAATTTTGACTCTTACACTGAAGACATTAAGACCTTAATCATTTCTAGTTCTATAAGCAACTTTTTTTTTTTTTTTTTTTTTTTTACAGAGACAGACAGACAGGAATGGAGAGAGATGAGAAGCATCAATCATCAGTTTCTTGTTGCGCGTTGTGACTTCTTAGTTGTTCATTGATTGCTTTCTCACATGTGCCTTGACCCTGGGCCTTCAGCAGACCAAGTAACCCCCTGCTGGAGCCAGCGACCTTGGGTCCAAGCTGGTGAGCTCTTTGCTCAAGCCAGATGAGCCCGCGCTCAAGCTGGCGACCTCGGGGTCTCGAACCTGGGTCCTTCCACATCCCAGTCTGACGCTCTATCCACTGCGCCACCACCTGGTCAGGCTATAAGCAACTTTTCACTTATTTTCCTCCTTCTTTTTATTTCTTTCCATTCAAATAAGTCATTAAATTCTATATATATTTTCTAGTCATTACTATAACAGACCTATCACATTCCAGAACAATTTTAGTGTTTTAAAATTACTTCATCATAAAGAGCTCTCCTCTTCTCAAAATTTGCAATGTCTCTGTTGAAGACACACTTTATTCCTGAAATAATTTTCACACTTTCTTGTTATCAACCTTTATCGAGGTATCACCTTCTTCTAATACTGGGTTTCACATGAAACTATTTTATCTTCAAAACCACAAACTAGAGCTTCTTCTTTCATACCAAAAATTATTTACATACTCCTTTACTAATCTCCCATGTGTACTAACTATGACTTAAACCTTGGCCGTGACTTCCAACCAACCACACTTATATGTCATCTATTACGTTTCTTTTTTTTTCTTATATTTATATTCCAAATACAAATATTATAGTTATCTAATGCTGAATAGCAAGTTACATAAAACTTATTTATTATGTTCATGGACTCTGAGTGTCAGAAATTAACTGATACATAAGCGGGCTGATGTGTCTCTTTTCTATAGTGTCCGGGGAGTCTATAGTTCATCTGAAATTTTCCATGATTGGTGACTATAATTATCTGAAGTCTCATTCACTCACATGTTCAGTGGTAGAAGTAAGAAATAAAAACTTACTTAGGCATTACTAAATGCTAAGATTTCTTGGCCCTGGCCGGTTGGCTCAGCGGTAGAGCGTTGGCCTGGCGTGCGGGGGACCCGGGTTCGATTCCCGGCCAGGGCACACCCCACCCTTCCTCTCTGTCTCTCTCTTCCCCTCCCGCAGCCAAGGCTCCATTGGAGCAAAGATGGCCCGAGTGCTGGGGATGGCTCCTTGGCCTCTGCCCCAGGCACTAGAGTGGCTCTGGTCGCGGCAGAGCGACCACCGGAGGGGCAGAGCATCGCCCCCTGGTGGGCAGAGCGTCGCCCCTGGTGGGCGTGCCGGGTGGATCCCGGTCGGAAAAAAAAAAGATTTCTGTTAAGCAACTCATATTGACTATCTTTTTTGAGCTTTACAACAAATGATTGATATAGTATATATTAACTTTAATTTACAGATTAAAAAACCTCAGAATTTGCTCACTATTTCCAAGGTTACTTCCAGACATTAAGAAATACAGTGAGGCATGTTTAAAAGTTTTAAGAGTTTATTTGAGCAAAGATTGTTTCAAATCTTACAGCATCTAATCTAGCAGAAAGAAAGGAGCTCTAAAGAGTTGAATAAAACAAGACCTGAGCAGCCAGAGGGAGCAAGAGCAAGGAAGGCAAAAATTAAGGTTGGTTTTTTCAAGAGTATTTTCCATTATAGGATGGTAGTAGGACCCTATCAATATATATCCTAACTAGTCTGATGGACTGGTTAAAAATTCTATTTCTGGGACAGCAGAAATTGTAATTAAGTCTTGGTTTAGTGATGTGAGATTTAATATATGTGATTGCATTTTAGATCTGTTATCTTGTTTTTTAACATAGAGAATGAAAAATGCAAGTTCTACTATTTACTTCCTTGTTCAGTTGCTTCTACAATCACCAGTTGCACTTTACTTCATGAGTAATACACTCTTCTAAGTCTTTAATTTACTCCAATATTGGTTGCTTCTCTCATCTTCTGTCTTGGCACCAACCTTAGCCCATTCCCTTTAATACTCTTTCCTCAGGACCACATAAAAACCTCTATTAGAACATTTAAAACATTATTTTTAATTGCTTCTGTACAGACATATTTTCTTTGACTATAAATTCATGAAGATTAGAGATTATGTCTTGTTCCTCTATCATAAGGCCTGAAAAGTAGTTGTTTAGTTATGTCTGTTGTATTCATTTTTAAAGAAGTAAATTGAATAAAATATTTCTGATTCTTTTTAACATATACCAGAGTTTTAAAAATATGGTACATTTTAGTTTCAAACACCTTTAAAGTGACTGTATATGTCTATTCCCATGTGCATTTTACATAAAAATTTAGTACGAATATGACATAGTAATGTAAACATACTTTGCAGGATCCCTAGCAATGCCTTTCAGATCTAAAATATTAATAAAAACTGAACATCAAAGTTTTTAACAGTGTCTAAATGTAGCAGAAAGCTTTGAAGTTAAGTTTGTTTAAAATATTAGTAACGGTGTGTAAATGTTATGACTATAATGAGCATGCCTATTGAAAAAAAATATTTTATTTATTTTAACTAACATTTCATAAACATTTAATTATAATCTGGAGGTTATTTCCTTATTTTTTATGTGTAAGTTTGTATAAGGATAGTTTTTTTCTTACTCAGTGTTTAAATAAACAATATTATTTTTCTGAGGGAAAACACAATTCTATTGTTAATGCCATATGTGTTTTGGTTTAGAGGTAGTATATAATGTTAAGTATTTTACTATTTAACTTATATTTATAAATGTTAGTTTAAAAACATCAATGCTATTTAAATAAATAAGAAAATTTCTTCTACTTGAGCACTTAAATAAAATAAATGTATTTATAGGTCACTTAAGGTTGAAATGAACCTAACAGTAAAATAATATAGAACTAAAAGTTCAGATTGACTTAATTTTAATTAAAATAAGCTTCCCAAATAATTGGAAAGATGTAATACAAACCAGAAAATTTTTAACCTACCAAATTTATTTTTTACAATAGTACCTAATGGTCAGACAACAACCTTGGATTCTCTTAAATTCTCATTATTATCAAATGTGTAGCATGACAAACTCAAAGAAATATAATCAGACAGTCTCTTACTCTGGTACAATGTTTTTGTGTCCCTGGTAAAGTCAACATCAAAGCATCATATAATTTGACATAAGCATATGTTTCCACAAATTTGGACACAAAAATCACTGATAGTTTAATTCTGGACACTGCTATTTCCTGTTTCCATTGACCCATGTCTAGACTGGCTGAACAGGTCCCTGAAGATTACTTTAGGTTAATCTTTAGCTTAATATTACTAAAACAATACAAAACATAAAAAGGTCAGGCTGTAAAAGCAACTGTACAGGACTGACCTTAAAGACTGGATTCTGGAAGTCATTCAAATGGAAAGAAAAAAAATTAGGAGTAGGGTCAGCTCCTTGCTGGAATTAAAGTTACAGCCAGACTTGAAGGTGGAATGTGGTATTTCCCCAGCTGCCAAGGAGTCCAAGTAAATTGAAAAGCTATACAGCTCATTGATCCCTGGGTCAAAAGAAAATTGCCAAGTTTCATGACTGCTATAAACTACTGCTCAACAAATCATTCCTTACAGATTTCTCTCTTAATAATATGTACTTAGGTTGAAATATAAAAATATTCAAACATACTTGAATGCAACAAGTCTAATTGTGGTTTAAATGACATTTGTTGAGGGACAGGAAGGAAGGAGGAAAAACCTGTCTTAGAGGGGCAGTGTTTTACCCTTTCTATGAGTTTTGGGTTTCTTCACTGTCAAGAAAACGTGAAAGAACCAATCAGGAACTCAACACTACCCACCAGCCATTTTCTAGATAATACTACATTTATGACACAAGGAAAGTGCTTTTGTTTACTTTGAGTGATTAAGAGTGTAATATTAGGCATAAAGTAACAAATTAATATTAAGAGAAATATATATCATAAATTTATCTCATTGTATAAATAACTTCAGACTTAATATATAGTCAAATTATATTTTACCTGATGCCAATTCCTTCTCTTAGAAAGCCCTTTGCTCTCATTTGAAATGGAAAGAATTTGGGACACCTACAAATACATACATGAATGATTGTATGTGTTTTCCCCTTTCCTGCATTTAATAATCTCCTTTTTCAACTCCTTCCTAAATCCTTAACCTTACTCGGTTATTTAAACAACCCCTTCCATCAGGCAATCCAGGAGTCCCCACTCGAAGCAGATAGCTTGCTTTATCACCACATAATTTTGCAATGCTTCATTGCTGGCTACTTACTGAAGACACCTGATAATGACCTCAATGTCAGTTTCATGTACTCATTTATTTTTAGTTGTGTGTATATGTGTGTGTGTGTGTGTGTGTGTGCTCCCATGTGAACGCTTGTAAAAATTCATCTTACTATTGGTAGTCATAAAAGCTATTTAGCTCTTTATCATAGAAAGACTGACAAAAGGCACATCTTCTGGTTTGATGGCAGATTATTTGTTTCTCTTCTTGAAGAATGTGTTATGTCACAATGGCGATAATCCATTATTAACAAAACTCCCTTTTCCAAAAGTGCCAGGCCATGAGTTTTACACTTCTAGGAGGAATTGGTTCAAGAACTACTGAAGCACAGATGTTTTTATAACTGCATTTCACTTCATTGGTTTCATTAGACTCTATGCATGTTGTTTTACGTATTTAAAAGAATTATTCCAGAAAGAGTCCATTGACTTTATCACACTGACAAAGAATTTTATGGTTGGAAAACAACAAAAAGAAAAAGACATTGAGTTCTTTGAGATAGGAAATAAAGTTCCTACGAAAAGTTTTAGACTGTTTACCAATCTGATAACTATATTCTGCACTCTTTCCTGAGGGATGGCTATTATATTATCACAATGAATTGCTGGTTTTAGGCTCTCACTGTTTCTTGGGTTACTGATCCAAATAGTGGTGTAATGGAACTGGAGTCAGAAAACATTAGCTTTCTAGTGCTAATCCTGCCTTTAAAAATAGTCAATTAACTTCAATTTGTAAAATCATAACAGTATGCTAGGCACCATTCTAGGAAATTTGTATGTATGGCAGGAGAATATTTCAAAGTATAATTTGTAATACTGCTGCTTCTGTTATTGAAGTACTTCTTGTACTTTGGGACTATCCCTGTTGCCTTCCCTACTGCCTCAACCCAGATGCCTAAGCACGGCTCATCTGATATTTTATAAAAGAAGATTGCTTTGAACATTGGGTCAAGTTAGTAAATAGCTAGTGTTTTCTTTTTATCATGAAATAGGCAATTCCAAGATAATATAGTTGCTTAAAAGTTGTCAGAGACAAAGAGTCATTTGAGCTTTCTGTTTTGCCATCCTATTTCTGTTCATCTCATAGTAAGGAAATGACACTATACATGCAGGATAATATTAGTGCCTGCAGCAGGAAGAAGGAAAGAATGATACATGATAGATATATCAAGTTAGTGTTTATTTGTTTTTTGATTTGTTTTTGTTTGTTAGTCAAGAAAACAATACCTTATTTGGAAGTCCCACCAAGTTGATCTTCTATCTTATTGGCCATGTTTGAGACATAAAGCCAATTCTAGCCACATGGGAATCTGAACAGGTGAGATAGGTGTTTTAACTGGGAAAACTATCACCCTGAATTTCACTGGAATTCTAATATAAGAAACAAGTAGAGAAGAGATATTGTGTAAACAATTAATAATACCTGCTATATTGTGGAAATAAAAATAAATGCAACAAGATACTTGAATTTTATCTTCCAAAGCCAAATTATGAGAGAGAAAAATATAATGGATCTTTGTAGGTTCAGTGTGGGTGTGTGTCCATGTGTGTGTGCACGTGTATGTGTGTATGTGTGTACTCTTGGACTAGAATAAAAAATTTTATGGGATGTGGAATGGGGAAAAAGAGCATATAACTGAGAGACTCTGTGTACTCATCAGGAAGCCACTGTCCTTCACCAGCATAAAAGAGCCACTTGTAAGTCACTTATAGGCTAATTCAGTAAGAAGCTATCCTTCTCCCTTCTGTCTATTGCAAGACAGTGTGTAGTCAGTGACCAACAGTTTGCTAGTGGATCATTTGGCAAGATGATCATTTATCTGAATCTGGAAATTCTTTTTAGATCTCCATCAAATCCCTTCTATTGAATGACTGTGCATTAATCACTCAGGGCATGAATATTCAGAGAGGTGGTTCTATAAAAAGAAGTAAAGACTCCAACATATGATTAATGTGAGATTAGATTAAATCTGTTAGCAGATGCCTCCTCACACGTCTGACTTGGTAATAAAACATACTGTCCTGTTATATATGCTTTTCTTCATTTACTCCTCATAATACAGTGGTTCTTTCTTGATTATCATTAGATAAATAAGGAAAGTAAGGAGACCTGGTGAGCTATAAAAGCAATGTTGGCCCAGTCAGATGTCTAGGCAGTTGGACTGAAGATATGCAACCTTACTTACTCAGGTTCCTACACATCATGCTACATCACCTACCTGGAGCTGTGTTGACTCTTTCATCCATTTTATGGTTAAAATAGATGGCTTTGAAAATGTCTTCTGGTTCCATATAAAGTTCTATGTTTAAGACATCTTAAGTTGAGTGGCACAGTCCTACCTGGATAAAATACCATGGACACTGTTAAGATACAATAAAACTTGACTAACCTTGCAAGTAGAATTGATCATCAATGTCCTTCTATGTGCAAAGAGGAAGACTGCAAAGCAAACTCCCAGAATGAGTTGAGAAGTACTACAAAACAATAATAATTTGTCATATTTTTTAAAAATTGTAAAATGTAACAATTACTATGTTTTATGTAACATTCATAGCCAAATATAGCATTCTCTTTTGTAGTTCAAATATTGAGTTCTTTTGCAACATGAATGACATATCTATATTATGGACTGGTAAGAATAAGATGTAATTTACTGTAGTGTGCTGGGTCTTGGTGTGGCCTAGGAGCAAACCTATTGGCATATATTTTAGTGTTGACATGACAATTCCTCAGTCTAAAGCCACCTGTAAATGTAAGAATGTAGTATTTTATTTGATTACCTTTTCTTCCTTTTAACATATCTTTACAAACCTTAGCAGGTACCCAGTTATTCTTAATACTTGAAAACACATACTTAGAAAACAGCCTGCTAAATATGTGTTTTCTTCTAAAAGCAATAGTAATCAGAAGTTGTTGCCATTGAAAATTTCAAATATTTTGTAATATTCTAACCTAAAAATATTATAATCATTTCATATAACAAATTAAAATTTCACTTAAAGAATATTTTTTCCTTGCATTCTTATTAAAAACATTTTGTCCGTGAATTCTTTTGTTAAGAAAACAAAAAAATGAATGGATCCCAGCTAGCAGTGGTGTAGGTGGATGTTATACACCCCATCTCCTAGGACCAAACTGGAGTTACAACTAAATTTAAGAACAATTATCTTAAATAAACAAGTAAAAAATAAATGAAGAGAGATTTTATGACCAAGGATTCACAAAAGAAGCCACATCGAGACTGGTAAGAAGGCGGAGATGTGAAAAGGGCTGCTCCTGCTCCTGGAACAATGAGTAATGGCTGAAGCTCGGGAGAAATATTTCAGCAGTGGAGGAGGGGGTAATTCCGCCTAAGAAGGGAGGGTGACTAAACCCTAAGCCAGAATTTTTATCCCGGAGCACCAGAGCTGGGAAGAGGAGCACACCTGGCATTTGGCTGTAAAAAACAGCAAAATTTCTGTCTGCCAGAGACAGGAGTCTGCAGAGACTCAGGAACCCTCTTAAAGGGCCAACACAAAAATCCCTTTTGTTGCCACATACCCTGAGCTCTGGCAGAGGGAGGGCTGAGTGGACTAGTGTCTCATAAAGAAAGTCTGCAGTTTGTAGCTATAGGGAGAGACACAGGGAGTCATCTACCAAAATTCTGTGCTGAGTCATTCTCCCATACAGCAGTCACCATCCTTCTTGGGCAGAGCATCCGCCTGTGGAAAAGAAATCTGACCCCCCTTTCAGAGATGGGCCCTGCTAAGGAGTCAAGTGCAAGGTTGGTACAACATCTGCAAGTCAATAAATGTTCTATACCATATAAACAAAATGAATGATGAAAAACACATATGATCAGACACTTGAAACCATGTCAATACAATACATTAAAAATTAAAATAAAAAAAACACATGATCATATCAATAGAGGCAGAAAAAGCATTAGATAAAATTCTTTACCCATTTATGTTAAAACTCTCAACAAAGTAATAATAGAGGGAACATACCTCAACGTATTAGTGGCTACATATGACAAACCTGCAGTCAATATCATACTCAGTGGGCAAAAACTACAAGTGTTTCCCTTAAGTTCAAGAACAAGACAGAATTGTCCACTATCACCACTTTTATTCAGTATACTACTAGAAGTTCTAGCCATAGCAATCAGACCAGAAAAAAAATAAAATAAAAGGAATTCAAATTAGAAAGGAAGAAATAAAAGTGTTGTTATTTGCAAATGACATGATACTGTATATAGAGAACCCTAAAGATTCCACCAAAAAATTACTAGAACTAATAAATCAATTTATTAATAGTAAAGTAGTAGAATGTAAAATAAATATCCAGACATCAGATGTACTATTAACCACCAATAATGATCTATCAGAATGGGAAACCAAAGAATAATAATAATAATAATAATAATAACATTTACAATTGCTTCAAGAAGAATAAAATACCTAAGAATAAATTTAACTGAGGATATAAAAGACGTATACTTAGAAAATTATATATAAGACATTCAAGAAAGAAATTGAAGAGGATACAAACAAGTGGAGGCATTTATGGTGTTTATGGGTAAAGAGAATTAACATCATTAAAATGTCCATATTATCCAAAAACAATCTATAGATGCAATGTAATTCCTATCAAGATACCAATGGTGTATTTCCCAGAAGTAGAACAAATATGCCAAAAATTTATATGAAACCACAAAAGACCCTCAATAACCTCAGCAATCTTGCAAAAGAACAAAGGTGGAGGAATCATTCCACCTGGTATCAAACTACACCACAAGACCTTAGTAACCAAATTAGCATTAAAAAAAAAAAAGACATATAAATCAATGAAGCAGAATAGAAAGCCCAGAAGTCAACCCACATCTATATGGTCAATTAATATTTGACAAAGGAAGCAAGAATATACAACGGGGAAAAGACAGTCTATTCCAAAAATGGTGTTGGGAAAATTGGATATATGCTTGCAAAAAGAACATGAAACTAGACTGCCTACTTACACCATAAACAAAAATAAACTCAAAACAAATTAAAGCCTTAAATACAAGATAGGGCAAAAGTAGGTTTACAGTTTTTCACGTGGAAAATAATACAATAATTCGTAAACAATATTACAAGAATAAACTGTGTTTTACATACTCACAATGTATACCTACTTTTGCCCATCCTTGTATTAAATACGAAACTATAAAAATCCTAGAAGAAAACATAGTCAGTAAAATATCAAACATTTTTGTAGCTTTATTTTTTAAAATATATATCCTCAGGCAAGGGAAACTAGAGAAAAGATAAACAAATATATTAAACTAAAATGTTTTTGCACAGCAAAGGAAATCATCAACAAAATGAAAAGACAATGCACTGAATGGAAAAACATGTTTGTTGGTACATCTGATAAGGGATTGATATCTAAAATTTGTAAAGAACTTATAAAACTTAACACACAAACAAAAATCCAATTAAAAATTGGGCAAAAGACTTGAAGAGACACTTTTCTTAAGAGGACATACATATGGCCAATAGGCATATGAAAAGATGCTTAACATCACTAATCATCAAAGAAATGCAAATTAAAACCACAATGCCTATAACCTCACAGTAGTTGGAATGGCTCTTACAAATGTATGAGCAAACAACAAGAGCTGGCGAGGGAATGGAGAAAAAGGAATCCTCTCCTGCACTGTTGGTGGGAATGCAGACTAGGGTAGTCACTGTGGGAAGTAGTATAGAGTTATCTCAAAAAACATAAAATAAAACTGCTTTTTGACCCAATGATCTCACTTTTGGGAATTTATTCTAAGAAGCCGAAAGCACTAATTTGAAAGAAAATATGCATGCTTAATGTTCATTGCATCATTATTTAGAATAGCCAAGATTTAGAAGCAGCCCAAGTGTCCATCAGTATATGAATGTATAAAAAAATTGTGGTATATTACACAATGGAATACTATGTGGCCACAAAATTAATGAAATCTCCCCTTTTGTGACAGCATGGATGAACTTGTAGATCATTATGCTATATGAAATAAGCTAGTCAGAGAAAGATAAGTAACCTATGATCTCACTAATATGTGGAATCTAATGAACAAAATGAATTTACAAGCAAAACAGAAACAGATCTATACATTGTGAGCAGGCAAACAGCTGTCAGGGGTTGAGGTAGGTGAGGGGGGGAGGAGGGATAAAGCAAAAAAAGACAAAAAAACCATCATGGTCAAGGACAACAATGTGGTGATTGCCAGGGGAGGGTGAGGATGAGGAGGGTATGGGGTAAATAGTGATGGATAAAGACTTGACTTGGGGTGAACATACAATATGGTGTTCAGAGATGTGCTGTAGAATTGATCACCTAAAACCATTATAATTATGTTAACCAGTGTCACCCCAATAAAATGTATTAGTAAGAAAAGGAAAAAAAACTAGCCATTGATGCTGGTCTATTCATGAAACATGGTCTGAACTAGAGAAGTTAAGGATGTAATGAGTTCACAGAATTTTTTTCTTCTTCACAGAGGGCGTTTAAACCCAGGAAGACTGTATACAAAAAAGAACCTCTTTGCAATTGAAGTAAATGATCTTGGCAACACAAGGTAAAATCTGTTCATTTGTTTTTATATATTTATTCCAAGCAATTTAAGTTCGGCTCTAGATTTTTTTTCTTAAAAATTATTGGACATTCCTTGTTATAAAAAAAAATGGAATGTTAAAAGCAAGGGTTTTTTAGGGATCTATTTTTCAAGCAGAGACTGTAATAAACAAAAAAATGACAGTCACAAAATTCAGTAACAAAAGACTTCTTCGTGGTCTCTTCCTAACTAAAGCATGTCAGTACTCTGGTGGAACAGAGAATGATCTGTTGACTAAATTAATCTGTTATGAATTCTAAAGCCATTTACTTTTACTCCCCAAATACGTGGCTTAATATAAAGTTATTGAAAATATGAACCAAGGAGGATATCACAGAGAAGTACAGTGCAATACCTAATATTCCAAAACAGATTTAAAAGTCTGCTTCCTTCAAATGTTTCAGTACTAATCAGGACATCTGGCTGATTGAAGATGTACAATGTTGTTGAAAGGAATGAATACACAGTGAACATATTAGCTCTCTGACCCTCCCTTATAACTACCTAATGAAGTAGTTTCTATCATCATCCCCCTTTTATAAATGAGGACATTGAGACCCACAAACAGCCTTTATAGTAAAATCTGGACTTGAACCAAGGTAGTCTGACCTCAAAGTCTACTTCTTTAACCACTACTTTATTTTTTTCTTCTTGATGGTACATTGGCCTTGTAACTACTTTCAAATTATATTGATTTTACCTTGAGCTCTAATAGTGTGTTTGGGGTCTTTTTATTGAAAGAAGAGACACAATATTTCATGATCTCATTTAGTAAAATATCACTTTAGCATGATAAATTTTACACACAGTCTTAAACTGTGAACTCAGCCAAGTATGCATTTGAACCTCTCAAGCAGAAGGCTCTGTTCCCTTTCATTCATCATCTTCTAATTACTTTTCCCTGGGGACTTGTGCCCTCCTACTTCACTCCTACTCCCCTACCTTCCCACCCTCAGACCCTCACGAGTCAGGCACTGTACACAAGCCTTGGCCTCCTGACTAGTCATCACTCTGCTGTCCTCTTGAGGGGACAATGGCCATATTCAGATAGTTCATAAGCTTTTTCATGGAGGGAGAGTCAAAGGGTTAGATAAATACAACATGGCCCTGAATTAAGAAACAGCACTACAAATCATGGGAAGAAATTACCAAAAAATATATTTGGGCTCTAAATAAATGAATAAATAAATAAATACATACATACATATCTAAGCCAGGGTTAACAGCAGGGAAACGCTGCCTCTGAAACAGCAAAGCTCCTTGTCACTGATGGCACCCAAACAACAGCTTGACCACCAACTGGAAGGTATGCTGTAGAAAGAACTCAAGGCTTTAAAGTGAGTTTAGATTAAATGACCTTTGAAGCCTCTTCCAGACTTGCATGCCTCTTCTTGGTCAATGAAAAAATTTTTTTTTTCTTTTATGGAAATTGTCTCTTGTGATTGGTGTTGACATAAAGCATAGGAGATGCGAGTCTTCAAAGTTGGAAGAAAAAATTTTAAAAATCTTTAGAAAGAAAAAGGAACCAAATCCTCGTACTTGTACTTCACAATGCCCAAAGTGGGAACAGTAGGCTAGGAGCTGTTCAGTGATGCCCTTTGGGCAACATGTTGATTTATTATATATAACCTGACACAGTTATAAAATCATCAGGTGGCTATTCAAACTTTGCTGCTTTAAATACTACTATAGTAATGTACAAGATTTTGTAGATAAAATTGTCATCACATTCTGGCTAGGTATGTGACATGATGAAAACAGGGCATGGTAATTCAGTCTTAACATAAGTTTGTTCAAAACCTATGCTATTATAGAGAGGGAGAGAGGGAGGGAAAGGGAAAGGGAGAAAGAGAGAGGGAGAGAGAGAGAGAAAAAAGAAAGAAAGAGAGAAATGTATCCATTGCTACTATTATTTTGTTCAAAGATTTCTTCAAAATGATACTTCTTATCAACATCAAAGGAATATGAGCATTGAGGTATAATAAACTCAACATTATTTTGCCAACAATTGTTATAACATTGTTAACTTGTTTTTTTGTTTGTTTGTTTTTTAATTTTAGTGAGAGGAGGGGATTCAGAGACAGTCTCCCACAGGCATCCTGACCAGGATTCACCCAGAAAGCCCACTAGGGGGCAATGCCCTGCCCATCTGAGGTTGTTACTCTGTTGCTCAGCAACTCAGCCATCTTTCAGATCCTGAGACACAAGCCACAGAACCATCTATAGTGCTGGAAGCCGACTAGCTCAAACCAATCAAGCCATGGCTCCGAGAGAGGAAGAGAGAGGAGCAGGGGTGGAGAAGCAAGTGGTCACCGATTTGTCTGTGTCCTGACAGGGAATTGAACTTGAGACACTGAGCCAACTGGCCAGAGCCATTAACTTGTTTTTGTTTAAATTATATATGTGTAAAATATGCTGAATTATTTTAATGAGTAAAGTGCCTTTTACATTGTGGATAAGACCCACTGGGGGTGAGGATGACGGAGACACAGAGACCCAACTCCGGAGACCAGGTTCAGTGACGCAGATCCATTTTATTCAGGAAGTAAGCTGGCTTATATACACAGGTTCAGCCTATAGGGTGTTGTAGAGTGTCCTTCACAGCCAATGGCTGAAAAGGTCAGGGAGCTGCCTGGTCGGCGCTGAGTTACTTCCTTACAGAGGGCAAGCTTCCTCCTGGGTGTGCCTAGGAGGGTTTCAGGTGCTGGAGTATTCTCATAGCATTGCATCAGCCACAGCTGCTAGGAATGCGCTCTGTGCTCTACCTACATTACGTCGCTTTTGTGAATCATTTACAAAATCTATTAGTATTTTTCTGAAATAGAATAATTTGAATTATATTGCCAAATTAGATAGAAAGTAAATAATTTTTCTAGGTATTTTACATTTTAAAGAATATTTTCTCAATTAGTGAATAGTTATAAATATTTATATAATTTTTTTCTGAAAACTAAGCTCTGAATATTTCTCCTAATCACTCAAATTATTTAAAGAAACTCTTACTAGTGATCAACAGACAATAACATACTGTATATATATAATTGATCTATTGCAATATAATACATCTAGTTAAAGTTACAGATATAGTAGTTACTGTCCAGAAATACATCGTCAATTTAAAAATCCAAATTTTCTTTCCAGCCTGTAGGGGGAATAGGGTACTTGACAATTGCAGATAAAACCTCAGCCGTAATGTGTTTCTGCAGAGAAAGCTTCTCAGACTTTCCAAAACTTCCAAATGAAGTTATGGCCCCATATTACACTTCTATAGCACACTATATATTTTTATTTCCCCATCATCAAAGGCATTTTCATATCCTTCTTTTCCCGCGAGGCTTTAGGGTCCAGGACTGCAGAGACCTCCTCTGTCTATTCTTCACTCGTCCCAGTACTCCCTGCAGTGTCTGGATCAGAGCACGCACTCAGTCAAGATCCGAAGCATTGATGCTTGATTAAGCATTTCTTGGGCATCACAAGAAAGAGCATTCTGTATCCTAAGTGAGGATCTAGCGAACTTTGTGCAAAGGAATTTTGTTCAAATGAAAGTAAACTAAAAGTTATGTCTTTAATTATAGTCCATGTCATATACTACCCCACAGATAAGGAGGAAAGAACTCCAATTGTTAGGGGGGAAATGCCCTGTGAAGTATCTACAATCCCATAATTTAGAGATTATGTTGATGAAACTTTTTTTTATCAGAATGTCTCAGGTCATCAAGGTTCAGGAAATACCTCTTGGTATTTAAATTATTATTATTTTTTTTTTTTTACTCAAAATCTTTATGCTACTTTTTACAGTGACAAAATGAAATTTCTCTAAGTTCACAGAAGAGTGACTAGCAATATCAATTCCGTGTTTGCCTATTTCCAGAGGAAACTTGTTCTCTCTAATCTCAGCAAACCTCATAACCTTCACATAGTACTTTAGGAAAAAATTGTGTACTTCTCTCTTCTAACTATCATTACAAAGTACCTAGTGATCTTTTCTCTTATACTCATAACTATTAATGAACTAGGAAGCAAACACAAAAATATTCATATGCACCTTTTCCTGAATTGTGTTAATATAAAGCTATTTTTGGCATGCAACAAATCATCAGGATTTTCTGATACCGAATGTTCTGAATGACAATGGCAGATCCTGGGCTTCATTTTCATACTATTTGAACATCCTCTCTAAAAATGACCTTTCCCCTTCACATAATTGCCATGCCTTTCAATCAGAAAATATAATTCATTGATTCAGCAAAAGTGCATTGAATACTTTCTATGTACAGGCAGACTGCTAAGCCTCAGTTAAAAAAAAATGAATAAGGTGATGCCAGTGTTATCTCACCAGGAAAGACATATAAATATATAACTGCAATGCAAAGTGATAAGTGCCACAATTGAGGCATTTGTGGCATTTAAGGGATAGCAGTGGTATGAAGGAAGAGGGACGGATGCCTTTGCAAAGAGGGATTTTAGTTTTCCACATCCATGAGTATATCTAAAAAGACGTAGTCATTGTTATGAGATAAAAAGGTATGATTCTCCATATGTTGCATGCTTTATTAATGAAGAAAAACTTTATGCACACTCAAAGATTTGTTACTCCCTTCTCTTATATTTGTTGTGTAGAATTTTTTTTAACACCAGATGTAATTAATTTATTAACTAATTAATTTTTAAAGATTGTTCTTTTATTTTTTATGTATATTCTATTGATTTCAGAGAAAGAGGATGGGAGAGAGGGAGGGAGAAAGAGAGAGAAAGAGAAGCAGGAACATTGATCTATTCCTATATATTCCCTGACCGGGAATTGAACCAGCAACCCCTGTGCTTCAGGACGATGCTCTAACCAACTCTGGCTAGGGCTATTTATTTATTTTTTTAAATTGAATTCATTGGAGTGACATTGGTTCGGAAAACCATACATATTTCAAGTGTACAATTCAATAAACATCATCTGCTCACTGCATTATTCTCCCATCACCTCAAGCAAAGTCTCATTGAGTCCCCATTTTCCCCACTTCTGCCCCTCCACCTTCCTATCCCCCTTTTTCTCTGGCTGTCACCACACTGCTGTCTGTGTCTATGTGTTATGTATATATGATTTTTGGTTAATCCCCTCACGTTCTTTTATACACTCTGGCAACCTCAGCCAAACGCAATTCTCAGCCTGTCTTATCTTCCCCCTCCCTCCCTGGCAGACGTGCTGAGAATTGGCTACATTATGACTCAACTTCCTCCTTTTGATTAAACTTGCTCTGGTCCATTTTAGGCTTTTGTTATCTCCATTATTTGTTCTATTGCAGATCCATTTTTTACAAGTTGAAGACAACTCATAAAAGGCCAGACCTATTATTTTGAGTAGCTTCCTTTGTAATCTTCCTTATGTGTTCTCCTGGTCTCTCAACTTTGGCTGTGTACCCAGCTCCCCCCCCCCCCCCGCCAGTCCTTTAACAGATGGCTTGTTTGGACGTCTGCTATGAATCTTTGTGTGTGTGTCTGTGTGTGAGACAAAGACAGAGAGAGACAGAAAGAGGGACAGATAAAGAGACAGAAAGAGAGAACGATGAGAAGCATCAATTCTTTGTTGCGGCACCTTAGTTGTTCATTGATTGCTTTCTCATATGTGCCTTCACTGGGGGGCTACAGCAGATCCAGTGAGCCTTTGCACAAGCAGCAACCTTGGGCTCAAGCTGGTGAACCTTGCTCAAACCAGAGGAGCCTGTACTCAAGCCAGTAACCTTAGGGTTTCAAACCTGGGTCCTCTGTGTCCCAGTTTGATGCTCCATCCACTGCAACACAGCCTGGTAAGGCCATCTGCTATGATTCTTAATTTGCAATCTCGTAAAGACAGTGATCCTCTGATCATACTGTGTACTTCTTAGATCACACTACATTAAAAACAAAACATACAGAAAAACAAAAAAAATGCATCCAGGTACAGGAAGTACTATGTTCACAATCATTGAAGTACAGCTATTGGTCTTCTGGAAATAAAAAAAGGGTATTAAGGTAACTGCAAAGCAATTTTGTTTCTTTAATATGACTTTTCCTCAATTAAAGCCAACTTTGTCCAATCTACTAACACTGTGACTCACTTGCTTCCTTTCAACCAGATCCTTCTGCCTTTGCACATACTGTACATATACCCTCTTAATCATTAAGCCCTCAGGAGAGCAGGTTCTGTTGATCAAAGGAACAGAGTTTCATCCAACTAAAGATAACATCTTGACCTCAATTGTGTTTCAGCCCCAGGCCCATAAAAGCAGAATGACCCTACTGACCACATCCTCATTAAACCAGACAGACTGACACCATGGCTGACATCAGGATCTGATGCAATAATCAAACACTACATTCTGACCTCACCCAATCACTAGAGTCCAGGACCCAAACTATGTTAGTCACCATGACTAGCAGTTTTCCACTGTATAATCTATTTCCTAGAGGTCATCTGGGAGCTATGTGTTACTCACCTGTCTCTGGGCTTGGTGTTATTTCCTCAAATGAGCCTCTATTTTCTTTGCTGCAAACTTCTGTTTGCATTTTATTGGGCTTTGATGCACTTAGGTAAGCAAACCCCCTTAGTTTGGTAGCAGTAAGACTGAAAAACTATAATTATGGCTGCCTTAAAATTGGACATAGTGACTAGATGTGTGTACACGCAAATAATTTAAGCTTTTCAAAAGGATATAATAAAACCAATATCATAAGGATCATTGTGAAGATTAAATGAAATAATATATATAGTGTTACCGATATAAATGATATTCTTTTTATTTCTTTTGCATGTATAAAAGACCACATACTACTACAATAGCATGTGCAATGCTATAATATTATATCTTGTTATTCTTTCTGTTTTCCTTTTAAATTTTATCTCCACTTGTGGTTCAGAATTCCCTTAACTACTTAGTGGTTTCATGCTCACACCTTAATTTCACTACATTTCTAATTATAGTTTAAATCTTTACTTATTAAATATAAAAAGCAATCTAACACAAGAGTGGAAACCTTTACTTTTTTAACTACATGAACACTTCACTTGAGAAAATGATAAAAATTGGAACTTGGATATTACTTTATCTTGATACATATCCTGACTTATTTCTCCCCGAACACCCATCTCACCCCCTTAACTTCCTTCTGATTTTCCAGATGTCCCATAGTAGTTTCCAGTAACATATCTTTCCAACAGATAATGACAATCCATTTTATACTTTTAGTCCTTCTACTATGTATGTTTGATGCATTAATTAAACAATTATATACACAGAAGCTACTATAGGTTAGGCACTATTTAGGTGCTAGAACAAAACAAAATTCCCAGTTCTTCTTAAACATACATTTGAGTGGAGGATAAAGATAATAAATAAAATCATTGAATAATATGAGGTACTGTTAAGGGCTATAAATAGCAACAAAAACTTGGTAAATGGGGTATATTAAGAGACAAGGAGTGACAGGTTACCACAGAGTGATAGATGTGTGTTTAATTTCACATGTATGTAATCACAGCCCGATTATAGATTTAGTTAAGTCACCTCTCATGAACTAAGAGATATTTTCATCTTAATGCAAGATTAACTTGAGTCTAATACAGAGCAGAACTTAGTAAAAGCATGTTCATACTTTACACTCACTTAAACATCTAATTATTAACAAAGAATGTGTATTACCAAGCTATCAATTTTAAATGGTATAATTAGTTCATGCCTTGGAAAGAAAGTTAGATTCTTAGAAAAAATGTTTCTAATGTTTAACAAAAATTTTAATTTATCTAACATTATTTTAATTCTTTTAAGATAAGAAAGAACTCAATTTTCAAAGTCTTAAAATCCTATTTCAAATTTTAACTACCAAAATGTAAATTGAAAAGGTGTTTAATCTTTGTAAGAATTAGTTTAATCCTGATAAACTTTTTGATATACTTAATTATAGTAATGAATGCTCTATATAACATCGACAGTCAGCACTACAGAATTTTTATCTAAATTCTACCATTTGTTATCAGATCAATGTAAGATTTAACATTTTTGTTTGTCTGTTTCTTGGTTGGTTGATTTATTTGCTAAAGGCTAGAACAGAGACTGACATTAGAATTTTGTTTAATGATGTTTGGCTTAAAAGCATACCTAGTATCTACATTATGATTTCTAAATTTCATTCCTCACTCAAAGAAACCTGAGATCTTTGAAGAAATTGCTGATTTTAGGACAAGAGAAGGTATATCATCCTGGCCGGTTGGCTCAGTGGTAGAGCGTCGGCCTGGCATGAGGAAGTCCCGGGTTCGATTCCCGGCCAGGGCACACAGGAGAAGCGCCCATCTGCTTCTCCACCCCTCTCCCTCTCCTTCCTCTGTCTCTCTCTTCCTCTCCCGCAGCTGAGGCTCCATTGGAGCAAAGATGGCCCGAGTGCTAAGGATGGATCTGTGCCCTCTGCCTCAGGTGCTAGAATGGCTCTGACTGTGGCAGAGCGATGCCCCAGATGGGCAGAGCATCGCCCCCTGGTGGGCGTGCCGGGTGGATCCCAGTCAGACGCATGCGGGAGTCTGTCTGACTGCCTCCCGGTATCCAGCTTCAGAAGAATACAAAAGAGAGAGAGAGAGAGAGAGAGAGAGAGAGAGAGAGAAAGTATATAAATCAGGAAGCAATAAAGTATACTAAAACATATATATGAAAAGCAAGGTAAAAGGTCATATAAGGCAGCCTAAACAGGTTCTCACTGGCTAAATTTAAGAAAATATGAACACATCCTCAAATAAATAAAGGTAGTAATGGTTTACAATTTAGTTCTCAAGAGCTGAATGCCAAGTAATATGTATAAAGGAAAAAATAAAATTAGATTTCAGTTAGCCATGAAGTATAAGCTAAAATTTTTTTGCGTAGGTCTATTACTATAGCTAATATGCTAAAGATGAAATAAATAATAAATTCATAAAAAGAAACACATTTTACAATAAAACAGAGAAATATCTAGATAACAGCAAGGAAAGAATTAAGTTAAATACAATTTTGCTAACAAAATTTTGTCTTCAATTTCTAAATTTTTAGTTATGTAAAACAAAATCAAAATTACCTCATTACATTTATTCAGGTTTTCTAAATAGTTGTGACTACAAGGCTAATACAACCAACTCCTTGTTTCTTTATGTAGAAACTATCTATAGTAAACTTGCTGTTTCTGTCTCAACAGATTGCATAGTAATTAGGTCAGACAATCAGTGATGACCCTGATAGGCAAGTTCATAAGACTCGTTTAGTTTTCCATGTCTGTTCGTTCTCTGTCTCTTCGTCATTCTCACCTTTTCTTACTCTAGATTCCTCATTATTCATTTTTATACATACATAGGATTTCAGTTACCACCTACATGGGGATACTTACACATTTTTATCAGCATCCCAGCTTTACTTTCTGAGGTCCAATATTTTAGGTACAGTTGCCTATTGAACAACTCCTGGATCTTCTGAAGGGGTTTCAATCTCTAAATCCCATGATTGGTATTATGTTCATTTCTATTTTAACCACTCAACTATCTGTTGATGTCTCTACTAGTAGCTTTCAGAGTGGTTTGCTCTTACCTATCTGGGCTCCACTTCATTCAATTCTACACAATGATGCCAGAAAATACAATCCTCTACTCCTGATTAAAATGCTTCGACAGCTTTTTAATGCTTTCAGGGTAAAGTGGTTCTTATTCCAACATCTCTCTTTTTGGCCCATCTTATCTTCTAATCCATTACTCTCTAAACTTCAGATACTTTGTGTGTCAATTCCAAACTTCTTCCCTAGGTTGTCAGGGAAGCAGAATACATTACCCCAACTAATGCTGCTTTGGCACATGAATCATTTTGAGCTGAGGCAATCAAGACCCAATAGACTTAAATTTATTTCTTTTTTTACCTCTCCCTTAAATACCTAAAAGAATTTAGATAAAGGACTTGGCCTAGATAGAGAACTATTACCAAATGTATGCAGCTTTCTCTTATTAAAACTTCCTTTTGTCTTTACATAGCAAACTTCTGATAAGTCTTCAAATTTCAACTCAAACATTACATCGCCGGCCTCCAGGAGTCCCTCCTTGACTTCTTAATATGATACCAACTCTTCTGTATTTTCTTCAACCACTGTGTATCTTCCTTTTACAGAAATCACAAAATCACTTCAACATATATGATGATTTGATTCTTTCTCTAACTTTAAATTCCAAGCTTCATGAGAGCAGAAAATAAATGTGTGTTTGAATTATTATTGTATCCATACACAACAGGGTACTTAGCACATAATAGGTCCTCAATAAATACCTACTGAGTAAATGAATGACTGAATGATCCACCTCTCCTTCTTGAACAGTCAACCTCCTTTATATATGTATGAGAGTGAGAATCAAACTGAGAAATAATATGAAAACAGGTGGGAGATCTGGCAGAAAGACTACTACTAACAGCATTGAGGCAAACTGAATTAAATAGTATCAAATGTTATTTCTAAAAATGATAATGTCCCTCAAGATCCTCCTTTTACAAGGAAGAAAATTGCAAGGCGCTGGCCTGAGTATTATGAGGGCAGTACCCTCATAATAAGATTTGCTTTCAGAAAACTTGTAATAATTTAAAATATAATAGGAAACATGTTAAGTATTTATGTATATAATATGATTGAATTCTTCTAGCCAATTAAAATTAATCCAATTTCACAGATAAGGAAACTGTGGAATATAAGGATGAACAATTAGCCAGTGTCGTAGCTATGAAACAGGATCCAGGTCAGGTTTGCCTAGTTTCTAAACCCTGTTCTTTAAATTGCACTAAAGTATCAACAGTATTTAAATTTATGTCATTCATATCTGTTCTCTCTTCAGATGTCTCCTAAAATGTAAACCCATTTCATCATTCACTGTCTCATTTAGACATAACAGTTCTCACCAAACCCACATCTAAATCCCCCTTTCATTTCTACTCTCTCATCTCTTCAGATGATACCCTCAAAAACCAATTCTATTACAAAACACTCCTACAACATTTACCTTTATGTGGTGCTGTGGTTAATTGAAACCTGAGTCTCAATAGAAAGTCTTATCATCTGTAGTCTGTGTTGCGGAAGCTTCTCTTTCCCTACTGTAGGGGAGGAAAAAATTTTTCTCTACCCTTATAGCTCATTTGGTGGGCCTAATAATTAAATTAACATAAGATAGATCAACAGGAGGAAAACAAATTAAGTTATGTTTATATGGGGGCTCCATAGATATGGGAATCAAGGACAGGTAGGGCAATTGAGGCTTACGTGCCATCCTGAGCTAAAGAATGGAATAGGGCTTATGTTTCAAGGGGAGAAGGGCAATTCAGAGGACAATATAAAGAGCAGATATTTGGTAATTAGATGTTTGTCCTGCACTAGAGGTAGTTCATTCAAATAAAAGATATATCTGGTAATAGTAACTCTCTTTCTGGGCCAGAACCCTATCTAATTTCTTATAGGTGTTTAAGGAAGAGGTAAAAAAAATTGTTTTTGAATATGTAGGTCTTGATTGCCTTCAGCTCAAAATGATTCATATGCCAAAGTGGCATATGCTGGGGTCATGTGTTCTTCTCCCCTCACCAGTTAAGGACAAAAGTGAGTGTGGGGTGGGTGCAGAGGGACAGGGAAAGGAAGAGACTGGACTGGGAATACTAGTGGGAGGGGAGCCATCATGCTATCTTTTTCTATTCAGAGAGGGAGGCTGACATAAAACTTGAAGACCAACAATATTTGGGAAGTGTTATTTCATTCGATTACATTTAACTATTTCTGAAAAGAAAAGAAGAAAATAAAATGTTATAAGTAAAAGGGATCTTAAGATTCATTTTGTCAGACCTTTAATTTTCCACATAAGAGGGTTCAAAAAAAGAAAAGAAACTATCACTTAACAAGTTTAAATAAGTAATCAATGGCAGTTTGGACTAAAATTGAGATGTGCAAACTAAGGGTTTAAACAATCTTTAAACTTTTAAAAATTAAGCTATATTAAAATTTTAATAATTTTTAACTTGAATATTTTCTCTATTTTAACCAAAATATATTTCACATATACTGATTTTTAAAATAAATAGATCCATTTAGTCAAGGCTTATGATACTACCATTTTTGAGATCTAAGGCCTATCATTATGTAAATTTTTACATGCTCGTAAAGACACAGACCGATTTTTTGTTGTTGAATTTTATTACAAATCATCTTAGCATTTAATCAGAGGCACAGAATAATGGTGCATATTTGATTTTTTAAAAAATGTTTCCTATCCTACAAACACAATATCTTACTATATATAGAAATATGTGTTCATATTCCGATACTAAACAATAAGAAAACACACAATATATTTCAAGTTTGCTATATAGACTCATATTTCTTCATTTCAAGACTAAGTACTTTAGGCCTGACCAGGCAGTGGCACAGTGGTTAGAGCATCGAACTGGGTTGTGGAGGACCCAGGTTCGAGACCCCAAGGTTGCCAGCTTGAGCGTGGGCTCACCTGGTTTGAGCAAAGCTCACCAGCTTGGACCCAAAGTCACTGGCTTGAGCAAGGGGTTACTTGATCTGCTATAGCCCCATGGTCAAGGCACATATGAGAAAGCAATCAATAAACAACTAAGGTGTTGCAATGAAAAATTGATGATTGATGCTTCTCATCTCTCTCTGTTCCTGTCTGTCCGTATCTATCCCTCTCTCTGACTCTCTCTCTGTCTTGGAAAAAAAAAAAAAAAAGAAAGAAAGAAAGAAAGAAAGAAAGAAAGAAAGAAAGAAAGAAAGAAAGAAAGAAAGAAAGAAAGAAAGAAAGAAAGACAGACTAAGTACTTTAGCCTGACCTATGGTGACGCAGTGTATAAAGTATTGACCTGGAATGCTGAGATCGCCGGTTCAAAACCCCGGGTTTGCCTGGTCAAGGCATATATGAGAGTGGATGCTTCCTGCTCCTCTCCTCTTCTCTCTCTCTTTCTCTATTTCCCCTAAAACAAATAAATAAAAATCTAAAAAAAAAAGATAAGTACTTTAAATTTGATGACAACAGTTACTGACATATGATTAACATTAATATATCATGTTTGCATTGCTTTACTTAGGTGGTTATTGGTCATATATAATATTCATAAATTGTGTCCATTCTTCCATATATATACTTTTGACATAAGTACTCTAATATATGAATAAAATCTAAGTCAACTGGCCACACTACTTCAGAATACATAAACTTGTTTCCCATTTGCATTAGCTCTTATGAAATCATTTGCCCATGGCCTAAAAGAGTTTACAACTACAGGGCTTATGTTGTGAAGCATGATTGTCAGTTAGAAATATTGAATTCTTTAAGCCCTGTCTACTAAGAGGGTTTAATGTCACTCAAGTGACAGCACCAACACTATTAACATCATTTTCAAATATATATTGTTAGGCACTTTCTGTAATTTAGTCAGTTTCAAATGCTGAAGAGACCAAGAAACTCAAGACCCAAAAGTTGTCCCTCCTACAGCTTTTAGTCTCTAGGCTATAAAAACAAATCAATAAGGACACAACAGTATAACACATGCTCTAAGAGTAAAGATCACAAGACAGTGAGAGACTCTCTTCCCCCAGAAGGAAAATGCAACTCAGTATTCAGGTATTCAGGGAGGAAGGAGGAAGTGAGGTGAAGGGAGAAGGCATTGAGAAGCAGGAGGTACTAAGTGATTCCCACTCTGCTGTATGAGCTGATGTAATCTGCTAGCAAGGTTCCAAGGTCAGCTGTACAGGCAGTCATCAGAACTGAGAGCTGATACAGAAAGAACTCTCTAGGGAGTTGCAATTTAGTAAGATGTAATGGCACTTCCTTTGACTAATTCCTCTTATCAGTGGCTTGAAATATATAGAAGATAGCTTACTGAGGATGAGCTTTGTTATTGTGGCTATGAGTTTCTTGATTATAGGGCCTGAGATCATGCATTTTTAAAATCCCTGTACAGCCTAGCAGAAACCTAAGAAGCAGCAGATGTTCAATAAATTTGAGTAAATTGAAACATTATTGCCAGGAAGAACATTTTTTAGTTTTGACTAAACAACGTTATCTGAATACTTTGGTGCAGAAATCTTCTCAACCTTAAGTGACAGTTTGGGGCCAGTCTGATAAACTGACTCAAAGAGAAAGAGGAGATATTGTCACTGAGGTGGCTGACTCTCCATTCTGTTTCCTGATACAATATTTAACAATGCCTAAATAAAATGATATCTGATTTAAAATATTTGTATTCAAGTTGTCTATGGCATTAGCTCAGGGGAGTACATACTATGTACCATTTATTTTTCTCCAGAAAAAATAGATATATTTTATCACGTTAGAATTTAGATGCTGTCTTCCTTTTGGTATCTTTTATTCTGCACTAATTTTTTTTCCATTCTCATTTCCAGGGCCAAAAATATATTCGTTCAAAATATATTTTAAAATATATTCTATTATGATTTTAAAGGGTATAAAAATGTCATTTTGATGGATAATTGACTTTGAGCCTATAACCAGATATACTCACCCACAAATATAAAAATAGTCATCACTTCTTCAAATCTTATTTATAAGTTATTAAGAATTTAGATTTATTATGGAAATTAATTTGGAAGATACTTATCAGATTATTTGGCCAAACCCTTTATTTTATCAATGAAGAAAGTCAAGGCTAGATAAATGTGGTAATTAGCTCAGATTCCTAAAATTAGAACATATTTGAGACCAGATAGATATTTGTGTTCCCTGTGCCTATGAGTGTATCATGTACCCACATGTATATAAGCCATTTTTCATTTTCTTTTCCTTAAAATATATATGATCAGCTCTGTTCTAGTGATTTTTTTAAAAACACATATTTGTTCCAATACAATTGATGTATTAAAGACATCAGCATAACCCAAATTTCATGTTTGCTTGAGCATGATTTCATCCACAAGAAGTACTACAGAAATTGCCACACCGCTGAACTGACTCACATAGTAACACAGAAAATAGACATATTTCAAACATCTACCAGCTACCTCAGACTACCATATACCTTATGAATTATATCCATATGGTAGAAAGATTAGACCCCGAAGGTGTTCTGCCCTAATCCTTGGAAACTGTGAATATACTAATCCGGAGGTAGTCAACTTTTTATACCTACTGCCCACTTTTGTATCTCTATTAGTAGTAAAATTTTCTAACTGCCCACCAGTTCTATAGTAATGGTGATTTATAAAGTAGGGAAGTAACTTTATTTTTTAAAATTTATAAAGCAGAGTTAGAGCAAGTTAAAGCATATAATAATAATTACTTACCAAGTACTTTATGTCAAATTTTCGCTAAGTTTGGCAGAATAAATCTTTATAAAACAACTTACTATAGTTATCTATCTTTTTATTTATACTTGGGTTGCTCCGCTACTGCCCACCATGAAAGCTGGAACACTCACTAGTGGGCAGTAGGAACCAGGTTGACTACCACTGTACTAATCCATGATAATAAGGGTTTTACCAATGTAATTGAGGTTACTAAACACTGACCTTAAGAAGATTAGCCTGTATTAAGATACAAAGCAGAAGAGAGTGTCAGAGAGAGTCCAACTGGAAGGGTTTAACACATGATTACTAGTTCTGAGGGGTAAGGGGCCACATTCAGGGACTAAAAAGAAGCCTCTAGAAGCTGAGGGCAGCCCTCAGCAAACAACCAGCAAGGAAGCAGGAACCTCAAGCTACATTCCTTAGGAACTAAATTCTACAGCTAGATGAGCTTGGAAATGGATTCTTTCCTAGAGCTGACAGAAAAAAACATGGCCCCACCAACATCTTGAGTTTGAAACCAGAAGCCTGTGCCCTAATTTCAAACTCATGGAAACTGCTAACTCTGTGATTATTTGTATAGTGGCAAAGAAAAATTAATGCACCCCTCCACATCTGGTATTTCAATTTTACTTCTGATGTTTAATAACCCTTTTTGCAGCATTTCACAATAGCTCACAAACAGCCATCCTTCTGATAGCCACTTCTACAAGGAAACTTCAGCTGTTTTTCAAAGGAAAGTACCATATTTATCGTCCTTATATATTATATTTCTTTATAACTTAACACATGTTTAAGACTGAGAACATTTTTTTAGTAGACATCTTTCTTTTTGTGTGTGTCACTGATGAAGTTGTTCAGTTTTTGTGGGTGGAGCGCAGAGTGCATTCCTAGCAGCTGTGGCTGATACAATGCTGTGAGAATACTCCAGCTCCCAGAACCCTCCTGGGCATACACAGGAAGGAAGCTCGCCCACTATAAGGAAGTGACTTAGCACCAACCATGCAGCTCCCTGATCTTTTCAGCCATTGGCTATGAAGGACACGTTGTAACACCGTATAGGCTGAACCCATCTATATAAGCTAGCTTACTTCCTGAATAAAGTGGATCTGCATCACTGAACCTGGTCCCCGGAGTAGGGTCTTTGAGTCTCCATCATCCTCACCCCTGGTAGGACTTGTCCACAAGTTTTGTGCCTCTAACTCCATGTTTCCCAAACGTGTTGTGGTTTTCATTGCACAATTTTGCATCACATGATGATTGTTAGGAATGCATAGAAAAAGATATATTTTTCCTTCTACCCATCTTAGATCCATTGGGTAGGCCCTGTAAATTAGACTTACAAAGGACATTTTGACAAGAGAAAAACAAATAGAGGTTTATTGATGTGTGTATCACATGAAATATGGAACATTTATTGATAAGTACCTCAAAAGGGTGCCTAGAACTTGAGCTTGTATAGCGTTTCAACAAGGAATAATAATTAATTGTGTAGATAAATGACAGGAAAAAAGGAAAGGCCCCAAGGCTTCAAAGGAGGGGAAAATGTGGGAAATCTAGTAAAAGAAAAGGTATAGTTTCAGCAAGATTTGTCATCTTACTTCCTCTGGTGCCATCTCCACACCGATAAGAATAATTTGGAGGAGTATCCACAATAGATTTTTGTTCCTTTCTTGGTAGAAATAGGCTGGGGGACTACTTTACAAATTTATGCTTTGCTTTGAGGCAAATAGGGAGAGGAAAGAGAGCTTTTCTTATATCTGCTCTTTCTCAGTTGTCTTCAGTTCAAAATAATCCTTGTGCTCAGTGGCATGTTCCATTCAGGGTGGCATAGTCTGCTGCCCTTGTGGTTCTTCTAGTTTTACATCTACATCTGGGATATGGATCTGTTGGCTCTAATCAGAGGTCATATAGCACTAATTTCAGGACATAATTACTTCATATAAAGTCTTTTGCCTTTACAATTTTGTAGATACTCCTGTTTTAAAGTGACATAGTTTTACTCTTCAATTATTCTGGTAAATGCCTACCTTTCCTTCAGGTATCTATAAGATGTTATATCTCAGGGGAAACTGTCTTTTGTCCCATAAGCAAGAGTTATATGATTTTCATGGCTTCCAAGATATTCTATATTTCTGTGTGATGATGCAACTCATATTTAAATTTTCTATATCTATATATAGATATATAATCTTATATATCTAGTGGATTATAAACTTTAAGAAGAAAGGTAAAACATCAGTTTAATTGTTCATATTGGTATATCAACACTCTGGTTTAGTGCCTAACATAACAGATATGCAATTGATATGTGTTGAATGAAAATTAAATACATGGTTGAAAACACAAATATAGTAGGTCAATCTTATGTTGGTACTTCTATTCTTTTAACATTTATAGCTGAACAGGTACCTTAATTTTTTTAATTCCCTCTTATGTGGATCTTGGAATATTTTAACCAAAAATGTAAATTTGACTCATAATATAGGCATGTGATATAAGTCCGTGGCATGAAGCAAAATAGTCATGGAGAGATATCACCTAGAATTAGAAATATTCCCTATCTCTTTAGGTCAGAATTCAAGTACTGTATAATATTTTCTGAAGCTTTATAATTTCTGAACATTGTTTAAGATAAAATTAGCTCCCTAATTTGACCAGGTAGCTCTCATAAGGTGGCTGTGATGGTAATGATGCAACCCTCAATTTATAAGCAATCTAGGCAGGATAGGTTACTCAACCTGAAAATTACTTACAAAATATATGAAAGGTTTATAGCTCAGATTGAAAACACTGTATTAAAAATGTTCTGGAGTCACATTAAAAATGATTGAGTGGTTTTAAAAACCTGTTGGCATTGTAGTTTGTTGCAGGAGAGAAAAGTCAGATAAATTGTTTGGTATTTTGCAAATAGTTTTTAGTTTCAAAGTGGAGAGAAGCTAGAAGAAATGTAGTAAATCACAAAGGTCAGAAAAGTCCAATCCTCATACCTATATAGAATATTTCAACTATATTCTCATAAAATTTGTAAGAGAGTTAATATTTTTATCAATTTTATCTTTGGTGAATCACAAATTAAAACTTCTCTGTAGCCAACAATGAGAATAAACAAGGAACAACAGAAGAAAAGAGACTGTCTTCTTAGATAATTTTCCATTTTTAGGGGACAGGAGAACAGTCCGGGAAGGAGAGCAACAGCCAGAGAAGCAGGGTGCACCGACTGGGAGCTAGACCATGTGGCACAGACTCAGAAGCACTACTGGATTCAGAAAAAGACAGTGAGAACTGGAATACTCAGAAAGAAAACTCTGCTAACAGATCTCTTTGCTCAGATAAAAAACATGGAGCCAATGGTTTGTGACCTGGGCAACTGTACACTGAGAACCCAAGTGAGGCAGTTAGCTTACTCTGCATAGCTCATAAAAAACTTTCAGCCATTATGTACCTTGTTTAGAATTAAGAATAGAGCCAAGGCATGAGAAGTGGGGTTCCTGTTCCCCAACTACCTATTTCACTCATTTTTTTCTAGATCTGGGTTGTAGAAAAAGTTCTGCTTAACCACCAAGTACAGAAAATAAATACAGTTTTTTAGGCATGTGTATGGCCAATAGTCACCACTGTTGTAAAGTACCCCGTACCTCAATTCCATGGGTTCACAGAAAGACACCACCAAGTCTAGAAGAATTTTAAGGAGTTTTATTAAAGAAGGAGATTTATTAAATATGCCGGCCACATATGACTAACATGGGGCATTGGCAGACCCAAATTGTGTGTGAGTCTGGGCACAGCCCTTGCACCAGATTATATACCTTTGTTCACACACACACACAGGTTGGTGGGAAAAGGAGGAGGGGGATGGGACATAATTCATTAGCAAGCTTACAACATTTGTCTATAGGACCTATAAAAACATTTTTACACATCAAAACTTATAAGGTAACACAATAGCAAAAATGTTATTCTACATATTAAAAGATATTTTTAAATTTTCTAGTGTTCATTTGTCATTCCTTTTTTAGAGATATATACATTAATTACACACTTTCAGGAGAGGAGGGATGGTTTCCATGGAGCTAGGGGATAAATGCCTGCAAATGGCTCATCAAATAAGAAAAGATTTTTTTCAATCTCTCCCTTCCTGCACCTGGCTATTTACCTGCTCCCTTACAGGTGTGGGGGGAAGTACCATGTTGGTCAAATAAGTTTTTAAGTATGATATGTAGGTTTGCTCGCTTATAGTTTGCATTGGGTGTTGGGGACAGGCTGTAAGCAGGCAGGGTTGTTATATGCTAAGGCTTAGTTTTAAGACTAAGCCTTTCCCACCCTAAGTGACTTTGTATCAGAGACTTTCTTGTTTGTATATTGGATTAAAGGGTTTTTTTTTCTAGAATATAAAATGGGATAGAGGAGCCCATGCAGGAGGAGAGCAGAGAAAGGCCATGTGGAGGAGAGGAGAAGCAGCCAAGACAGAGTAGTGCTGAAGGAGAAGTCAGTTTGTGCAGAGAGAAGGAGATGGGGAACAGAGGTGAATAAGGCTGATGAGGTAGAAACTTTTAATTCTAGGAAACTCAGGTAAGTCAGTGGCTTTGGGAGCCCTGAATGGAAAGGGAAGTGTTTTCTCACTGTGTGTACTCACTTGCCCACCGGGTGTGAGCTAGGATTAAAGCTAATGGCCCACCAGTTCTTGGCTCCATTGTTTCATTACCATCTGTCCAAATCAAATGTGAACCTGTATTGGCCAGGTGGCTGTGATTGTGGCAGTGGCTACTGGCTTTACAGACGGGAATCTAAATCTCCTTCCCCTCATCATTTACAATACAATGCTGTCGGCCTTCCTGACTTGGTGCAAATCACACAAGCATAAAACCATATCTATAAAATTGCTCTGCATGCCTAGCAGAAATTAATAAAGTGCTCTTTAAGCTTCCTAGTAGAAGGGATCCTCCTACACAGTACATTTCTGCAAGCCAGGAAACTTTCACAATTCTTTCCCTAAAATATTAATATTAATTTTGTAGCTTTTTGGTACCTTACTACACCGCCATCATGGCCATGCACATGCAGGTTCACATTGGATTTGTGCAGAATGTAATGAAGCAGTGGAGCCAAATAATGGTGGGCCATTTCTTATTAAAGTCTCGCACCAGCCACTGAGCACCACACAGGGAAAACACTTCCCTCTTCATTCAGAGCTCACAAAGCCCTGACACATTATCTGGTTCTACAACCAGGAGAATCGTCTCCAGTTTTTCCTAGAATCAAAGGCCTCACCAGTCTCACTAGGGCTCGCAAGAGAGCCCCTCACCTCTGTTTCCGCATCTGCACACCTTATCCCTTCTCTGCCAACATGGTTTCTTCCTCAGCACCTTGCATTCTCTCTGCTCTCACTTTGCAAATATGGCTTTTCTCTGCCTCTTCTCCATCTTCCTCTTCTTTTCAAAACTTTCTGGTTTGAAAACCTCTCCTCCAGAAAACATTAGCAAAACAATAGCCCTTCCCAAGCAGGAGGGTAATTTGCAATTTCACAGATCACATACCTGGTGCTGCCCAGCCCCCAATGCAAACTATTAAGTGAGCAAACATGAAAATTATATTTTACACACTTATTTGCCCAACAGTATGCAATAGCAACAAATATAAATAAGGGCAAACACAATTATATCTGCAAGTAAATTGAGTGGGGACTCTGCTTTCAAATTCTCTATTCTACTCATTCTCTGTAGATCTGTAAAGCCAGTTGCCACAGCCACCATCACAGCCACCTGGCCCATGCAGGTCTGCATTTCATTTGGACAGTGGGTAATGAAACAATGGAGCCAAGAACTGGTGAGCCATTAGCTTTAATACTAGCTTGCACCTGGCGGGCAAGTAAAAACACACACTGGTCTCCAAAACCCACTCATTCGGTGCTCACAAAGCTACTGACTTATCCGAGTTTCCTAGAATCAAAGGTTTCTAGCTCACCAGATTTATTCACCTCTGTTCCCCATCTACTTCTCTCTGCACAAACTGGCTTCTCCTTTTGCACTCTGCCATGTTGGCTGCTTCTCCTGGCCTCCTCCCCGTGGCCTTTCTCTGCTCTCTTACAGCATGGACTTCCCCGAACGTAATCACTCTTCTCCCAGAACAATGTGATCTCTCTTCTTTTTAAAACCTTTTGGTGTGAAAGCTCTCCCCAACACACATTAATACAATCATGCCCATCCCACGTAGAAAGGGCAACTAATGTTATCACCTGTGCAACAGGCTTCAACATGGGCAGCATCATCTTTAACAAAGTGAGCATAATATATTTTATCTGCCCAACAATCCACCCCTATGCTCACTTTACGAACCACAATCTATACCACCGGCATCCTTGTGCAAGGAAATTAGGCACATTACACAAATTACAAATAAATTACAAATCATACAATTTCAATTACAAAGGTACATTTCACCAGTCTCTGAGCACTTTGCCAAAAGCACAAAATGTCCTCAGCCTTCTTTCTAGCTGTTTGAAAAGCTTCTCAGGGCAGGGGAGTGCTTCCAGTAAAGCCGCCCCCCACCCCCATCAGGGTATTTCACATTGTCCAAAATCTGTAAGTCCATCCAACAAAGGAGCCAGTGCCTACTCCGGTCATAGTCCAGGAATCAGTATGCACATGGGGCCTTAGCCACCCCCTTAGCACTAAGGGCCTTAGTCATTCCTGCCAATCTGGCAGGTCTTACACTATCCCAAAGAGGAGTACATGGCAATGGCAGTCAGCATTTTCATCTCTGCTCTGGAGAGCAGGATGGCATTCAACCCTATGTCCTAAAATTGCAGACCTACCAGGGGTGTAGTAAGAACTCCTTGCTGCTGGGCTCTCGTCTTCTGGAGACTGCAGATTGCAACTCTACCCCAATTCTCCTCATCCTCCAAAGAGGAACTGAAAACATCAGCTGCCACTGTCCGTTCCACAGGCCTTTCAGCCCGGTCCTGGCCTCAGTCCCAACCTCCTGCTGCTGCTGGCTTTCCACAACATCCAGGCCAATCTCTAACTCACAAACCTGTGATTCCTTCTACAGCATCTGCTCCATTTCCAAACTAATCTCACGAACCTGGTTGGCCTCCTCCAGTGCTTGCTACAGCTCCTGGGTCAGCATCTCTTTCTCCCACGTTTGCTCCAGCTCCTTTCACTGCTCGGTTTGCAAGTCCCGGGCAGCCTCTTCCACAGAGCTCTCAGTTTCCTCATGCATGGCTGTAAAAGTCAGCCAGCCTATGGCCCTCAAAAGGACAGCCATGGGGAACCATAACAGCAGCCAGTCCTCTACTCCACTGCTCAAAGGTGGTGGTGGCTCCTTGCCGATCTGTATGGAATCCTGCCACAGACTACGCCAAATGTAAAGCCAGTTGCCACGGCCACCATCACAGCCTCCTGGCCCATGCAGGTTTGCATTGAATTCAGACAGTCGGTAATGAAACAACGGAGCCAAGAACTGGTGGGCCATTAGCTTTAATCCTTCTTGCACCCAGTGGGCAAGTAAAAAAACACACTGGGCTCCAAAACCCACTCATTCAGTGCTCACAAAGTTACTGATTTATCCAAGTTTCCTAGGATCAAAGGTTTCTAGCTCACTAGCCTTATTCACCTCTGTTCCCCATCTGCTTCTCTCTGCACAAACTGTCTTCTCCCTCAGCAGTCTGCTATCTTGGCTGCTTCTCCTAGCCTCCTCCATGTGGCCTTTCTCTGCTCTCCTACAGCATGGGCTTCCTAGAATATAATCACTCTTCTCCTGGAACAACATGATTTCTCTTTCTTTTTAAAACCTTTTGGCGTGAAAGCCCTCCCCCAACACACATTAATATAACCATGCCCATCCCAAGTAGGAAGGGTAACTAATGTTATTACCTGGGCAACGGGCTTCCACGTGGGCAGCGCCATTTTGAACAAAGTGAGCGTAGTATATTTTATCTGCCCAACAAAATCCTAGTTGTGGCAAAAGTTCTGCTTAAAACTGAGTGTAGGAAATAAATACAATCTTTTAGGATTGTGACAACAACAACCATAAATAAGGGCAAATACACTTATACCTGCAAGTAAATTGAGTTGCACAGATGGTACAAGGGAACCTTTCTTCGGGTCTTGAGCCAGACCCCATTACTCTGTTTCATGTAGCAGCCCTGTGCAGTAACTGTGGACCATCACAGTGCACAGATGGGAGAGAATGTCAGAGGGCTATTGAACATGTGAATTTTCCCAGTGTGTCACAATTACAGAAACATCTGTGCTAAATATTTTCAAGCTGATCCACTATAAAAATTGGCAACGTTCAATAGCACTCGATGTCTTCTCTTTTCCCTAGTGAGAAAGCAGCTTAATGATTGCATTTGGGACTACAGCAGAAGGCATGTACCTATGCTGATTGCTTGCTGTTTAAGAGGGCCTCATTTGCATTGTGCTGTTTGCAATGTTCTTTCTTTATCCCTCTTTCTTTCTTTTTTGCTTGCAAATATAAGCTGAAAGGGAAATCAAACCACTTACTGCACTTGTCATTGAAATGTTTCCCAGGGCTCGGTAAATGGAATGGCCTGGGTGGGGGCAAGGCAAAGAGGGGCAGTAGAGTCACTTGACAGTCACTGTAGATTGTGCTGCCTGTTAATTCTGATTATATGGAAAGGGATGATTGACTGCCTCAGCATTTGCTCACAAACATGCTACACCATCCCAGGCATTTACTGATCAAAGCGAAGTTCACAATACTTTTTAATGTGCCTTTCACCTTCAAGAAGCTTGCTATCCTAGGTAGTGCTTTGCAAACTTCAGTGTGCATACGAATTGCCTGAGATTCTTGCAGAGTGGAGATTCTGATTCCATAGTTTTTTTCTCTTTCTTTCTTTCTTTTTTAAATTTTTTTTGTTTGTTTGCTTTTTTTTTAAGTGAGAAGAGGGAAGATAGAGAAACAGAATTCCACGTGCTCCCTGACCAAGATCCACCCTGCTACCCCTGCCTGGGTTTGATGCTCGAATCAACTGAGCTATCCTCAGTGCCCAGGGTAGATCCTGGAACCAATTGGGCCACTGACTGAAAGAGGGGAAGAGAGAGAGAAAGGGAAGAGGGAGGGTAAGAGAAGCAGATGGTCGCTTCTCATGTGTGCCTTGATCAAGATCGAACCCGGGACTTCAGAACTCCAGGCCAACACTCTGTCCACTGAGCCAACCTGCCAGGGTCCCACTGTTCTTAAAGAGGACTGAGATTTAGGATTTCTAGCAAGCTCCAGGTAGTGCTCACGCTATTGGTTTAAGGACCACACTTGACATGGCAAAGTGCTAGGCTCTGAGATTCCAAGAGCATCATTTGTTCTTTTCACTGACCAGAATTTTCAAACGTTTCTTAGAAATATTTTAAATCATAAGCATAACTATCTAAGAGAACCCCATCTGGTAATAAATGTCCATTTTCAATGTACTGTAAACTTACATTTACTCATCAGACAGACATCATTTCACAAGCCTAATTTGAGCACCTATTAAATGTTACCATTTTTTTGAGAACTTAAGTCGGCTTAAAAATACAGGCATGTAAGCAAATCAGTGCAGTACAGCTGGGAAAACAATGAACAAGAGGTAGCATGAGTTCAGCATATCAGAACTGGCTGCTCCACTTTCAAAGTACGTAACTGTGCTACCCCAATCAATAAAATGGGCATAATCTTATTCTTAGAGTGCTGAAAATATGTAGCATAATACTTACCTGTTGGGCAAATAAGTTTGTAAAATATGATTTTTGAGTTTGCTACCTTTTATTGTTAAAAATGGCTATTGTTATGCTAATGTGTGCTGGAGGAGGGATCTCTGTAGGCCCAGGTAGTTTTCTAGAAGGAAGAAGAAAGGGAAGGAGAAGGAAGCCAAGATGGCAGGGTGCTGAAGGAGAAGCCAGTTTGTGCAGAAATGAGAAGGGAGAAGGTGTGCAGATGGGGAACCAGAGGTGACTGAGACTGGTGGGGGGGCCTTTGATTCTAAGGAAAACCTGTATGTGCCAGTAGCTGTATGAGCTCTGAATGAGTGGGTTTTGGAGCCCTATGCATTTTTACTCACCTGCCCGGTGTGAGGCTAGAATAAAAGAATAGCCCACCAGTTTCTGGCTCCACTGTTTCTTTACCATCTGCCCGAATCTAATGGGAACCTGCACGTGAATGGCCATGACGGCAGCGACTATCGGCCATACATTACCACATCATGGTTATTTGCTAAAAATTAGCCTGCCTCCCTATTTTCGATATATGAAAATAAAAACAAAACAAACAAGAGAACTAGGAGTGGTACAAAGATAAATAGAATGACCTCATCCGTAAGGAACTTACAATTTAATAGAAGAGAATAAAAATGAAAGGACAGGTGACTATTAAACTGCCTCGCAAGGCAGAATGTGATAAATTCTCTAAGGTAAATTTTGAGAAGGTGCTATGGAAATAAAGTACATTGACTTTTGAAGCATTTTGAGTTAAGACAAAGGACATGGTAGAAACGGCGTGTTTAGAAAGAATGGCAAAACAGATACTGTAAGACACTTGTGGGTAGAGGGTAGGCTGTGTTGAAAGGAAACAGTAGAGCAGGATGGATAGGGGATGTGGAATAGAGCTTGAGATTTGAAACTTTATTCCATGACCTATGGTGAATTAGTAAAACTCATTTAGAATGAAATAGATATAATACATGTGTTAAATTTGGCAGTCTATGAATAAAAAGGAGTCAATAGGACAGAATCTGGAAAAAGAGGTGTTAAGAAACTGTGACACTTGTCTCAGTTGAAGATGGTAAAAGACCAATTGCAGTAGCATTGAAAAGGGACACAATAGGTGTAAGGGTAAGAGGTTATCTGGGCAGGATTTGGAGACTGAATGGATAAGATTTTAGTTCTATAGCTGTAATGACTAGGTATATAGTGGTATCATTTTAAAAACAAAGTTAGGCGAATGTGTAGATTGTGGAGAACAATAATAATATGCCCAGTGTAGTTGTGGAAATAGAGATAGTTATTTAGGTGAATAAGCTGAAGTTCAAACTGGAATAAGAGTAGACCTAGGCCAGGCATGGCCAACATTCAGCCCGCAGGCCGGATCTGGCCCGGGTAATGAGTTTATGCGGCCTGAGATTAAATTTTTAATATTCTCCATTACTTTAAAATCTCAGTTACTCAGAAGCGGAAGGGTCTTTGATTATTGGAAATTGAGATATTTAAGAAGACAGTAATATGTGGAAAAGCATTCCGCATATGACTAATCTAGGGTTACCTTCATATTTCTTTTTCTTTTTCTTGTTGTTGTTGTTTTTTTTTTTTTTTTGTATTTTTCTGAAGCTGGAAACGGGGAAAGACAGTCAGACAGACTCCCGCATGCGCCCGACTGGGATCCACCCGGCACGCCCACCAGGGGGCGACGCTCTGCCCACCAGGGGGCGATGCTCTGCCTCTCCGGGGCGTCGCTCTGTTGCGACCAGAGCCACTCTAGCGCCTGGGGCAGAGGCCAAGGAGCCATCCCCAGTGCCTGGGCCATCTTTGCTCCAATGAAGCCTCGGCTGAGGGAGGGGAAGAGAAAGACAGAGAGGAAGGAGAGGGGGAGGGGTGGAGAAGCAGATGGGCGCTTCTCCTGTGTGCCCTGGCCGGGAATTGAACCTAGGACTTCTGCACGCCAGGCCGACGCTCTACCACTGAGCCAACTGGCCAGGGCTTCTTTATTTTTTTAAAAAATTCCTTGTAAAGATTTACAACTTTTGTACTCGATATGAACTGTTTGACATTTAGCGGTGATGTGAAACCCACATTCTTTTATGCAGAGTTTGCCAGTTTGCTCCCAAGGTCAAACAATTTGTTATTTTTGTGGTCAAGTGTGCTGAATCAAGTGACATTGGAGCATAGACAATAGCTGCAGTTGATAACTGAAAACGTGTCCAGGCAGGCTGTTTCTAAAACAAAATAATTGTTTTATTTGCAATATAACCCCTTCAAGCTCATTCTATTAGTTAAATATTGTTTCTATTGATTGTGATACAGTTTGGATATTTATACGGTATGTAATTATATTTTTATTAAAATAATATTGTATATTAATTTTTTCACTCACATTTATTCATAAACAAATTACATAATAAAATTTTGTTTACTTAAATGAATCGTTTTTGTATTTAACATTTTTTAATTTTAATATTTTGTCCAGCCCGTGAAAAAAATTTTCTTTCTAATCTGACCCGGGGGCAAAAACTGTTGGCCATGCCTGACCTAGCCTATTTCCTTACCTATGTGTGTATGGGGATTGATAAGATAGGTGATAAAAAAAAATAGCACTGATGATGAGACAGGAGACAAGAAAAACACATATAGGAAACTATAAAGAAAGCACAAGTAAATAAAATCAGTTAGGCAGAGAATTAAAGAGCTAGTGATGGGTAGAGGCAGTGGCAGGTCCAGAATTAGGGCAACCATTTAGTTGACAGGACATACCAAGGGGCATGTTTTAGAGCTGTGTTTGCAAAGCATGGAGCTGTTACTTAGAAAGCATGTTTACTGAAGTTGGCTTCAATAGCTGCTTAAGGTGTCAAAGTGTCTAACCTCATCTCCATAACAACTCTTTGGACTGCATTGTGCTTATTAGAGAGAGGGGATAGTCATTTATTTGGATATTATGCAGAATTCTTTTTGAAAATAAATAATTTAGCTAGACGCTCTTAGATATTTATGTTCTTAAATAGAGAAAATACACTGTGTAATTATCTCTTCCTGTCAATTCTCTCTCGCACTCTCACCATTAAGTATAAGACAGCATCTAAAACTGAACAAGAGCAAACTGTATAAAATTCTATCTTGGCATTGTAACTGAATCCTAATTTTACTCTAAAATTAAATGATTAAGTGGCTATATTGTGTTAGATTAAATAACCTTATACCAGTTACAAAAGAGAGAGCCACAAATCTGAAGAATAGAAGCCAGTTAAATAGCTTCTCCTATGCACTTCATATACAATGCTAGCGATTAGCAAATCTAATCTCATTGAATACTGCAGCAGTTTAGAGAAGAAGATACTTTCATCTCCATTTTGCAGTTGGAGAAACAAACCATTCAGAAGCTTGATCAGTACAGCTACTCAGTTGAAGAGTCAGAGCTCAAATAAAATGTTGCATATACCACAGCCTTCCTTCTTCTCAGTATACTGTATTGTAGAAGAGGAAACATCTCTTCCTCTACCCATCCTAGATTTTTCAAGTGGATCCTGACAAAGAGCAGATTAATAAGAGAAAACCCTAAATATTTATTTAACTTTCATAAGAAAATAAAGATGTAAAGAAATGGTTAAACCCAAGTGTTTTTATGCTAGGTTTGATGAAGGTTGGCAAGTGGAAAAATGCAATAAGTATAAGCTAAGAATAGTAACCTTGTTTACTGTTTAGTAAAACTTGTTTATTCAGATTCCTTTGGGTTCTCCTCTGTCTTTGGAGATAAGGACGCTCCGGTGTTCTGGGTGTTGAGGTTCTTATGATCTGCCTGCTCATAATGAAGATGAAGGTGGTCAGGGTCTCTCTTTTCCTTCAGCTTGAAATATTAAATATGCCCAAGTATCATATTTTTTAGTAGCATGTTCCGAACTCCATCAATAACATAGACCTTTTATTTTATAACAACCAATATAGAGGAATTCTGTGCCTGACTCATGACTAAGAAAGGGCCAAGGTGAGTTATTGCTACTGGAAGAAGACACAGGTCTGAGTCATACATAGATCAGAATGCAAATGGGAAATATAGCATCATCACTCTGATGCAAATTCTAAAACATTTCTATTTCAAACTAAAGATGATAATGACTAGCACCTACTACAGAGCAATTTCATGACAAACTTTTAGTTAGATCCCTAGAGTTAGACCCCAAGTTCTAAAAATTGGCAAAAAATTATCCCTGTTCTAGAATGGTTACAACCAGTAAAATAAATTATTATGCCCAAAGTAAAAAAGACATAACAAAAGCTTACTTTTATTTTTTTGTTAAAGACTTTCCAAGGAGAGAATGTTTTGATCCAATGGAACATATTGGAGCAATTCTAACTTTTTCATTTTACTTTTAATTTAAAGTATCCATACTCACATAGTGAGTTTATCTGTGTTAATATATCTATATCTATATCTATCTACATCTATATCTTATTTATATATCTATTACCTATAGATATAGTTAAATGTTATATGTCAATAATATCTCACTAAAGCTGGAAAGAAAATAAAAAGTAAGTAGAGTATGCTTAAATATAGAGTTCTCAGTTGTAATCTAAGCTTGAGAACTCAAAACTATGAACTTCTGTATGGATTTTTTTTAATTAGCATGACTAATTTAGTATTTTTCATGGTATTACCATCCACTAGTATTATCCCTGAGGACTTCAGAAGTTGAAAATGAGTATGAAAAGGTATAAACATTAGGAGTTGGTGAAAGTGAAAAAGACAAGTTGTTGAAATCAGAGGGATATTTAAAAGCAAAGATTTGGAGGCTGATTATATATAGTTTTGTGCTTTTTTTTTTTTTGGAATGGAGATATCAAAGAAAACCAAAGTTGGATCATAAAGTGGTAAAAACAGATTTTATTCGGGGATTAGTTGCAATAGGGGAAAGAGGCCTTAGTATAAAACTGGGCTCCATTCAAAATGTAGTAAAAAAAGGTAGGAATTTATGCCAGGAAATTCTTTCTAAACAGATCTTACAGAATTCTTGTTGAAGGCAGGCCAGGGTGATCAGATTTCACCTGGGGGGAGGTAGAGGATGAGGAATTTGATTAGATATCTAAGTTGGGCAGATATTCAGCATGAGGTTTTTTTGTTCATTTGTTTGTTTTTATTCAGTGAGAGAAGGAGAGGTAGAGGCAGACTCCTGCATGAGCCCTAAAAAAGATCCACTTGGCAAGCCCACTAGGGGGATTCTCTGCCCATCTGTGGCATTTTTATGTTGCTCAGCAACTAAGCATTTTTAGTACCTGAGGCAGAGGCCATGGAACCATCCTTAGAGACCAGAGCCAATTCGTTCCAATGAAGCCATGGTTGCAGAAGGGGGAGAAGGAGAGAGAGAGAGAGGGAGAGAGAGAGAAATGAGTTAGGGGGGTGTAGAAGCAGATGGGTGTTTCTCCTGTGTGCCCTGACCTGGATAAAACCCAGGACATCCACATACTGGGCCGATGCTCTACGACTAAGCCAACCTGCCAGGGCGAAAGGTTTTGTTCAAACTGTTTAGCAGGATTTTTGCCAAAACTGGATGAGGAAAGACTACACAGGAAAGTTCAAGGTCTAAGCCTAGTCAAGAACAGGGTCAGAGAAACTTGACCCAATTTGTTAAGAGAGTTTCTTTGTCAGAGGTAAAATATATCAAAGTTGAGCAGTTCAAGGAAATATAACTTTTGCTAGTAGGATAAGTCAGTAACCTGGATAATGTTGTAAGCAGATGGCAAGGAGCAGGTTAGAGAGAATAGTGAACACTAACTCAGATGAAATAACAGACTTTGTTTAACAGATGAAAAAAGATAGTATTAAGAATTGAGTTGGAGCCTGACCAGACAGTGGCAGAGTGGATAGAGCATTGGACTGGGATGCAGAGGACCCAGATTTGAATTCCCGAGGTCCCCAGCTTGAGCATCAGCTCACCAGATTGAGTGCAGGGCCGGTGGCTTGAGCATGGGATCATACACATGACCCCATGGTCACTGGCTTGAAGCCCAAGGTTACTGGCTTGAGCCCAAGATCGCTAGTTTGAGCAAGGGGTCACTCACTCTGCTGTAGCCCCCTGGTCAAGGCACATATGAGAAAACAATCAATGAAAAACTAAGGTGCTGCAACAAAGAATTGATGCTTCTTATCTCTCCCTTCCTGTCTGTCTGTCCCTACCTATCCCTCTCTCTGACTCTGTCTCTGTCAAAAAAAAAAAAAAAATTGAGTTGGAGAGAGTATAACCACTGATTACAAAAAGAGCAAGAATGAAGAGTCTTAAAAACCATCTTACTGGAAAACACTAAGAAACTATAGTAAAATTTAGATTTTAAAATCTGATTTAAAAATGTCTTCTAAAGATTGGTGTACCACTTAGTGAATTTGAGAGTCACAAATACTGAGCCTCAATATTTTCATTTAGTAATTGCTTGGAGAAATGTACTTAGCCGAGTAGTTGTCACCTAGTGTGTGCCCAGTAGAAGCATTCCTTTCTGTCTCCCAAACCCTCTTTTTTTTTCCTTACTGTAAGTTTCTTTTGATACATATATCCTTTTTTTCCAGCTTATTCCAAATGAAACATCTTCCACTTTGTTTTGCAGGTAATTACCTATTGATATTGATATATTACAAAAACATGTAATATTCAATTTACAACTTACTTTTAAATTTTCTGGAATTAATTTGAGAAACAAATTACAATTTTTATAATCATTCTAAGTGTACTTCTTATTTTTAAAAATTTTAGCCCTGGCCGGTTCGCTCAGCGGTAGAGCGTCGGCCTGGCGTGCGGGGAAGCTGGGTTCGATTCCGGCCAGGGCACATAGGAGAAGCACCCATTTGCTTCTCCACCCCCACCCCCTCCTTCCTCTCTGTCTCTCTCTTCCCCTCCCGCAGCCAAGGCTCCATTGGAGCAAAGATGGCCCGGGCGCTGGGGATGGCTCCTTGGCCTCTGCTCCAGGCGCTAGAGTGGCTCTGGTCATGGTAGAGCGACCCCCCGGAGGGGCAGAGCATCGCCCCCTGGTGGGCAGAGCGTCGCCCCTGGTGGGCTTGCCAATTGGATCCCAGTCGGGCATATGCAGGAGGCGGTCTGACTGTCTCTCCCCGTTTCCAGCTTCAGAAAAATACAAAAAAAAAAAAAATTACTTACTGATTTTAGAGATAAAACAGACAGAGGAAGAGAAGGTGGGGAGAAGGAAGCATCAATTTGTAGTAGTTGCTTCTCGTATGCGCCTTGCTAGGCAAGCCCAGGGTTTCAAACCCACAACCTAAGCATTCTAGGTTGACACCTTATCCACTGTGCCACCACAGGTCAGGCTGTATTTTTTATTTTAATTCCTATCTGTTTAATCAGTTGCTAGGTTATAAGTTGGACTTTATTATCCAAAATTTCACGTACCCACCCTTTCCATATTTTTACACAGTAAGCATCTGAAGAATTCTATGCGTACCTTGGCAACTCTTCACATAAATATTATTCAAAGTACATATATATTTACTAAAATTATATTATGTCTGAGAAACTGTGATTGACATAGTTCAAGAATACAAACTAGATAAGAACAGGTCTTGGCCACAAGGAATATCCTCACATTACTCTGTAAGGGAGAAAGAATTTTATTTCCCCCACCTGCATAAAAATACTTTTCAAGTATAGTTCAATCAGTAAATGTAGAAGAGACAACTTTTAACCTCTTCTACTTGATTATAAGTTGTTTTTACCAGAGTATCCTACTTTGGAAATTTACCTTGAAAGTCCAAGTATTCTTATTCCCATGTAGAATTACAGATAATTCTGATTGGAGAAAAAAATATACTTTGCTATATACTTTCTGAAGGTTAGTCAAAATATCCTTATATGGAAGAGATTGGACTATTTAACATACTCTAGTGATTTCAAATGTTCAGCATCCTAAGTAATGGTTGAATCCTAGTAGGTTAAGGTCAACTCTGGTCTATGGCAGATTTTGCTTTAGAGAGAGAACAGGTATTTTCTCACCTCCTAGTGAGAAATTGGATAGAGGGCCTCCTGTGTTTAAAGAGCAATTGATAACTGACACATTACTTCAAGTGTAGTATGGAGTTTTTGTTTTATTGACAAGTTAATTTTCCAATCTTCTTAATATTCCTTGCTCTTAACTTTTGCCTAGCTGTCACCCTCTTTGAGGGCACTGAGTGAATGGAATGGAATACAGTGTCTTAGATGACATAGTCCAATCCAAATAATATTAATTTTTTATCTAACATATAGAGAATATTTGTGAGATTGTGATTTATAATAAGAAATATAGATTTGATCTTTATCCTTGTCTTTGAGCCAGAGCTCCTAAAACCCTTGAAATTTCCTAAGTGATGAGAGCAATAAAGGTTTGTTTGTTATTCTTGGCTGAGGCTCCCTTGTAATAAAAATAACAGATTAACAGGAGAAAAACAAACAGAAGTTTAATAACATGTATACCTCCTGTATACATGGGAGATGGCCAGGAACACTGAGGAACTCCCTAGCCTGGCCCATACCACCACCTTAAACACCGTCTTCAGCTGAAGGCAAAGAAGATGTTGGGGGTGGAGGAAGCCAGTTATGGCAGATTATCAGGCAAAATACAGATATGGTTATTTTGAAGATAAGTCCATGCTTTCTCCATTAATCTCTTGAAATTTAGTCATCCTCCTCTTCCTGGTAGAGAGAAGAAGACACACTGACAAATAGAGATCTCCCTTCTAAATGTAAATGGCTCTTTCAAAGGAGTAACGTCTACTTACTTTTCAGAGCTTTTTCTACATCTGTTATTTTTTAAAAATAATCAGCCTAAAATAATCCATATGCCAAAGAGACATATTTTGGGGTGAAAAATTCTTCTCCCCTTTATAATCTTAAAGAGGTGTCCTTTGGACCACCCCTAAGAATGGGGGCTGGTTTCTAAGAGAAACAACTGTGTGATTAGAGGGTTAGAACACACAGTCCCACCCTCCTGACTTCTGAGAAGGGGAGCCAGGCTGGAATCTTAGTAACAAATCAATTAAGTGGTTAAATATATATGAGTTTATGTGGTTAAAAGACATGGTTATGCCTAAATTCTAGAATCAATGTGTCTAAAAGACCGTAATCTTTATGCATAAACAAATGTCTATGAAAGAGAAAGAAAAAAAAATTAATGTTTCCAAGACAATGCACCAGTCCCTGATGAATAATCATCTTCCAATGGTTGTCTCTAAGCTTTTTTTTTTTTTTACCAACTGTAACAACTGCCAACTTGTCAAGGGATGTAGCTTTTGCCTCCCCATGGCAACAGATCCCTGCCCTGAGTGACAGAATTTCCATATTGACAACTGGAAAATGTCCCAAATAATTCTGAAAAGCACCTGAGTTTAATTTCACATCTTAGCATCCACAAAGAGTCTTTTTTATTATTAATCACATGTTAAAGTCAGGTTATTTATATACCACACAGCTGATGGTGACAGCCAAGCAAACCAGGGAGTATTGGAAAGACTCAATAAACTTAGCTTCCCTGGAAATAGTATACTAATGTCTTTCAAAAGATTTCAATGATGTGCCTAAAATAGCAAGGGATTTTAAGATATCTTTTCATTTTAAATAATGATAACATAAAGACATCTAATCACCTTAACATAAAAACAAGGAAGGAAAGAAAAATTTGCCCATAGAAGACCATAAATTTTCCATGTCAAAGTGTAAGTCAATGCACTATGGAACAAGTAAAAAGTGCATAAGTATCCCTGCTGCAGAATAGGTATCTTTTAACAAAAGTCTGAGAACCATATTTCTTTCCCTTTAATGACAACTTTTTATCACTAAAAATAGAGCACTGAAAACTGACAAAGTGGAGTGTTTTTGAATAAGCCTGAATTATAGATAGTGACATGAATAGAAGCAATGAACACGATTTAAAACTATTCAATTGGCAGTCACTGCCAGGACCATAGTAATCCCTCGGTTGCTTAATTGGTGTGTGTGTGTGTGTGTGTGTGTGTGTGTGTGCGCGCGCGCGCGCACACATGTGTAAATGCAAAATTTTATTTGAGAGATATGATTTCTCTTGCTTAGGCTCTCTTTCAGAGTCATATTTTTTTTAAATCTAGTGACACAGATTTCTCTTTAGAGAAATCCATATTAGATTTTTCTAAAAATGAAAATTAAGACTGTAATACATGTTTATAAAACTTTAAATTAATATTCTTTCGTCATATAATTCCCATATATGGCATAAGTCTTGCTCTTCCATCTTGTTTTGAAAAATTAAACATGTCTTTTTTCCCCATATAGTAATAACCTTTACTTATATTTCTTATTTACAACAGTAAAGGGTTTATGATCACAATGCTGTTTTGTTCTCAGTTTGACAGACTAAGTGTTTCTAAAAGGTTTTTGATGACTTGACACTGGCCGAAGACCTCACTGAAAGGGTCACCTAAACATATTGACCTCTTACCTCCTCCTAAAATTAATGTTTATGTTCTCAGTTCCTTTGTCTTTTCTGTACTGGGACTGCCTGTCACCCGGATCTGCTGACCTAAAGTAGTGATGGACTGCCTGCCTCACTCCCCGCTCTCAGGTCTTAGGGGCAGGACTGATGCCGCAGCCCCCAGAGAAAGAGTGAAGGGAAACGCCTAAAGCTCCACTCATGTCTTACTGTTGTTGTGTCAAGAAGAAATCAAGATTTCAATGTGTTTTTTTTCCCTAGTTATTGTGAAACATTGGTTAAGTTGCAATTTTTTAAAATCAATCTTAAAATTTCAGTGAAATGTTCTCATGGTGGCAGGTAGTCAATTTCACCTTCATCTGTTCTTTTATTAATGCCGGGGGGAATAATGGTACTGTCAGAGTCTATACTTGGTCTCTATACATCCCCCCTTTTCTATGTTATACACCACAATGAAACTTTGATACGCAAGTGTCGCAGTCTTGGTAAAAGAAAACTTTCATGGATTTCCATTTCTTAAAGAAGTTAGCATCTTTTTTTCAGGGAATAAAGGCTATCTATTTTCTGTTTCTTAAAAGGAAAACAATTACCCGCTGGGATTCTATACCTTTAGCCCAGAGACTATCAAATGAGAGTGATTGTGCCCTGTTCAGGGACATTTGGCTATGGGAAGAGGTGTTTTTGACTGTTACAGTGGGGGGGGGGAGGGTTGCTATTGGCATCTAGTAGGTAAATGACAGCAATGCTGAGAAATGTTTTGCAAGCACAGGAGTTCCCCACACTACAAGAAATTGTTCAGTCTCCAATGTTAATAGTGCTGAGGTTCAAGAAATCCTGTTTTAGGTGAAATGGTCTATGGTATCTGGAGAAAATTTTGCACATTCCTTCTACCAAAACGTTGGCCCTGGAAGTTGGCTCAGTGGTAGAGCGTCGGCCCAGCATGTGGATGTCCTGGGTTCAATTCCCGGCCACGGCTCACAGGAGAAACACCCATCTGCTTTTCCACCCTTCCCCCTCTCCTTTTTCTCTGTTTCTCTCTTCCCCTCCTTCAGCCAAGGTTCCAATGAAGCAAAGTTGGCCCTGGTGCTGAGGATGGCTCCATGGCTTTTGCCTCAGGTGCTAGAATGGCTCCGGTTACAACAAAACAATGCCCCAAAAGGGCAGAGCATCACCCCTTAGTGGGCATGCCAGGTGGATCCTGGTCGGGAGCATGCAGGAGTCTGTTTCTCTGCCTCCCTGCTTCTCACTTTAGAAAAATATAAAACATAAAATTAAATAAATAAATAAATAAATAACCTTCTAACAAAAGAAAAAAAAGTGGAAGAAATAAGATTAAAATTTTTGTACCTCATCCTGTGATTCTTGAATGGAATGTTAACATATTCCTTATTATTTTTATATAATTTCTTTATGGACATAAAGGTAGATATGCTTCAATTTCTTTGTTGGTAATATAGTTCACAAAATCCTGGGATTTTTAGCAACAAAATACCTTAAAGATCACCTCATCCAACTTCATCAATTGAAGATACTGAAGCCCGAAGTATTATTATAATAACAGATGTAAGCAATGCTTATTATGTGCCAATAATTGTTTAAGTACTATTATAATGTCCCTTTAACAGACTAAGACACTGAGACATAGAGAGATTAAATAAACTGTTAAAGATGATAGAGCTCACCAGTGGCAGAGCTTTGCTTCCAACTCAGCAACGGAGCTCCAATGTTCATGTTTTGAAGCTCTCCATTACTACTCTATTAAAAGTTTTCCCAAGGTCAACAGCAATTTAGAAGAAGTAGAGCCTGACCTGTGCTGGCGCAGTGGATAAAATATCAACCTGGAATGATAAGGTTGTTAGTTCAAAACCCTGGGCTTGCCTGGTCAAGACACATACAGGAAGCAACCAATGAACAGCTAGAATGAAGCAACTACTTCTTGCCCACCACAATATGTAGCATCAATAAATACTTTCTTAAGAAAAAGAAAGAGGTAATAGGAGAACTAGAATAAAAATCCAGATCCTCTCTCTTTAAATCTGATATGTATATCACTCTGCAATACTGTCTTTATTTATTAAAATAATTTTTTGTTAAAAAAATAAAATGAACATTTTTAACACAGAAAAGCCATATAAAATCAAACTTTTATTTGTATAATAAAGCCTAATTATACTTATTAGATTAAGCTCTAATATAAATAATCACCATAGTACCTTATAAAGAATAGTTGATAATTATAGAATAAATTAAGTAACCTTTTTCTTTTTTTTTTTTTACAGAGACAGAGGGGGGGGGTAGATAGGGATAGACAGACAGGAATGAAGAGAGATGAGAAGCATCAATTATTAGTTTTTTGTAGTAACATCTTAGTGTTCATTGATTGCTTTCTCATATGTGCCTTGACCATGGGGCTACAGCAGAACGAGTAACCCCTTTCTCGAGCCAGCGACCTTAGGTCCAAGCTGGTGAGCTTTTGCTCAAACCAGATGAGCCTGTGCTCAAGCTGGCGACCTCGGGGTCTCAAACCTGCGTCCTTCGCACCCCAGCCCAATGCTTTATCCACTGCGCCACCGCCTGGTCAGGCAGTAACCTTTTTCTAATACTTATTTTGGTTCTGTATTGTAAAACTATTGATTTGGGATATGCAAAGTCCAGGAAGATAAACACATATCTAAAATGCTAAATTTCTAGATTAAAGTTGAAAATATATTTATCCCTTATGAATGTGAGATTATTCAGCATCATACAAACAATTTATTTAAATTCTGGTTGGAAGTGATTTTATTTATATTTATTGAATAATTTAACTAAAACTTGTATTTTTACTATTAATTAATTTCACTATTGTAATCCTTTCCTTAGGTATTTTGTAAAGTTGGTGCCTTAGACCTCTCAATCCTATGAGAACACTGCAAGGCTGTGTAAGTCCTATAGTGAAGAGATTTATATAAACTGCCCAAACCCACCATTTACCATCTTAACTTGGCTAAATAGTATCTTTACATAATGTGACTAATTCATGTGTTGTTGTTAATACAGTTTGGGAAATACTAATGTACTATGGAATGTGAATAGTAGAGGCAGATCATGGAATAAAAGGCAATTTGTTTAAGATCAATGTGGGAGACTGAGTTAGTTCACTCTTCCCCTCAATAAGGGAAGCCCCAATGCACAGTATCTGACAGGAAGGCTTCACTTCAGTATTCTAAAAGACAGCCAAGTTACCAGCACATGAGACTGCTCACCACATTACAAACTCCTTAGATGATCATTGGACAACCTCCATCACCTGACCAAGTCCAAATTTACCCACTGACATCATGATACTTAATTCAGACCCTGTTCTCCTAACCCTTTCTTGTTCCAAATACGAGATACCCTTTATTGATGAAATCATGCCACATCCATCTGCTCTCTCACCTGAGTGATCTACCACATATTTTGATATTTGATTGTCTTCTCCAAATTATTTGACTCATCATTCATTCTTTTTTTTTTCCCAAATTTCACATACAATTCCCTGTATGTTTATAAAAAAAAAATGTTGGGATAGGATTAAAGAAATATATAGCTACTTATCACTCCAGCCCAATATCAGATATAAAACAAATATTTAACATTCACTATCTAAGCAAATCAAATAGGTATGATTAGAAGATATACTAGCTATGTCATTTTAATGAGAACTACAAGGATTTTCTTTTTAATAATGTCACAAGATTTTTTTAATACCTTGCTCAAAATTAATCTTATAAAACAGGAAGCTAGAAAATTATAGTTGTCAGAAAAATTTAACTAGGCGCTATGTCTTGAAATGGTGTATGTTATTTCCCTAATCATCTTAAAACTATCAAAAGGTCATGAAAAGAATCACAGAAGATTGATTTACATTTATTCTTTTTTACTTGCTAACTAAAATGTCATAAAATTATTTTTATCTACTATCCTTTCTCTCTGCCAATGACCCAGTCCCGAGTCAATGTCTCATATTCCTTCTTAATTATTATTATTTTAATTATGGTTTAGATAGATTTTGGTTAAAACCTCTTTATTCAACTTTGTCTTTTTTATTTGATTCTCATCTTTTACTTGGGACAAAGGTAGCCAAGATGGCTGAGTAAATGCACCAGTTTTGAAAGGATAGCAAAATTCTTCTGGTCTTAAATGTCTAAAATATTTTATGAGCTTTAGAGAATAAAGGTTTAAATGGACTAAAAATTTCTAGGGGAGGAATTATATAAAACAACAATGTGCTACTTATTCTTTAGAGATGCATTTAATGCTGTTTTTTCATATAAGGACCAAGAACAAAATTGGCTGGGTTTCAATCTCTACTACCAGGATTCAGGCAAACTGTTTAACTTCTCTGAACTTCACGGAGACTACCATCTTGGGGGCTATTAAATTAGATTTCTTTCTCTAGTTGAAATTATTCCTCCAGTATTCAAGTTTCTGAAAAAATAAAGCAAGAAAAAAATTTATATTATTTTTAATAAACACTTTCATAATCATATATCAGGCAATGTTCTATACACTTTGCAAATACACTCTCAGGTTATTATTATTGAAAACCTTATCAATGCAGTATTACAATGCACCATTTCACAGGTAAGGAAACATGGGAACAGTTAGGTCAAGGTAGAGCCTGGGGTCCAGCTTAGGCAACCTTACTGCCAAGTAACTTCTGCCTTACCATAGACAAAGAAATTTGCAAACCTCAGGTTTAAACAGTTAAATATGTTTCTCTATTACAAGAGAGGTATAAAGCTTTTATTTCTTTTTACCTATTATGATTTATTCTCTGTAATACTTTATTAATGAGTTCAATGATTTGTACTTAGAAGTTATCTAACCAAGAGGCAACAAAGCATAATACAAAGAATTGGTCTAAAATCTTTGCACTTGAAGGCCATTCAAAGTCCCTTGCTTTAGGGAAATAAAAATGAAAATTAACAAACAATCAAAAAATCCCACAAGCTTCCTTAGCTCCAGAATCGTAACAAAAATAGTATCAACAGTAAATAAAATTGTAGGTGTTAACATGGAAAACAGATCTTGTGCAAATATCAAAATTAACACCTCAGACTTTTGAATAGATGGTTTTTTATTATAAACAATAAAATGCATGTTATGTCTCAATTATAAATCTTTTGTATTGAAAGGGTCTCCAACATGAATTGCTTTAATATTAATTATGAAGTGCAAAAGTTTAGGAACATCACAGTAGAGAAGATATAAAGCTTTTAATATGCTAAATGCATTGGTGAACTCCCATGAGATGTGTATAGTAATCAAGGTTTCTCAGTTTCACTGCAAGATTTTTTTTTTTTTTACAGAGACAGAGAGAGTCAGAGAGAGGGATAGACAGGGACAGACAGACAGGAATGGAGAGAGATGAGAAGCATCAATCATCAGTTTTTTGTTGGGACACCTTAGTTGTTCACTGATTGCTTTCTCATATGTGCCCTGACCGTGGGGCTTCAGCAGACCGAGTAATCCCTTGCTCAAGCCAGCAACCATGGGTTCAAGCTGGTGAGCTTTGCTCAAACCAGATGAGCTTGTACTCAAGCTGGCCTCCTTGGGGTCTCGAACCTGGATCCTCCGCATCCCAGTCCGATGCTCTGTCCACTGCACCACTGCCTGGTCAGGCTCCCTGCAGGATTTTAAAAAAATTATTTTTTCAGGAATCTCCTCACAGGAATTGCACTTTTTGGAAAAGTCTGTGGGCCCTGGCCAGATAGCTCAGTTCATTAGAGCACCAACCCAGGGCACACACAGGAACAGATTGTTCTGGTCTATCTCTCTTTATCTCTCTCTTTTCCTCTCTCACTAAAATTAATACATATAATAATAATTACAATAATAAAAGACTCTGGAGAAAGGAAAAAAATAGCAGCTTAACTCATACAGAGTCGGCTTCTAAAAAATGACTTCATTAACAGGTTAGAAAAAAAATAAGTATGAATGACTTAATTTCAAAAATGCCAAATCCAATTTTTAGATAAATAAAACTGAAAAAAAAAGGTTTTGAAGTGAAGAATTAAGACTTTTTTAAAAAGTTTAAAATACCAGTAAGAAATGCTTTTCTCTTAGCCACGATCAGTGTAACTTTAAATATCAGTTTACTTGAACTTATTTAAGATTCCAGGGCACATTTTGCAATTCTGAGCACTCTTATCCACTCTGAATAATGATTTCCCTCCCACCTATGTCCCTTTAGAATGTCAGCTGAAAGAGATATTTCCACTTTCTGTTGTTAAACCATTATAGTTATTGTTCCTATTAGGCAATTGATCCATTAACTTAACGAAAGTGATTTATTCAATACTGGATAAAATATTTGCTCTTATATAATCTCATTAAGAAATCCTTGGAGCCTTCTGAATGATATAATCTACATGAATACTGATTTAGTAATTACAAGGGCTGCGAAAGCTTAGCTGAGAAAATAATAGACAACACACCATTATAATTACAAACATGTTCGTAATCCTTTAGAGTTTACAAAGTGCCTTCTCAAATTTGATCCTTGGTCTTTGTGAAACAGGAGAGAGATCACTATCCTCATTTAGTAGATAAAAAATTTTAATTTTAAAAAATAAGTTCCAAAATGCATATAAATAGAAGTTAGTAAAAGTAGGATTTGTTTTTTATTCTGAATAGCCTGATACTTCATGCGGTTCTATGAGTTGTATAAAGAAATAAATAAATTTAAAATGATATTTTTTGCATTTTGAGGGAGGATTATTTCTAAATATTTAATTAATGCAAAAGTATTAACACAAGGATGGATAAGGCTCTTTTACATGCTTTATTTCTTTGTCAGTTTGTTTTTAAATAAGTAGACTAGGAGGAGCAATTTCCAAATTTGCTGTCTTGCAGTAGATTCCAGAACTTCTTACAAGGTTCGTAGCTTTTCTTGAGTAAAATATGTGTTTCTCCCCTGAATCCATGCATGTAAGGATGAATCCGTAATGTAAGGCAAGAAGATAAGGTAAAAAAGAAGGAAGGAAACATGGAAAGGAGGGGGGGAGGGAGGAGGGAGGGAGAAAAGAAAATATAGAAATTCAGAGATCTATCCTTGTCCTAAAAGGGGAAATGCATTAACTGTGCCTTCCATTGTTACCTCTTCCTCCCAATCTGCCACCTCATCCTCCAAATCGCCATCATACACTATGTAAACCTCCCTCATTTGAGTTGTGTTCCTGGCTATGTGAGTTTGGCTTAGTAGCTCAGAGTTTAGAGAATGAGTTTTATTATGCTCCTGTTGTGCTCATTCACTTGGCATATGTGATGTTTAGTACAAAAGAAGTGATTTCTGTGCCAAGGATATTTGTAGCTATTAGTAAAATGGACTACACTTCAGGGAATTTATAGGGAAGAGCACTTAATTAAGGACTTGGGACTCTGTAATTTATAGTTCTTGAACAAGTTCTTGGCAAGGTGTTTGATTTTGTTGCCATGGTTGGCCATCTGATACTTTCACATTAAATAAATGTATTTTTCACAAGTGACTTTTTAGTGAAGACAGTGGCAAACAGTGTCTTCTATTTTCATTCCTCAGATTAATCATCTTGTGTCTCTTTATTGTATATCAATAAAAAATTAAAATATCCACTGATGTCCAATGTGACAGATAATATGAGCTACTCCGGTGATAATAAATAAGTGGAACCCAAAATAGAAGCTTGCCTGAGAGCTAGTCAAGTGTCTCAATTCATCTTAAATACTGAATTCTTGGAATCACATTGTTTCACATATAAAACATTATACTTTCCTCTTCTACTGAGCTTACTCTTTAGCTAAAACATTTGGGTGGTTCAGAAAGCAGGCCCTGACACTTAATCACCTTAGTGTGCATCTTGGTTTTCCCACTTGGAGAAATCATAAACCTTAGGCGAGTTACTTAACTTTTATCAGCTTCAGTTTTTTTATTTCCTAAATTGTGATAATAGGAGTAATACCTACTCTTTGACAAGGTGTGAAGAGACAAATGAGCCTATGCACGCAAAATGCCATAGTGCCTAGTGTACAATGATCAATAAATGTTAGTTTTTATTAAAATATGTGCAGCTAAGTGCAATACACGAGTATAAGTACTACAAAAGGGGATCTATGAAACAATGCATATTAATATCACATAATTATCATTGAATCTTGGTTTCCCATTTCTTTCAAGCATACTTTCTTGCAGTATAAATATTTTTCATCAAGAAAAGAAACAAGGGCCCTGGCCGGTTGGCTCAGTGGTAGAGCGTCGGCCTGGCGTGCAGAAGTCCCGGGTTGGATTCCCGGCCAGGGCACACAGGAGAAGCGCCCATCTGCTTCTCCACCCCTCCCCCTCTCCTTCCTCTCTGTCTCTCTCTTCCCCTCCCGTAGCCGAGGCTCCATTGGAGCAAAGATGGCCCGGGCGCTGGGGTTGGCTCCTTGGCCTCTGCCCCAGGCTCTACAGTGGCTCTGGTCGCGACAGAGCGATGCCCCGGAGGGGCAGAGCATCGCCCCCTGGTGGGCAGAGCGTCACCCCCTGGTGGGCGTGCAGGGTGGATCCCGGTCCCGCGCATGCGGGAGTCTGTCTGTCTATCCCCATTTCCAGCTTCAGAAAAATACAAAAAAAAAAAAAAAAAAAAAAAGAAACAATGCTAGCCAAACTGGAAAATAATTTCTAAAACATAGGAGGGTCTTATTCCTTAGACCACAACATGTAGGCAGTAAAAGGAAGAAATGTTTAGGAAAGTCTGACTCTTTTGAACATCTGCAAATATATGTCAATCAACTAACCTGAAAATTATAATTCAATTATCATAAAGGATAATACATTCTGATTGGGAAGTAGAGAAAGTTTTAGTATGATAAAAATAGGGGCACTACATCCAGTATAGGGTGCCTGGTCCAGAGGAGTTTTAAGAAAAACTTTATAAAGAAAGTAAAACTTAAGTCCTACAGAATGTATAGAAAAGAACTAGATAAAAAGAGTATGGTATGGGTTAAAACTTATGGGTAGGGTGAGAATGGTATTTCTGACAGAAAACTATATGTGAGCATTAGAGGTAACAGTACATGGAATCTTTGGAAAAGTCAATGAATTTCAATCTTGCCGGAGTAGAGAAATAGATGTAGGGCTATATGAGAGGGAAGTAGGGGGAAAAATGGGTTCAACTGAAATACTTATGTTCAAGAGTTTGGACAACGTCCTCAAGGCAAGGAACTAATTTGCTTTTTATGAGAAGGGATAGTTAAGACAGGGGAATAGATTGAAATGAGTTACAAAACAGCATCCGCAAGACCAGTAAAGAGGTGGAAGCAATATTCCAGAAAATAAATAAGATTTGGATGAAGCATAAATCTGCAGATGATGGTAGAGATGGAAAGAAATAGATTTGATTGCTATTTGAAAGAATGGAAGACTAGGAGACTGTGGTCATCTCTGTGATCATGCCTGTATGACATCAGAAGTAGAGAAGTTTCAAAGAACAATATCCCGGATGGAACCTTTGGAGTAAACAACTGAACTAGAATGGAAAAGATAATCATTGTGGATGAAAATGTCAAGAAATTAGGCCCTTATCTGAGCTGTTGTTTGAAAATATTATTTCTCATTTAATTGGCTGTCTGTTTATTTTGTTGTCAGTTTCTCTTGCTGAGCAAAAATTTCTTAGTCTGATGTAGTCCTATTCATTTATTTTTGCCTTCACTTCCCTTGCCTTTGGAGTCAAATTCATAAAATGCTCTTTAAAACCAAGGTCCATGAGTTTAGAACCTATGTCTTATTCTATGTACTTTATTGTTTCAGGTCTTATATTTAGGTCTTTGATCCATTTTGAATTAATTTTAGTACAAGGGGACAAACTGTTGTCGAGTTTTATTCTTTCCCATGTGGCTTTCCAGTTTTCCCAACACCATTTGTTAAAGAGGCCTTCTTTTCTCCATTGTGTGTTGTTGGCCCCTTTATCAAAAATTATTTGATCATATATATGTGGTTTTATTTCTGGACTTTCTATTCTGTTCCATTGGTCTGAGTGTCTATTTTTCTGCCAATACCATGCTGTTTTGATTGTCGTGGCTCTATAATACAGTTTGAAGTCAGGTATTGTAATGCCCCCAGCTTCATTCTTTTTCCTTAGGATTGCTTTGGCTATTCAGGGTTTTTTATAGTTCCGTATAAATCTGATGATTTTTTTGTTCCATTTCTTTAAAAAATGTCATTGGAATTTTGATGGGAATTGCATTAAATTTGTGTATTGCTTTGGGTAGTATGGCCATTTTGATTATATTTATTCTTTCTATCCAAGAACAAGGAATATTCTTCCATCTCATTGTATCTTTTTTGATTTCCCTTAACAGTGCTTTGTTGTTTTCATTATATAGGTCCCTAACATTCTTTGTTATGTTTATTCCTAGGTATATTGTTGTTGTTGCAATCGTGAAAGGGATTATTTTTTTTTTAATTTGTTCTCAAATGTTTCATTGTTGGCATATAAAAAGGCTATGGACTTTTGTATATTAATTTTGTATCCTGAAACCTTACTGTAATGGCTTATTGTTTCTAGGAGTCATTTTGTAGATTCTTTGGGGCTTTCAATGTATAGGATCCTATACATATCATCTGCAAAAAGTGATACCTTTACTTCTTCTTTTCCGATATGGAGGCTTTTAATTCTTTGTCTTGTCTGATTGCTCTGGCTAGAACCTCTAGCACCACATTAAATAAGAGTGGAGAGAGTGGACAACCCTGTCTTGTTCCTGATTTAAGGGGGAAAGCCTTCAGTTTTGTGCCATTTAATATGATGTTGGCTGATGGTTTATCATATATGGCCTTTATCATGTTGAGATATTTTCTTTCTATACTCATTTTGTTGAGAGTCTTAAACATAAAATTGTGTTGTATTTTATCGAATGCCTTTTCTGCATCTATTGATAAGGTATGTGGTTTTTGTTCTTTGTTTTGTTGATATGGTGTATTACGTTAACCGTTTTATGTATGTTGAACCATCCTTGAAATTCTGGGATGAATCCCACTTGGCCTAATATCCAAAATATATAAAGAACTCATAAAACTCAACAACTAATAAACAAACAATCCAATAAAAAAATGGGAAGAGGACATGAACAGACACTTCTCCCAGGAAGAAATACAAATGGCCAACAGATATATGAAAAGATGCTCATCTTCATTAGTGATTAGAGAAATGCAAATCAAAACTGCAATGAGATACCACCTCACACCTGTTAGATTAGCTATTATTAACAAGACAGGTAATAGCAAATGTTGGAGAGGCTGTGGGGAAAAAGGAACCCTCATTCACTGTTGGTGGGAATGTAAAGTAGTACAACCATTATGGAAGAAAGTATGGTAGTTCCTTAAAAAAACTGAAAATAGAACTACCTTATGACCCAGAAATCCCTCTACTGGGTATATACCCCCCAAAACTCAGAGACATTGATACGTAAAGACACATGCAGCCCCATGTTCATTGCAGCATTGTTCACAGTGACCAAGACATGGAAACAACCAAAAAGCCCTTCAATAGAGGACTGAATAAAGAAGATGTGGCACATATACACTATGGAATACTAATCAGCCATAAGAAATGATGACATTGGATCATTTACAACAAAATGGTGGGATCTTGATAACATTAAAAGGAGTGAAATAAGTAAATCAGAAAAAACCAAGAACTGCATTATTCCACATGTAGGTGGGACATAAAAATGAGACTAAAAGACATTGACAAGAGTGTGGTGGTTATGGGGGGGAGAGGGGAAGAGGGAAGGGGAGGGGCATAAAGAAAACTAGGTAGAAAGTGACAGAGGACAATCTGACTTTGGGTGATTGGTATGCAACATAATTGATTGACAAGATAACCTGGACATGTTTTCTTTGAACATATGTACCCTGATTTATTGATGTCACCCCAGTAAAATTAATAATAATAATAAAAAAATTTTATAAAAAAAAAGAAAATGTCAAGAAATTAAGCATCAGGACATTGGGGATACAGAAGCCACCTAGGACAGTAGAAGGCTTAGTGAGAAGAGTAAGATCACTAGTCAGATGCTATTTAAAAAAAAAAAGAAATGCAGAAAAGGTTATTAAAATATCAGTGGTTGAAAAAAAAAGAAAGGCATGGTATTGTTTTAGAACAAGAGCCTCAAAGGCATGTGGAATTTTGCACATGTGTAGAGGCTGATAGTATGAATGAGAGTATGAAGCAAGGAGGGTATCTAACATCTTTCTAATTCTGGGGAAAGGAAGGGATAAAACAATGAGCCAGCTTTATATGGGTAGATTGAATATTAGTTTTCATGAGTGCATGATCTTTTCTGAGCACACATTTCCCTATACCACCCCAACCAGGGCAGGTAGGCTCATTCTTACAACTCCTCTTACTCCTTATTATGCATGACTGTAGATGAAGGAAGGGAACGAACTGAATGGGAGTTTGCTGCAAATAAAATGGGATCTAGGTAGCCCAGTGAGTAGAAAAGGCCAATTGCTCAACTTATTGTTTGCTAGTTCTCAATATTCATTTTATTTGTAGAGATGGTACTTATCATTAACTTTGTACAGTCCAAGTTCATTCCCTCCAAAGACCCCCAATATTTCATTTTGTTTATATCTTTGTATTTGTATCATTTCAGATTCTATTGTATTATGCCTGTGAAGTCCCTTCTTTTTTTCACTTTATGTAACTGATCTCCCCATTTCATGCAACTGCCTTCTAATGCAGTGGTTCCTAATCTTTATTGGGCCACGGACCAGTTTAATGTCAGAAAATATTTTCATGGACCGGCCTTTAGAGTGGGACGGATAAATATATCATGTGACCGAGACCGAGACAAGCATCAAGAGTGCGTCTTAGACGGATGTAACAGAGGGAATCTGGTCATTTTTTAAAAATAAAACATCATTCAGACTTAAATGTAATTAAAACGGAAATAATGTAAGTTATTTATTCTTTCTCTGCAGACTGGTACCCAAATGGCCCACGAACTGGTACCAGTCCACAGCCTGGGGGTTGAGGACCACTATTCTAATGTATTTGTTGTTTTGAATTCTAGGTAGATTTTTAATGTGAGACTTAGAGTTTTATGATTTTATTTTAAATTTAACATTCTGAGTCAAAACACTAGTGTCTAACTAAAGTTAGCAAATTTGATTCAACTTATAATTCTAGAAAATAAATCATATTTAAAGAGATTTTGGCCTGACCTGTGGTGGCGCAGTGGATAAAGCGTCGACCTGGAAATGCTGAGGTCGCCGGTTTGAAGCCCTGGGCTTGCCTGGTCAAGGCACATATGGAAGTTGATGCTTCCTGCTCCTCCCCCCTTCTCTCTCTGTCTCTCCTCTCTCTCTCTCTCTCTCCTCCTCTCCTCTCTAAAATTAATAAATAAATAAAAATTTAAAAAAAATAAAGAGATTTTGAATACAACTTGGTAACATTTAAAAAGACAGTTAAACATTTTAAACAGAATTTATAAATAAAAATATTTTAGATTAATTTTAAGCATTTTGATGTTTTATCAAAAAACCTTATCAAGTATTAGGCATTTCCAATAATATAAGATACTAACTTATAAATACACAATATAAGTTTGTATAAATGTTCATAATATAATATATACAAACTTAACAAGATTTCTACAAATTTTTACAAATCATCATTTGGAAATAATTACTCAACTTTTTAAATTGGATTGATAAGGCTGTCACACAAACATGCTAAACTATATTAAATTTCACATATACAAAAAAAAAAAAGAAATGCTGTATAGATTCCATCCCAAGATAAAAATACATTCATTTATTTCTCTTATAAATATATTTTTACTCTATTCTAAATTCTCCTAGAGTTTAAATATGCATATGCACAAGGAAATGCGCACATAGACAAGAGTGACAGATGACCAAAATGTATGGCTGGTCATAATCTCTGGACTTCAGAAATTCAGTTCATTTCTTACTATTTGAAACTTAGTTAAATATCACCCCAAATACTTTTTAGTACCAACATTTTACTGAATGAATTCTGGTTGATGGCCTTGATCAGACAGACTAAACTTCATTTAGAGTTGTTATATTAATAATTACATAATTACATAATACTAGGAAGGATGTGATCCTATATCCTTGACTTCCTCTTTTTCACAAATGTACAACACCTGACCTTTTTCTGTACTCATAGAAATCTGTGGCTTCCACCATGGGAGATAGCTAAGATTATATTTTATGATTTTTATCTATTAAGATATACACAAATATTTAAACAAATACTAAAAATATTTATGTTTATTAAAATAGTGTGATAAAATCATTCTCTGACTGTTGTTAAAGGTTGTTGAACTCGAAGGAATCCTGCACTTATTCCATCCTATATAATTTCAAAACCATATAATTCTTACGGATATTTGCATTTAACTCACCCGTTCCTACAACAAAACATATTGTCAATAGGTTGATAACTCACAGATCTTTTCCTTCAGTTCAGAGCTCTTTTCTAAGATCCTTGCCCAATATTGAACTACATAGTCAATATTTCCACTTGGATGCTCTCAGTACCTCAAATAAAATTTATCCCAAACTGAACTCATTACCCTTGTCTTAATCTGGCCACTTTTGGGTTCCCAATTCAATGTGTCACTACTATTCACCACATTACTCGGGACAGAAACCTAATAATAAAGCATGATATATTCTTCCTCCTCTGCTCGTGCATAATCAATCGTTTGTCCATGCTATCCTCTAAGCGTACTTTAAATCTCTAATTTTCTCTCTCTTCCTATTTAAACTGATCTCTCAGCCTCAACTCTTGCTTCCTGCAAATCATACAGTAACAAATGCTCTTTTCAAAAAGTGCTTCTGATCATTATAGCCATGGGCTGGATTGCAGATATCTTTCCCTACAATTGGAAGTTGGGGTCTATTTTTCTTACCCCTTGAATTTGGGCTAGTTACATGATTTGCTCTAGCCAATGAGGCATTAGCAAGTATACTAATAGCAGAGTCTTGAAAGCCCTTTTACATAGGGATTGTTTCTCAGATCTTGTAACATTTACTTCCACCTACATGTGAGAAAGTTCAGTTTAGTCTGCTGCAAGGTGAGAGGACATTTGACATAGAGGCAAGCCATCTCACTACAGATCTTTTTACACCAACCAGCCTCCAGCCAATCTAGCAACTAACCAAAAGTGCATGAGTAAGACCAAGCTTGATAGAATGACCTAACAGTGTTTTCAAGGGTCCAGTGGCACAGCTTCCCTGATTACCGAAGCCTGGTATTCAAGGTGCATTCCTTGTGTGGGTTGTGCACACCATGCCCTTCTTTTGTAGTTGAGCTTGATAATTATTGGCACATCAGTGGGAGGGATTTATCCCCGGGCCAATTAGCTATAAGACCTGTCTGTGACCACCATCTTCCAACTACTGTGGAGAATCAGCTGTGTAGGGATTCCCACCCCACAGAGCAGGATTTACTTCAGTGCAGTTCTGGTTCCTGCTGGCTCTACTCCTTGAATGTGTTGCTTGTGGAGGTGGTTGAGTGATGATGCTTTGACATGGTCTGAAGCTATTCACCAGGTACTCTGGCTCTGGGGCCTTTTGGGAGTGCAGGCCAAGGTCAGCCACTGCTTGTGTTCTTCCCAGAGCCACCTGACCTGAGCTACTAAGCGATCAGCAGGTGACTGCTACTTATCTGGGCTTACAGAACTCCAGGAGATGTCACTCTGTGAACCAAGGCTAGCTATGGTTAATGCCAGGTCATGGGCCACTTAAGGAGAAGTACAGGGTTTGCTGAGGCCAGATGCTGCTTATTTGAGAGATTTTAGAAAATTCTGAGGCATAAGTCAAGACAGGCCATTCATATGGAAAAGCCACTGGAAACAGCGTGAGTGGGCCAACTAGTTGAGTGATGCAGGGTCTGAGTGAATCACCTGGGCAGGGCAAAAAGTGATAGCCAGGTTGATGGAGACTCAGATATGACACTCACCTGGGGCTCTGTTGTGGAGAGGACTCATCCAAAGAGCAGTTGCCTCTGCCAGCACATCTGTATGTGAGAAAGTCCCGCCTCCCAGCTCTCGTTCTATGATGAACAATTCAGTTATTCTTCTTGGGTTTATGGTGTCTTTCAAACTGCTGCTTCAGCATTGGAGTGAGTCTGAGTAAGTCTGTGTGAGCCCTTTAAGAGGAATACCTGAAGCTTCAGCAGCTGACAGAGGCCTTCTTATCAGAAAAAATAGATGTCAGAGGGTAGTGGCCTAATATCGTTGAAAGATGATATAAAAATTGCAGTGCTTCTATTTTTTATATTATAAATGTGGGAGGGTAGTGGATGATGATATTTCTGTACTTCTTTTAAACTGGTAAAATCACAACACCACTGAAAGGTGGTAAGGGGTGTGTGTATATGTGTGTGTGTGTGTGTGTGTGTGTGTGTGTGTGTGTGTAATGTAATACCTAGAGCAACAATTAAGAAAGCTCTATAGGCCTGTGGTGGCACAGTGGATGAAGCATCGACCTGGAACAGTGAGGTTGCCCATTCAAAACCCTGGCTTGCCTGGACAAGGTACATATGAAAGTTGATGCCTCCTGCTCCTCCCCCTTTCTCTCTCTCTCTCACTCTCTGTTCTCTCTAAAATGAATAAATAAATAAATAAGCTATACAAAGAAATACACTCAAAAACACTTCAGATAAATCAAAATGGTATTCTAAAATATGTTCATATAATCAACAGGAAAATATTTAAAATAAGAAACAAAGAAAAATAGAGAAAAACAATTAAAATAGAAGATTTAAGCATCAAGATATCAATTATTACATGAAATATAAATATCTAATTACATTAACTGAAGGACAGAGATTGGCAGAGTAGATTAAAACTCATGATAACTATTAAATATAATGATATAGGCAGTTTGAAAATAAAGGAGGAAAAAGATATTTCATTCAAACATTAATGAAAAGAAAGCAGAAGAGGCTATATAAATACTGATAAATTAGATTTCAGAGCCAGGAAAGTTACCTGAGACAGAAAGGGACATCATATAATGGTAAAAGGGTCATCTCACCAAGAAGGCATATGAATCTCACCAAGCAACCCTATATGAGTAGCATATGCATATCCCATATGCATATAGCAATGCGTATGTACCAAAAAAACAGAACAGCAAAATATGAGAAGCAAAAAGGATAGAACTAAAGGAAGACTTCAACACACCTTTCTAAACAGGTGATAGAACAACTAAACATAAAATTAGCAAGAATAAAGAAGAAACTCAACAATACCATCAACTAACATGATCTGACACGTACAGATCACTTCTCTCAATATCAGAATATGCATTCTTTTTAGAGCTCAGGAAACATACAAAAATAGGCTATATACTCTTCCATCAAACAAATCTCACCAAATTTCAAAGATTTGAAATCATACACAGCATGTTCTCTGACTACAATGGAATCAAACTAGAAATTAATACTACTACTAATAAAAAAAAAAGCCCTGAAAATATCTCAAAACACTTGGAGACTAAACATAACCCTTCTAAACAATTCATAAATCAAAGAAAAAATCATCTCAAAAGCAGTAAGAAAATAAATAGGTTTAGTTGAATAAAAGTGATAATCAAATACACCAAAATTTGTAATATTTGATTTTATCTGTTTTAGCAGTAATAAGAGGGAAATTTATAACACTACATGTATATATTAGAAAAGAGGAGAACTGTTAAATCAATCATCTAAGTTTCCATATCAAGAACCTGAAAAGAGAAAAAGACCAAAGTAAATTCAAGGCATGCAGAGAAAGAAATTAATATTGGTTACAACAGATATTAATGAGTGAAGAATAATAGTGAAAATCGGCAAGACAAAACTGTTTACCTGGAAAGATCATTAAAATTGACAGACCTCTAGGAAGATTGACAAAGAATGTATGAAAGAAGACAAAAATTACCAATATTATGAAAATGATAGGAAAGATATTAGTACAAGCCCTGGAGACATCAAAAAGGTAATAAGATAATACTGTAAATAACTTTACATGCATAAATTGGAAAATGTACATGAAATAGACCAACTCTTTGAAAATCACAGCCACAACTTAACCAAATACAAAATAGTTTATTGAAATAGTTCTATAACTATAAAGGAAATTTTATCTGTAATCAAAAACTCTCAATAACAGATATCTTGAGGTAAGTAAGGTTTCACTGAGAAATCTACAAAAATTTTACAGAAGAATTTTTATACAGTGTCTTTCATAAAATGAAAGAGGATGGACCACCTCCAAATTCACTGTATGAAGCTATTATTACTCTGATATCACAAGTAGTAAAAGACAATACAAAATAAAAAGAAGAAAACTACAGATCCATAGACCTTATAAATATAGGTGCAAAATCTATTGAAAAAAGTATTACCATATGTATTTCAGCAACATATAAAATGGACTATACAACATGAGCAATAGAGTTTATTCTAGGAATGCAAACTGCTTTCAATAGTCAAATTTTAATCATTACAATTCCACACGTTATTAATAGGCTAAAGAAGGAACATCACATGATATCTATCAATGCAGAAAAAGCATTTGACAAACTCCAAGGCCTATTTAAGATAAAACCTCTTGGAAAAACAGGAATACAGGGAAATATACTCTACTTAACAAAGGGCATCTACACAATATCTAAAGATCGTAATGTACTTAAAGATGAAAAAAGAGTGATGCTTTTCTTTTAAAATTAAAGGCAATACAAGAATGCCCACCCTTTCTATCATAGCACTGGAATTTTTAGCCAGTGTAGTAAGGCAAGAAAGGTATTGCTACCTACAAGCAATCAACATATGAATAACTAAATTGAAAGGCTACCATGCACTTAAAATAATCAAAAAAGAAGAAAAAAATATTAGCGTAAAGCTAACCAACATATATAGGTTTTGTGTGCTGCAAATTATAAAATGCTGATGAAAGAAACCAAAGCTAATCCATATAAATGGAGAGACATGGCATGTTTACTATTTGGCTGGTTCATCTTAATAAAGATGCCAATTGTCTTCAGGCTCAATATAGTCCTCTCAAAATTCTAGCAAGAGGCCCTGGCCGGTTGGCTCAGTGGAAGAGCGTCGGCCTGGCGTGCAGAAGTCTCGGGTTCGATTCCCGGCCAGGGCACACAGGAGAAGCGCCCATCTGCTTCTCCACCCCTCCCCCTCTCCTTCCTCTCTGTCTCTCTCTTCCCCTCCCGCAGCAAAGATGGCCCGGCGCTGGGGATGGCTCCTTGGCCTCTGCCCCAGGCGCTGGAGTGGCTCTGGTCGCGACAGAGCGACGCCCCGGATGGGCAGAGCATCCCCTCCTGGTGGGCAGAGCGTCTCCCCCTTGTGGGCGTGCCGGGTGGATCCCGGTCGGGCGCATGCGGGAGTCTGTCTGTCTCTCCCCGTTTCCAGCTTCAGAAAAGTACAAAAAAAAAAAATTCTAGCAAGAGATTTTATAGATATAGGCATATTTTAAATATATATATATGAGAAAGTAAAAGTAAAGCTGAATTTTTTAAAAGAAAAAAAAATAAAAGAAATCAATCTACTTTATTTCAAATTTATTAATAGCTACAATAATTAAGAGAGTGTGTTATTGGCAGACAGGTATAGTTAATGGAATGAAATTTAGAAAACAGAAACCAACCCACACAGTATTTCTGATTTTTTGACAAAGCTGTGAAAATCAAATTAATGAAGGAAACAGTCTTTTCAAGAACGATTAGACATCTATAAACAGAAACTAAACAAAAAATCTCAACTTAAATCTCTCACATTATAGATTATGGATCTAATTTTTTAAATTAATTTAATTTATTGTGTTTACATGGATTCAAGTGTCCCATTGCCTATAACTCCCACACCCCTCACCCCCTGTGTCACCCAAACACCCTCCTTGCCCCTCTCGCCTCAACACCCTCTCCCCTTCCCTCTAGGATTTGCTGTCCTGCTATCTGTATCTCTGTGTTATGTATATATAATTTCACGAATCCCTTTACCTTCTCTGATTCCATCCCCTCATCCCCCACTCTGACCACTGCCCCACTGGTCCCTGTGACTCTGCCTCTGCTTCTATTCCATTCCTCAGTTCACATTGTTCATTAGATTCCACATATAAGTGAGATCATATATTTGTCTTTCTTTGCCTGGCTTATTTCACTTAGCAGGTCCATCCATGCTGTCACAAAATGTAAGATTTCCTTCTTTTTTACGGCTGCATAGTATTCCATTGTGTTATATACCACCACTTTTTAATCCACTTGTCCACTGACAGACACTTGGGCTGTTTCCAGATCTTGGCTATTGTAAACAATGCTGCAATAAACATGCAGGTGCATTTTGAATCAGTGATTTGGTGTTCTAAGAATATATTCCTAAAAGTAGGAAAGCTGGGTCAAAAGGTAGTTTCATTTTTGATTTTTTGAGGAAACCCCATACACTTCTCCCCAGTGGTTGCACAAGCCTGCATTCCCACCAGCAGTGCAGGAGGGTTCTCTTTTCTCCACATCCTTGCCAGCACTTACTGTGTGTTGTTTTGTTAATGAGTGCCATTCTGACAGGTGTGAGGTGGTATCTCATTGGGGTTTTAATTAGCATTTATCTAATGATTAATGATGTTGAACAGTTTTTCATACGCTTATTGGCCATCTGTATGTCCTCTTTGGAGAAGTGTCCAGTTCTTTTGCCCATTTTTTATTTGGATTGTTTACCTTCCTGGTGTTGAGTTTTAGAAGTTCTTTATAAATTTTTGTTATTAATCCTTTATCAGACATATTGGCGAATATGTTTTCCCATTGTATGGGTCGTCTTTTTATTTTATTCATATTGTCTTTTGGTGTGCAAAAGCTTTTTAGCTTGATATAGTCCCATTTGTTCATCCTGTCCTTTATTTCACTTGGAGATAAATCAGCAAAGATATTGCTACAAGAGATGTCAGAAAGTTTATTTTCTTTGTTTTCTTCCAAGATGTTTATGGTTTCACAATTTACATTTAAGTCTTTATCCATTTTGAGTTTATTTTTGTGTATGGTGTAAGATGGTGGTCTGGTTTCATTTTTTTTTTTTTTTTTTTTGCATGTACCTGACCCATTTTCCCAACACCATTTGTTAAAGAGACTGTCTTTACTCTATTGTATGATCTTACCTCCTTTGTCAAATATCAATTGGCTATAATGATGTGGGTTTATTTCTGGGTTTTCTGTTCTGTTTCATTGACTGGATCTAAATTTTTTAAAATATGAAAACTTAAAATTTTAGGAAAAAGTGAAAAAAAAGTCTTCATTATCTAAGACTAGGCAGAGTTCTTAGATTTGACACTGAAAGCATGATCCAAAGAAAGAAAAAAATGATATTATACTTGTCAAAAAAATTTTTCCCTGTGAAAAACACTTTTAAGTGAATGAAAATCCAAGATATGAATTTGGGGAATGCCAACTATTTGTTTCTATCTAGAATATGCAAAATCTCAAAATACATAGGAATAAGCAATCTAATAAAAAAAATGGACAACCCGGCTGATTGGCTCAGTGTTAGAGTGTCGGCCTGGCATTTGGATGTCCCAGGTCTAACTCCCGGTCAGAGCACACAGGGGAAGTGCCCATCTGCTTTTCCACCCATCCCCCTCTTATTTCCTCTTTCTCTCTCTTTTCCCCTTCTGCAATGATGGCTTGATTGGAGCGAGTTGGCCCCAGGCATTAAGGATGGCTCCATGGTCTCCACCTCAGACACTAAGGAGAGCTTGGTTGCTGAGTAACACCCCAGATGGTCAGAGCATTGTCTCCTAGTGGGCTTGCTAGATATATCTTGGTCAGGACACAGGCTGGAGTCTGTCTCTGCCTGCCCTCATCTCACTGAATAATAATAATAAAATGGACATAACAAATGAACAGATATTAAATATATAGAGAATATTTTAAAATTATTTTTATTTATTTATTCATTTTAGAGAAAAGAGAGAGAGAGAGAGAAGGGGGGAGGAGCAGGAAGCATCAACTCTCATATGTGCTTTAACCAGCAAGCCCAGTGCTCCGAACTGGCAACCTCAGCAATCCAAGTTGATGCTTGATCCACTGCGCCACCACAGGTCAGGCCATATATAGAATATTGAGATTGTAAAAAAAACACATGAAAAGATGTTTAACATCATTAGCCATTTGGAAAGTGCTAATTACTATCATAGTGAGTTCTCTTTACATACCTATCAAAATGAATAAAATAAAAAATAGTGACTGTGCCAAATGTTGGTGGGGATATGGGGAAACAATCACTCACATATTATTGAAGGAAATATAAAATGGTACAACCTCTCTAGAAAGTGTTTTGGTAATCTTAAAAATATAAGTAAATAAACTGTGACACAATCATACCAAGGAACAACATTTGACCACAAAAAAATAAATAAATAAACTATTGACACATGCAAAAGTCTGCATGAATTTTCAGAAAATTATGCAGAGTATGAAAAGCCAATTACCAAACTTACATGCTTTATCATTCATTTATATAGCACTTTTGAAATGTCAACTGTTTAGGAATGAAGAACAGTTTAGTGGTTGCCAGAGATTAAAATGGGAATGGGACAGGAAAGTAGATGGGGTGGAAGTTGGCACTGTGAGGAATCTTTCAGATGGGAATGCTCTGAGTCTTCTCTGTAGTTATGTCCATATACTGGAGGCAATAATGTACTATAGTTTCTCAACATGTTAGCATTAGAGCAATTGCAGAAAGGACAGTTGAAACTTCTCTGTATTATTTTTTTATAACTGTATGTGTATCTATAATTACCTCAAAACAAAAAATGACATTATAAAATCTTTATGAAAGCCTAACTCCATCAAGTATTACCATTGTAGCCTTACATGTCACAATGAATTTCAACTTGCATGATTTATTTGTGTAATTATGGCCTTCCATAATTGATAGTAAACTCTATAAAGGTAGCAATTATTTCTACTCTGCTAACCATTATCCTTTCAATATGCCTGATGCATAAAAGATCCTCAATAAAAAATTATTTATCAATTGCCATTTAATCAACATGTGAAGCCATGACATCTTTGTCTTACTCCTCTACCCAAAAACATTCCTTTGTCTACAGAAAATGGTTAGACTCCCTGAGTAATCAGAGCAATAAAAATCTTTCTCTTTTGTCTGCCCAGTAGATAACCCTGTTTTCTCAAGGTTTTCTTCCCATTATGCCCCCTAATGCATTTTTAATCTCAGTGCCCTTTGTACACATTTTTTTCCCTTTTCTGAAATGATAATAAACCTCTAGTCTATTTATGCAAATCCTTCAATCCTTTAAGGCTCAGAACAAATCCCATCTCATCTGCAAGACCAGTTTTCATTGATCTCCTCCTCAGAGAATTCTGCTACATTATAAAGTAAGTTATCATGAGTTTCTTTCCCTGCTTTCCTGGTTTACCGGTTGTCTGTCTCTTTATGATGCCTGTGTGAGGAGTCTATGGATAACTGTGGATAGAGCTCAAATTTGAGGGTAATGATACATTCTATCAAACAGTTAAATACAAAGGAAGTCTTATTCCTAGTCAGGGCTTTCTCAATTTATAAGTTTCAAGTAAGTAAGAGCTATTTTTGTAGCCTTCACCATAGAAAATATGAAATAGTATGAGTATTAACCAGCTAGGGATGGGAAAGTGTCACAGAGACAATGAACTACTCAGAGTAGTTCCAACAGTCATTTGGTTCCCTTTCCTCACACAGGGCACCACTTGTCACAGCAACAATGAACTACTCAGTGACCAGATGAAATACACTGAGGGGTTGAGGGGAGGCAGCAGTCCTGGTCAGCAGATTGAAAGACTGAAACCACACCCTCAACCTTACTCAGATATTTATTAGCCAGTACAAATAACTCAAAGAAACAGATAGAAATTTTCAGGAGGTGAAATCAAAGACAAGGAGCACACTGGCTCCTAATCTCTGTTCTGAGAGTCTAAACATTTTCTTGTTGTTGAATCTTTTGCTGCTGTTTTGCTGTTTCCAGAACATACTGTCTCCAATACAAGGTCAGAGAGGTTCCTGGACTCTCCTTCACTCAGGGTTTTTACCCTAGGGCCTCTAGCTGTCTCTAATTGTTACCTTATCTCTGCATGTCTTCACAGCATGTTCCTACAGGAGAGATTTGGAGAACAGCCTTTGTAAAGTCAAAGGCTCAGTTAATTTACCTTTTCTTCTCCTTTTGTGCAAGGGTATGAGTAGAAGAATGTTTCATATATCACCCAATAAAGACTCGTCACATCAAAAGTATCTTTCTTTTAGTTTGGAAATAGTTTCTGAGAAAAACACATGGTCCCAGTTTATAATCTAAAATTTGATATGTGTACGACCTGCAGAAACTTCCAGTGATATCAGGGCTTGGGGAAAGTAATATAAAACACTCACAGGGTGGTGTGATACATTAGTTATCTATTGTTGTTTAACAAATTACTTTAAAACTTGCTCTTATAAAATGATTTTTTATAGTGTTGTATTTCAAATAGCCAAGGCATGCCTGGCTAGGTATCTCTGGCTCAAAGTCTCTCATGAGGTGGCAGTATTCAAACTATCAGCAGAGCTGTGGTCTCTACTGAAGATCTACGGTCTCCACTGGGGTTGGTTCACTTCCAAGCTTGTTCATGAGGGCTCTGTTTATTGTAGTTTGTTGAACTGAGAAAAATCTCTGCAGATCCTGCACTCTTTGCTAGCTGTTGACTTAAGTTCTTCATCAGCTCCTAGCCACATTGACACCAAATATGGTACCTAATTTCCCCTATAATAAGCAGTTCAAAAAGAGAGAGTTTTGGGAGGAGTAGGAAGGGAAAAATAGAAAAAGGGAGAGAGAAAGAGAGAGAGAGAGAGAGAGAGAGAGAGAGAGAGAATCTTTCTCCCAACACACCACCACCATTGTGGACCATCTTAGAAACTGCCTATCTTATTTTGGAATCCTAGTTGGGATGGAACTGACTCCAAGATTTCTGATAAGCTCACAAATGATGGACAATAGCTGGAAACTGAACCAGTTTGCTAGTCACCAAAAGATAGCTTAGAAAGGCAAAGAGAATCTGTGATACTTTCTTATAGAAGTATCCTCTGTGTTAGGGAGCTACAGAGGTCGCCCAGCTGAATGTTCAAGAACTATCAAATGTTCTACAGGGTGACAGGAGAACACCAGATGTCAGAAGCCACAGAGGAATGACAATGAATAAGCTATACTACTCCACATTCTCTCACCAGGAAAGTAGATGTCCTTTCCTTACTATTATCTTTGTTTTCAGACATAGAGCAAGCACCGGGGGAAATGCAGAAAGAAAACTTTGAATTGTGAGCAATGACTGAGAGAATGATACTCAAATTTGATTGAATATTTCCTGAGAGAATCTAATATTTTATTACCCAATGTAGACTAAAAGTTATTGGTTTGAACTGAATTTTTTTAGGTTAGTCTAAAAATAATTGTCCCTATGATGAGAAGAAAAGGGAGCATAAAAAAAATTCAGTTATAAAAAATATGAAATCACTTTTTAATCTTTCAAATTAGCTGTAGTGACTGTTCAGTCTAGTACACCACTCAGGTAATTTTTTGCACTGCACTATAGCTTAACTGAATGACTGATTTATCTACTTATATTATATCTCCTAGTTAGGCTGATGGAAATCAGACACTGAAAATAATCTTCCATGTACTCTCTCTCTTCCCTATGCTGTAATATATACATACATATTATGGTCTAGTGAAGGTTAAGGTCTGAATAGAGTAAAAGAGTATTTTTTTTAAGCCTAATGTAAAGAATTTGACAGTCCTCCATTCTCTTTTCTTGGAGTGGGCTCATCTCTCCTTTATGATATTAAGAGTGATGAAGATTAATTCAGGCAAAACGCTGCCACATTTACTGGCAACTCAGGTCAACATCTAAAAGCTACTAGATGATTATGTCTCAATATTTTAGCTTGAAGTTATTTATTGGTTATATGTTGCTGTGTAGCAAATTAACTTCCAAATTTGGAAGGTTAAAACAGTAATTATTATTCTAAGTATTAAGTTGATAAATATTTTTTATTGTTCAGTGTCTCTGGGTCAGAAATCAGGATGATTGCCTCGGGCTCAAGGTTTTTCATGAGGTTTCAGTTAAGCTGCAGCCAGGGCTGTGGGCTCCCATGAAGCTTCACTTGGATGTAAAGGAATTAACTTCCAGTTTCACTCATGTGGTTGTCAGTAGGTCTCAGCTCCTCACTACAGAGCTGACTCACAATGTACACCTAGATATCCCCAGGTTAAGTGACTCAAAAGAGAGATCAGGAAGCATGTCCACAGAATAGCCATAGCATTTTTATCTCCAAATCTCAGGAGTATCATCCAGACCACAAATTATGCCATATTCTATTTCTTGGAAGCAAGTTGGTAAGTTTATTCCATATCTAAGAGAAAGAAATTATACAAGAACCTGGATATACTTCAGGAGGCAGGGATGACTAGGGACCATCTTACAGTCTGCCTACCACATTTGTCTTCCAGTAAGTGATGCTCACAGTGAAACAAGTTAGAAATTGATAAGTAGTTAGTTTTACTCTGGTCACAAACTCATAACAGGGCGAAAAAAACCAGTTAATACCATAACCAAGCTACTTTTAGTCATGTCTTATGTTATCTCAACTCAAATCCTACTACTCATCCATAAGAAAAGATGAAATACTGACATTTGTGACAACATGGATGAATCCTGAGAACATCACGCTAAGCGAAATAAGTCAGACAGAAAAAGTCAATAGCCAATGATTCCACTTATATAAGGTCTACCGGAAAGTTCTGTTCGTTTCTATCACAAGTTTCGACATGACATGTAAGCACATGTTTATTTGGTGCATGTGTGCCTCTCTATTTTTATTACTTGATGTATACATACTGACGTAGCAAATTAACTAAAACAAAGTTGATTCACGTTAGTCTTATGGGTGAAGCCATAGTGTACCCAAGGCTACTGATAAAGTTCATTTACTCCATGGTAATTTTTACGAATTTCAACAAAGAAGAAATGCTACAGAAGCATGTCTATCACATCCACCATATTCCCTGGACTTAGCACCCTCCGACTATCACTTGTTTTTGTCCTTACAAAATTTTTTGAAGGGCAAAAAATTCAAAAACGAAGAAGATATCAAACAAGCACTGGTTCAATTTTTCACATCAAAAGATAAAACATTTTTCAAAAATGGGATATACAAATTGCCCTCAAGCTGGCAAGAAATCATTAATAATAATGGCAATTATATTATTTAATAAAGTTTACTGACGGTAAGAAAAATTTGTATTTTGTTTTATTCCAAAAATGGACAGAACTTTCCAGTAGACCATATATATGGGATATAAAACTGAAAACAACAAATGAACAAACAAGAAAAACAAAGAAACAAAAATCTCTCAGGCACAAACAACAGTGTGGTGGTCACTAGAGGGAAGGGGTTTAAGGGTAGTAAAAGGATTAAGGGGGTCAAATATATGGTGATGAAAAATTTGCTTTGGGTGATAGGCATAGAATGCAATATACAGATGATGTAACAAATTGGTATACTTGAAACGTACATAATTTTATTAATCAAGGGCAGCCCAATAAATTCAATTAAAAATAAAGAAAAAAAAAAAAAACCCTTCCATCTTCCCCTCTGAGGATGTGCTTCTAAGTATTATATCTTGTGTCACTTCTATGTATGTTCATATTTGCTTGAGGTTTTTCTCATTACAATTGCATTAATAAAACAACAAGAATGACAGACACATATAATTCTGGTATGTACCATGTGCTAATCTAAACCCTTTATATTTTCAACTATTTTTCACTGTAGCCCCATGAGAGAGGAGATGTATTTTTATACACATTTTACAAAGGAGAAAAGAGAGGAACAGAGATGTTGAAGAACTGGTTCAAAATCATAGAATGAGTAAATTTGGGAGCTTGTTTTGTGACCCAGGAGGAGTCTACTTTACCCTCTGGCCATAACAGAAGGGAGCTCTTCATCGCGGGCTATTGGGAGAGGAAACTGCTGTTGATTGTGGCAAGGTTGGTTAAATGTACACAGTGTTCTTGGCTCGCTGTTCCTGTGGCCACAAAAACGAAATCATTCAACAACCTTCTCTTCATTTGTCCTGTATCTCAACACCTCTTCCCAGGGTGACCATGCAGTATTTCGTCTGGCACCCACTCCCTTTCTTCCAGGACTGCACCCCAGTTTTCTTGTTACCATTCCTTATAGTTTGGTAGGATTGATTGCATGTCACCTTCGAGGGAAAAATGTGTCCACGGTATCCGGGAGGGCCAGCTTGATGTGCCATACTCCTGGACACAGTGGTATAGTCATGGGTGGAGATGTGACACTAACCACCTGACACCCCTTCAGGAATTTGTGGCAACTGTTGAGCAAAAAATACTTTTTACACCTTGGAAGGAGGTATATAGAAGAGCCTGGTGCTACTACCTCTTCATTTATGGAGAGGCTGCCTAAGAATGAAGCCAAAAAAAAGGAGGAAAGGTTAAGTGAGATATAAGTAGAGTGAAATTCAGAATCCTGTAGTATTTGAACACCAGATCAAGGCTTGATGGGAATCCTTAACCCTAAACTTAATACATTGTCTTTTATTTTTAAGCTTTTTTGATTAATTTCCATACCTGTTAATCACAAAGCCCTAGCTAATAAATTCCCTGAAAAAGATATACTTTCCTAAATCTAATGAATTAGATTTCATTTCTATTAACCTAACATACAGAATATTTCCAAGCATTCATTATCACACAAGAATAACCTATGGCTTCTCTAACTAAATATACACTAATTATTTAATATGACAAACCTCTTCCTTCCAAACATTATTATATTTCTTTTTCTTCATTACTTCCACTGGTCTCCCTCCATCTGTTACATGTTTTTTTATGAAATGTCTTCTGTCTTTTTACAAAGACTATCTCTGCATTTTCCAAAAAATTCTCTTTTGATCACTGTATCACAACATAAATAAATGAATAGAGTAATAAAATCAACCCAGGCTGAGTTCTTTGTTCTTATCCTAAAGCATGAACTCCACGCAGAGTGACAGAAACTTCAAATAAGTTTGTGGAGAAATATATTCACTCCACTTACTGGAACTGATTACTTCTATGTCCGAGATAGTATGGAAGTAATTGGAGAAAATACTCTCACACAGCAGACATACCCAAGCTTAACATTCAGGCTCGGTGAATGAGTGCACTGAGATCTTGATTCAACTGCTCCTGTAGCCACGCCTGGTGATGAAAGTCCCTCCGTGCCTATTACATTCCTCCTTCAACCAGCAAAGTTCTTGCCTGCAGGCAAGAATTAACTTCCAGGAGAATCATGTTTCTGGGTGTCTAGTGAGCCATGTGAAAGTCATGGGGCTTTAAGCTGAGCACAGGAGAGAAACGAAGAGTCAGTGTCCAGAATTCATTATCCTGTTTCACTATTTGTGGCTGCAGCAGACCGTCTTCCCTGTGTAGCTCCCCATGCTCTAATCCCAGCTACGTGCTCACAGAAACGGAATATTTTCCTTTCTAATTTTGTTTGTCATGTTTTGTGCATTTATATTTTATGATCTGAATCCTTTCTGGCACTTGTTTGCACACATCTCCAAACTACACTTTAGAATAGAAAGTGTTTTGTTTTCATTTGTCTTTAACTAAATATTTTACCTTAATTTATGCTCAGGTAGTCTTTTTTTATTTTTTTAGTATTAATATTATTTTTAATCTCAAACTGTAAGAGCATGTCTAGTGCTAGAACTAACATGGCTAAAAAGATGTATTTTTACTCTCTCCATATAGTAACTATCTTATATGGGATAAGCTCATAAGAAAATGCAGTTGATATAATCAATGCTCACATTAGACATACTGAGATACGTCATAGCAAGGAAACTGGGATGCTCACTGGTGCCTTAAGATCACTGGCCATCATGTGAGTTAGTTCTCGTAAACTCACGCTAACATCTCTTTAATACCTTGCTTGGCATCTTCCTTTACAAAGATATGCTAACAATCTACAGACTGCTTCTTCGAAGGATAAATAGAATCATTAAAAAAATAATTTTAGGGAGTTAAAAATCACTGCTTGGGAGTTAAAAAAGAATTTCATTTTCCTCAAGTTATATTCAATAATCAAATATATTATTTTCCTTTTATTTTTGTAAGAATCTCTTTTTTTCTGTTTTTGTCCTTATAAAAATGTATTGAGACTTCAGTATAATATAAACAGTTTGAATTTTTGGACAAAGAATTCCAGCTCTAGATTTGATTATAGCCTACCATGGATTTGCTGTTTGACATGATGTCCATGATGTCACTTTCCTGGACTGTTTAAGTCTCAGTTCACTCAACTATAAATGATTATAATAATCTTTATAGCTACTTAAACACTGAAAATAAATATAGTGACTAACAGGTGTCCAATAAATGGTAGCTACTACAATTTCTGGTCTTTTAAAATGAATAGATCAGTTTGGTTACCAAATAAAAGTATCAACTACAGGCCTGACCTGTGGTGGCGCAGTGGATAAAGCGTCGACCTGGAACGCTGAGGTCGCTGGTTCGAAACCCTGGGCTTGCCTGGTCAAGGCACATATGGGAGTTGATGCTTCTTGCTCCTCCCCCTTCTTTCTCCCCCCCTTACTCTCCCTCTCCCCCATTCTCTAAAATGAATAAATAAAATCTTTAAAAAAAAGTATCAACTACTGGCCCTGGCCGGTTGGCTCAGCAGTAGAGCGTCGGCCTGGCGTGCGGGGGACCCGGGTTCGATTCCCGGCCAGGGCACATAGGAGAAGCACCCATTTGCTTCTCCACCCCCCTTTCCTTCCTCTCTGTCTCTCTCTTCCCCTCCCGCAGCCAAGGCTCCATTGGAGCAAAGATGGCCCGGGCGCTGGGGATGGCTCCTTGGCCTCTGCCCCAGGCGCTACAGTGGCTCTGGTTGCGGCAGAGCATTGCCCCCTGGTGGGCAGAGCGTCCCCCCTGGTGGGCGTGCCGGGTGGATCCCGGTCGGGCGCATACGGGAGTCTGACTGTCTCTCCCCGTTTCCAGCTTCAGAAAAATACAAAAAAAAAAAAAAGAAAAAAGAAAGAAAAAAAAAGTATCAACTACATAAGTAATTTCTCCACAATTTAAGATTTGTATATCTGAAATAGAATTTCAAAATTTATTCATGCTACTGCTCTGCTGTACACAAAACATGTAACTACTTTATTTTGATTAAAGCTAATGTGATCCTGCTAAGCTATTTTGTGATATGCCTGAATTGATCCAGAAACTGGGCTAAATATTCCTGGATAGGGTTCATCCTTAGATATTTGTACTTTTGTGAAACTCATGTCCTTCCTTTGGTAGTTCACAGCCCTTCTAACATATTTTCTCCTGTGTCTGCCTTATCTTTCTCAGTCTCCTTTGTTGATTTCTCTTCATCCACTCAAACATTAAATGCTGGTTTTTCAAGCCTTGGTTCTCAGCTTATTTTTTCTTCTCACACTACATTATCTTCCAATTTCATTTACCCACTTTGCTTTGATTATCATTTGTTTACTAGTCATTCCCATTAATTTTCTCCAATTCATTTCTCTTATCTTGATGCCAGACCCTTATGTCTCTACTCAAAATTTAACCTGGATATTATTCAAACAATACAAAGGCAGTATTCTCAATAACATAACACATAATCCGTTCTCCATAACCACTCCTGGTCCTCCAGCTTCTCCAATTCTGTAAACTGTTCCAACATGAACTCAATAGTTCTGGTCGGAAAATGAGGAGTCATTCTTAACCTCTCTTGCAACACCTCCGTTCACTCAAATGCTGAGTTCATTTCTCTTTAATTCCATGGTAATTCTCATAATGAAATCTATCATCTTCTCTCACATAGATTAAAGATTTCTATTCTCCCCAGTTATTTTTAAGAAATTTTTCCTGCTGAGTTTTGGAAAATGGAAAATGAGTGTTCCTGTTGAAGAGAGTAGGAAAACAAACAAATAGTCTTTTTTGTTTGTTTGTTTTCAAAATATATATGGGTACAAGAGAGAAATGAGGACTCAATTTTCTGTCACACGTGGAGCCAAGGTTTCTGTATCAGATTGCAGGATGTGGCTAAAGGAATGAAGCCTCTCCTACCATCCTTCTGGCCAGTGGGCCAGTTCTCCCTAAAGCAGCAGAGCATGCCATTATAAATCACAAGTGCAATTCATCTCTCATCTGCATTGGTTTTATAAGGTGGAAAATTCTCAGCAAGTTTTGGCAATAGGGGATCCATCAAAGATAAATGTTATGGCATTAGAGTTTTTCATTGGTTATGAATCTCAGAGAGAATTGGGAGAGGCTGGATCCTGAACTACTAGCCATGTGCAATCCTGATCCAAAAATGTATGTCCCCAGTTTTATCAACAAATTATTTCCACAATCCTCCTCCCAAATGCAAGAAAAGAAGAAAAAATCAGTCTGTAACAGCAAATGATGGGTTGACTGGATTATTCTTTGTTCAGATTAACCCTTTAATTGAATTAACTAACTTGGTGGCTTAAGTCTGTTAGTTTAATAATAATATTATTATTGGCTAATGCCTAAGTAGCATTTCCTATATGCTAGTCACTCACTTTACCAAGTGCTTTTTTGCATACTAGCTCATTTAATACTCACATAGCCCTATGAGGTGAGTATTGGTTTTTTTTACACTCATTTTATAGAATAGAAAAATGAGGCACCAAACTGTTCAGTGACTTTACTGAGGTCAATTAATGTGTGGCAGAACTGGAAATCAGAACAGGTTATCTGGCCTAAGAGCCCAAGTTTTTACACATAACGATACATTGTTAATATTACCCCATTTGATATATTTTGCACAGGCATTTTTTATGTCACTTTTGTTAACATTTAGGTTTAACATACTTGCTAAAACACAAGTATTTCTAGTGAAAAGTAGATTTGATTTGCAGATATTAAATTACAGAGTTTATGTCTTCCCATTGGTTCTTCAATTATTTCTTTGCATAGCTATCACAGTTGCTCAGTACTATTTTTCCAACATGCCTTAGAGAATGTAAAATATATACCTATGTATTTATAACTATGTCTGTCTATCTATCTATCAACATGTTTTGATTTAAAGCAGACAAATATAATTTCCTTCATATTTTTCTATATAAAATGTTTTTATCTTTCCTGGACTTTAAAATTGTGGCCTTGCAAAGGAGACCTTATTAAACCAATGACCAGATCTGATAAATACAAGATCTATGTTTTTGTCAATCTGAGTGTTGAAAACTGTGTTAGAAATATCAGCCCATGACCTGACCAGACAGTGGCACAGTGGATAGAGCATCGGACTGGGACACAGAAGACCTGGGTTTGAGACCCTGAGGTTGCTAGCTTGAGCGTGGGTTCATCTGGTTTGAACAAGGCTCACCAGCTTGAGCCCAAGATCACTGGCTCAAGCAAGGGTTTACTCAGTCTGCTGTAGCCCCCCCTCCCCCCCCCGGGTCAAGGCACATATGAGAAAGCAATCAATGAACAACTAAGGAGCCACAACAAACAATTGATGCTTCTCATCTCTCTTCCTTCCTGTCTGTCTATCCTTATCTGTCCCTCTCTCTGACTCTTTCTGTCTCTATCACACAAAAAAAGAAATATTAGCCCATGTATATTATTCAAAATACAAACAAATCACTCATAGTCATCTCTAGTGTTCTGAATGCTAGTAATTTTTTTAAAAAACTCAACTGAAAATTGATACTGAAATAAATAATATCTGTAACTTTTTCCAATGTTAATACTAAAATTGAATAATTAAGATTATCTAGATTAATTACTGTTTATACAGAAGTTACCATTGAGTAATACAGTAGATTTATTATCTGCCTACTGTCTAAAAATTAATGGTTAAGTAAGTAATGCAGCCACAGGTCTCATGTGTGGGCAATGCTATGTGAGCACACAGTTGGTCTGAAGGGAAAAGAATAGATATTTAAGCTTGGCCAGCCTCTTTCTCTTGCAATAATTGCACGTAGGCTAGTTTAGTAGAATAGAAAATGTATTGTTCAAGTCACTTGCCTATGAAACTCGGAGTGAGAATGCAGAAAATTCAGTTATTTGCAGACTTATCTGAAAGCAGTCCTCATCATAAGGTCCGAAACAACAGCAAGAAGGAAAGCACCTGTATATTTCTAATATTATTATAAGGATTTTGAGGATCCGATGATTAATAAGAGATGAAATAGAAAAGTTTTTGTTCTATGCTTTTAAAAGTTTTAATGCAATGGTATATGAATCTAAATAATGTTTAATAAATTCTATAACAAAGCAACTGTATTTGACATTTTTAATAAAGGTTCATGTATTATTATTCTTGCAAACTTGATCAGTATTAAATTATTTCTAAGCCCTGACCATGAGAAAAATCTGTGCTCTCCATACATGTGTCTATGTACTTAATTTACTACATTCATAAAAGGTTTGGAGACTTATGGGTAATGTGAAATGTGATAAAAAAACAAACAAACAATCAAGCTGCCTGAGAAGGAGGCAGTCCAATTTTTGAGCATATAAGAATTCAGAAAATCAGAAACAAAAACAAAACAAAGCAGTGCTGGAAGCTATGAAATCTACCCCAGATTTTACATTACTAATCGCATATTGCTTAACAGTGTGAAAAAAGTGAGGAAAAGGAAATATCTTGCTAATCTCCACATCACTACAGTGTAATACACATGTTACAACTTATACCACATTTTGGGCTTGATACATCAATTCTTGCTCAGCAGTCATCTCAAGGAATATAGACCCCTAAAAATGGGTAAGGAGAAGGTTTTTTAACCTTTATTCTAAGGTATTTATAGAAGGCCACTAGCATAAAATACATCTCAGAGGACTAACAGGAGAAGCTTAGAGGGTGAGAGGTACTGGATCCTAAGTATGTGGATGAAAGTTTTATAAGAAAAACAAGCAAGGCCCTGGCCGATTGGCTCAGTGGTAGAGCGTCGGCCTGGCGTGCAAGGAGTCCCGGGTTCGATTCCCGGCCAGGGCACACAGGAGAAGCGCCCATCTGCTTCTCCACCCCTCCCCCTCTCCTTCCTCTCTGTCTCTCTCTTCCCCTCCCGCAGCGAGGCTCCATTGGAGCAAAGATAGCCCGAGCACTGGGGATGGCTCCTTGGCCTCTGCCCCAGGCGCTAGAGTGGCTCTGGTCGCAACAGAGCGATGCCCCGGAGGGGCAGAGCGTCCCCTGGTGGGCAGAGTGTCGCCCCTGGTGGGCGTGCCAGGTGGATCCCCGTCGGGCGCATGCGGGAGTCTGTCTGACTGTCTTTCCCCGTTTCCAGCTTTGAAAAAATACAAAAAAAAACAAACAAACAAAAAAAAAAAACAACGAAAAACAAGCAGTGTATAATTTAGAGGGTCTAATTTCTAATCTCAGTTCAGTTATTTCATTAACCATCTAACTTGAACAACTTAAAAAACTTAAACATTTTACAGACTCTGTAATCATGATTGTAAATGACAAATTAAAAGTTATTTAATAGTTATAAGTATTAAATAATGATATAAAATATAGTATTATATCCATTGGGTACAATAAGGCACTGCTAAAGAATTGGCATTAATTAGTTATATGCTTATTCCTTGACAAAGTTCTAGAATGCCAGGGAAAAAAGACTTAAACAATTAAAGTTATAATAAGGAATTATCTAGCATCCTTGAAGACGACACCAAATATGGTACGGTATGTGATAACAATTCAGAGATATCTTGGCTCTCCTTTTTTTGTGTGTGTATTTTTCTGAAGTTGGAAACGGGGAGGCAGTCAGACAGACTCCCGCATGTGCCTGACCGGAATTCACCTGGCCCACCCACCAGGGGGCGATGCTCTGCCCATCTGGGGTGTTGCTCTGCCGCAACCAGAGCCATTCTAGTGCCTGAGGCAGAAGCCACAGAGCCATCCTCAGCGCCTGGGCCAACTTTGCTCCAATGGAGCCTTGGCTGCGTGCGGGAGCGTAAGAGAGAGACAGAGAGGAAAGAGAGGGGGAGGGGTGGAGAAGCAGATGGGCGCTTCTCATGTGTGCCCTGGCCAGGAATCGAACCCGGGACTCCTGCATGCCAGGCCGATGCTCTACCACTGAGCCAACCAGCCAGGGCCCTTGGCTCTGCTTCTTGAAGAAAGATAAGCAATGATTAAGACAGTAGGAAAACTGTTTTGTGGTGGTTACAAAGCAAGGATATTTATAATCTGATAGATATGGATTTAGGCTCCACAATTTTTAGTTTAAGACCTTGAGCAAGTTAATTAATCTCTTTGTGTTTCAGTTATCTCATCTGTAAAATGGGAATGAAACATAGCATCATCTCACAGGTAGAAACAACAGAGTCTGTGGTACATTATAAATATCAGTCATTATTTTTATTACTTTTACTGTATGTTCCCAGGTGGCTGACATCTTTAGTCCCTTATCTCTCTTCCACATACACAATAATCCTCATTTCTAGGTTAGGATTAGAATTTTCATACTGCACACATTAGAAGGGCCAGATGTGTTGTCTTCCATGTGACTAACGCTCCTACCACTCTGTGGGACCCCATGCCTCTATCAATTAGAAAGTAAATATTTGCTCAGGGAATTTAAAAAAGTAACTGTCTGATTAAATAATTCTCATACTAATGAAACTGAAAGGTACTAATTCCATTCTCCCCACACATAATATTAATACAATTGTTTTGATTGATATATTTGAGACCCTGTTAAGTTGCTCACTTCAACTCTGAAACTTCACCAATTAATGGTAGCCTATGGTAGTAACTATTTAATCTTTCTCTAGTGCTCAACATGCAACTTTAGTCAGCCCTCGGTAACTGTAATATCAAGAATTTTTTTATCCTACTATGCGCATGCCTGCCTCATGCTTTGACTCATGGTTAACTGACGAGTCTCCGTGCCCTTGTGACTCTTAGTCATCGTTTCCAGTTCAGCCTGTCCATAAGTCATTTCTAATGATGTTAATTTATATTTAACAAGTATCCTATTGTTCTTATTCTCAAATGGTTTATTTGAATTTATCTATTTAGTTTCCAAGTTTCAGAGGTGGGAAGCTAAAGGCTAAATCCATTCCCAAAAACCATTTAAAAAAGCATGGTTTGCCTAAGTTATAGTTATTCTGAAATTCACTTATATGTCAAGACTACCTCTCTGATGTGTCAGGACAAAGCAAGGTCTCAAGAAACTCACAGCATTTTTTGTAACAATATGGCATTAGTTTGTTAAAAAAAAAAAAAAAGAAAGAAACCCCAAGAACTCCTATGGTTTTATTGTTTGAAGCTTTTATTTTTCAGATTCCTTGTTTTTAATTATTGACTTCTTCTAACTAAGTAATCCGAGGTTGAAATCATGGAATCCAACAAAACAATCTTTAATTAGCAAATTAGGAGCATTTGGAAACAAGTGAAATGGAACTGAATATTATCTAGCGTCAAAATGAGTGACAAGACTACCTACTGACCCAGATAATATATATCTTTCTGGAATTACTTATTGCTTAAAAACCTGTATCACAGAAATCCTCAAAATTAGCTTAATCTTGTAATTAGATAACATTTTCAGGTCGACTATGTATTATACCACTGTAGTTTCACTATAATAGGCACTAACGTCAACCTTTCTAGTCACTAATATTTGTTCCTCTTCCCCTGATAGAGCAAAACAACATGATAGCCCCATCCGGCCTCTGCATTGAGTTCAAAGACCAAGATCTCTGAGTGATATCTGAAAGTCTTACATCAATCAGGTCTGCATATGGCTCTTCCTGTTTCAGAGACCAAAATATGTGCTATTTTACTACCCATTGCCGTGTGTGTGTGTGTGTGTGCACGCGCGCACGTGCGCACACACACACACAGAGAGAAAATATTCAGTAGTGGAACAGACAAGGTAATAATGCAGAATATATACAATATTATTATCTTGTATAAAGTATCCCTTATAATTTGATATTGGATATTTGACTCTAGTCATCTCTTCCATGTGTATGCATGCTTATGTCCCTTTCTATGAAGGTAACTTTAGATATTTTGAGTCTATTAGGCTTCTTTGGGAGAGCCACACCTAACCTCTTTCCCTGAGCATCATTTGAGCCACTTGGAAGGTTTTCCTGAATTCTATGTGACTCATGCATGAGATTTAGCTAAGGGTACAATAGGCAAAGTGTTCATTGTTTCCTTGTCCGAGACTGTCATTCAAAGGATCTTCAGTTTTTATCTTGCACTCATTTGATAAGAATCAATAGCATCATTCAACCTTGAAAGACCCTGAATGTCTGAATTGTCCTGCTTGTAAATAGGCCAATCATTTTGTTTGTTTTCTGAGATCACCTCTGCTATAATGCTTTTAAAATATCCATTAGAAACTAATTTATATTACCAGCAGTCTCTTTTCTTTTCTTTTTTTAACTTAAAGTAATAAGCTCATTAGGGACATTATGAGCCTTTTACTTTATTGCAGGCAATAGTTATTTTCAAAATGTTTACCCAAGTGTAAGATTCATAACCATGTTTCTAGGTTCCTACACCTGTTCTTTTTCACTGCTTATATCCGTTTCCAAAGTCAGTGCCACATAATGTAGATTTTGTTGTTGTTGCAGCCTCCCACTTGTATTATTGATTTCTGTATTTTTCAGGATGTCTACACAGATTATGCACAATTATAAAACTCCTCTCAGCTGACAGGAGCAACAGCTGGCCCCAGGGCTGTGCAATGGAACAGCACAATTGGGCTGCGGCCTTGGACCTCAGCAGAAGGCAGATCCTGGCCCCAGGGCTCCTTGCCAGAGGCCCTCATGACTAACCTGGGCCCTTCAGGATCCTATACGGCTGTAGATTTGCAGCCCGGGCATGTGCAATTGAATCCCAGAGGTGCTGCCGCAGTGTGACTTTGAGTGGGAATTCTGGGCTAGTCATCTAAGAGCATTGGAGTGAGCCAGACTCCTTTTGGAGGAATCCGGGACTCCTGGCCTCCAGCACCTTGAGCAAACAGGTGTTTCTAATGCCACTACTCCCCTGGCAGGCCCAAAGATTTCCTGAGATTCACGGAGCTCAGGCTTCCTTTGGGAAAAGTCGCGGTGGCTGCAGTGCCTCCGGCCTCACTGGGACACTCTCTGAGCTGCCCCTGAGGGCCAGCACATCTCAGCCCACCCTCTCCTTTCTCTGCCCCTTCATCAGGACCCCACTGACTCTCTCTCTCTATCCAAAGTCACATAGGTACCCTGTGGGTTCCAACTGTGCCCTAAAAAAGGTCTTTGTTTTTATGCAAAAAAAAAAATTTAAACTGAGATATAGTTGACATATAACATGATATTAACTTCAGGTGTATAATATAATAATTTCATGTTTGTATATATTGTGGAATGATCACCAGAGTAAATCTAGTTAGCATTCATCATCATCATATTTACCGATATTTTTGTCTGGTGACAAGAACTTTCTAAGACTTAATCTCTTTGCAACTTTCAAATAACAATTCAGCACCATTGACTATAGTCACTATGCTGGACAGTAAACTTATTTATTTTACAACCGGAAGTTTGTACCCTTGTACCACCTTCACCCATGTCGCCCACTCCATCCCTTGCCTTTGGTGACCACCAATCTGTGTCTATACTGATGAGTTCATTTTTTGTTTTTAGATTCTACCAAGTCTTCTGCACAGAAGACCACATGGGCAGGGGAGCCGTAACTATGGAAGACAGTACAATTTACCTCAGTTATTATGTCTAACAGACTGAGCTCCATTTAGTAGCTCAGGATTTACTCATTACTTGTCACAGAGCACATTTTAAGGGACATCTTAAGATGTGAGAACTATCTTGAGATATGATTGGGGCTATCTAAACAGAAATGCCAGACACACTTTTGCTGCAGAGGTTTTAAGAAACCACATGTTGTCCCTGAGTCTTAGTGGCTCTCATAATAAAATTGCCTAGTGGGTGCCTGTGAGTCACAACCCTGCCATGCTATGTCATTTCTATTGGGATGAGTTCCACTCTATTTGATTTGCCAGAAAACAGCCCACCTTGCCTAAAAGGATAGTGACTACTGTGAGTTACGGAACACAGTTCAGTAGACACAGAAACAAGAAAACTTACCAGAATTTTGCTTTTGTATAAAAGGAATTTTTGAAATAGTATCTTTATATTGTTATGTCCCCACAAATCAACATCTCCTCTTTCTGAAATTCCTTTTATAACATGCCCGTAATCTACCTTTTCCATTACAATGTGTGTCTATCACAAATTAGAACCCCATTTTTATAAATTTATATTAAATGAAGATAATATATATATGTTTCTTTATTTCATGTGTGAAGTGAAATGTAAGAGCCTCACCTTGGTATATTTTTACCATTTTTCTCAAAAAATATTTAATCTTAATGCACTGATTGATTCACGTGAGTCAGCACCTCACAAGGCTTCATTGTGCCTGGAATCACTCTAGTTCCCAGAAAGACTCAGAAAATTAATATTCATATGTTGTATTTTAAAAATCTTATTCCTGGCCAGATATCTCGGTTGGCTGGAGTGTTGTCCTGAAACACAAAAGTTGGCGGTTCGATCCCCAGTCAGGGCATGTACAGAAACAGCTCGATGTTCCTGTGTCTCTCTCTCCTTGCCTCTCTCTATTAAAAAGAATCTTTTAAAGCTACTATACCAAACCCAATTGTGTATAGTGCTTCTAAATATTAATTTAATCAACAGGAGTCTCACTCTTTGCTTTTCAGTATGTTATCATCTCTTACCTTTTTCAACCTTGTACTTCAACTTTTCTCCCATCAAATTATAAGTAATTTCCTGTGTCTTTGAGATCTAATAGTTTTAATCACCAATCCTTTCACCTTTTCCCCTCCCACTTGTGTCTACTGTAGATTGCACAAGAAAACTTCAAATGTCTAAAGGGAAGAAGATATTTGAATACCACTTGAATCTGGAAAGCGAACATTAACAGAACTAGCGCAGTGACTTAAGTTCTGTAAGGATTGTGAGTCACAGTACACAAACTCAGAAGAGAAAGTTTCAAGATTGGACTTTCAATGCTTAAATTTAGAGGAAGGTGGAAATTGTTTTGATACATTTTCTTCAACCAAAACCACAAGAGATTGGAGCTGTGGTGAATATGATTTAAAAGTAGAGGCATAACTGTGGAGCTTTCAGACATAATAGAAAAAGGAGCTTGCAGGGACTTCATTCTTCCCTACACAAAGAGGAAATGCGACCTCACTAAGTGATTTCCATCATCGACGGAAGTAAATATTGAGGTGAAACCACAGAACCACCAGTAGCTGTCTGACCAGAAGTTCTCTAAATTTCATGCATGCATTGAATTATATTTAACACACTCTGAAACAGTGCTATGTGGAAAAACAAATGAACTTGTGTCAAAATTTTGAAATAGCAACACATACTCATATATTTTAACAAATTCCCAGTGAAATCTGTTGACTCCCAAGTTTATTTATAAGCATACAAGCACAGTAATATTAGAATGCTAAAATGATTTCTCCATGTATTTGAAGTTTTTGCCTTTAATAAAGACATAATAACCATACAGTGATAACTGCACATTACCATGTGATTGATGTTTAGTGTCACTGTGTCTTGTCAAAGTTCAGGATAAGCTCTACAGATCATTAAAACTCATGATCTTTTATCCATGAACAGGATAACATTTTAACAATTGAAACTACCTTTACAGAACTTGGATATTCCAAACTGAGCAGTGTTGCTCTATTAAAGGATTTTAAAGGATAAAATTGCAACTTTTAATTTATTGGAATGTCAAGTTGCATGCTGCATCAATTAAACCAGACAAGGTCATGCTGAAGTAACCACAGTGATTCTGTATGTCAACACAGCGAAGGGGTATTTATTGCTTGTGTTTACATGTTTGTTGGGGGTTAACAATGGGCCTCTGCAGTTTGCCCTTAGATGAGGGTCCCAGCTAATGGAAGAGCCACTATTTGGGACTCTGCTGAGTCCTTAGAAAAAAAGGAAAATAAATTTGAAGTGTCTCATATTAGCAATTAAACGCTCCGGCATAACTCATCGGCCGGATCTAGGTACACGGGTCCATTACCCACAAGTGTGCTGGGAGTGCAATCCTATGACGTGCCTAAAAGGAGGGAAACCTGAGCTATTTGGCAAACTGTACTAATAACTCCCATATGAACATCTTAACTTTTAACGGACAGAATTTCAGGAAATAGTATGATTTTTTTTTTTAATAAGTGAATTGGAGAAAAGGTTCAGGGAACTCTCCTTGTTAAGAGGGATGAAGGCATACAGTTGATTTGTACCAGCTGATTAAACACAGCAATGAAAAACAATATGCAATTTAAAATGGAGAAAGCCATCTTCACCTCTCCTAGCCTGGCCTTTGCTCCTGTCTTTGTCTAAGTGCTACTGGGCCATGGGAGAAACTTGGGAAAATCCATCAGTTCTTTCAGATGTTTAGGAGACCATCTGCATCTTTACGACAAGTGATAAGCTAAGCTGCTAAACCATGGACAATCCCAAAAGACATTGACAGGGAGTAGAGAAAAAAATGGATTCTTCTAAGGTGAGACATTAAATTTTAAAATAATTTAACAAATTAATAACCCCAATTAGATAGTTTACAGGGGACACTAGGAACCCTTTTGTTTAATAAGACGGTTCTGCCAAAAAATCCTATAGCCATGCAGCATGTCAGCCAGCCACGGAGAGCCTGGAACGGCAGGTAGCATTTCAGTCTCCATTCACTGATTCATTGAGGGTCACAGATGCTCTGAGTTCTGTGCATTAAACAATGTATTCTCCCCAGTCCCCACTTCTCTCCCTTCTAACATGCAGATGTGGTGACGTCTCACACGTGGTGAAGAGAGAAATCTATGGATTCTGATGGGACAAACAAAATTTTAATATTAAGAAAATAGCAAGCATGAAGATATAAAGCAGAATATAAATAAATGGCACTCAGAAATATGATAAATTTATACGTGTGGGAGATTATATCATCTAAAAATGAACATGTGAAAAAAAATGAACACCGCTGGTAGCAAAGAATGCTCAAGTCCAAATAAATAATTTTATTTTAAAGTATTTAAAACTCATTGTTAATGACGATTAGTTCAAGAGTGGGAACATGGCACAGAACTTTGAGTTTGAACTATGTTCAAACTTTGGGCCAGGTTTAGACCCTTTTGAATGATTCAATCTCCAAACAGATTCTGAGCTACTCTATGAAAATAATAGTCTGTAACTTAGATGGCTGGAGAACAATGATTTTTACCTTCTAAATCCTTTTATGTATAAAGTTACCTACTCATTACTAGTAACCCAGCTATATGTTTACATATATATATATATGGTGGTATATATATTATATTATAAATATTAATATCTATATTTAATGTTTGGGGCTTCATTAAGAATTAATAGGGAAAAAAATAACGCTTTCCCACTCACAGTGAAAATTCCATAAAATAGTAAAACATCTATCTGCAAATGTTAAATTTCTCCACATTTTCTGAGGGCTTCCAATAAAAATAAAAAAAACATATTTTTTCAATTCTTTAAAACGTTTCACCTTGTTTTTTTAACTAAAGGAAGTCACCCTTTCTTTTGGCTCTATGTTAAGAACCAGCACAGCAGGGAGTATTATGCTGGGTAGACAGGTTTAGGAGAGGGAACTCTTCTTGCCAAAAGGTGCAAAACAACAAAAAATTAATAGATTATCCAGAGGTAAGAATAAAACAAAGTTCAAGGTCAACATACCTGATAAGATATTTCAAAGGGTTCACCAAAGAATGTGGTGTGGTCCAAGGTTGGTATCTACCAGAGGATTAAGAGCCAGGAAAGTGAAAAGCCAAGAAGATGAAAGATAGGAACAGGAATCAGAGGACGTTACTTCTCTGCTGGATTAAATGAGCTCAAGATTAACACACAGACTGGATATGTAGAGACAATTGATGAGACCAAGACTGCATATTATACACCTCTTCAGAGGATGGTTTTGCCTCTCTGTTCACTTGGAATTGGCACCTTAACAATCTATAAAACCAAGGGCTTTGATATTTATCTTAAATAATATATGCATATCTATGCTTGTCCTTCAAGGTAACTACCTACATTGTAGGGACAGGTGACCATCCTGTTGATGCAGCCTTTTTACAATGTCCCTGTAACTTTGCAATGGTTTATAGATCCCAGTGTTTTTCTGTGGGAATATATAGGACACAACAGTTCTACGTTCAGCTATGGAGAATAGTGACCCTAGTTTTTATATGCACTCTAGTACAGAAAGATACTTTATTTATTAATATGGCAACTTGGATAGGGCAGAGAGAAAGGCTAAATCCTTCTGAACTGGGGTTAAAGAGGAGAAAAATTTTTTTCCTCTTCCAACTAAGTTTTATTAATTCACTGACAGGACTACTTATTCTCCGTGCATATTATGTTACATTATTTCACATTAAAATTACTGCAACATTATCAATTCAAGCAGGATTGAGAATATGAAATATTAATAAGGTTACCACTCATCTAATTTTCAAAGTAATGACCTATATATATAAGGCAGAAATATACTCCCAGAATAGCTTTGGGCTTCTGAGCAGTAGAGAAAGACTCACAGAGCAATGATATAATGATTCAGACTATGAAATGACTGTAACCACATAAAATTCTACCAGGAGGTAAAAAGAAGTATTGTTTCTAAAATATATATGTATAGGGAAAATAAAAAAGTCAAGGAAGAGGATTGTGATACATTTGATGTGATTGATTTTCAAGGCCAAGTTTGTACTAAAACGAGGATTGGACGTGGTGGGTCTTTGACTCAAATTCAAATTTTCCATCCTGTATTGTATTAACTTGAACAAAGTAATAAAATTGAACTTTAGTACTTTCATCAATAAAGTAGATTAAGAATACAAATGTCCACACACCATAATGTTGTCATGAACAAGTAATATTAAATGTGTGATAAACATTTAGACATTTTAGGGATGTATAAATTATATTATTATTTATATGAACATTATATATTTCTCTGCATAAAATTGTATATTTCAAAAGTTTAATGTCACTATCCATTCATTCAGTCAATTATTCAGCAACTATATTTTGTGTACATGCCATGTCTATTGTATTGCATTCTTATATGTTTGAATATTTTAGAACAGAACTTCAATAAAGTATAGAAAATGGCATTTAAAAATAATAGAGAAAGTACAGGTTCTGAAATCTGACTGACCTGGGTTAGAATTCTGGCTCTGTGACATAATCTGTGGGGAACCTAGGTAAACTGTCTATATATAGTAGACATCATTTTTACCACCTGTTAAATGACCTACTACATATGACCATTATAAGCATTAAATGAAATATTACGTAAAGCTCTTAGAACAGCATCTGACGTGTAAGTCGTTCAGTAAATCCTTGCTGTGATTTTTAAAAAATCAATATTATTTCCCTGGCCGGATACCTTGGTTGATTAGATCATTGGTCCAAAGCACAGAGGTCACCAGTTCAATAGCCAGTCAGTGCACATGCAGGAACAGAATGCAGAGACAGATCGATGTTCCTCTCTCTCTTTCAAATCAATCAGTAAAAATAAAAATAAAAACATTATTGGATTAAGCGAAGAAAAAGAAAACTCGCAGACAAATGTGGTGATTATGGGAGGGAGATTGGGGTAGGGGTAGAATTGGGTAAAGGGAGGTAGACAGTGATGGAAGGAGACTTGACTTGGGGCGGTGATAGCATGTTGCAGTATACAGATAATGTGTTATAGAAGTGTACACCTAAAATCTATGTAATTTTATTCACCAATGTCACCCCAATCAATTCAATTTTTTAAGACTTTATTCATTTTACAGAGAAGAGAGAGAGAGAGAGAGAGAGAGAGAGAAGGGGAGAGGAGTAGGAAACAACAACTTCCATATGTGCCTTGACCAGGCAAGCCCAGGGTTTCACAATGGCAACCTCAGTGTTCCAGATCAACACTTTATCCATCGTGCCACCACAGGTCAAGCACCAATAAATTAAATTTTAAAAAGTAAAAAAAAATAATAATAATTAAATTGTATTTTTAAACAAACTATAAGATTTATGTATATGAAATACATTGAGTATTTATGTTTTTAGAAGTTAATTTTAACTTCACTATACTTCATAAAATATTTCTGAGAAATTAAAAATTGTTTTTTCATCTCATTATTAATTACATTTGTACGACACTTTTTCTCTAAAGACTGTCCAATGTTACTTACATATTTCTTACATGCAATCATTCTGTGCAAAAAAATAGCAATAGAAAAAATAAATAGCTTTCTTATTTTAGTTTATTTTTTTATTTCCTTGATATTAATTATTATTTATGTACTTTTCTCCTAACAACATTACCCAACCCCACCTTCAACCCATTGGATGAGCACATAAAGAAAGATATTATTGGGTCTGAGTTTTCTCTTCCCTGCATTAAGCACCAGACTATTTTATACAATGTCACCCCCCCCCAAAAAAAAGTTTCACATTTAAATAATGGGCTTCACAGTCTGGCAGACCCTAAGTTAGATCATTTCTATGAACTGTGACCTTAGCCACTAATGTAATGTTTGGATTGACAGGTATGTGAAATTTAAAATATGACCACTATCATGGTGTATGATGGTTCCTGGTGACAACAAGTAAATGAGAAGGACACCCAGTTCCCAAAGAGATGACACAGAACTCTCATATTGCTGGATCCTAGAGGATCCTGTCTTGACTACTTCTTTGAAAAGTAACCAAATCTATGTGGAGAAGACTGAACAACAACATAAGAATGATTTAAGACTATTGGTGTGAAGGTTATCGATTGTTTAATTAAAACACTTGGGGGTCAGGATCCCACATATATGAAATGATGCTTTAATTATTGGTAAAGTCAGTTTTCAATCACTCACAGAGAGTAATAAGTTATATGTGCAGCTGATTTCCTTTAAATACATTTCTTTGATTAACATAAGGTATGTTTACATTCCTGAACACATTTTATCTGAATAAGAGGAAGAGGAGGTTAAACCAATTCTAGATGTTAATACTAAGTTTGGTCCACAATTAAATTGTCATAGATGATCCACCTGCATAAGATTATTGTGGATAATTAAACATTTTAACAATCCAGTGATATTTCTTTCCTCATACAACCAGTAAGAATTCAGATCATCATATCCGAATCTCTCAGAAGAGAAAAAATAATCAAAGATTCAAATGAAATTTAAAAATGATAACTATTTTAATGCAAATATAAGGTTACATATTTCCAAACATTTTTAAAAGAAAAATGCTATGTAGAGTTTTAATGTTTTTAGTGATGTCTTGTCAGTATTTAGGCCAGTGCTATTTTTCTTTCTGTAGTACTTTTTAATATTTATTTCTTAATTTTTAATTCCTTTTTTTTTGAGGAATGGTTACTTTTTTTTATTGTGTCTGCTTCTAACAACTTCCTACCTTTTGAAGGTATTCTTTCTAATATGCTTATATATTTCATAATAGTTTGTAAAAATGTAATATGCCTAAATATACTGCTCACAAAAATTAGGAGATATTTCAAAATGAACATGAAGCGATAAAATACAGTATACCCTAATTTTTGTGAGCAGTATATTAAAAAATCAATAAGGTATTTAATGAACACCTAAGAAGCAATATGTTTTATTTGAAGCACAGATATTTCCAAACTATTTAGGGAAATATTTTTTTTTTACATTTATCCCTGTCTTTCCTTCAAGTGTTCAGGTGCTTCAAAGATTAGGTACAATTTTACTGCACTCAGCAATTCTACATCTAAAGTTCTGCTACAGCTTTTATTTTATCCTCAGAAGTGTATCTTTACAAACTAGAAGCAGTTAGCACTCCATTTTATTTATTTTTCAATTTATTTTATTTATTCATTTTAGAAAGGAGGGGGGAGAGAGAGAGAGGAGAGAGACAGAGAGAGAAGGGGAGGAGGAGCAGGAAGCATCAACTCCCATATGTGCCTTGACCAGGCAAGCCCAGGGTTTCGAACCAGCGACCTCAGCATTTCCAGGTCAATGCTTTATCCACTGCGCTACCACAGGTCAGGCCAGCACTCCATTTTAAAAGCCGAAATCCAAACTAGTGACTAGAGAGTTTAAATACCTTAATGAAGTCTAAAGTTCATTATTCCGAGGCCATTTGTGGCCTTTTTAAGGCCATTTTGTCCTTCTGAGGTCCAACTCTGGATCTCCTTGGAACATGCTAGGCCGTGGAAAAGAGAATCCTGCAGTTCAAAACTAGGATTCCTAAAATTAGTTTGTACATTTTGTCTCTCCATCACATTCTTTATGGAGTTTTATAAATTTTCTATCAAACCTACAACATGACACCCCATTGGATAGATCCCATGAGTCTGACTTTCGTTCACTGGACTGAATCAAAATATCTTCCCAAACTGTGATCAGTTAACCCCATGGGCATCTCCTTTTTACCTGACTGTGCTTTTCCCATATATTTGAGCTTTCCTTTAAGACTGCTCTTGCAGATGGGGTCTCACATTTCAGCCAGAATGGAACCGAGCCCAGCCTTTCCAACTGTTATGCTAGGGCTATGTCACCTTCATAGACAGATGTCTGTTGCTGGGTTTTAGATGATAGGACAGGTCAACTAAATATAAGAAAGTGAACCAAAAATGAAAAGCTGGCCATGTGTTTGGGAAACACGCAAACTTCAAACTGAGTTTGGCTTCTATCGATGCTTAAGCATGAAGTGTAGGCAGCATGATACGGCCCTACCAGGATTGCCTTTCTTACTGGCCCAAACCTTGCAGGTACAGTAGTTAAAAAATTTTATAAAAGCTTGTCAAGTCCTCACATAGATTAGAAAAACATTCAGGCTTTCTGGCTTGTCATTATGACCTCAAACAAACTATTTAAATACAGTCATTTGCACTCAAAAAGTCAAGCTAGAACCCAGGCAGGCCTAGGGTTGTGCATAGAGTAAATGAGAATCCTCAAACAGGAAAACCCAAAACAGATTCAATTGATGTTGAGCCATAAGTTTAATGTGTGGCTTTCATTTTTGTACGTGTCTTCTTAGGTGGCAGAAGATTTATTTGCTAATCTGTGCTTGGCTTGGCTTGAATTGTATAAACCGTATTAGAAAAATAGGTTATCTACTGCATGCATAAATATATCCATGCACACACAATTATATGCATGTGTACACACACTGAAAAAAACAGAAATACTTTTTTCAAGTGATTTTTTATTCCTCATCGGCATGTTTTATGTAAATAGTTAAGGAAAAGATGTGAGGTTGCTTCTATTCTTCAAAATAAGTTTTTCCTGCCTAATTTGCTAAAGACCTTAGGGCTCTGCTTTCAATGGCAGAACATTGGCCTTGGTCACTCCTTAACCTGCTTTCCATCTCAACTTCACACAGAAGTTTTTTCACAGGAAGATCCAATTTACACAGAGCCCAGCAGGAAGCAGGCCCCTTATCATCACCCCTTTGCCAGTATGTTAATAAACAATCTGTAAAACTAACCTGCCTTCAAATTATTCTGACAGTTTGGAGCCTTACAATGAGGCATCAGTTACTCAGCCTCCTCCTTTTGTTTCCTCGGAAACCCTTAAAGCAGGGGTTGGGAACCTTTTTGGCTGAGAGAGCCATGAATGCCACATATTTTAAAATGTAATTCCATGAGAGCCATATAACGACCCGTGTACGTTACACATTATCCAGTAAAAATTTGGTGTTGTCCCCAGAGGACAGCTGTGATTGGCTCCAGCCACCTGCAGCCATGAACATGAGTGGTAGGAAATGAATAGATTGTAATGCATGAGAATGTTTTATATTTTTAACGTTATTTTTTTTTATTAAAGATATGTCTGCGAGCCAGATGCAGCCATCAAAACAGCCGCATCTGGCTCACGAGCCATAGGTTCCCGACCCCTGCCTTAAAGGGATGAGAGAGGAATCCCACCCACTCACAACTTGCGGTGTTTTCACACCTACAATATTACACAACCTTTTCAAAATATGAATGATGTGATATTTAAAATAAATAACATATGTGGCTTAAAAAAAACACACAATCAAACCTCTTTAAAAAATAAAACAAAAGAAACTGATTTGAAAATATTGAAATATGAGAGGTCAAATGTAACAAAAGAAACAGTTGGAATCCACATTTAGATAGTTCCTCTGGTATCTTGTATGGTAGCAACAAATTTCTAAAGCTTAGTAAAATAAAGAAAAGGTATTAGAAAAGAAAAATTAAATATTAGGGTATAAGAGTTGACATTAGTATGTATCAATTTCTAATCTCTAACTTAATTTTCTATGAAGCTTTTCTTTCTTTTCTTTTTTTTAAAATATGAAGACCCAAATAAGCAGCTTGCCAATAATAAAACTGATTGATAATTACACATTAATATCTTGTAAAAACTGAAAATAGGTCTGAATCTATTTTTCCCCCTTACATAAAGGAGGATTGTCTAAGGGAAAAAACCTGGATGTTCAGTTTATTGAGTGGACTTATTTTACAGAGAAAGAGAATCTGTTTTTAATTAGCATTTTCACAAAAGTCAAAATATTTAGTAACAGTAAATGGTGGTTATATCTTTATATTCCACAAGGCTCTCTCTAGCTTTCTAGAGAGAGTATACTTAGAGAATATACTTACAGACTTTGCTACAAACGGTTCCCTTGGGGTATGGGGAGTTAGTATTAGAAATTCCGTTTCCACTTTTTCCCTGAACATGAGGAAGGAATTAAGCTTCATTCTAATGTAATTAATGTACTGGCCTTGATGTTCTTAACTGACCTGTTTGTCAGAAAGTCACTTGGCACCTCCACACTCAAGTTTCATCAGGAAGAAAGAGCTTGGGAGGAGTGGAGCAGTTGGCAGAACATACAGGCTCAGCTGATCTCCACTGCACCGAACACCTTGCAAATTACATACGCCAACTGATGTAGATTTATAATTGTACAAACCTAAGTGGTATCTTTGTGATACTTTGTAATAAGTAAAATGTAATGATGTAAAGTTAGGTAAGGTAATATTTAAAACCTAGTGGTTAGTAGCATCCATGGGAAGAGATAAAACTTTTCTCCAACCACTTAGAGCCCCTGGCTGGCTCTGAAAATTAAACTGACAAAAAAAAACCCAGATTAACAAGAAAAAAGCAAATACATTGTATTGAATTTTATTACATGTACACGGGAGCCTTCACAAGAGAATGAAATCCCAAAGAAGTGACCAGAGTAGGATGCTATTATACCTTTTACAACAAGAAACAATAAAAATGTGAACAATTGACAAGACAAAATATGAAGAAGTAAAGAGGGAAATTAGAGTTAGTTTACAAGGTTTGTTTGTGCAGAGGTCTTGGTCCCCAATTCCCTGTCTCTGGTGATAAGCATGACTTCTCTCCTTCTGGTACAAGGAGAGAACCTTTCACATGGGAACATTGTGATTTCTTTCAGGGAAGAAGTATGAAGGGGGAGGAGACAAGAATGACTTTCTTGTTTCTGTCTCCTGCCCCCTCTTTTTAATTCCTTCTGCGTAAGGTATTTAATATTCCAACATGCTCTATTGAAGGGTGCTATGTTTAGATGTCACAGGGGTTCTAGAAGATACTTTAGAAAAAAATTAACACAATTTGTCTCTTTAATGTAAAAACAATGTTTTAAAATTATGAAAAAGTACCTTTTTCTTCCCTCAAAACATGCATGTTATGAAGACAGCACTTAGAAAACAGTAGTTTGAAGATGATTGTCTGGGTAGGTTATTACTTTCCAAAATTTACCTAAGAGAATCATCTACGTACTAAAAAACTGATTTTTAAATTTGTTTTACAATAGCCCAAATGAAAAGTTTCAGGTGGTTTAACCTCTTTGATAAGAATATAAGCATTTAACCCTTTCTAAGTGGGTGAACATTAGAAAAGATAAAAACTGACAATCTGAATTTCAATAAAATTTCACATTTGTGCAGATAGAAGAAACGTTAAAATAAATATTATGATTTCATAAGTATAGCTGGTAACTTTTTTTGTACTTGGAAGTTTGTGTCTTTGTTAGGTTGTCTTCTTCCATTAAAAGAGTCATAAAAATCAAATGAATGAACATACAACCAGATATTTTGTCCAATTGTATCACAAAAGATTATAGAAATAGTTTCCAGAAAATGAGATAGAGTAAATTATATTCCTAACACAAAAAGCTATAATTAGATTTCAATGAATGGTGTTTAATATGAAGAAATTTGGAACAGTCATAAATAAAATATAATGTTAAATATTGCTTAATTCTTTACCTCATATTTTAATATTTCTATTTTGGAAAGTTTCATGAAGAACACACCCACATATATAATTAGTAGAACACAGCTATTATCATATATTATAAGCTCAAAACATTTTAAGAATAAAGTGCTGTGTGGAAGTATTTGACTCTCACTTCTTTCAGAATTCAGTTACGCAACCATCTGCAATAGAATTCAGATATCGTTATACTACTAAATAAAAGATGTTATGTTCAAATACTTGTCAAACCATTAAGCTATTACTCACACATTTTTATGAAGTATATTTCTGTAATAAAAAGAAATAATAAATTCTAAGACTTTTTCCCCTTGTGTCATATAAATCTGTTACATATCATTCATTTCTTCATTCATCCAATGGATATTTACTCTCTCTACGGAAAGATGGTGTTCTGGACCCTGAGGACATACAGAGTGGAGCAAAAGTAGGTTTACAGTTGTGAGTACATGAAATAGTTTGTTTTTGTATTATTATTTAGAAATGATTGTATTATTTTTCCATACAAATAACTGTAAACCTATTTTTGCCCCATCTTGTATTTGTGACAAAACAAGAGTTTCTATTCTTGTAGAGCTTATAACTTGGAGGCAGGTAATCAGGCTCAACAGCACGAACAAAAAATCCAAATAAATGCAAGGCTAGGATCCTGCTGGAATGAGCTGGGATTCTGCTGGGATGGCTGGGATGGCTATGCAGATGGTGACAATACTGAAATATTTCTGTACTGCACGGTAAGCAGTTTCTCAAGAGCACTTCCCTCCTGCTGGCCACTCTAGACCTTCCCATGGACCCCCAAGCTTCCGCTTGATCTCTATACAATAAAGAATTAATGTCTGGCCCAGTACAAGCCTGGCAAGCATACATTTTGATTGTTGGGCTTGGCACCATGGTGTTATCCCCAGGAGATTAATATTCTGACTTTACTTTAGGGTAAATATTTACCCAGGGGTGATAGTCTATAAATGGGGAGCAAAATAAAAGGAGCAAAGGAGATGCTTTTTGGGCAGGGTGGTTAGGAAGGACACTGATAAGGTATCATTTGAACAGAGAGATGCAGGAAGAAAGAGGAGTGAACCACAAATGTATATGAGTGAAGAAAGGGGACAGAGAGCAAACACCAACGCTGACCCCCTGTATCTGCGGTTTCCCTTTCTACAGTTACAATTACCAATGATCAACAGCAGTCTGGAAACATTAAATGGAAATTCCAGAAATCATTTATAAGCTTTTTTTTAAGTGAGAGTGTTCCCGTTAGAGCTATTTGTCAGAATCAGAAATTTTAAGAACCATTTCAATTTTATAAAAATAATCGGAAATTTGGGTATAGCTGAAATAAATTACGGATTTTCCCTCTGATCAGTCAAGCCTAATCTGAATGGTTCTTCTATATAGAATTTTTGCAGTCAGTCCTGAGTGGACCTCGTATTCATTTTACAGTTTCTAGAATCCTAAACTCAAATTCAGTTGGTCAGTGTTCTTTTTTTATAAGATTTGCTCTTTCCCTATTGCATCTCTTGCATAGTTTCCTCCTTGGTAACACACAGAGCTATTTAAAACTACCCAATCTTGTGTGCTCTAGTCCATTCATTTAACAAACATGTATTGACCACCAGCAGTTAGAATCCCTTCCTTCTAGGAGTTAACAGTTTAATTGGGGAGGCAGTTGTGCAAATTAATAGAAAAGAGAAAAAAGTGGAAATCCAAAATGTACTTTAGCATGCTGAGTAATGCTGATTTTTCTCCCTATTCTTTAGCATAATTAAAGATTTTTTTTCTTGTCTTTTTTCATTAGTTTTAACAGAAGGTAAATCCTTGAATTAATGCAATGCAATAACCTCATATTTTATTATTTTAAAATTACATTGAACACCAAAAATCAAATAACTCACAGTTAATGAGAAAAAAAAGGAAGAGACATATGGTTGGTCCAAATTGCTCAACTTTGTAACCCTAATTTGATTTAAGGTTTTGTTCAATTCCAAGAGAGATAGATAATGAAATTAAAGAGTGTGCAGGCTCTAATCGATCAGGGTGATCTCAAACTAACCCAACTCTTTAATGGCCTAACTGATCTGACCTGCGTAGCTATTGGTACTATCGACAGGTTGGCCATTCCTTGTTTTCTCCCTCTCTTTCTTTTGCTTTTTTTTTTTAATGGCCCTGTCCTCTAACATAATAGAACCCATTTATCATCTGCACTCTAAGATAGAATAAGCAGGAGGTTTGAACAATTTCTACCACATCCATCATAATCTTGAGTCTTTGCAAAGTCACACATAGCGCTCTATGTCCATGGCAGTCCCTCTTTGTCCCTCCAGTTGAGACATGATTACCTGTGTTTTACTATTTTCTTGGTATCTTTTGCACTTAACTTTTATCAAAAACTTTCTGATTCTCAGAGCTTCGATTTTCTTCCTGGCTTAGAAAAGAGGGGAAAAAATATATATATAGCTCCTTTGGTGTAAAAGAGTGCTTGCTTTATAGTTCTCCTTTCTAACACTGTCCTAACACTACCTATTAGAAAAATCGCTATGATAGCCCCCTTTTACCCGTGGTTTTGCTTTCTGCAGTTACTATTACCAATGATCAACTGCAGTCTGAAAACATTAAGTGAAAATTCCAGAAATGGCTGATAAGTTTTAAATAGCCTGTCATTCTAAGTACTTGACCTTATGTCACCATGTAGGCATTGCATCACTTCAAGTCATCACAAGAAGAGTACAGTACAATAAGAGATGATGAGAGAGAGAAACAGACCACATTCACGTAACTTAGTGTAGTATATTATTGAAATTATTTATTATTATTATTTAGTAAGAACTATGACTAATTTGTAAATTGAACTTTATTATCAGTATGTATGGATAAGGAAAGCATTGTATATAAAAGCTTCAGTACTATCTGTGGTTTGGGGCATCCACAGGGAGTCTTGCAACATAACCCTCATAGTTACACAGATATGTGTATTCCTTTGGCTGCAGGGAGAAGAGAGGGAAAATGTAAGTTTTCTAGTAGAAGTAAATTTGGCTGACCCTGTGAAGTTGTGCATTCTTGTACCATTACATCCACACTAATTCTAAAATTACTCTTTGAACAAATTTCCTTTGAAGCAGAAGTCCCTAGAACTGTAATTATCAAAGTGGGGTTGAGATCAGCAGCATTTAGAAACTGTTAGAAATACAAACTCTAAGGCCCCACATCAGACCTACTGAATGAAACACTGAGGATAGGGCCAGAAAGCTTAGGGATTTTTTATTAACTTTATTGAGGTGACATTGGTTAATAAAATTGTATAAGTTTCAAGTGTACAATTCTATAATATATAAGCTGTATGTTGTAGTGTGTGTTTACCATCCCCAAGTCAAGTCTCACCCCCTTTCTCTTTGACAATCACCATATTGTAGCCTGTAGTGATAAGGTTTTTTTTATTATTATTTGCTTTTTGCTCAATCCCTTCACCTTTACTTAAAACACTAATTCAAAAAATATATGCACCCTTATGTTCATTGCAGCATTATTTACAGTAGCCAAGTTTAGAACCAGCCCAAGTTTTCACCAGCAGATGAGTAGAAAAAAGTTATGATATATTTACACAATAGAATACTACTTGGACATAAAAAAGAAGCAAATCTTACCTTTTGTGACAGTATAGATAGATCTGGAGAGTATTATGCTAAGAGAAATCAGACAGTCAGAGAAAGACAAATACCATATGATTTCACTTATACGTGGAATCTAATGAACAAAATAAACTAACAAGCGAAGTAGAAACAGACTCATAGAAATCTGAGTTTTACAAGAACTTCAAAGGATTCTAACGCAAACTGAAGTTGAAGAACCACTGAGCTCGATGACCGGAAGTAAGTGAGATTGTGTATGTGCTATCTGCCATCTTGCAGGTCGTTCATCTAGTTTTATGCTACACCATCTTCTGTGCAGTAAGTAACCTTAAATTATACTCCAGGTAGAAGAACAATTTATATTTCTTACAAAATTTTTCTTGGATCCTTTAGATTCATCATACAGGGTCATCTGGGTGAATTATAATTAAAAGGCCATACTATCTTTCACATTTTTTTCTTTTTTACAAAACTAAATGTAACTTGTTCATTATATTGTACAATTACTGGTGAATATAACCTGTTATATAATGTATAATATTATAATTTAGTTTATAAATGTTTCTTAATTTTAATTATTGATATGTTTTCATTGACCATAATATAAGAAATTTATAATAAACTTCTATTTGTTGTGATTCTCAGGAAGTTAAAAATTAAACTTAATGTTATTGAAAAGTAAAGAGATTTAAACTAATTATATATTATAATTACTCATTAAATTATCTTCTAAACACATATTTTTAATAAAAATTAGTAAATACAATATAAAGACTGCATTATATACACATGTATATTTACTTAAATGTGTTAATATGTAAGTATATACAAATATAAATCAATACATGATTATAGATGAATAGATAGATAGCTGCACAGAAAAAAAAGACCTGAATTTGAAGCTTAGATGATTATAATCTTTTTTTCTAGAACGATTGTTCTTTATTATTTTAACAAGCTTTACTGTTATTTGTTTTCTCCATAAAGGCAATATTTGGCGGTCCCAATCCACGATGACCTCCCAAGCATGTCTTCCCACATCACTCAGTCCTTCACAGCTCTGCAGCACACGGCTGCATCATACAACCATTTACAGAGCGTGTCCACATTTCCCAGAAGGAAATGCACTGAGGCAGGGACAGAGACATTATCCTTCTCATCTGTGTACTTCCCAACATATAGCATGATGCCTAGCATTTAATAGGTTTTAAATATATATTGTGGAAGGAATGTAAAAAGAGGTTAATTTTACTCTTTTGTGAAAAGAAACAAAGGATATAAGAAGATACAGGTGAAAATTAAAAAGTTTTACAAGAAAATGTTTAAAGAGAAAAAAAGGTAAAGATCGTGACATAATTTTAATATGGAATATAAAAGAGTCTTATTGAATATTCTCCTTTCATTGGACATTTAACTTCTCATTTGAAAAATAACTGTAGGTCCTGGCTGGTTGGCTCAGTGGTAGAGCATCATCCTACCATGTGGAAGTCTCCTTCTCCACTCTTCTCCCTCTCATTTCTCTCTCTCTCTCTCTCTCTCTCTCTCTCTCTCTCTCTCTCTCTCTATTCTTTCCCTCTTTTTTCCTCCTATAACAATGGCTCCAATGGTTAAAGCAAGTTGGCCCTGGGAGCTGAGGATGGCTCCATGGCCTCACCTCAGGCACTAAAATAGCTCAGTGGTCAAGCTACAGAGCAGCAGCTCCAGTGGGCAGAGCATCACCTAGTAGAGTGCTTGCTGGGTGGGTCCTGGACAAGGCGCATGCAGGAGTCTATCTCTCTGCCTCCCCACTTCTCACTTAATAAAAAAGAGAGAGAGAAAGAAAGAAAAGGTAACTGGAGGCCCTGGTGGGCTGGCTCAGTGATTACAGCATCAGCTGCTTCTGCCTGTGGTATGGATATCCTGAGTTCTATTCCCAATCAGCGCACACAAGAGAAGTGACCATCTGCTTCTTTTCCCCTCTCTCTCATCCTTCTCTCCCTCTTCCCCTCCTGCAGACAGTGGCTCAGTTAGTCTGAGGGTGTCAACCTCAGGTGCTAAAATTAGTTCAGTTGATTAAAGCCCCAGACAGGGGTTGCTAGATGGATCCCAGTCAGGGCACATGCAGGAGTCCTTCTTACTACCTCTCCTCCTCTTACTTAAAAGAAAAAGAAAAACAGAAATGTAACTAAGATTTTAAACATGAAGTGTGTAGTTCTTTCTTGTTTCCTATGTCAGGTGGATACTAATAGATATTCAACAGTACTCAGAATCTTCTGTGCTGAAAGAAGCATTCAGATCGCCAGAAAGAGCTAAGTTTCTTCTAAAGGGTTTTTTCACAATGGGCCCATTTCTATGAAACCTAACAGATGGTGCAACTTAATGTGATGTTTTAGAACTTTCCTCTGGTACAGCAATGCTCTCCTCCTGTGAAACTTACAATAGCAACTTGAAGTAAGCCCAACACAACTGTACTGTATATCTAGAATGGAGTCAAGGGTGCAAGTACATAGAAATTTAGGTGATGAACGCTGATGTTTTAAAGACTCCAGTTTAATAAAGATTTCATATCTGAATGTAAGATACCAATAGAGTGAGCAGGTATAAACATCATACATTTTTAATATTTAGGAGAAAAATATATGGTGAGGTGTTACCTCTTTGTTGGCGAAAAGGTAACAAGGAATTTAAAACTATTCTATAACAAAAAAAAACAATTATTTTAAAAGTGGATAAAGTGCATGATTTCTAAAAATATATTAAACAAGAACCAAAAGTAAAGGTTAGATGAAATTTGGTTTGTATTCTAAGGAAGTAAAGATACACATGATTTTCATGAAAAATAAAAAGATTAAAATGCTTTGATATGGCAATAGAAAAGGGATTGAAAACTTCAAGAAAGAAATGTGAAAATATCCTAGCACAATTTTAAATTATATTATAAATTACATTGCAAGAATCAACCATAAAAAAGAAAACTAAATCTGTGATGTTTGAGAAGCTTTTCTGAGATTCTGAGGAAAGGGTCACCAATGACAGAAGAGCTGAGAGAATGTGATAATGAAGCGACAAAGGAGGTCCAACAGCAAGATGGTTTATATTCCTGAAGAAAATATAGAACAAACAGAAACAAATTAATCGTCAAAAGAGAGTAAAAAAGATTATCCAGGGCAGATATCTGAGAACACAAGTCACTCACGAAAGCACAACATATACCAGATAAAATAAAGTGAAAAACAATAAATCTGGGTAAAATATTTTTTAAACGTTCTCAGGCTTCCTTCGAGGATGGTTTAGTTACAAGAAAGATCACTGCAAAGTTGTGATAATAAATACAAACCATTGGATAAAATGTCATTGATTTAGAAGCATTGTTATAATAGATTGTCAGGTGCCAGAGATAATTAACAAAGCTGAATGTGTTTGCAATGACATTTTCTACAGATTATGTGGGTTTATAAAACAGTCATACCTGCAAACACTAACAGGGACTTTTATGGTAACAAGTCTGGAGAGTATATTTTCCTTATTTTGTTCTTGTCTATGTTTATTAAATGTATAACAAAATATAATGTTGCATGTATAATAAAAATTAAATAGAATATCTTAAAATAAATTGTCAGTCAGAATACTGTACAAAATACCTCATACAAGGGAGAACCAGTTTAATCCAGGTGAGAACTGATCAAGACTTCAGGAAAGAGAAATGAATAATGTGTTTGGGTTAGAAACAAAATTTATGGCTGTTTTGAGAGGAAAAAACCTCACATGGCTGTGACATTTAGACTCTTCTCTGTTATTTTTTATTTACTACAATTTGTTCTTGTTATTTGCTAAGAGAAAGGAGATGAATATTAATAGTTAAATAAAAAAATTGAATAAGTAAAATAATTATTTTAATAAAACCTTTGTTATTGCAATAAAAAGGTGCTTAACCTATAAAATAATGCGAATGTAAATATTAGATTGGTATGCAACCACATATACGCCATTTAACATAGACCAACAAACCTTATACTGCTCATGAAACTTATCAGTTACTTGCCTTGAAATTTTAAAATAAAATCCTTTTTTACATTTTTTACTTGGAGAATAGAAATTTATACTTAAAAGACTTTGCAAATATTATCTCAAAACACTGATATAATGGCACATGTCCTATGATTTTTTTTTTTTTTTTCAGAATCAAAGAACATTCAGACACTTAGCAAGCTAACATAGCACAGAAAACTTTCAAGTTGGGATATAAAATGGGCTGTTTGCCAATCCAGAAGCTGCCAAATTTGTGGATAACCCAAATGGTCACTGCAGCCTGCAACGACACGGCTCTAAAGTCTTTCTGTTTGCTCGTTTGGTCTATGCCATCATAATGGGATAAAGTCACTGGTAAGATAAATTCAGTACTTCTTGTTAGCCCACAAAATCAAGATGAGATTATAGGAAACAAAGGATGAAAGCGAATTTCAAATTTCGTTTTCCAATGTGACGAGGACATAGCATAAACGTTGTAAGCACCATATTTGCTTATTTCTTGGAGCAAATTCAACTAGCCAAGTTGTCTGAAACATTGAACAGTCCATGACAGAGTTGTTTAATTGTAAAATGTAATGAAATATTTAGCAGGGATCTGGGAAATTTAATTTCATTTCAGTATTAAATATTAATTTTTAAAAAAAATCAGGTACATTTATATTGAGAATCCAAGGCTTTTATCCAAAAAAGTTCTTTCTTATTCATTCTGAGAGCCTATAACAGATTCACTTTCCTTTTTAATGTTTCTTTCTCCCTTTTACCCATTAAATTGCCATTGAGAATAATTTGGTAAATGAAAAGAAACAATTTTCAAATTCAAAAATATGGGCTCAGTTATAGTATACTTTACAAAATTCATCCATCACTTTGGAATAAACAAACATTCCAGGTTTTAAATGAAATAGAGCCTAGTTATTCAACATGCACATTTCAAATTTAGATGTGAGACCAAAATAAGTAAAGTTAACTCAATGTGTAATTCTTAAGTTATTGAATATATTTTATTTTCTCAACAAATCTTTGATAAACCACCTGATGATGCATAATATCAGTCTTGGCTGATCTGCAGTATGTTTGAATTTTGCCAGATTTTTCCATATATATTCATAAAACTATTAAAATGCATACAGGGAGTACAACCCTTGTTATTGTTACTATAAAATATATATTAACACCTAAAACAGTGATTTTCAACCTTTTTCATTTCATGGCACATATAAACTACTAAAATCTGTGTCATATCAAAACATATATTTTTTCCCAACCCGACAAAAAAACAATAAGTATAATTTTGATTCATTCACCTTGGACAGATATTGTTGTGTTGTCTGTTGTCATTTTTTAATTGTACAATCAAAGCTAAAAGAGGTCAGCACCCCTGAGATACTGCATGTTTTAAAAGTTCTTGCAGTATACCAGTTGAAAATCACTGATCTAAAACCAAAGAAGAAAAAATCACTATATTTCTCAGGCAATTATTCTGCATCCTTTGACTTTCTTAGTCTTCTGTGGTAGAATTGAATTACTTCTTGCAAGTATTTCAATAACTAGAAGAGGAAGGAGGCAAAGCAGTGAGAAGATGATACCACGGCTACATTTCCAGCCATCAGTGATGAGGTCGGTGGTCAATACAAGTCTATACCAGAAGTCCTCAGGTAATTATATAAAATCTCCAACCTCTTCTTTCCTTGTTCTTTTATATTGACATTGGCATTCCCATAATTCAGACTTGAGTCATCCTGGGTTCTAAGTTCAGATATATTGCATCAAGCATATAGGGAGATTGCTGTTCACATCTAACTTTCAGAAGGAAACAAATGAATATCTACAACATCTTGAAGATGTCATACCTTAGATAAATATAAATTCATATTCACATATGCTTAAAGACTTCAGAAAAAAAGGTAGGTTCGTTAGAGAGATTAGAGGTCAGAAAAAAATTTTGAAAAATAAAATAAATAAACAGCATGACTGTCCAGAAACATTCACAAGATAAAACAACATAATAAACATAGAAACACCACACAAATATGTAGTATCATTTCTATGTTATCATACTAGTTTAAGAACTATATGGCAATTATTGGTTTTGACTCCTAATATTTATTAGCTAGCAGTAATATTCTAAGGGATATAAAACTTCTGAAACTTTGCTTGAATTGGGAATCTGAAAATGAGTCAAATAAGAGTTGCCATAATTAATGGCTGAGTGACTAATAATACTAGTGACATGCATGTCTCTGAGTATAAGTGTGCTCGTATAGGTCACAACACAGCTATAGCAGGTGTGACCTTTGATCTCAAGTAAGTAAGAACACATTTAGCCCTGCCTCTAAGTTAAAATGAGTGTGAAATTTTGATAAGATAATTTAAAATACCAATAAGCCTGTCAGTAATTATTTTAACACCAACAATACACTACTAGGCAGGGTGTTAAGTCACGGGAGCTGAATTGAATAAGAAAGAAGGTAGCAATTCTTAAAAGGATTTGACTTTGGCCCCACTCACTGAGCTGCCGCTGAGGACTCAGCAACCTCCTCCTTGAGCCCCTCAGTGCCCCCATTCCCCACCTGGACCTGTCCTCTGCTGGCTGTTTTCTCCTAGGAAAGAGGAATCATTGTACATCTGCTATCCATAAACTTCACTCTTTCAACCCCTTTGCTGATGCAAGAAAGGGTGATGATCTGCTTTCTACAGATACTGAGGATTATATCAATTTAAGAATTCAACAATGTTGGCTCCGTGGATAGTGTCATCCCTGCACACCAAGGTCTCAGGTTGGATCCCTGGTCAGGGCAACTACAGGAGCAATCAACGAGTTCACAACTAAATGGAGGCACTAAGTAGAATAACGCGTTGATGCTTCTCTCTCTCTCTCTCTTTCTCTCTCTCTCTCTCAAGTCAATGGAAAAGTATAATAAATAAATAAATAAATAAATAAATAAATAAATAAATAAATAAAAGAATTTAACAGAGAAATGGCGGGAAGACCCTTACTACTCACTGCCCTAAGGGTCACTATGATTATAATAAAAAGAAACTAGTGAAGGCACTTAAGAAGAAATTTGCCTGCAGTATACTGTAATTGAGCATCCTGAATATGGAGAAGTAATTCGGCTACAAGGTGGCTAGTACAAGACATATGCTAGTAACTGGTGGAGATGGGACTGGCTAATGACTCCAGCTGATGATTCATGGGTTTTAAGTGCTTTTGGCTCACTGAAGCTTAAGTGAGGTTTTCTTCACAATGAGTAAAATTTCCCTTTAGTCCCTTGTCATGAGTTTAAAAACCTCACAGCTTGTATATATAATGTAACCATTTGGAGTCTGTTTTTAACTTGGACTAGTGTAACTCACTCATACAAAATACTGAAAAGAGCCAGGTTTTCTAGTCTTGAATTGGGCAGCTGTTAAAGTCCTTATTTGAACAGGGGTCAAGCAATAGGCGTCTGGTAGTGTCCAGCTTGAAGCAAAGCAGCAACAGTGGGAGTTCAGTCAAGCCCAGAGCCCGGAGATCACTCGTAGTTGTGTCTGGCCAGAAGCTCATGGTTCTCCCTGTTCAGAGTCCCCTGCCTTGAGAATATTACTAATGAACAGCCGTCAGTGAAGCCAAACAGATGGGGTAAGGCTGCAATGGCCACTGTACCCTCAAAAAGAGGAGCCTTTAATAGTCAATAATCCCATTGTGTCTCCACCCTGCCCAGGTGGGTGGAGCTTAGCATCCACCTCTCTAGTGAGGTAATAAGATATCTGATTTGCCACCAAGGTCTTTTTGACCAGACATATCTTAACTAATCAACGTCCAAACGCCAGAATGTGGGGCCAATTTTCTGCCGGGAGTACAACTTTTGACAAGAGAACAAATTTAAAACTGTCATCTTATAGTTTAGCTGTTATTAACAACAGCTGCCCTTTACCATGTTAAGTACCAACTAATTTTTGTTTTTGTTTTATATCCTTCAGTTTTAATGTTATGTAATATATTTAAACCCTTATTTAAATAAAGTTTGTTTTTAGAAAAACAAAAGAAAAAAGATTAGATTTTACTTGGGGAAAGCAGATAATGAAAAATAAAAAGGTATTAAATGTTATTAGATTATTAAAATAAATTTTAAATAGTAGCTAGTACTCTGAAGAAAGCAAATTAGAGTAATGATGAATGATTCAAGGAACAGGAAACTTTAAAGTTTCAGATATGGTTTTTGAGCTAAAAACTGAGAATCAGTATAGCTTCTTCTGTATTATTGTGGTGAGGTACCAAAGAATTAAAAATTTAATATTGATGTTTTAGGAGAAAAAGCCAGGTTTCTTGTCCTCTCCTTTCTGTGGGGAGTGAAGGGAAAAGGATGTAGGAGTTTTCTGGCTTGCAGAGACATACTCTGTAGAAAACCCCTTTTATTAGGAAGCTTAAAGGTCATTTTATAATTTGGGCTAAGCATACAGGGAGATTCTGTAAATATGATTTTTATATGTATGTATGATTTGCACAAACTCAGGGTAGACAACAGCATTGTATTGTAAATAAAGAGCTTTTGTGCTAGGGAGACTTAGATTCCCTCCCTTCCCCCACACCTGTGAGGAAGAGGATAAACACCTAGCCAGGTTTGAGGGAAGGGGAGAGAAAAGCAAGCCTTTTTCCTGTCCTCTCTTTCCTTCTTTTTTTTTAATTTTTATTTTATTTATTCATTTTAGAGAGGAAAGAGAGAGGGAGAGAGAGAGAGAGAGAAGAGAGAGACAGGGGGGAGGAGCTGGAAGCATCAACTCCCATATGTGCCTTGACCAGGCAAGCCCAGGGTTTCGAACCGGTGACCTCAGCATTTCCAGGTCGACACTTTATCCACTGCACCACCACAGGTCAGGCCCTCTTTCTTTCTTTCTTTAATGGGCCATTCACAATACTTATCCCTTGGCGCCATGTAGGCTCCCCCTCCCATTCTGAAAACATGTAATTAATGTATATATGATACCTCTAGACAAAGGGATGGCAGATGAACACTGAAAGATTTGGGAATATCTTTTTTTTTTTTTTTTTTTTTAATAATTTTATTTTTTTAATGGGGTGACATCAATAAATCAGGATACATATATTCAAAGATAACAAGTCCAGGTTATCTTGTCGTTCAATTATGTTGCATACCCACCACCCAAAGTCAGATTGTCCTCTGTCACCTTCTATCTTGTTTTCTTTGTGCCCCTCCCCACCCCCTATCCCTCTCCCATTCCCCCCTCCCCCCCGTAACCACCACACTCTTATCAATGTCTCTTAGTTTCACTATTATGTCCCACCTACGTATGGAATAATACAGTTCCTGTTTTTTTCTGATTTACTTATTTGGGAATATCTTTTAATATGTGGAACATTTTTCACTATTGTATTACCTTGTATGTTTTAATGTGTAGAAATATTTTTATAAATCCTATAGATGAATGTTATAAGCTTGGTAATGAATTGTGTCATCTTCCCCTCCTCCTCCTTTTCCTGCCAACCTGTGTGTGATCAAAGGTATATAACCTGTCTCAGGGCTATATGCTGGATGGCACGATTTGGGTCAGCTATGCCCCATGTTAGTCATATGTGGCTGGCATATTATTAAATCTCCTCCTTTTAATAAAACTTCTTAAAATTCATTTGGACTTGGAGTCTCTATGTAAACCCGGCAGAAAATGCTACTTTACATTATGTACCTTATATTAATTTTTTTTTCTAACACATGGGAGAAGACTCTTATTGTCACAGTATCTCAGCAGAATTTTCTGCCTAGAAAATTCACTCTTGAATGTGGTCAATGAATAAAATGAATATTATTAGTGTAGTAAAAATATGTATAATATTAAGATTTCCCAATATCACATGAAATAGATTTATTACCATTGTTTTTCAAAGGAGGAAATTGAGTCAGAGAGAGGTGCAGTGACCAGTCACAGGGTAACACAGGCAAAATTGAGATTTGGACCAGATGTCTGTCTTTTTTTTTTTTTTCTTCTGGTATTTTTCTGAAGTTAGAAGCATGGAGGCAGTCAGACAAGACAGACTCCCGTATTGCCTGACTGGGATCCATCTGGGATTCCCACCAGGAGGCGATGCTCTGCCCATCTGGGGCATTGCTCTTTTGCAGCTGGAGCCATTCTAGTGCCTGAGGTGGAGGCCATGGGGCTGTCCTCAGCGCCTGGGCCAAGTTTACTCTAATGGAGCCTTGGGTGCGGGAGGGGAAGAGAGAGACAGAGAGGAAGGAGAGGGGAAAGGATGGAGAAGCCACACAGGTGGGCGCTTCTCCTGTGTGCCCTGACCGGGAACTGAGCCTGGGACTTTCACATGCCAGGCTAATGCTCTACTGCTGAGCCAAACAGCCAGGGCTGGTGCCTGATTCTTAAGCTTGAAATCTTCCTGGTATTCCACATTAATCACTCTATTCCATCTGAATCGTTATCCACAACTGTTTGGAGAATGGGTCTTTTTTTTTTTTTTTTTTTTTTTTTTTTTAATGTAACACTGTTGGGACCTTATCCAGGTCTCTCCTCTTGTTGCTCTGAGTAATGATGGATAATTTCACACAACTGTACTCTTTCTCCAGAGACTTGCTGGGCAACTGAGCTGCTTTGCTTGGAAATGTCTGGGATTTCTTTTTGTCCCCCCCTTTTGTCAGGAGGCCCATAGCTCATAATGGAACGATATAAGATACAGAAGGCAAATCTGAAGAGACAACAACTCTGGGGTGTCCCTCCCATTTCAGAGCTGCACTGGGATCAGCTAAGGAAGACCTCATCTGATGACTTATTTGCTTAGCTCTTTTCCCTGCCTACTATCCTGCTTTCCTTGCTTACTTACACCTTTTTTCTGAGAGTTCTTCTTCAATAAATTACTGCAACAGAATTTCAGTCTCAGGCTGTGCTTCCAGGAATCCTGACCTAAGACATTGATTCAACAAATATTTATTGAACACCCACTTTGCATCAGGCTTTGAGCTAAACTGCAGGAATTCAGAAATCAATATACTATAGTTCTTTCTTCTAGGATTGGGTTTGGTGGAGGGACAGTTTATAGACAGCTAATGAAAGATGAATAAGACCATAATAAAGGTGCTCTATCAAAAAAAGCATGCCATGGGATCACAAGATCAAAAAAGAGAGCGGACCTAGCTCTGCTTGAAGTGGAGAGAAAGGCGGGAGATAATGAAAGACATTGTAAAGATCACAAATGTAAATGGGAATTCATCAAACTGATAAGTGTAGAAAGAGTTTAAAAGGAAGAGGGGCAGTCCTGGTGTAAGATTCCATTAAAGTGAAAGAACAAGGCAAGATTGAGGGACTCTCAAGTCATTTTGCCTATTTATAACTAAATAGGCAAAATATCAGTAATGGTTATCTGATCATTCATTATAAAAGACATGATATGCTAAAGAGTTTAGATTGTATAAAATAAAAATAATTAAAGATGAAAAGAAAATGCAAAGTCTATAAAGCTAATATGCAAGTGTTATGTCTTTTGTGAATATTCCATATTCTGTTGTGTGAATTTAATGGCTAACTTAAGACATCACTGTATTTCATAATGTGTAGTTGATTAATAAAGTAGAGTTATATTTTCTAACTCTATAATGTGACCAGAATTATATTAGTCAGGGGCCTCTTTACTTTCCTATTTATTACTGAGTAAATTGCGTTTTCAGAATGTTCTGGTTGAGGGTTGCGTTTGCTACATTTTTAACATATGTATAGAAGTTCACCCTGTGGATCTACAGCAAGATACTTTTATGAAGTTAGCACACAAAAACATGTAGTTGCTAATTGGGCATAGTTCAAATTATCTGTCATGGTCACTTATTTATTTATAGTCAAGTGTACATCATTTGACCATATAAATCAGCCAGTGATTTGATTTGATTATGAAGGCTAAAAACAATCCATCTGACCTATAGTGAACCATTTAGTCATTAATTTATGACCATTATCTCACTGTAGTTTTTCATTTCATATATGAAGTAAGGTCACCACTGGGGAAAAATTGTGAAGCATGCAATATCTTCTTTCTGTCTCCAGTCTTCTTTAAGCAGGCAGCTAATTGTTGTGAAACTTTTTATATCCCTCTACTTTCATCTAAATAACATGCTCAGGCTTCATGAGCCACAGAAGGAAACTTGTCAAATTAATACCAATGTGTGAAAGACTGAGAAGCCTAGAGATTGTCTTCCAGGTGGGAGGTGGGATGGGTAAGGCACAATGGGTTTCAGAATGCCCTGAGAAGTTTACACAATCTGTTTCACAGTCTAGACCAGAAGTGAAATTTCACATTGACTTGTGAGGCTTCAGAAGCTATATGATAAGTTTGATTCATTTAGTTGACAAAATGTTTCAAAATACAAAACTGACACACCAAAAGGCAAGAACAAAGAGGGGGAGGTAAAAAGGTTGAGAAAAACTTGTAGAATGGGTGCCTTATCCCAGATAATTCACTTAATAGATCTGTGACTTAATGTAAATCACGTAAAGTCACAAAACCTTGTTTTCCCCCTCATTGGTAACATGAAGAGCTTTGTGCCATCACATCTGTACCCAGCCTATCATGTCTGCACCATGCCCATCATGTCTTGGGTATACACATAGCCCACCAAAGTCATGGGTCAGCCCCATGGAGAGTTATAAAGATCAATGTTTAAGTTGTTTTTAAAAAAGAAAAAGATGTAAATCTTGCTTGTACGTACAAAGAGACTTTATATTTAGAAATGGCAATGGGAATTGTATGGCCAGGAGTCGCAGCCGTCACGGCCATTCACATCCATGTTCTCATTAGATTTGGGCAGATGGTAAGGAAACAGTGGAGCCAAAAACTGGTGGGCCACTCCTTTATTAAAGTCCCGCACCGGCCGACGAGCAAACACAGAGGGCTACCAAAGCAAATGACACATTCTCCAGTTCCACAACCAGGAGAATCTTCTCCGGTTTCTTCTAGAATCAAAGACCCCACCAGTCTTAGCGGAGCTTGCAAAGCCCCTCAGCTCTGGTTCCCCATCTGCACACCTTCTCCCTTCTCTGCACAAACTGGCTTCTTCCTCAGCACTCTGCATTCTCTCCCCTCCTTCTGCTTCTTCTCTTTTTTCAAAACTTTCTGGTGTGAAAACCACTACTCCAGCAAACATTAGCAAAACAATGGCCCTTCCCAAGCAGGAAAGTAATTTGCAATTTCACAGACCACATACCTGGTGCTGCCCAGCACCATTTTTTAACACTAAAAGTGACCAAACTCAAATAATACAAATTTAACAAACTCATTTGCCCAACAGGAATATACATTTAAGTTTTTTCTTTATCTAACATTTAAAGTGGTGATGCTGCATAATTAAAATAAACAATCACTTTTTTTTTTTTCCAAAATGATGTGTGAATTTAAATATTCTACAGTTTAGTTTTATTTTATCAGTATACCCAGGGGAAAAATGAAGAGGAAAGCCTGCTTATACACAATTTTTAAAAACAGAAAGTGAATTTTATTTTCAGTTTAATTTCAAGCATAAGTGGCTGAATCATCCTTATGCCGTTATTCTCTGTGAGTGTCAGAGAGTAGAACATTTTAACGCATCTCCCCTTCCCTTGTGTCTGTTTTTTGTGATTTCAGATATCCTCTTGACTTTTTTTTTTGTTTTGACAAGAGGAATAAAATGCACTTTATGACCAAATCTATGTATGTTTGGACTGCTTCATTCAGAGATGCTCCGGGGAACTTAATCAAGAGAGCTTTTATAGAGTTTAATACAGAAAATAAAGCCAAGAAGGTAAGCACTGAAAATACATTACCTTGAAAATGGCGTAAATCCTTTTTATCTGTCTGTCTATATTTAATTTCTCTCATTTTCACATGAAAGAGGATGCTGCTTTGGAGACAAGGATTATATCTCAAGGTTTAACATACTTATTCTGAAATCCCAAGCACTGGGATAATGTCATCGCTGTAATCATTATGGTCTTTTATTATTCACTGTATGAATCATTACTTATGCCTCAGTTATATTTAAAATGTTCTGTGGAATTGCTTATATTTTCATTAATTCACCAGTATTTCTGAGCTGCATCATCTAGATTGTGTGTGCTAATTAAAATACAAAGATAGAAAGAGTCGGTCAGAGTGCTACATTCACGAATAGATTACCAATTCCTCTACCACGAGAGTAGAATCTAAGAAAGAGGCCATGATGGCAATAGTGTTAGAAAACAACAAGCCGGAGAGGAAACTAGCCACCACCTTTGTTTTTCCAGAAATAATTCCAATAATTATCAAACCTACTTCTTCCTAAATATTTTTACTTTTGTTCTTCTTACCTGTGAAAGAACTACAGCTATTGTTAAAAGTTCTAAAAATCCAGGCCCTGGCCGGTTGGCTCAGTGGTCGAGTGTCGGCCTGGCGTGCGGGAGTCCCGGGTTTGATTCCCAGCCAGGGCACAAAGGAGAAGCGCCCATCTGCTTCTCCACCCCTCCCCTTCTCCTTCCTCTCTCTCTCTTCCTCTCCCACAGCCGAGGATCCATTGGAGAAGAGTTTGCCCGGGTGCTGAGGATGGCTCTGATTGGGGCAGAGCGACCCCCCAGATGGGCAGAGCATCGCCCCCTGGTGGGCATGCCGGGTGGATCCCGGTCGGGTGCATGTGGGAGTCTGTCTGACTGCCTCCCCATTTCCAACTTCCGAAAAATACAAAAAAAAAAAAAAAAGTTCTAAAAATCCAGAGAAACATTTTATCTTTGCTTTTCCTTCAGAGGAGGATTCTGTTATGGAAACATCATCAATTTAGGGCTCAGACCACCACCCAGCATAGCTCCAACTGGGTTTGGAAATAAGGTATTGTCATGCTGTAGCATTTTATATGGTTTTACCTTATTTAGTAATTTAAACTGCAATTTCATTGATAGCTCCTTTTGTCTTTACAGCCGGGTTTGCCAACTTGGGTCCACTTTCTTCTTTTTACTGTCCCAACAATTGCAGTCTTAAATGCTAGCCAAACTCCTAAGCATTCACCAAAGGAGACCGCGTTTGAAAGACAATCACCTCCTTGGTTTTGAGGCATAGCTCTTATTAAATTTCTAGCTGCATACAATGGCAAGGGAGGTAGTTTAATAAACAAGCTCTTCCCTGAAACCAGCTTCATCAGGGACTGGTTCAGCACCATTATTGTAACTTACACCCCTATCTTAACAAATCCCTTCTATATCTTTTTCTGTTTGCCTAATATGAGTTCTGTTGAATTAAACCTGAATCCCTGGGCCATGGTGCTCTGTTCACATCTGCCCTAAGCTTGGCATGTGAAAGCAGCCAGCACCAATGTCAATAGAATTATATAAAGATTAATGGGGCACCTGAAAAGCAACAAGGACTCTGAGTGATTTCAGGGATCAGACTCCAGAAATCAATTTCCCTGTAAATGTCCTTGCTAATTTAACTGATAGTGTTTGACACTCCTCCTGCATAGTACAAGCGGTAAGTATGAGAACTAAGAATTTATTTTGAACAAAGGAATAAGTTACTATACATATGCAGATACATGTTTCAACATATGGACATGTATGTGCATGTATTTGAACCAATGTGTCAATTATTCATAAGTTTTCTCGAAATCAAAAGTGCATTTCTCTAAAATGATTTAAAGAATAATCAACCCTTAAAGGAGTGAAATCATTCGGATTAGACAAAATTAGAGGAAACTTACTGCTTTGCATCATTTATCAGCATATTGTATGAACAATGTTCTGCTATTGAGGAGCCACTGAGCCACTTCACCCGCAGGTGTTGTAAGGTACCAAAACCTACAGAATTAATATTAATGTTTTAAGAGGCTTGGAGAACATTTTATTAATTTGGGTTAAGGTGTGCAGAGAAATTGTGAGAATAGTCTCTGTACTGTGTGATTGGCATAGTCAGGATGGCCCTTGGCATTGTATTGTAAATGCAAAGGGGAGGAAAACATGGATCCCCAGACATTCCACCACACCTATGGGGAAAAGGGTGAATGGCTAGCCAGGTGCAGGGTAAAAAAGCCAAAATAAACCTTCTCTTATAACTATGAGCAATTGCGGGCATTTGTCCCCACGGAAACTACCTCTCCTATGTAAATGCATGTAGTTAACACGTGTGACTCAGGACAGAGAGATAGCAGATGAACACTAGATAATACGGGAATGCCTTTTAATATGTAAAAAGATATCTTTCTGCCATTGTGTTGACTTGTAAATTTTGTTTTCTCCAAAAGGATGTATGGCTTGCAAATTGAACATGGTCCTATTATGTTAAAGGACATATGACTATAACCAATAGTAATAAGGGGCTCCTAATTACAATTTTTGCTTCTGTACTTCCCACTTACAAAACTATAAAAACTAGGTAGAACAAAGGGCCGGTGCGCTCTCCTTCAGATTTCTGTCAGAGTTGCTGCCGCTTGGCCAAGCTAGACAATAAAGCTTTGATGTGTAATCGACGGACTTTGTTCATGTCTTCAATGTTTCGGGTCCCTCCGGATTAGGCTTAACACTATGCCCTTAATACAAGCTCTATGAAATTACTGAAACAAAGCAACTTTGGGATTCTAACCAAAAAAAAGGACTGTATTACACTTTTTCACATATTGATAGAGGAATAACATATTAAAAACTCAAAATAGGAGAAAAATCATAAAACTGAGTGTTCTGAAAAAAATTGTAAAATATTTAGTGCTCATACAAATATTTTTATATGTTATAAGTGTTGGAATCCATGTGAGTTCGAAAGACCAGAGTAACAGGCCTTATTGAAAGAAAGAAAGGAACCCTGCCGGGCACTTCTCTGGGGAGAAGAGCACCGGTTACAGACTAGGGGCCAGTTATATAGTTTTTGGGAGAGCCTGAGGGGATACTGAGGCAAAAGTCCTGGTATGTCCGGAATGCTCCTCCTTGGGGGGCTTCAAGCATGTGGGTGTTGAACCAAAAGTCCTGGTATGTCCGTAGCCCCTCCTTGGGGCGGGTTGTCAACTTTTTGGAATTCCTTTGTCTCAGGGGCGATAGTCCAGTAAGGGTGAGGTCTGACAGATAAGCGGAACAGCAAGAGGGCAGTTTGGAATTCACGTATCTATCAATAAGTACATTTTGAATTACTTAAAAATAATTATTTCCATTTCACCTGCCTTAAATAAGGATTTTGCAATTTTAAGTGGAGCTCTAAAAAATGTCTTTTTTTTTTAAATCTATATCAAAAAGGAATTTTAAATTGACTTTATCCTACCACCTGGGTTTAGTAACTGCATCTTCTAGTATGTATAAAAACTTTGTGAAAAGACAGCCTGAAGTGAAAAGTTGAGACAAACAAAGGAAGTAAGGTAAAGCTTCTGAAGGCTTGTGGCCTTACATGCCGCCGCCACATTTTAATAACTATCCTTTTTGAAGTCTCATTGATCCTTGATTTGAGTTCCGAGGTTTAGTAATAAAATATGACATGATTTCTCACTCTGGCACAGGGTAATTTACTGCAAAAAGAAATGCAAAGTTCTGCCTAGTGTAAGGTTCTGACCTATTCAGGGAATTTATGAAGTTCATCACACCTGCCTATTATAATGCAGAACTCCCCATTTTCAATTTCATTATGACTTGAAACTAACAGAGTGTGATTTAAGTGGCTCTTGGTCCTGGGGATGTAGTGGTGTTGACTACTGAAGCAAGTCTGTGGGAGTGAAGGATGTGACTTTACATTCTCTCTCTCTCTCTCTCTCTCTCTCTCTCACACACACACACACACACACACACACACACACACACGCACTGCACATGCACTCACAGGGCAGTGTTCTCTCAGTCCCTGTTATCAGCATGGCTTCTTTGCTCAATGACACGGCATGTAACACAGAGGCTTGTAGCCCAATGCGTAAAGCTTTCACAGGCAGCAAATCTGCAAACCTTGTTTGGCTTCTTTGCTTCTTCTAAAGTTCACCTGACTTCACTGAAAACAAGGGAATGGAAATACTTTAAAGGGGGTAAGAAGAAAAACATTGTAGAGAAGTTAAATGTAGTAAACTGTTCTCACATTAGAAAAGGTGCCAGCCCTGCCTGGTAGGCTCAGCGTTAGAGCATTAGCCCAGCAAGTGGATGTACAGCATTTGATTCCTGGTCAAGGCAGGAGAAGTGACCATCTGCTTCTCTACCCCACCCCCTCCTCTCTCTCTCTTTCTGTCATGCAGCGTGACTCAATTAGTTTGAGCGAGTTGGCCCCAAGTGCTGAGGATGGCTCCGTGGAGTCCCTGCCTTAGGCACTAAAAATAGCTTTGTTGTGAGCCTAAGTTGGAGCACATGCAGGAGTCTGTTTCTATCTCCCCTCCTTTCACTTGGGAAAAGAAAAAAAGAAAAGAAAGAAAAGGTGCCAAAGGATTGATTGTTTGAAATGCAGAGAAGAGGTTTTAAAAAGCCTCCATGTGCATGTAGACCAGAGACAGTGAACTGAAGGAGAAATCAGGATGTTCACAGCCACATGTGTGTGAGATTTGGCAAGGTAGCTTTCAATGTTGTGACAAACAAGAAGTAGTTGTTGATTTGGTCCTAAGGCATCTGCTTCATGGGTTCTCCCCAGTCATATCTTCCTTGACAGATCAATGACATGAGCAATAGTGTCACAATAACCATCCCTGCCAGCACGACATGGGGAGAGAAGGCCCACTGCACTCTAATCTGCCTCATGTCACTACCAAGCAAATTGTAGGATGAGGCAGCCAGGTTAGTGCTATTCAGGAGCCTTCTCAGAGATGGTTCACAATGACTTTAAATCTCTTTCCAGCCTTCGTCAGACCGAAGCGACAGCTAATCTTCAGGCATTAGGCTTAATTCACATATGGAGCCATCACAAAATTTTATCATACATTTCTAGACTAGCCAACTCAGAAGTGGAATTATTGACAACAAAATATTCTGGGGCACTAAGATATTTCCAGAACATGCAGTGTGTCTGTAAAGTCATGGTGCACTTTTGACTGGTCACAGGAAAGCAACAAAAGATGATAGAAATGTGAAATCTGCACCAAATTGAAGGAAAACCCTCCTAGTTTCTGTAGGATGATGTGGCAGCATGTCCGCATGTACAGATGATGATGTAACACCGTGTATACAGCGGAGCAGCCCACGGCCATGCCAGTCAAGATGTGGATGATACAGAGGAAAGTTCAGTGTGTTCTGTGGCTTGCTAAATTTGAATCCGTGACCAAAGTGCAATGTGAATATCGGCGCATTTATAACGAAGCGCCACCACATAGTAATAACATTACTCAGTGGGATTACTCAGTTGAAGGAAACCGGCAGTTTGGTGGAGAAACCTGTTCTGGTAGGCCATCAGTCAGTGTCGAGTCTGTAGAGGCTATACGGGATAGCTACCTAAGGAGCCCTAAAAAATCTGTGCGTGAGCCCACATCAAACTGCACTGAATAGGTATGAAAGTGGGAGGGTTTTCCTTTTATTTGGTGCAGACTTCACATTTCTATCATCTTTTGTTGCTTTACTGTGACTGGTCAAAAGTGCACCATGACTTTACGGATACACTGTATTTTATACTTTGTGAAAGACAAAAGAGCCAATGTCTGGCCCTTGGACTCTGCCAGTCTCTATTAGATTTCTATTTTGTAAAACAAAATGTACAAATAGTTCTCAATTTATTCACAAGCAACTTTATATTTGCGTTAACTGAATTCAAATTCAACATTATACAACACATACCTAAGCATTTTTGCTCGGACACTTAACAAGTAGAATTTTTTATTTTTGCCCTTTCCTTTTAGAAAATCTAGAATTAACTGTTACTGAACTGGGGACCTGTCCCTTCAGTTCTGCTGAGGGTCAGCTGGCAATGTGTGGGTTCTTGGTCTCATGCTGGAAAAATTTCACAAAACAAGTCCAGGTGATTTTGAGAGAAAGTTTATTAAAGCTGGGGACAGTATAACAAGGAATGACCTAGAATAGAAGAGGCAACAGGAGGGTGTAGATGGGGCTTCTTTGGCTTATTGGGAAGTCATCAAAAAGGGAACCTTGGAGACAATATCAAAGGGTTAGCCTAGGAGGAGATGCCACTATCCACTGATCCCGTAGTTGCAAATCTCTTAAGGACCCTTAGAGCTTAGGAGATATATACCTGTGGAGGAGGACAATGGGAAAGGGAGAGGCACGGGCATGCACCCTGGAGGGAGAGCATGCTGAATCTTCTGTCCTAAGGGCTTTTAAGGGTGGAGATCTTAGGAGAGTCTGGGGGTGATCTCAATAGAATATTCATCAGCTCCTCAATATTCTCTGGTGGGTTGGTGCCAAGGAAGAGGGTCATTAGTCAACACACCTGTGGCATCGTGGCATTGCTTGTTTGGGTTTGCTGCTTTCCTGGACCTGGAGCTGAAACACAACTGAGGCCTAAATGTATTTGATGCAGGTGAGAATCTCATTGTCCCAGGGGCTGTAACACTTAAGGGCTATTCTCCAGCCCTGCTCTTCACTCAAGGGGGTCTAACCTGCATGACTAGCAACATGCCAGGGGACTAAAGGACAAAGGAGGGTCCAAACTCTGTGACCAACAATATGAAGCTAGGGGCCTAAATAGCACATCCAGCAATATGCTAATGAAGGAAGCTTTCTCCTGGGGGCGAGGTCTTGTCTTCCCTGTTTTGCCTGTTGCTAGACACCTGGGGCTTTCTACCCTGGTGAGCTTCTGTACCTGGTCCATCATCCTCACTCTGCTCATGTCTGTCTAACTGCCCACCACAGAACCACAAATTAGAAGAGAGAAAAAGTAAAACTGTCAAATATTCAATATTCTTTCGGAAAGTCACATCTTCTCAAGTGACAAGAATGCAGACGTTTTCAATTCTCTGCTTTGCTGGCTGCTTCGCTGGGTCAGAGGTCAGTGGACTTGAAGGAGGCCCACTGTAAAGGAAGTAAAATCATCCCCAACCGCTGGGAGAAGTACTCACTTAGTATAATGCAACTACTGGAAATGTACCCCAGCAGACAAAGAAGTTTCTGATCTTCTATAACTTATTTTTTCTTGTTTTCCTTACTTATACAGATATTTTTCTAACCCTGAGCGTTTTGGATGCATTATTTCTGTTTTCATTCTTACATGTACACAGCCACAACCTGCTGAGTGCACAGGTACCTCGGGGTGCACACTGCAGAGTAAGCACAGATACACTATGGAATACAACTTATTTTAGAAGTTTTAATTTTAGCCAGTATTAGAGAGCTAGGCTCTCTTCATTGCTCTATCCCTCACATAATCAACTGTATGTTTTTCTGGTTTCTTCTGTTCTTTTCCCAATCTCCTCATCATTGTCTCAGGTTCATCACTTTAAGTTCTCAACACTTTTCTTAAAGGGGAGGTGAGGGGAAATCAGCGGCATTAGGCTTTCTCGCTGGTGTAACAGCTGCAAGCACTTCGTGCAATTAGTGCAGGAGCACATGACAGCACTTTTGTAAGGATGTAAGTGCTTCTCTTCAGGAACAATGAGATCAGATCATGCCTCCACCACTGCCAGGTGCTGTTGGTTTCCTGATCCCTTGCCCTTCCCTGAGAAAAGCAGGTTTTCCTTTGTTCTTTTGTGTTTTTTTTTTCTTCTTTCAGCTGGCTTATCTCTGTAAGACTCCAATAAATTGGTGTGTCCAGAGGTGGATTAAGGCTGGATGAGGCCCTATGCGCAGAAGAAAATATTGGACCCCTTACATTAGAAAAAAATGTAAAGTTAGGGTTTTGAGGGGCCCTTCAGAAGTCAGGGCCCAGGGTGTGCACCTGGTGTGCCTGCCATTAAATCTGCGTCTGGGTATGGCTCACCATTTTCTGGCTCCACAGTTCCTTTACCGTCTGCCCAAATTCAATGCGGATCTGCATGGCCATGGCCACCAGCCTTACAGGAGATAAAAGAGGAAAACAGAGATGAGCAGGATGATGGATAGGGCCACAGAGGTGTGCCAAAGCCTCTTATTTTCAACAGCTTCTGGAAGCTTTGCCTTGTGAGATAAAGGCATCAGTGTGGCCAAAGGTTTTGCTTTGACCTGTCATTTGAGTTAATTATTTTTGTCCCTTACACAGTACATAAGGGATAAAACACTCTCTCATTATAATACCATATACCCCCCATGTATAAGATGCACATTAATTTTGGGGCCTTGAATTTGAAAAAGAATAAAGTTATTGAACTAGCCTGACCAGGCGGTGGCACAGTGAATAGAGCGTTGGACTTTGATGCAGAGGACCCAGGTTTGAAACCCCGAGGTCGGTGGCTTGAGTGCGGGCTCATCTGATTTGAGCACAGCTCACCAGCTTGAACCCAAGGTCACTGGCTTAAGTAAGGGGTCACTGACTCTGCTGTGGCCCCCTGGTCAAGGCACATTTGAGAAAGCAATCAATGACCAACTAGGTGCCACAACGAAGAACTGATGCTTCTCATCTCTCTCCCTTTCTGTCTGTCCCTATCTGTCCCTCTCTCTGTCTCTCTCTCTCTCTGTCTCTGTCACACAAAAATAGTGTTATTGAACTCAAGTTTTATTCATCATAACATTCATACAACTCCTCATCACTGTCAAAACTCCCATGCATTAGTTTGTCCTCATCTGTGTCTGATGAGGAATCATTGTCTTCTACAATGAATGCAAAAACAAAGCGCAAAAAAGTGGGAAATGCAAGTTAAAAAAATCTACAACCACTAAATAAGATGCACCCAGTTTTTAGACCCTCAATTTTCTGAAAATGGTGCGTCTTATACATGGGGATATACGATTTTACCAGTGATCTCAGAGCGGTTGAGGTGGCTTGTAAAGGCCAAGCATATGGAAGTGGGGAATTGGGCCCAGCAAGCACTTCCACATTTGGATATAATGCTTGAATAGCATGTTTATAAGTTTGACATATATAATGTTATTTCTTGACATTGTACGTGTTTTTTCCCCTCAGTTTACATTAAAAATTACAATCCAATATGAAAATTACAGTACAATGATTTTAAGAATAAAAAAAATGATTAAAAATGTTGTAAGAAACTCAATCATATAACTTTATTTGGAAAACTTAAACATGGGAAATAAGGGTTAAAGATAGTTATTCAAAAAGTGTCTACTCAGTTATAAGCTTGTCATCAATCCTATTATATAGGTGCATATGTATATGCATCTGTGTATTAAATACATATATTTTGACCTGTGGTGGTGCAGGGAAAAAGCATTGACCTGTAATGCTGAGGTCACCAGTTAGTAACCCTGGGCTTGCCTGGTCAAGGCACATACAGGAAGCAACTACTATGAGTTGATGCTTCCTGCTACTCCCACTTCTCTCTCTCTCTCTCTCTCTCTCTCTTTCCTCCTCTCTCTAAAAATTAATAAATAAAAAATTTAAAAATATATACATATTTCAACACAAACAGCAATTGGATACTGGTAATTTCAAAATATGTATAAATGAATAGTTATAACTAGTACTTCCTTATGATTTAAATTCTGTTGATATATAACTAAAATTCATAAAATTTGTTATTTTGTTTATATCACTCTGTCTATGATTTTATTGCTTATCACTTTAATTTATGCTTATTTGTGTTTATTCCCATCTTACTGTGAGAAAACTCTTCACTATTTTTCACTTTTTAACAGTAAAACTAAACAAACCATATTAGCAAGTTGTAAAGCCAGGAAAAACATTGTAAAATTAGGGAAACTATTACAGCAATTTCCTCTGAAGTCCAATTGATAATATCACATGAAAGTATGTAACACCATTAGCTTTCAAAATTAACAGACCAACAGAAGCTAATTAATAACATCTATCAATATACTTATTATTAATATACATAACAGGGAGACTTAAATACTCTTCATAGATCTTCAGCAAATAATTTGGATACCAAATTAATTAAAATATTATATATTCATGCACAGTAGTATCTTTGGTAGGAAATAAAATCAGTTCAATGTATTTATATAATTCTATTTGGGTGGCTTTTTGTTACAAACTCATAGTAAAAGTTTTCCTGAACAATGAGAAGTATTGTGTATTCCCATTGCATGCTCTGCTGTAGCTATTAGGCAGGGCAAACTATATTAACTTTGAGTTTCATATATTTTCTGTGTTGACGATTATATATATAACATTTTTAAATGTTTTTTTTTTTACCTTGCCTCTGTCTCACTGGTTCTCAATGTATCTGAACAGATAAATTAAAAATTTGTTTCTCACATTACACTCAAAACTACATGCCTATGTATATACATTTATACATGTGATTGCTATAGCATTATTACATAATAAATACCAATAATATTTGTGATATTTTCTATTTCAATACTTAAACTAATTTTGACCATTTCTTAACTTAGAAGGATATAATAATATTATGGATATATGCTCTCTAAATTATACAGATTTGTTTCTAAATCAAAATTCAAGTTGTATGTATAAATTAATACATTTTGCTCCCACTAGGATTTGGTTTCAGCCATTTAAATAATTTGTATGTTTCCACTGGTGATTTTTATTATCTATTTTATACATTTCACACAGGCTCACAGCATTTGAAGATTAAATATCATTTGCAAGTGCAAAAGCATGTCATCTAAAATAAAAAAAAATAAACAACCACTATGCATTAAATAGTAAATTTAAATCTGCTTTGAACAAAAATGTTAAACACTTAACTGTAGACAGTGAAAACATACATTTTTAATTGTGACTTTGTATCAGTTCACAGGGAACCCTATGAGGTACAGCTGACTAATGACTGTCATTTTCAACTGATTTCATTAGTACAATATTTAAGTTACAGTGCAAAGCACTTTCCCTTGGTACTCTCAAAGTCAGTGCTTTACAGACATTTAGTGTAAAGATCTTGCTTTGAGTAATATAAAAGTGGTTTAAAAGCTAAATGAAGATTAAGTATTTTTGCTTACTTAAGTCTACTTATTCAAACATAAATATTAACTTCTAATAAAACAGAACTTAACAGCTTATTGCCCTCCATTAAAATAAAATATATGGAGTGGTCAGCTGACCTTATTTATGCCAGGATAATAGACTAATACAATCTTCTTTTTGTCTGAAGCATTTGACCATTTTCAATTGAGAGTGTAATTTTTATGAATTATATGCATTTCCCTTATTCAGTAATCTAGTTGAACGATGCTGACCCACTGATTAAAGAAAGCAGTGTTATCAAAGGAGTTAGATATAAACAATAAGTCCTTTTTGGAATTTTGGCCTCAAATATGGTTCCATTTTTTTTTTGATGTTTGTTTTTGTATTCTAAGAAATATTAAAAGTGAAAAAAGCAAGTTGAAGAATCAATTGCTGGTCACTAGATACTATTCTGTGTGAAGAGGATTCCAGAAAAAGAATGACTTTGTTCTTAACATCAAGAAGGGAGTCAGATAAAAACATAATCATAGATTGTATACAACTCTGCTTATGCCACAGGCCAAACAAGCAACCAAATCAATAAATGCTATGCGATGGGGGGTGGGGAGAAAATGTTGTGCCTTGCTCTTCAGAAAAGATCAAAAACATCAAAAGCTAATATCAGATATTTAAAAATATTCAGACATCTCACTGTACGGTATAGTTACCTTGAATGTAAGCATTCTTATTTGCTGAATTCATGTTGTAAGAATAAAATGATAAAAAATTTTGAATATGATTTGAAAAACATAAAGTTATATCTTCTAAGACCAAATTCAAAGGAAAATATCAAGATGCTTCATTTTCTGAGTTATTGATAGTTTTATTACATTATTAACTCTGGTAGAGGTTTTTTATTCTTATTTTTTTATAGTTCTTCAACTTAAAATGTTTTAAAAATTAGTAATGCTAGGGCAAGACAAATGTAATTGTAAAAATTCTTTCTGCTTTATATAGAACAGGGACTATATAAATTTTTATCTAGATTAGGGACTAGACCAGACCAGAACTCCAAAGATGATAAATTAAAATAGTTCCTCAAGTCAGATCCATGGTCTTGGCTGATTGGCTCAGTGGTAGAGCGTTGACCTGGCCTGTGGATATCCCGGGTTCTATTCTCAGTCAAGGCACACAGTTGAAGTGACCATCTGCTTCTCCACCCTTCCCCTTCTCCTTTTTCTCTATCTCTCTTCCTCTCCTTCAGCCATGGGTCAGTTGGAGCAAGTTGGCCCTAGGCACTGAGGATGGCTCCATGGCCTTACCTCAGGCACTAAAATAGCTCAGTTGCCAAGCAATGGAGCAACAGCCCCAGATGGGTAGAGCATTGCCCTGTAGGGAGCTTGCTGGGTGGATCCCAGTCATGGGACATGTGGGGGTTTGTCTCTCTGCCCCCTGCTTCTCATTTTAGAAAAAAAAAATCAGACCCACTAAGCACTGAAAAAAGGTTTCTACATTTTTACTCTCATAAATGAAGTGATTGATTTGGCCTAATCTGCTTTCCTTTTCATCTCTGATTCTAACACACACTTACACAACCAAATGCTGTATAATGCTTTTAGTTAAGGTTTCTGTTAAATTATCTGTGAAATGGTATTGAAACTTTACTAACCTTCTCCCACCCTACCTTGGTTACACATTTTGATTTTCTGACTTAAGTGTTTTACTGGCATTTATTATCTCTGTTTGTTTACAGCTTCTAATCAGATTTTGAAATAAAGTAGTATTTTTGTGGAAATTATTAACCAAGGAAAACTATAAGCAAATGTTTAGAATGAAGACAAATTGACTTTAACATTTAGGATATTGAAATTCCATTAAGAATTTACCTTAAGATATTTATGTAAAGTTGTAGACTCTCTTAACATCATCCAATTAATGATCAATCCAAGTTTAATGAACTAATATAATTTAAATAGTTATATCATGCCATTCATTGCAAATGTGGTCATACACATGCTCATAATGTCCCCCAAATTTCAGAATAACACCTTCATTTAAAGTCACTCTGGCTGTGCTTCTACTTGGGAAATGCTGGAATGTAACTAAGGAAGCACCTGCCTCAAGTCACGAAAGCTGCTTCCTGTAACTAGAACAGCATGGATAAGGTGGAGGGGTGTCTTTTGCATTGTCATCTTATCTGTTAAATCCTAACCAGTAACACCTTATTGCTGTGAAACTATTTATTTAATTTGAACTGTCTTTGCTGCAAAGTAGAGACAAATGTGCCTACTTGAGAGCAATTTTCTACCCCCCACCTTTTTTTTGCATATAAGATTAATCGACTCCAGACTAATTGGATTCAGCTTTAAAAGGAAGCTTATTTATACCGGGAGAATATTGATGAATGTTTATTGACATCCCACTTTATCATTTAGTTCAAATATGCTTTTGGGCATCAGTTCACAAGTATTGTAACTTTATATCTATCTTACTGATGTAGGAGAAGAAAGAAAGTTTAACCGAGCCCCTGATGGAACTAGGGTTTAAACTGGGAAAGAAAATGTTACTTGGTATGACTATGAAATGTATTGTTGCCCAAGTATAATAAACTAAAAATCAATCATCTAGTTTTAAAATATTTTGTTTTCTATTATTGCATGTTCTTTCATTGTCAAATAATCCACGAAAAATCTGAGGTCATGAATATTTACTCTTGTGTTTTCTTTAAGAGTTTTATAATTAAGCCCTCATATTTAGTTCATTGATCCATTTTAAGTTAAGTTTTATATATGGTGTGAAGTAGGGGGTGGAGTGAACAGGAAGAAAGTCAGGAGGAAGGGATAACAGATGGTGATGGGGAACTTTCTAGGAATGACGGGTATGTTCACATCTTGATTGTGCTGTTAGTTTTACAGGTGTATGTAAGTTAAAGTTAACATTTTACACTTTAAATCTCTGCAGTTTTTATATATTAATAAATATCAATGAAACTAGTAAACAGAAAAAGTCATAAAAATACAGACCTGTAACTTTAAATACAAACTTTTAACTTCTAAGCCAGAATACTCGAAGAAATCAAGTTGAATATAAAAATATTTCTAAAATTACTTCCCAGCTTACATCTGTCATGTGAGATCAGAGGTCACTGTAATCACTACTAGAAGTATTCTCTACAGTATATACCCTTTGAAATACTGCTCTGACCATGTTTCTGTGCTTAGCTTTTCAGCCAAGGTGAAGCATGCACACATGTCCCTTTATTTATTCATACATAAGTATAACCAGTATTTATTGACTGTATTTTATGTAATTAATAGAGCCAGCACCTGAAAGTATCAGGTATATATTGTAGGAAGCATTGAATAAATCATTATTAATTGAATGAGTGAAATAATTCATTAATAATAAGCATTGTTTTGGCACTTCAGATCAGAGATTAGAAAAATAATCTAGTTTTCTGGTATCTTGAAACAAAGATTAAAAATTATAACTTGACACGATGGCACAGTGGACAGAGCATTGGACTGGGATGTGGAAGACCCAGGTTCAGAACTCTGAGGTTGCCAGTTTGAGTGCGAGCTCATCCAGCTTGAGCATGAGCTCACCAGCTTGAGCGTGGCATCATAGACATGACCCCATGGTCGCTAGCTTGAGCCCAAAGGTCACTGGCTTGACCCTAAGGTCTCTCTGGCTTGAGCAAGGGGTCACTTGGTCTGCTGTAGCCCACCCGGTCAGGACACATATGAGAAAACAATCACTAAACAACTAAGGTGCCACAACGAAGAACTGATGCTTCTTGTCTCTCTCCCTCCCTGTCTGTCTGTCCTTATCTGTCACTCTCTCTGTCTCTGTCACACACAAAAAAAATTATATATGTATTACCACCTATTTTGTCAAGTGATAATTTTTCTTTCTTTTTTTTTTTTTTGTTCAGAGATTGCTTTCTCATATGTGCCCTGACGGCAGGGGTGTACTACAACAGACCGAGTTACCCTTTGCTCAAGCCAGAGACCTTGGGGTCAAGCTGGTGAGCCTTGCTCAAACCAGATGAGCCCACGCTCAAGCTGGCGACCTGGGGTTTTGAACCTGTGTTCTCTGTGGCCTAGTCTGATGCTCTATCCACTGCGCCACTGCCTGGTCAGGCATATATTTACTTTTTTAATGTTTGTTTAGAGTATACTGAATCTTTCACATTCAATGTTTGAATATCTTATTACCATTTAAATTTATGCCATGCTTTTGTAGCATTTTTAAAAAATATCTACTACTGAGAAATTTAAAACATAAATCCCTTCTCTTTACTGAGAACAAGTCTATTCTGAGAACTAAATAATGTGCCTCTTTGAAGCAATACATTTTCCTTTTTTTAAATATTTGTAATACCTCTGAGTGTCATTGTTTAGCATCATAAAAAGAAGTTTAAAAAATAAATTACAGTGTTTGAGAGAAAGATAGTCATTAAAAATAAAGAGACTTTATGACATTAAACACTTTTGTATACCTTTTAAAAAGTGTGGTCCATAAAACACAATATTAAATATTTAAAATAAATATGTTCTGTTTTTGCATTATATATGGCTAGGCCAATCTGCATTTAACATCTAAGTCTATATTAAATAAATATAAAAAAATTTAAGAATGATTAATTTAATGACTATTGTTGAAATTGATTTGTTATGGACATGGAGCCAGACCATAATTTCTACTAATCTTAATTATTATAGCTTTACAGAAAGCACTGAAGTCTACAGAATAAGCCCTCCAATTTTATTCTTTATTTTTGCCAAGATTCTTTTATGTATTCTAAATCCTTTGCATATTTATGTACATTTCAGAATCAGCTTTTCAATTTTTATTATGTAAAAAAAGGGCTTCTGAAATTTTTATTGAGTTTGTGTTGACCCTCTAGATTATCAGAACAAAAAAAAAATGTCTCAAACATAGATTCAAAGTAAAGGAAATAAATTAGATTAATTTAGAAAAGTTGAACATCCTCTGAAAATAGATTTGTTGCCACTTTGAATATATTTAAATATTTATTGAGGTACAATATAGAGAGAGTGAAATGCACAGAGCTACTTGTGCAGTTAAACGATTTGTGACAAATGTGCATATCTATCCATCTAACCACACCCCATTAGATACAGAACATTTTGGTCAAACTTGAAAGTTTCCTTATACATTTCCCCAGGCAATTCTCCCACACCCTCCTATCAGAGACCACCATTCTACTGATTTCTATCAGGAAATTTAGACTATTTAGAAATTTTAAATGGACTCATGCACTAGTTTTATCCGTGTCTTAGTCTGCTTATGCTACTATTGATAGAACCAAACACCATTTATACACTGTATGTCTTAAACAAAAGAAATTTATTTTCTCACAGTTCTAGAAGCTTGAATTCTAAAATCAGAGTGCTAGCATTTACAAGTTCTGATAAGGTTCCCTTTCTGGTTCACTTTCTCACTGTGTGGCTTTTCCTTGGTGCATGCATGAGATGAGAGAGAGAGAGAGAGAGTAAGCTCAGCTCTGTGCCTGTTCTTTTGTTGTCATAGTTTTAGCCGGGTCTTTTTATTTTATTTTAAAGTTTACAATTCAATAATTTTTAGTAAATGTACAGAGTTGTGCAACCTTGACCACAATTAAATTTTAGAACAGTTCATTACCCCACAAAGATCCCTCATGTGTCCATTCTTATAATACCATCATAAAGGACATGCCCTTATGATTTCATCCCACTATTATTACTTCCCAAAGGCCACATCTGCAAATATCATCACATTGGAGGTTAGGGCTTCAACATATTAACTTGAGGTGGATAGACACATTCAGTCTATAATAGTCTGTTTCATTTCTTTTCCTTCTTCCCTCCCTCCCCCTCTCTCCCTTCTTTCCTTTTTCCCTTCCTCCCTTCCTCCCTTCCTTCCTTCCTTCCTTCCTTCCTTCCTTCCTTCCTTCCTTCCTTCCTTCCTTCCTTCCTTCCTTCCTTCCTTCCTTCCTTCCTTCCTTCCTTTTCTTCTTTCTACCTCCTCCTCCCCCACCACCTTTTTCCCTCCTCCTCTTTATTCTTCTTTCTCTTTCTGTCTCTCTCTCTCCTTAACATATTTTTGACATCCATCCATGTTACTGTGCATCTCTAGTTTGTTAACTTTTATTGCTGACTAGTATTTGTCTGTACAAAGATTTCATAATTTGTTGATTTTTTTCCCTACTGATTAACTTTTTTTCCAGTTTGGTATTATCATTAAAAAAGGTCTTATGAACAATATTTTACATGTCCTTTTGTTTAGAAAAAAATACTTTTATTTCTTTTGAGAACGTATCTAAGAAAGTAATTGCTAGATTTAGTGTCAAGAGACAATTCTCCATGGACTCTCATGTTTTTTCATATATTGTGAGCAGAGAGAGCTTTTGGTCTCTACTCTGTTTTTAGTGATGTTTGTATAGTCAACAGCTATGGAAGATATAGATGGTGTCACCCTTCTGGACAGAGCGTAGATTTTTTTTTTTTTTTTTTTTTTTGTGGGCCATTTTGCATCACCTAGGGCAGGAGTCGGGAACCTATGGCTCGCAAGCCAGATGTGGCTCTTTTGATGGTAGACAAATCTTTAATAAAAAAATAAAAACGTTAAAAATATAAAACACTCCCATGTATTATAATCCATCCATTTCCTACTGCTCATGTTCACGGTGGCGGATGGCTGGAGCCAATCACAGCTGTCCTCTGGGACAACACCAAATTTTTGTTGGATAATGCATAATGTACACGGGTCATTGTATGGCTCTCACAGAATTACATTTTAAAATATGTGGTGTTCATGGCTCTCTCAGCCAAAAAGATTCCCGACCCCTGACTTAGGGGAAAGGAAAGGAAGAGGGTGGGCAAGTGGAACTCCTGCAAACATAAAACTCATGCAGCCTGCTCTCCCATAAATAATAAAGTCCTATGTCTCTGGACTACAAATCTCCTATCTCCTGCCACCAGCCATACATCAGGTCAGGTTAACTTGTTTGCTAGCACATAAGATAAATTCTCCTACTCAGCATTTTTTTTTTTCTTGTTCAGGTCCTCCGGGAAAACCAATATTTAAATCAAGTAAATGCAAAATGTTTATTTGGGGTAATGCTTATGAAAGCTAAAAGGAAATTAGTGGTTTAGGGCTACAAATGCCTTCAAATTATGCTATGAGTTAAACCAGTGAAAGGAAAGGGAGGAGGAAGCAGAACTAGGCATGAGAGCCTCAGATTACAGTGCAGATCTTGTATTCTCAGCCAAACCACTGAGGTCTTCACAACGTATGTAGTCTGCCCATCAGAAGATTCTCATTTGGCACATAAATGGTCAGGTGATAAACAGGGATGGAAGCAGTACCTGAGAGTATGGCTTTCTCCTCAACATTAGGTAGCTCCTGAAGATGGTACAGCTGGTTACTGTCAGGTACTTGAACGACTTGCACATGAAATGCAAGCACTTTTATTAAGGACGATCCATATGGTACAACTCCATGGCTGTTTTAAAGGTTTAGGTGGACATTTTAACTTTAAAGAAACTGCCAAATAGTTTTTTACTATAATTGTTATATTTTATACTACCTTCAGTAATGCATGAGAGATTTGGTTGTCATACCACAATTCTAATTTTTAATCTTTTAAAATTTTATACATTCTAATAGTAGAATCTCATTGTAAGCTCTAATTTATCTTTCTTTGACTTATTTTATGCATTTTTATATACTTGTTTTTCATTATCTACTTATTTTGTGAACTGACTCATCAGTTTTTAGAGAAAACCACGCATATCTATGAATGGTTTGGGACTGTTTTTCCTCTAGAAGTTATATAATTTGAGTTCGATGATTCCTCATGAATTAATTTTATTGTATGTAGTGTGAAGTGAGGAACATATGTTCTTTCATATTGGATTGCTTTAATTTGCTAATATTTCATCTGTAATTCCCTTTCCATCTTACACATTTGTCAGGCTTTTGTAGCAGTTTTACTCTAACTTCCTAAAATGAATCAGAAATGTTTCTTCTTTCTTTATTTCCTGGTAGAATTTGTGTAACTTAGGGTTAACTTTTTTTATGTGTATGTAGGATAAAATTCACCAGTGAAACCGTCTTGGATTTTATTTTACTTGGTAAAAAGGCTTTGATAGCAATTTGCTATCTTCAGTAAGTATATTGTTATTAAGATCTATTTTTTTGAATCAGTTTTGGTAAAATTTTTTTGTGGGTTTGTGACAGAGACAGAGGAGAGACAGTGAGAGGGACTGATAGGGACAGACAGGAAAAGAGATGAGAAGCATCAATTCTTCATTATGGCACCTTAGTTGTTCATTGATTGCTTTCTCATATGTGCCTTGACTAGGGGGCTACAGCAGACCCAGTGACCCCTTGCTCAAGCCAGCAACCTTGGGCTCAAGCTGGTGAGCCTTGCTCAAACCAGATGAGCCTGCGCTCAAGCCAGAGACGTAGAGGTTTCAAACCTGAGTCCTCTGTATCCCAGTCCGATGCTCTATCCACTGCGCCACCACCTGGTCAAGCGGTAAGTAATGTTTTTTAAAGAATGTTTTCATTTATCCTTAGCTATAGAATTTATTGATGTAAAGTTGTTTGAAATATTTACTTATTTTATTTTTAGTGTCTCTGATCTCCAGTACTATTCTTTCATTTAGATATTACTTTTATTCTTTCTTCTTTCCTCATTAGTCTTCTTAGCAATTCCATCAATTTCTTCAAAAACAAAGTTTAACATTGTCAATAACCTTTGTTTGTCTATTTTCTATTTTACATTATCTTGCTTTTATCTTTATCATATCCGTCCTAAACATATTTTTTACAAATTTATTTTACTTTATTTTTCCTAATTTCTTAACATGGAACTTCGGAGAATTTATTTTGAATCACCTTTATTTTCCCAATATATGTTATAGAGCTATTAATGTTCTTATTTCTAAACATTACTTAGGTTATATCCTGAAAATAATATTTCTATTTGTTCTTCTTATTATTGTTTGGTTCAAAATATTTTCTAATTTTCTTGGTATTTTTTTAGTCATATAAGATTTATAAGCAGGTGGCTCAATTTTTAAATATTTTGGCATTTACCAGATATATTTTTATCTTCATTTCTGTTTAGTTTGTTCCGGTCCCAGAATATTCTCTGAGTTATTCCATGCTTTGAGATTTATTAAAAATTATTTATGGCACAATGTATGGCACACCATGGTCAATACTTCATATGAATATAATATGTATTCTTCAAGACATTGTGTGAGGCTTTCTATATATGTGAATTAAGTTAAGTGTGTTTATGCCTAATGAAATATTAAAGTCCAGCCTGACCAGGTGGTGGCTCAGTGGATAGAGCAGTGGTAGTCAACCTGGTCCCTACCACCCACTAGTGGGCATTCCAGCTTTCATGGTGGGTGGTAGCAGAGCAACCATAGTATAAATAAAAAGATAGATTTAACTATAGTAAGTTGTTTTATAAAGACTTATTCTGCCAAACTTAGCAAAAATCCAGCATAAAGTACTTGGTAAGTATTATTATTATATGCTTTAACTTGCTGTAACTCTGCTTTATAAATTTTATAAAGTAAAGTTACTTCCCTACTTTATAAATCACCATTACTGTGGAACCGGTGGGCGGTTAAAAAATTTTACTACTAACAGAGATACAAAAGTGGGCAGTAGGTATAAAAAGGTTGACTACCCCTGGGATAGAGGATTGGCCTGAAGCACTGAGGACCCAGGTTCTAAACTCCAAGGTCACTGGCTTGAGTGCAGGCTTACCAGCTTGAGTGCAGGGTTGCCAGGTTGAGAGTGGGATCATAAACATGACCCCATGGTCTTTGGCTTGAGCCCAAAGGTTGCTGGCTTGAAGCCCAAGGTTTCTGGCTAGAGCCCAAGGTCATTGGCTTGAGTACCGGGTCATTGGCTCGAGTAACGGGTCATTGGCTCAGCCGGAGGCCCTGAGTCAAGACACATATGAGAAAGCAATCAATAAACTATGGTGCTGCAGTTATTGGTTGATGCCTCTGATCTCTCTCCCCTCCTGTCTGTGTGTCCCTGTCTGTGCCCCCTGTAAAATATTTTTCCCGCCAAGGAAGGTAGGACGTAGCCACAAAATGTGGAATAGCAAAAGCTTTATTTAGTACAGTGCATCCCGCCCAATGAGGTTCTTTGGTCCAGGGGACAGGGGCCAGAGAAGTCAAATAGAAGAAACCACGTGGGGGAAATTTAAAGGGTCATCTAGTGTGGTCGAGGTAATATGCCATGGCGAAATGTCATTGGCTGACAGATGGTCGCTCTTTTCCAAAAAACACCTGGGAAGTTTCTTTTGGCACACATGGGTATAGGTGGTTCCAGCCAAAGTTCCGGGGGTCTGGTTCCTCACGTGACTTTCCCCATTGCCCACCGACCTTACACCCCCCCTAAGAAAAAAATGTTAAAGTCTAATTGAATTTGTTTGTTTTTCTATTTCTTATTTCATTTGTAGATTTTTCTTCTTATATTTAAAAGCTCAGTTACTTTATGTGTATATGCTTATGGATATTATGCATTTTTTAAGAAGTAACTTCTGTTATTATGAAATATTTCTATTTTTCTCTGGTTATATGCCTTATGTTGAAGTCTATTGTATCTTATATTAATAGAAACAATCCAATTTTCATATAATTAGCAATTGCCTAGTATATATGTTTCCACTCTTCTATATAAAACAGGCTCTTATTTCCTTACAGCATAAAGTGGAACTTGCTTTTATAAAATCCAAGATGAAACTCTTGTTTCATTGAATATATATTACTTACATTAACTGTAAATACTGGTATGGTTAAATTTGTCTACTCTCTTGCTTGTTGTTTACTCTTTGTTCCATATAATATTTGTTTTCCTTTTTCTGAATTCTTACTAGCTTTGGAATAAGTAAGGATCATTAGTATTTAATTATGTCTTTATTTGACTTTTAGCTATACCTCTGTTTTATTCTTATAGAGGTTACTCTAGGATTAAGATATTTATCCTTAGGTCATTATAATCAATGATAAATTAATATTGTATCACTTCATATACAGCATATTAATCTTACAATAGAATTTTTCTATTTATCCCCTCCAAGATTTGGAACTATTTTTGTCATTGATATTTATTAAATATGTTATGATCGTACAAGTACATTAATATCATTTTAGTTTGTAAGCCACTTTAGAAAAATACAAAAGACACTTTAAAAATATATTTACTCACAACTTAAAATATCTGGTGCTCTTTTTTATTTTCTATGACTCAGTTTCAATTCAATATTATTTTCTTTAAGATAAAGAACTTTTCAACATTTATTGTCTACAAATCTGCTGATCAGTTGTTGCTCATCTGAAAATATTTCAATTTCAATACAATTTTAGGAGAATATTTTTGCAAAAATCTTTGCATAACTTTTTATATTTTACATGGCATTTATGAAAGATTTAGGATTCTATGTTGACTGTATTTTGATTTTCCATTCAGCATTTAAAAAATATAGACCCATTGCCTCTTGGCTGGCATTGTTTTGAATAAATGGTTAGAAAATTAATTATAATTTATCCATGTACAATGTTTGGAAAATTTTTAGTTTTTTGTTCTTCTTTCAAGTATTTTACTCTGCCCAAATCTTTCTCTTATTTTCCTTCTGTGACCCAAGTTACTCATATGTTGGACTTCCTGATGTTGTGCTGAAGTTTGCTCTGGTTGTTTCCCCCCATCTTTTTCCCCTTGTATGTTTCAGTCTTGATCATTTTGCTTAACTCTATCTCAGTTCACTTATCTATTCTTCTGCAGTGTCAAAGTTCTTGGTAAGCTTATTTAATGTAATTTTTATTTCAGAAATAATATTTTCACTTCCAGAATTTAATTTTTTATATTATTTTCTTTTTTCTTTTGAGAAAATACATTTATGTATTTATTGTGTCCAATTTTAGCTTTAAAACCTAGAGTATATTTATAAAATCTATTTATAGTTCTTGTCTTCTAATTCTAACATTTGTATTATCTATTGAGTTTTTCTTAGTTTTCCTCAGTATGAGCCACAGTTCCTAATTCTACACTATTTACTTTTTTTAAATATAATAACATTGTGTTTGCTATGTGGTAGATCATATGGATTGTAAATTCCCCTAAAAGAGTGTTTAATTTTCTTCTGACAGGCAGTCAATTTATTAGATTTGTTTTATCTTGTGGGGGATTGTTTCTAGACTATAGAGGGGGTGGGTCTAGAAAAAGTTTTTTTCTGTATTAGGTAAGTATGGCTCTTCTAAACACTCAATTAAATACCTAGAATACTCAGCTTTAGTGACCTACTCTCTCCATGATTTAAACTCTGTCTTCTCATACTATAAAAAAATCTGAAAACTTCTTTCAGCTCACTGGGCCCCTAGTAGTTGTTTTCTGTCAAGGTATATAGCAACTCACGCTATCAATCTGCAGGTGAGTGACCAAAAATTCCAAGAGGCCCAAAGCATTTTTTTTTAGCTTTTTCTCTAGGCTCTAACCTCCTTTGAAGTATCTTACCTTGAAAATTTCAGTCACCTCAATAACTCTGATCTTTGATCTCATTCCCTCTGCCCAGCAAGAGTGTTGCTCTCTATTTTGGTTGCACTCCCTGTGCTGAAGTGTACAAAGTGCCTCAGGCAGAAAGTTGGGGTTTAGTAGAGCTTGCTTCATGGTTTTCCTTCCCTGAAGAATCACAACCATGTACTGCATGTTGCTAATGCCTGAAAATAGGTATCTTGTACATTTAAAAGAAGTTAAAACCTGTTTCTAATGGAACAATATATGTTATGCAATTATGCCTGGGATTGAAATTCCATATTAAGTTTTCTTTTTATTATGAATTTCCAAAACGTTTCAGCATTATCAGATCTAAAAAGTTAATTTTTTAACTCTTTGCTATATGAAAGCATTACATCTTGTAGAAGTAATTAAAAATTCTAATGCAGACATTATGCCTTGTCATTGAAATGATTCTCTCCTGTAGTTTTCAATTCTGTCACTTAACACTACACAGCTGCTTTATCCTTGACTTCCTTAAAAATTTTTAATTTTAAATATCCAGAGAAGCCGAATTGACATCACACATGATAATCAATCTGTACACAATATTCTAACATTCATAGGATGCAATGTTTTAATAGCATAAGTAACAGAACATTATGAAGTAATAAAATATAGTATAAATAGGCAAGCATACCAAAGTCAATATTTTAACTGACTGAAAAGTTGAATAAGTTAGTAACTGTCACAATTCCCATGTAGCAAGTTGACTCTGTGACACATGAAAATGCATAAAGACTTTGCTAAATTAACTGGCTTCTTCCTGAGTAATCTCAGCCAGCCAGGTCTCATCAGGGGTAGGCAAAATAGTTCTGTTAGTACCACTTCTGACTTAATTTTTACAATGCCCCAGCTTGGGGGTCACTGAAAATTCTAGTCTAATGAGGAAGGCTGTTTCTCTTGTGACATATTTTTTTCTTCTCTGAGAAGTTCAAGTCTGTGACAATTTTAGAAAGTCCTAAGGGCAATTCCTATAAGGACTGATAGCCTTGAACCTTGGCAGCTCTCTGGCAGCCAAGTATATGAATTTTGTACAACGCTTTATATTTCTAGGACAAAATAGCTGTGTAATTATTTTGTAATTATAAAGCAATCACTTACTGGCAACTAGAAGTTTTTCATTTTTTTTATGGTAATTCTAAAAACTACCATATAATTTGAAAGAAAGAAATAGCTGTGCAATTACTCTGTATTAACACAGTAATTACCAAATATGTCCAGGCTTATTTGTGTCTTATGAAATAGAGATTCCCACACCTGCAAACTGCAAATTACATAGCAGCTCTGTATGCTTTCTTCATGTAGTCTATCACGAAACAAAAGGCAATGGGGTTAGTTTTTGTTTCATCATATTGTTGTGTTAGGTTATCAATTGAATGTAGTATTTTGTCACAGCTGTGTCCCTGTGGTTGCAAATAAATTGCTCCATTAGAGAGAAGTAGAAATGATTATATAGCTGCAAGAAAAAAGCTAGTACAATGGAAAGAGGAAGAGTTTGAAGTCAGATATGTGTTTGAAATCTACCTTGCCTACTTTCTCGAAGTAATTTGGATAAATTACTGTTTTTTTTTTCATCTCTACGATAAGATTTATACATTTATAAATTTCAGGAATGATGTAAGACTAGTTAAGAAATATGTCCATAGTATCTTATTTGTGCAGTCAACTATTCATTTCCCAAATATCTATGTTCCAGGCACTCGGAAAGCACTGATAAGAAAAACAGATGTAATTCTTGCCCCCGTGGAAGTTAAAGTCCAATAGAATGCATTAACTGTAACTGAATCATCACATATGTCAGTGTAAAAGTACAACTATCATTCCCTGAGATATCTTAACTAGAAAAAGAATTAAGAGTGATTACATAAAGACCTGCACATAAATGTTCACAGTAGCTTTATTTATAAGAGCCAAAACTTGGAACAAGCCAGATGTCCTGCAACAGGTGAATGTGTAAATAAACTATACCAGCACACATCTCTCAGCAATAAATACTTCTCAGCAATAAAAAAGGAACAAACAATTGTATACATGTAACAACTTGAATGAATCTCCAAGGAATGGTGCTGAGTGTAAAAGTCAATCCCAAAAGGTTACACACTGTATGATTTCATTTTTATAGTTTGAAATGACAACATTTTAGACATTAGAGGCATTTTGTGGTTGCCAGTGGATAAGAGTGGGGTGGCTGTGTTATAAAAAGGTAATACCCAGAATCCTGTGGTGACAGAGATATTTATTGTCTTCTTTATGGTGGAAAACACAAACCCACACATGTAGTAAAATTGTTTAGAATTTTAAAAATACACAAATGAGTACAAATAAAAGTTGAGGCCAGGTAGATACTTGGAGCTTTGGGAGACCCACCTATACAGTATGATTGTCTAACCACTATGCTGTGTGCTGAAAGATTGAGTAAAGAAAAGCATGCACACACACACACACACACACACACAGAGAAAAATGTACAGACATGAAAAATAGTGTGTTGAGTGCAAAGAAGAGGAAGAGATAGAAGAGGATATAGGGGAGATAAATGATGACAGAAAATGATTTGACTTTGGTGGAGTAGTGAACATACAATGGGCAACTAAAAACTGTATAATTATGTAGTTTAGTGTCTCCTCAAAAAATTCAGTTTAAAAATTATATTGACAGCAAACTGTAATTAAAAATTTTAAAAACAAATAAAACTTGAAAAATATTAATAAGATACATGGGTTTATCAATCTTAATATTCTGGTTGATATTATACAACAACAATTTTCAACTGTTATGCTGCATGAATTTTTAAAACACTCAATACCTGACTATTTTGATCAGGGGCAGCAACCTCTTTTCCCTTCGATTTTCAAATAAAAACGTGACAACAGCCAGCACATCAATAGCCATCTAGTATGAATGAATCGAAACTATACTTAATTTTTTGTCAGATTGGCAAAATATATGTTTTTTTTTTGGTGTGCCACCCAGAGGAAAGCTCATCTCCTCCTACACATGTTCAGACCACACCATCCACCTTCTCTCATAAAGTTCTACCGACAAACAAGTCTTCCGCCCTAATTGCAATCATCCAGGCTTGAATATCAAGAAAAGGGAGAGAGGAAAAAAGAAAATTGAATTACAGAGGGAAAAGAAGAAGGCTAACCCAAAAGAACTTATAAAAAGAAGTGAAAATTAGAATTAAAAGTATTAAAGTAAGAGCAAATATATAAAATATGTTCTTCCTTCCCCTAACATATTAATCAGTGTGTTTATTGCAAAAAGTTGGAAAAATAATAGTTGAAAGTGTTCACTGGAAACAATTGTCAGGATCTACAATTATTTTAAAAAATATTTTAAAATGTATTGGGTTTCCATGACGCATAAGGACATTGTCCAGCTTCCTTTGCTGTTGGCTGAGCTGGCTGCCACTGGTGGTCCAGACTTCACTTCTGAATGGCACCACCTTTCCCTCTCAGAGTATCTGGTCCAGATGATAAATTCCATGGTTGCTACAACTATGTATATAGTCCCTTCTAAACACCACATAAAATACACATGAGACTGAGAGATAAAGCTTCAAGATAGCTTTGTGGAAAGGACAATCTTTTTATTAGCCAGAGAGCAAATACTTCCCATGAACAATGACTAATTATTAGCAATAATCAATCCAACATGTTTTAGCAACTTCCACTTGTTAAAAGATTTAAAAAGGAAAGTGTATATCTTAAAACTTTGAATAAACAGTTTCAAGGATCTTATAAAAAGATTCACTATCATAAGAGTTTTAAAATATATTTATTCAGTTCTCCATTCTAGATAAATGATTAGAAAAAACTAGGACTAATATTTAAATTTTAGAGATTCAGTTTTAAAACTCTTCCTATTGCCTTTTATTGAGGTGTCAAGGTTTTTTCTTTTTTTGGCATAACTGGCAGAATGAAGTTTCTCATAATTTATTGAAATTCACTTAATGCTCTGTCAGCCATCACAAAATTTATTGCAGTATTGTCCAGACAAGCTAGAATACAATAATAGGATACAAGATGATATATTACGGAATAAGCCAGGAAAAGAAAAAAACCTCAATTATGCAGGAAAATGAGATTGTTTTAAGCAACTGCTATTCTAATAGTGTCCATCACTTTTAGCTTACTTTGCTAATCAAACTAGTTGAAAGTGATCTATTTTCAAAAGCATCTAGAAGTGTCTATTTGGACCTCATTGTGTGTGTGTGTGTGTGTGTGTGTCTGTGTGTGTGTAACAGAGACAGAGATAGTGACAGGAAGAGGGACAGATAGGGACAGAGGGAGAGAGATAAGAAGCATCAATTTTTTGTTGTGGCTCTTTAGCCTCCTCAGTTGTTCATTGACTGCTTTCTCATATGTGCCTTAATCAGGGAGCTACAGCAGAACAAGTGACCCCTGGCTAAAGCCAGTGACCTTGGGCTTCAAGCCAGCAACCTTTGAGCTCAAGCTAGTGACCATGGGGTCATGTCTATAATCCCACGCTCAAGCCAGCAACCCTCCGTGTCCCAGTCTGATGCTCTATCCCAGGGGTCGGGAACCTTTTTGGCTGAGAGAGCCATGAACGCCACATATTTTAAAATGTAATTCTATGAGAGCCATACAATGACCCGTGTACATTACGCATTATCCAACAAAAATTTGGTGTTGTCCCGGAGGACAGCTGTGATTGGCTCCAGCCACTCGCAACCATGAACATGAATGGTAGGAGATAAATGGATTGTAAAAATGAGAATGATTTATATTTTTAACGTTATTATTTATTTTTTATTACAGATTTGTCTGAGAGCAGATGCAGCCATCAAAAGAGCCACATCTGGCTCATAAGCCATAGGTTCCCGACCCCTGCTCTATCCATTGGACCACCGCTTGGTCAGGCTATTTGGACCTCTTTTATAAAAATATGAACTATAAACAGAAAAGGAGAACTCTGGTAATTTAGAAAAGTTAAGTTATTCAAAAAATAAAAAGAAATACTATTTTTATGATTTATTCAAAAGACATTTAAGGTGGTATAATTATACACATAAAGATCTTTGATTAGAAGTAACTTTGTTACAAGAGGTTCTCATCCTAAAAATAATCAATTGTCTAGAGATTACCTTACCTTCTAATTTGTTCTTTGCCCTGAATTTGATGAGTCACATATTTAAAAAAATAACAGGCACAAAATATAGAGAAAATACATAGTGATAGTTTAAAGAATATTTTGAGGCCTCATCTGATAAATGATAGTGATATTGTGACAATATTTTCTATCCTTTAAACTGAGTGTTCTATGGGTATTTATATGAGTTTCTTTGCTTAAAGACAATTTCTCTGCTCTCATTTTGCATAGTACTTCCAGAATGGTACTAAGTTTATTAATTTCTGAAACAGTCCTTACACGGGACTTTATTAGATATCATACTGTGTTATTAACAAATAAACTGATTTCCTGAATAAAGGTACCTCTAATGATAGTATGGAAAATAGGCTTTTTATTATCTTGGATCTAGATGTCAGATGCCATTTTTAAAATGACAATAAAATATTAGTTTCTGAGAAAAGTAAATTAGTCAGCACGCATCAAAATGTCAATTTGAGACCACAAAGTACTAAAAAAACAAAACAAGGATCAGAGAAAGGCATTTCACAAGAAACGGCTTATCCATTGCAGGCTATCATTTCAACTTGTCCCTATATCTTCTTAGAAAAAGTAAATTGCCACTCTTCCAAAATATACATTTTTTTAATGATAGAAGCAGCCTTATGCTTTGTCTTCTCACCCCAACTTACAATGATGTGATTTGGCTCTGAGGCCATCTCTATGCCTCAGCTTTTTTGCCCTTCTCTGAACACAGCAGGTACCCGGTGCAATCTGACTTCCTTCTTGCTTTCTAGTTCAGAATGGGCATATGAACCTTATCATGTCTCTAACAGAGATTGTGTTGACTAAACTGCTAACAAACATTTTCATTTTGTGACTAGAGCTTTGAATAGCTTAACCAACAATTGGATAAAGGAAACTTGGATGCATCTATTCATCTATTGCTCGAATCCTTCTTCTCTTTTATTGCAATTACCGAGATCTAGAAGCTGAGGATTTTGTGTATTGGCACTGTGCAATGCAGTTCCTTGCAGATATTGCTAAAATTGTTGGTGTCATTTTTTTTTGCAGTGAATTACATTCCAAGTTTGCCTGATAAATATGAAAACTATTTCCACATGCTTTTGCATATTAGACTTCGGATAGAAATAAACAGTTTAAAACATTTTTTTTTCTAATATGAGAGCTTTGGTAAATTTCCTTATTTTTCTATATCATGGAGCTGGTCTAGCAATGGAAATGCAAGGATCAAAAGAGAAGAATGGTTGATAAGAACAGAGAACCAGGGAAAAAAATGTTGGCAAATGCAACTGATGTATTAAGTGTTTTCAACTCACTGTGAAACAAACACTAAAGAGTTCATTTCCCGCTAACTGCTGCCTAGTACACACCACAAGAACCTTCTTTTCTTTTCCTAAAATATATCTTGGGCAGATCCCATAGTTTTATATTCACTTCTGCTTCCCAAGATCAACCCAATTTAAAAGGTGAACCTTATATTTTATCAAAATAATTTCCTGTCTTCCCTTCCCTCAGTTGAGCTGGAGCTGGGATCCTGATTTCTTGGTGCAGAGGGGAGGAATTTGTTTCATCTATAGAAAAGAAAGTGGTAAGGGTGCTGGTTTCAGAAAGACAGCTGGCATCTTAACTCCCATGTCAGAAAGTGACCAGGGTCTTGGGAATCTGGGTAGTAAAAAAATGTTTAATGTGTTTGTGTTCTCTATACATTTGGTCCCATTTGCTTTCGCTCTAACAAGGTAACTTTTAAGCACAGGTATGTGTTCTCCTAAATTTTAAATAGTTTTAAAATATGTGTATGTTGTTTTAAACAGTGTTTTTCAAATTCAGGTCAGTTTTGCAGTGTTTCTCAATTATTTTCAATTACCCCCAAGGCGACTACAGTTATTTTTTATTATTATTATTAACACCACATCACCAGATGTTGGTACCAGAGATACACTGCACACCTATTTATTACTGTGACCTTCGGGAGGGCCACAAATCATTATACTGTGTTTTCTTTGCCCCGACAACTGTGTTGGCTCCCCTTGGGCAGTACCAATCCCACTGAGAAAGCTTGGCTTAGAGGATTGCCATCAGCACTTTTTTCACAAAATCCTGAAAAAGAATAAAAACATGTCAGTCTGTATCACACACTGTGTAACAGTGGGTATTGTTTTGTGAAATAGTTTTCCAAAATTTTATAACTGTTTGTGTGGGTGCATGTATTCATATACATTCACAATATAAAATGCACTTTTTACTTTAGTCTTCAATAAATTGTTCAGAGTCACTATGGTCACAAATAACTACTGGAAAAATAACATGGAGTCAAACATACACACAATCACACACACATAATAACACACATACACAGCTAAACTGATATGTAAGAAAAAAAATTTGGTTTCATAATTTTCAAAACAGTTATCTGGGTTTGGACCACTAAAGAATGACACTATACTACTGAGCCGAATAGCAGTTAATTCCTGTTCTTTATCTTTTTAATCCCAAATCGCTCCTCTGTGGGCCTTGCTGAGAAAAAGAAAAGAGTTCATTGCTTAGCCAAATTCTTCTTTGTAGCTGTATCTTTCCTCTCATCAACTTAACACTGTTAGCAAGGACTCAGTTAAATTATAAATCAAAGTTCCTTTTTTTCTCTTAGTATTTTTTAGCAGAAATGATTATTTATTCTCCTTCATATATTAGTAGTTGAATTGAGTATTTGGTAATATCATTTTATCATCGTTATATTGTCAGAAGCTACATTACTTACTAAATAGTTGATGCTGTTCATAATTTTGTAATGACTGAGTTGCAGTTTTTTCCAGAAAATATGAAAGATTAGTGCAAATTGTGTTGTTCACTCTCTTTATCAAAATCTAAATGTTAAAGGCTGAAATTTTTTTTAATTTTAGAGAGGAGAGAGAGAGAGAGACAGAGAGAAAGGGGGGAGGAGCAGGAAGAATCAACTCCCGTATGTGCCTTGACCAGACAAGCGCAGAGTTTTGAACCGGCAACCTCAGAGTTCCTGGTCGACACTTTATCCACTGCGCCACCACAGGTCAGGCAAAGGTTGAAATGTTAATATTATTTTCAAAATCTTTTTCTTCTAAAATATTTAAGACTATATTAAAATTAAAAATAAATATCATTATTTAAGAAAAATAAGGCAAGATTATTTATTTTTAAATTTTTAATTCATTTAGTTTTATTTTACAAAATATTTATTTGAATACCAATTTTCAATGTTTACTTATTTGGCAATGGCCTTGAGCATATTAAATCTTGAACTAGAAATACATAAGCAAGTTAATTATTTAACATCACAACTGTTTCTTCTGCCACTTTGTGCCATTGTTGGGACTACTCATACTAATTTATAATTACTTCCAGAACTACAAATTGGTACAGGAAGAGAAAAAAGAAAACAGATACTCTACACTAGTAAGAAATGAAACTTCATTGTGCAGGAAATGACTGCATTCATATCTGAGGAAAAGAACTGATAAAGTAGCTTTTCCCCCTCACTCACCGCTGTGCTTTCACCACTTGACTTCTTGCTGCATCCCAGCGCAGTGGGTTTCCCATACTAGTAGAAGCACAACTGCAAACCTTCAAAGGCTCGGGCACAGTACGATTTGTCCCAGGGCCATCGCAGCAATGTGGAGGATATTTCCTCGAGGCTAACGTTGCAAGTCATGAGAGCATATGTTTAGCATTTCAGGTTGTGTCACACCAGTGCCGATTGCTAGGTTTCAAGTAACAGGGGCAGCCAAGTGTTTTTAATGAATTCATTTTTGTGAGTTTGTGGGAAGTGAGGTTTTCTAAGCCTGGGGCCTGAAACAGGCTCCACTAACCTGAGTCTGAGGGCAGCTCTGCTTCTAACAAACAGTCTGGTTCTCATCGCGGGATATGGAGCTACGTGGGAACTATAGGTTTATGAGCAGATATGCCTTCTGGAGTAAAGCAATTCTTCCTTTTTGCTTTGGTCATGTCCCAGAAGTTGTGCTCAAATGGGGAAGTTGAGTCTAGTTAAAAAGCTATTAGAGGTATGAGCAGGATTCAGAGAAACCAACAAGAGGTGTGTAAGCACTCCTGGAGCTGGGAACACTTGAAAACAATGTGAAACAGTGAGAAAGCTGGGCTAGCAACATTCGCAGCCCTCAGTCTAAAGTTCAAGGACAGGGTGGTTACCACGTGTGTGTGAGAGAGAAAGAGATATAGAGAAAGAGACAGACAGACAGAGCCATAGACAGAGAGCTGTATAGCCCAGGATGTAGGGAGTTTGTAAACAAATAGGTTATCTTACGCTCCTCCTTAGTAGGCTCCTCCTACCGCCTCTTCCTGGCCAATAGAAGCAAAGCCAGTGGACAAAAAGACCTTTGATGTGCGCCTCATCAAGCGGTGGCACAGGGGATAGAGCATCAGACTGGGACTCAGAGGACCCAGGTTCAAAACCCTGAGGTCGCTGGCTTGAGCGCGGGCTCATCTAGTTTGAGCAACAGCTCACCAGCTTGTTCCCAAGGTAGCTGGCTGGAGCAAGGGGTTACTCGGTCTACTGAAAGCCTGTGGTCAAGGCACATATGAGAAAGCAATCAATGAACAACTAAGGAGTCCCAACGAAAAACTGATGATTGATGCTTCTCATCTCTCTCTCCGTTTCTATCTGTCTCTATCTATCCCTCTCTCTGACTCTCTCTCTGTCCGTGTATATAAAAAAAAAAAAAAAAAAGAAGACCTTTGATGTGCTCCAACTGGACTAGTGGATCTAAAGGTTGGGGGGGGTGGGGAGATGATGGAGAATATTCCAGACTATTAATATTTTCTAGTTCTGCAGACAGAAAGAAGCAGGTAAAGTACTCTCAGCTTGCATATGATGCCATCACTTATAGCCTATTTTAAGAACTAAAATGCATGTTGCACCTTTTATTTAGGAAACTGACAATTCTGGCAATATTTTTACGCAATTGTAGATATGAATAATGGTTATTTTTGAGATAGTATTCTATATTCAAAATACTTTCCTCATGGCTCAGCTTGCAATTCAACATGGTTGTCATAATCTGTGGACATGTGAACTACTGCCATGTCCTTTTTCATAATGAAATAGGGTTGATGTATCTGTACAATTAATTGCCAGAAGTCAACCCCGCGGTTTGATCAGATCTTACGAATTTATTTTTCTTGAGCAACTTATTTGCAGCGTCTCCACTCTATCTAATCTTAACAGCTGCTTAAGTATTCTGCCCTCAGCCATCCTATGCACTGGACCAGTGCAGTGGAGCAGGACAGACCTATAACAAGGAGAGATGTTTACTGGACATACAAGCTGTTATTAAATTCTGCTGCTTTAGTAATACACTCTCCAATTTGAGGTTGGCAAAGCAAATCATAGAGAAAAACACAAGAGAGTAGATCAGGAAGCCTTACACGTATACAAAAGTCAGTGGGAAAGGAATAATCCAGTAGTGGTTCCTAAAAGAGCCGAAATTGTCATCGGTGTTTTTGTTTCTTACCTAACCTATCAGGGGAGCTTAGGTAAAAGGACCAATAAGTATTTCAAAATAGCCACTTTAGAAGCAAAATTGACTTACCCCAAAAGGATGCTATCTGATGTACTATAAAAGCAAATCTGCGGCCACTTCGTCCAACTCCTGCAGTGAACTCTGCCTCTCTCTCCCTGTCTTTCCTAGGACTTCAGCCCTCTCTCTACACAGTTCTTCAAAGACATGTTTCTACTTCAGGGCCATTCATTATCATTTGTTTCATATCAGCTTTAATAATTTTTTGTGGAATCTGGAAAAATAAATACCTGATGCAACTCTACCCAATTTTTAAAAGCTAACACGTTGTGTCTGCTTTGGTCCATCCACTTGGACCTATTTTACTGTTTCTATGATTATTGCTTCTAAGTTCAGAATACATTTGTTCCTGCGACCCTGTAGGATTGTCCTTCTAAGACTGCCCTCGGGTGCGATGACTCTGAAGAGTAGCAAACAAGCACCCATTCCCTGGAAGGTGGCACTGAGGCCACCTTCAGGAGGACTTTGCTAGACATTTCACCTTTGCTGGCTTCCTCCTTTTCCTTTCCCTGCTGAAGTCCTTCCCAAACACATCCCCAGGAAGGATCCCCTTAATGAATCTCTTAGACAGGAATCCTCATCTCAAGATCTGCTTCTAGGGAACCTGATCTAAGGTGGCACCTACTGCAGTAGGACATGATGTCTCTGATAAGAGTCACCACTAGTTTCTCATACACCATATTGTCTTATTATTCAGGAAGACATATGTAGAATTCATCATGGGTAGGAAACGGCAAATTCACCCAGGGCCAGGTAGTTCAGTTGTTTAGAGCGTCGTCTCCATGCATGAAGGTTGCAGGTTCCTTCCAGCCCCAGTCAGGACACATACACGAATCAGTCAGTGAATGTGTAAATAAGTAGAACAACAAATTAATCTCTGTCTTCTCTCTCTAAAATCAATGCATAAAACAAACAAACGAACAAAAACCCCAAAAACAAGAAATGACAAATTCATAATAACCAGCCAAATAAAATAGCACATCCTGGAGACAGGTCATAGATATTATTTTCTTTTCTAATGTTAGAAAAGGCAAAGTAGGGGAGCAACTGGAGAAATTATTTCAAGCTGACAACAAGCTCCCAGTTTAAAAGTTGACATTGATGTGTTTTCTCCATGGGGGTTTCTCAGGGCTGCTCCAGGCTGTTCTGTATCAGTGGTTAGCAAAGGGGACTACAGACAAAGCAAGGGAAATAACATTAATGCTCTGACCTCCTGCTTTGTTTGAAATTACTAGTAGTAAAGGCTGAGGTGGTAAGAGCTTTTAAAAGCATCTGTTCACTAAATCTTTTGAAAAGTTCCGTACACTTCAAGTTCAGACCAACAAATGATAGCTCTTCTTTTCACCCACTTACGCAATAAAATCCTTTTACGATTGCAGAAGCTCCTCACTTCATGCCAACTCAGAGAGAAAGATTTTGTCAACTCTGCCTGGAACATGGTTTTATTTAACAACTTAATCCTCACAAATCTCACTTTCAATTGATTTCTGATTTCTTTTTTATTAAACTAAGCCTTGCATATGGCTCCACGCCTCCCAAAGCGAGTTTGTCCTTTCCATCCAAATGGAATGTAGACTTTAATTACAGAAAGCTCGGTCCTTGCAGAGTAGACTTCCTGGGCTTTAGGGAATTCCAAGATACATCTTAGTCCTTGTCAAAGAGATAAGATATATGAAGCATTCCCAGCTTGTGGCTACCTCTTACAAACCTTGCAGAGACGAAAGGGCAATTTAAAAAATTAACTCTCAATCTCTTTCCTCAGAATAGAAACTGCTGGCCTACAGGTATCATAGCATGCCGTCTTAAGTAATGTGGGCTCGTGGACAGAATACCAGGCATTTTGTATCAAAAGATTAAGGTTCAAGTTCCAGTTTTGCTGTTTAACTGCTGTGAGGAAAATTCTCAATTTCCTAACCTATAAAAGGAACATAAAAGAACCAGTCTCATATACTAAAAAGGGTTGTTTCGAAGATAGAATAAAATGTAAAACTAACTAACACAATTTACAGTGAAATGTGAAAAGAGAATTTATATTATAATGACTACAGAAATAGAAAGCAATATTAAGCATCCATTTCAATGGAATAATAAAGGTTATATCCCTCTTTGCCAGATCCAGGAAGTAGCTACACTGTTAAGCAGCAGAGGAGCTTATTTCTAACTTTAAAATAAAGTTATTTCTAACTTTCTTTAATCACATAAATTTTATCCCCAATATTTTAACCTTTTATACGTTTCTTTGGTTTTCTTTTTCTTATTCCTGGCAGAGAAAGAAAATTGTCTCATAGTGTTTACCTAATAAGAACTTCTTTCTCCCCCCAGAAGTGATGAAGAGCATTTTATATTAAGCATGTTTTAACTTTGGTGTGTTGAACCTAATGATGCACAAAAGAGGCGTCGCTCATGGAAGGTTCAGAAGATTAAGCTTGACCCGATTTTTGTAACTTATGTGCTGTTGCAATTTCTCTTGAAGGTAGTACTCTTAAATTTTCTGCATTTGCTTTCTCATCTAGTCTCAATATTATCCATTTATGAAGTCTGTTGTGAAGATTAAGTGTAAACACTCATCATCTATTTAACTATTATCAATATCATTATATTATCAATACGTAGTGGCTTAAGGAGTAATAATAAGAAGGAAAATGTTCATTAAATTTTCGTTACATATGTAGCAGCAGTCCTCCCCTTTACTTACTCTTCTTTCTGGAGTATCCATTGCTCCACTGCCTCCATTTAATTAATCATAAGATCTTTTCGGTGCCATATCCTAGTTTTTTTCCCAGTTTATTTTCATTTCCTTTGCTCTGGCCAGTTACTTGGAGTTTCTAGGTCATTTCACTTTTTTTTTTATTAACTCTTGCAGTAGCCTCAGTACCCCTCCCCAAGTGATTCTCTGACAGTTGTTTTCTTTTTTTTTTTAATTTTTAAAAATTTTTTATTTATTCATTTTAGAGAGGAGAGGGAGAGACAGAGAGAGAGAGAGAGAGAGAGAGAGGAGAGACAGAGAGAGAGAGAAGGGGGGAGGAGCTGGAAGCATCAACTCCCATATGTGCCTTGATCAGGCAAGCCCAGGGTTTCGAACCGGCGACCTCAGCATTTCCAGGTCGACGCTTTATCCACTGCGCCACCACAGGTCAGGCTCGACAGTTGTTTTCTTTATAAAACATAACTGACCTTATCATTCCTGTGTATATAATTTATTTATTAATTTCTATTACCTACCTAGTTAACTTCTAAAGCTTTTATAATGGCTTTCTAGCCTTTGCTATTCTATGGCCGAACTGTTTTTATCCCTGCTTAATTATAAGAACTTGACTTTTCCAGGAACCTGGAATGTTTGCCATTCCCCACACCATCTCCTCCTTCCATTCATACCTTTGCTCCTGTCATCCTCTTTCATGGGATTCTTTCCTTCTCTTTTTCTGTCTTTCATGATCCTATCTACAACTCCAGGTAAAACACAAATGTCAGCTTCTCTCTGAACCTGGCCCAGTCCCCCTGATAAATTAGTCTCTAATTCCTCTGCTCATACACAATGGTTTACTTAAATCACTATGATTTCATTGCCAATGCATTTTTAATAGTACCCATACACACACACATATACATATGATGTGGATATATATCCCTATATTTCTCATCTCTCTAAAAAAACAGATGAAAGTTTAGCCCTGGCTGGTTGGCTCAGTGGTAGAGCGTCGGTCTGGCGTGCAGGAGTCCCAGGTTTGATTCCCAGCCAGAGCACACAGGAGAAGCACCCATCTTCTCCACCCCTCCCCCTCTCCTTCCTCTCTGTCTCTCTCTTCCCCTCCCGCAGCCAAGGCTCCACTGGTACAGAGATGGCCTGGGCGCTGGGGATGGCTCCATGGCCTCTGCCTCAGGCGCTAGACTGGCTCTGGTCGCAACAGAGCGATGCCCCGGATGGGCAGAGCATCGCCCCCTGGTGGGCATGCCAGGTAGATCCCGGTCGGGCGCATGCAGGAGTCTGTCTGACTGTCTCCCTGTTTCCAACTTCGGAAAAATACCAAAAAAAAAAAAAAAAAGTTTAAAGTATCTATTTTATCTTCCAACACCACAGTGCCTTGGTTAGATTAGACAGTCATTAAATATGCATTGAAAGGTGAGTTACATAGTTTAGTTGCAAACAAAAGGAATGAAAGAATTTTTTCTATCAGTTCGAAGAACATTACCTTAATTTGGCCTCCTTGCAAAGAAAATACATCACTACACCCTTTCATGTCCTAATCAAAACCTACTTGTGTTGATATCTCTTTGCAATACTGGTAATCAGGTATTTAAATGTTTTGGTAATCAATGGTAACAATTGAGGAAAAAGTAATACATAAAAGCACAATAACACCCCTCAGAAGTGGCAACTCTAAGAGAAGACATCAGCAAATGAAACAGATATCTGGAAAGGGAGGCCTGTATGGCCCCCATTTGTCAGACTATATTCAACTCTGCTCTTATGTACAATCAGGAAGACTGAACCTCTCACTGGAGAAAACCTAAGGGATGTGAGCTGCTAATACATAGAGACATACAGTATATCCTAAGAGACAGAATAGCTATTAGAAAACTAGTCAGTACACTATGTATGCAGTGATGGGACACCAGGAAAAAGCTGGGGATGGGAAATCTGAATACGCAGGTAAATTATAATCCCAGGCTGCCAAGCTATCACCTTCCTTAAGTACACCAGCCCACACCTAAATCAGGAACACTTGCCAATAAGTTCTAACTCTTGTGTCCCAAATTTGCTACTATAACATGTGAGTTATCCTCCATCTAACAGGTTTCCCTTAGCAGATCTCCCTTTTGAATGAAGGTCAACAGCATTATTTCAAAACATACAACTCAATTGACCCCAGATGCATTATTTTCAACCTCTCACCGAGTTTAATGGAAGTTGTTAAAAAATGAGTTTCAAAGCAGATCTGGATTCACGTACTCAGTAATTCTTGATGTTTCTGGGGCCTTTCTTTTAACCAGGGCCAACATTGCATTTAGATTTCCACAAGTGCCTATTGAGAGGGTACAGTTTCCTCAAAAGTACCTGAGGCCACTGTGACGCTTTTGAAACGCTGCTGAGCTATATGTCTCCAGTTGCTAGGTCCATTTAGACCATGTTATATAGGAAGCTGCCACAGTTCTGCACTTGAAAACTCAACGATGTGTAAAGAATGCAAAGGCTGACAGTCCTTCATAAAAACCTCTAGCAACCCCTGCTTGGAGGGCTCTGCAATATGTTTCAAATAGATGAAAGAAAGCCCACTATAAATAGACGTCACATAGAAAACTTTAAAAGGGAAATGGTTCCATTTGGCAAAAGTATGCAATATTATTGTGCTGCAGTGAAGAGCCTCAGTAGCAAAGAGATAATAAAAATAGCAATAACATCACAAAGGTGAATATGTACAAAGGTGAATTCAAAATACCCTCGCAGTATATAAGTTCAACATCTTTATTTAAAAAAAACCATTTTTCTCATCAGTAAAATAGGGGTCATTTTACATTACATTTCTTCTCTGGAGAACTCCTGTATGAACAGCATTAAAAAGCAGTTGTTGGGCCCTGGCCGGTTGGCTCAGCGGTAGAGCGTCGGCCTAGCGTGCGGAGGACCCGGGTTCGATTCCCGGCCAGGGCACACAGGAGAAGCGCCCATTTGCTTCTCCACACCTCCGCCGCGCTTTCCTCTCTGTCTCTCTCTTCCCCTCCCGCAGCCGAGGCTCCATTGGAGCGGAGATGGCCCGGGCGCTGGGGATGGCTCTGTGGCCTCTGCCTCAGGCGCTAGAGTGGCTCTGGTCGCAACATGGCGACGCCCAGGATGGGCAGAGCATCGCCCCCTGGTGGGCAGAGCGTCGCCCCTGGTGGGCGTGCCGGGTGGATCCCGGTCCGGCGCATGCGGGAGTCTGTCTGACTGTCTCTCCCCGTTTCCAGCTTCAGAGAAATGAAAAAAAAAAAAAAAAAAAGCAGTTGCTGGCCCTGGCCGGTTGGCTCAGTGGTACAGCGTCGGCCTGGCGTGCAGAAGTCCTGGGTTTGATTCCCGGCCAGGGCACACAGGAGAGGCGCCCATCTGCTTCTCCACCCTTCCCCCTCTCCTTCCTCTCTGTCTCTCTCTTCCCCTCTCACAGCCAAGGCTCCACTGGAGCAAAGATGGCCCCGGCGCTGGGGATGGCTCCTTGGCCTCTGCCCCAGGCGCTAGAGTGGCTCTGGTCGCAGCAGAGTGACGCCCCGGAGGGGCAGAGCATCGCCCCCTGGTGGGCAGAGCGTCGCCCCCTGGTGGGCGTGCTGGGTGGATCCCGGTCGGGCGCATGCGGGAGTCTGTCTGACTGTCTCTCCCCGTTCCTAGCTTCAGAAAAATACAAAAAAAAAAAAAGCAGTTGCTAAACTGGAGCCTACTGTGTGAACATGATGTAATTAATACTAATTCTCTCAGAGGAGATCTTCCCCTTGAGGTCGCCGCAGTTGACAGATTCTGCAAACAGAGGAGGTAGACTGGAGACATCAGTGACACTGGGTAGCCAGGATGCACCAGGAGTTGACATGATTTCTGTCTGCTTTATTTTCTACAGCTTTTACAACTTACAAATTGCTCTTATTTTTAGATAGCGATAAAACCTTAAGGTAAAGTGGGTTTGGCATTTCTCAGTCCTTAAAGGTGCACTGATAGCATTAGGCCATAATTTTGTCTAGGAAGTTGATAACAGCCACCTTTATGTCCTATGAAGACAATAGCAACAATGATTTCTTGTCCAATCTCCTGGCATCTGGTATCCTGAGAAGATTGGCCTAAAAATTCCCCCAAACCTAACAATTGCACATCATTTAAATAATATTCTGGCTTTAGTCTAGAAAAACCTAATGTCTTCACTGAGACTACACCATACACACACATAAACACACACACTTAGCTAATGCCAGAAAAACAAAATTAAAAATATCTGATTTTTTTTTCTATGTAACATTCACAACTATTGTAAGACTTGTTTTAAATAACTAAAATGACATTAAATGATGGATTTTCCAAAATTGACTTGTATGTGTTGGATCATCATACTAGTCAACTCTATATAGCTCAAACACAAAAGGAGAAATAGAGCCTGTTTTTCCCCAAAAGCATGTCTGGCTTTCCAAAGCCATGGAGAATGTGATCTGGGTAGTTTACTAGAATTTTCAAAGGAGAAGACGTGATGCATCCTTTAGAAGGCGAGCCGGTAGCCAGATGTGTTCCTGCCAGGGTTTCCTTTATTCTATCAGCTCCATGCTGGGAAAGCTTCACTGTCATAGTTCTATGCATCCTGTCCTGATACTTCTGATTTCCTCCTTTACAAAATCCACAAAACTTGATGGTCCTAGTTTTAAAAGTAGCGTAAATACAAAGCCTTTAATGTCATCTATGGTCACCGCTCTGGGCAGTTTGAATAACTTAATTTTTCAGATTCAGCTAAAACACTTCTAAGACAACATACTTCTAGAAGCTGCTCTGAATGGTCAAAATACAGATCATTAGAAGTAAACTAAAATAAAAAGTGCAAGTACAATGATTTAAACTGCATTAAATACCACATAAAGGGCGCTGCCTTCTTGGTATAGCTTCTTTTATATAAATACTGTGTTTAAGAAACAGATGAAATGAGCAAGTATTAGTAAAATAAATATGAAACTAGTAAAACGTGTAAATATTTAATAGAAAATGAAATGTTGAAACTATTACATCTATTTGCTGATGCTATACATGTTTGCTTAATTTGTTATTTAATATGTGACCAGATTTAATGTAGTTCATACCCAGGTTAAATGTATGGTTTGAATCCTTATGAGCAGGCTGGAAATTTCCTAATGCATTTACAGCTGAGGACTCCAGATCCGTCAGGCCATTGTGCTCTCAAAACCTGCGTGGTCTTTCCAATCCCTATTGTTGGTGTTAAGAGAAGCATGGGAATGAAATTTTGGAAATACACAACTTGTGTTTTTCACTTCTTGGTTTGGGTACAGATAAATAGTGTCAAGAAGAACCTTTTATATTAGTAGTTCTGGAATAATGTTTATTAAATATATGTACAATAAGCCTAATTAATGTAGAGCCTGCTTTAAGAATTTATGATTAAGACAATGCCATATGCACTGTTTTATAGTGCAAAAGATTGCAAAAAAAAATTTCCCTAAAAGTTCTATAAGTGTAATAAATCTACTGTAACTTCAGTGTGTTTTGTTAATACCTCAATAAAAAAAAAAGTGTCTTCCGGCCCTGGCTGGTTGGCTCAGTGGTAGAGCGTCGGCCTGGTGTGCAGAAGTCCCAGGTTCGATTCCCAGCCAGGGCACACAGGAGAAGCGCCCATCTGCTTCTCCACCCCTCCCCCTCTCCTTCCTCTCTGTATCTCTCTTCCCCTCCTGCAGCGGAGGCTCCATTGGAGCAAAGATGGCCCTGGCGTTGGGGATGGCTCTGTGGCCTCTGCCTCAGGCGCTAGAATGGCTCTGGATGCAACAGAGCGACGCCCCAGAGGGGCAGAACATCGCCCCCTGGTGGGCATGCCGGGTGGATCCCGGTCGGGCGCATGCGGGAGTCTGTCTGACTGCCTCCCCGTTTCCAGCTTTGGAAAAATGAAAAAAAAAAGTGTCTTCCTTTCATGTTTCTAGGATCACAATCACCTCTCACCCTATGTGTTCTGTATATCCTTATTTTTTTTCTAAATAATTCCCACAAATTTTTCAAATATCAACTCAATTGTCACTCTCTCACCTCTTTAAAAACTCTATTTTAAAGTGTCTGAGAACTCTCCCTGACCCCTCTCTCTTCCACATCTTATCCAGCCTGAAAGCTAACTATGTTGCTCTCTCTTGAGATTATATACGGAGTACAACCCCTTTTCTCTGCCCACAGTTTTGCCACCACCTCCTGAGCCATCCTTATTTGAGCCTGGAATATAAAATAAAATTCTTATTAGCCTTCCTTGCTTCCACCTTTGCTTCTTATAGCCAGAGTCATGGTTTGAAGGCATGTTAGACTATGTCACTTATACAAGCTCTCCAAAGCTCGCCTTCTAACCAGGGTAAAAGCCAATGCCTTTGAAATCATCCAGACGCCCCTACTTTACCCATCCTCCTACCTCAACTTAAAAACTCTCTGACCACATCTTTCCCTACTACTCACCACACATCTGCTTGACACACTCCTGGTATGTACCTATTTTGTTTATTTTTTCTTTAAAATCAGAACACTTGCCAGTTTTATTCCACGAAACAGAGATTTTTCCTACTTTGATTACTACCACACACCTAAAAGGGGCAAAGGTACACATAGTAGGTAAAAAAAACAAATATAAAATATTGTTTTTAGGTAAATAAATCACCATACTTGTCTCTCAAGGCACCTGCACTGCATGACTTAGTGATTATTTGTTTATTGTTTGCCTTCCCTCCACACGATGCTGATGTAAGTGCCCGGAGTTAAGAGACTATTTATGTTTTGTCTACTTTGTATCCTCAATGCCCAGCACACGCCAGACCCCAAATATGTATAGTACATTTATTTATTAAATGAATAAATGAACAGAAAATAGTAGGATATTGTCTTCTTTTTTATATTCTAGTGTGCTTATAATATTTTAATTAAATTTAAAATATTTTTATAGTTAGTGATGTACTTGCTATTTGATCTCTGTAATATCTCTCTGTTGTAATCCAAATGTTATCTATCTTTCAAAAAGATGAGTAGCACTTGTTTTTCTTTTTAGAATAGTCAGAAACATATTTAATTGATTTGTTCTTACTTTAAAGCATAACAATTTTGCAACTATCATTTGAATTCATAATGCAAAACAAGGAATATACAGTGTGTCCGTAAAGTCATGGTGCACTTTTGACCGGTCACAGGAAAGCAACAAAAGATGATAGAAATGTGAAATTTGCACCAAATAAAAGGAAAATCCTCCCAGTTTCTGTAGGATGATTTGGCAGCATGTGCACATGCGCAGATGATGACATAACACCGTGTATACAGCGGAGCAGCCCACGGCCATGCCAGTCGAGATGTGGACGGTACAAAGGAAAGTTCAGTGTGTTCTGTGGCTCGCTAAATTCAAATCCATGACCAAAGTGCAACACCAAATATCAGCACGTTTATAACGAAGCGCCACCACATAGGAATAACATTACTTGGTGGGATAAGCAGTTGAAGGAAACCGGCAGTTTGGTGGAGAAACCCCGTTCTGGTAGGCCATCAGTCAGTGATGAGTCTGTAGAGGCTATACGGGATAGCTCCTTAAGGAGCCCTAAAAAATCTGTGTGTGAGCCCACATCGAACTGCACTGAATAGGTATGAAAGTGGGAGGGTTTTCCTTTTATTTGGTGCATATTTCACATTTCTATCGTCTTTTATTGCTTTCCTGTGACTGGTCAAAAGTGCACCATGATTTTACGGACACACTGTATATATATGACACCTTGTTGTTTGGGTTCACATGAGCAGCAAAAATAAAATGTGCACAATAGGACAGGATTAGGAAAAGAAGCAGTGGCCATGTGTAATTGGGAAGGTCAATGTGCTTCAGACTTCAGACTTTGCCTGGGTTTGTTCCCTCATCACCAAGTTATTTGCTTAGAGCAACCAATTAAAAGGGAGTGTGCTACCTTTTGTTTTCCTGGCCGAAGGCAGACTCACTCAAGAGAAGCCATTCCTACCTGTGGTTGGGTAGACTAGGACTTATTAGTATATATAACTTTAGGGTAGAGATAATCACCTTCTCATCAAATATGTTTGGTTTAAGGGGACAGAGGTTTCCATTAAACAACTCCAAAAAGTGAACTGCAGGTACAAGAGTAGTGTAGTGATAATACCTAGGCATGACATGTTTTCAGACCTCTTCCAAAATGGGCTTTGGGCTACTGGTCTGTTCACAGTTGATGGCCAGTGTAGACAGCTCTGTCAGTCACTTTCTGACTGGCTTGCGCTGAGTCAAGCAAAAGCAGAAATTCTGTGGGGTTCTAAATACCATGAAATTATTGATAAAATACAGATTTTAAGTTTTGAACTTTTTAAAATGTTCAGCTATTGAATTTGAAAGAAAATGTGTAATAGACCTTTACTTTCTGTGAATTAATCATTTGTTAAGAAATTCTAAGGTTGTCCTTGAAATTAAACTTTAAAAGCACTGTGTACCACCCAGAGAGAAGCTAGTTAGAAGCCCTAACAGCATCGACCTAATTATATTTGTACTAAGGTTCTCATTTATCACTGATATATTTCTCTTATACTTGTTCCAAATTAATCAATGATCTTTAACATGAAAAGATAAAGCAGTTTAACCTATATATATTTTCAATCGTAAATTGAAAACCATTATAAATTATAAATTACAACAAACAGTTGTAAGTTGTCTAATTACCAATATAATTGGTCATGATCACCAGTTATCTTCATTCTGATAGTTATTTTTCTTCAATCCATCTGATTTTCCTACCCTAACTCTTTTGATGTAACATTTACTTTGTATCTGAGTAGAAACATGATGTGGTGAAACATTTTCAATATATATGTCAGACTTGTAGAAAGCTCTCAACACAAACATTTTAAATACATAAATGGATGGATAATGGACATATTTGAGTCTATTTATAGCCACCAAACTTGAAATATATAAACAAATATATTTTCCTGCTAGAGTATAAATGTATTCAACACATATTTTTGAAAACCTAGACTCTGAGAACACAGCAGTGAACATACAGATCCTTTGCACTGAGACTAAGTCATACTTTAGTATAAAAAGAACAAAATAAATACTTGTTTCTTTACTACAAACAATAGTAATTGTAGTAGTAGTTGTAATGTGTACTAACTTCTGTAGCTTTTTGTGCTAAACATGATCCTAATGCTGTTTCTATCTGTCTGTCTATCTATCTATCTATCTATCTATCTATCTATCTATCTATCTATATCTTTCTTTCTATCTATCCATTTATCTATCTATCTTTACAGATCTAAAAACTGAGACACAGAGAACTTATTTAATTTTCCAAAGGTTTTATTCCCTATAAGCTACACAATTAGAATTTTAAATTAGGAGAATTGATCTCATATAAGCACCCTTATGTTTATTGTGGCATTATTTACAATAATCAAGATATGGAAGCAACCTAAATGTCCATCAAAAGATGACTAGATAAAGAAGATGTGGTGCACACACAATGGAATATTACTCAGCCATAAAAAATGAAATTTTGCCATTTGTGATGACATGGATGGACCTGAGGTATTATGTTAAAATAAACTAGATAGAGAAAGATAAATATTATATAATTTCACTTAAAGTGGAGTCTAGAAAACAAAATAAATGAACAAAGCAAACAGAAACAAAATTAAGGATACTGAGAACAAGCTGATGGTTGTCAGAGAGGAGAGTATTTGGAGAGATGGGTGATAAAGGAGAGGAGATAAGATACACAAATTTTCAGATATAAAAAGTTCACAATGATGTAAAGTATAGCATAGGGATTATAGTCAATAGCATTGTAACATCAACACATGGTCTCAGATGGGCATGAGACTTATAGGGTGATCACTTCATAAGTTATATTTATGTCTAGTCACTATGTTGTACACTTGAAACTAATACTATATAATTGAAAAGTAACAAAAAAAGAGAGAGAAAGAGTCTGGTCTCAGAGTGCATATTCCTAACTTCACTTTATTGCCTCTTTAAAGACATTTCACTAGTGATAAGTGGCGTAAAGATAAGTGCCTCAAAGTATAGGGATAAGGAATATAGTTTCACTGTGGTGATTTTAAAATATGTCCATAAATTTGTTGATACTCTTCCTTTCAATAGGTAGAGCTAGAATCATTATATTAACAAATAGAATAAAATGAAAAAGAAAGTGTGTTAACTTTCAAGATTAAGTTATTAAATATTGATGGGAATTCTTCATTCTGTCTGTCCAGGACCACACACTGGGGAAAGCCAGCAGCCTTGTTGCAAAGACTCTTAACCATCTCCTTATATATTCTGCTTCACATCTTATATATATTTATTTCACATTTTTTCACCATGCGATAGTGTTTTATTTTTCCATTCCCTTTGAAATTAGTCATATGACTTATTTTGGCCAATAGAAGGTAATTTGAAGTGATATTTATTTCTTCCTGACGGAAGCTTTACAAGTCAGTGTTTAATTACCACATTCTCTTTTCTTCTACCAGTTATTGTAAAAGCATGTGTCAAGATACATCTTCTTTCCACCCAAGTCCCCAGGTGACACAGAAAGCCAGAGCTCTCCCTCCCTAATACCTCTCTATGCTGCTCAAGTAGCATGAGCAAGATACAAACCTTTGTTGGGTCTATCCTCTGAGAATTGAGGGCTGTTTGTTATTGCATCAAACCCAGAATATTCTGACTGGTAAAGTTCAGCTATATTAATATGTTTAACACATGAGAAGGTGTAAGGGACACTAGAACTACCGAAGGCTGACAGCAGGTTCCAAAATATCCTAACGTGAATTTCAGATGGACAAGGGTCACCAAGTCAAAACGAAGCAGTTTGTCAACACTCATCTGACCACATCTATGCATTTATCTGAAGAAAAGCTGCCTGGTTCTTTTAATTGCCAGACCAGCCTCAAGAGAATTCCCTGAACAATGATTCACCACACACAAAGGGAAAGTTTTAATGGGAACAACGAGACTCAGGCACCAGTTGCCAAATACAAGTTTCCTGCTTTTTCTGACATGAAGCAGGCTCTGTCACATTTAACAGAAGCAGACAGAGCATCCTAACCATTTGCATTTGTCATCGTTACAGTGATATCCTTTTTTAAATTTTTTAAAAATTTTTTTGTGATGCTGACATGGCTGGTTTTTGTCAATGTATAAAGCATACAGCTCTATGAGCTAACTACCTCACCTCCCTCAAAGATTTAATTAAGTAAATCACATGCCATGGCCCTCTTTCTATCTGCTTGATTAGTGTGCAGTGAAAAATTTATTGTTGTCAACTCTCAGGGTGATTTTCTTTCCTCCAGGGTCTGTAGAGAATACTGTTTCTCCATATTCAGTAGCTTTGCTGCTGGGGTGGTGCTGCGTATTTTGTAGAAAAAGAAACAAAGAGCTAATAATGCTTTGTTATCCCAGCGATCTCCATCTTGTTGAATATCAGAATATCATTGTCTTGTTTGTCACCAGTAATAAAGTACCACTGGGTTTTCTTAATGCCAAAAATGATTTTATTTTTCCTTTATTCCAGAGAGACACAAACATGTTATAAATGAGGACACATCTGAACATCAACTTCTAACACTACAATTTACAAACTGTGTTACTTTGAGCATGCTACTTAACCTTCAGTTTCATCAGTTGTAAAATAAAAGTGATAGCTCTTGTTTTATAAAGTTGTTGTGAGAATTATATGTTAACCTAATGCACTGCATATTGCCTATTGTCCTTAATAAATGTTAACTTTTTTTTAATTCAGTGAGAGGAAGGGAGGCAGAGACAGAGACTCCTGTGTGTCCCCATACACCTTCCATGCCCACTAGGAGGTGATTCTCTGTTCCCATCTGGGGCGTTGCTCCATTGCTCCATTGCTCAGCAACTGAGCTCTTCTTAACGCCTGAGGCAGAGGCCCTGGAGCCATCCTCAGTGCCCAGACCAACTCCCTCCAATTGAGCCATGGCTATATGAGGGGAAGAGAGAGAGATGTGAAAGGAAAAGGGGTAAAGAAGCAGATGGGCACCTGTCCTGTGTGTCCTGACTGGGAAATGAACCTGAGACATCCATATGCCAGGCAACGCTCTACCACTGAGCCAACCAGCCAGGGCAATAAATGTTAACTTTTATTTTTTATATTAAATTTATTATTCCTATGGAGGAAATATGTTATATCTCTGCATATGATACAGTAGAAAAGAAGGAAGATTAGATTAAGAATATTAGTACTTGCATCTCAAATTTTGTCAAAAAAAATAAAATTTACACATTCTTTGGTACCCTGTGTGTGTGTGTGTGTGTGTGTATTTACATGATAATTGCCCTTTGATGTAGGAAACATAGATTGAGGTCAGGGAACAAACTTTTACCTTTGTATACCCAGCCTCTACCTTAATATACATGGTAAAATAACTCTTTATTGGGGAAAAAAATGAATCAATGAATAACTTCCCCCTTTACTTTTCGTATCTTAAATTCCCACTATGCATTGGAACTCCATGACTTCATTTGTACTTTAAAGATATTTTCCAATGTAGCTGCTCATCATATTTTAAATTTGGTAAATATATCAATTCTTTGGTCCCAAACTGTCCAGAATTTATATAGTATGATAGGTACAGAACCCAGGAACACATATATTTTATAAGCTCCTTAGAAGATTCATACCACAATAGTCCTCCGCCCCTTATCTGCAGGGGATACATTCTAGCACTCCCAGTGGACGTCTGAAACCACAATTAGTACTGAATCCTACATATTCTGTTTTTTCATATACATACCTATGATAAAATTAATTTTGTAAATTAGATACAGTATGAAAATAAAAGCAATAGTGAAACAGAACAATTATAACAACATAGTATAATAAAAGTTATGTGAATGTGGCATTATTAGGTAAAATAAGGATTACTTGAACACAAGAAACACGTTACTTACCTTACAGCAAATCTGAAACAGAGATGGTTGCTAAGTGACTAACGGGTGGGAAGCATACACAGCATGGAGATGCTGGACCACATATGAGTCACCTGGAAGGAAGAGAGAGCAAGATAGAGCAATTTATTTCTTTTTTTTTTTAAGTGAGAGGAGGGGAGATAGACAGATTCCCACATGCGCCCCAACAGAGCACTGGCAACCCCCTTTTAAGGCCAATGCTTGGACCAACCTAGCTATCCTTAGCACCTGGCTGGCATTGGGACCAATCAAGCCACTGGCTGTGGGAAGGGAAGAAGGAGATAAGGGAGAGAAAGAGGAGGAGAAAAGAATATGGTTGTTTTTCTTGTGTTCCCTGACCAGGAACTGAACCTGGGATGGCCATATGCCAGGACGACACTCTATCCACTTAGCCAACCAGCCCAGAGCCAGGATGGAGCAATTTCATCCTGCTACTAAGGATGGCTCCAATTTAAACTCATTAATTGTTTATTTCTAGAAATTTTCATTCAATATTCGTGAACTGCAGTTGACATCAGGGACCTGAAACCACGGAAAGCGAAAACTGTGTGGAAAGGGGTGAAGGAACTACTCTATTTGTTAAGTTCAGGATCCATTGTTCTCAGACCTCTTTCAACTCCCACACTATAGAGGTCAGGCTTAGCTGAATATCAACTCAAAAGATTTGTTAGATTTTAGAAATAGTGGGTCCAACTGGTTATATAAGAATTGGAAATCTGTGCTTTTCTCTTTGTAACTTCCTACTACAACAGTTTCTTAGAGCAAGTTGGGGTAGGCAACTTCAAAAATCTCTTAGACATGCTTTTTTTTCCCCTTAAAAAATCCTTTTAAGGATAGAGCTTGTGCTTTACTTAATGAGCTCACTATAAATTATCACCTGGCTAAGAATAGTTTGAAAAATTGAGCAAACCTGCCATGTAGCAGAAAGGAGAACAGTTTGAGTAGTAAAGTGGTTATTTAGATGATTCAAGTCACCAATGGTTTATTTTGCCACTAAAAAAAATAATAATAAATGCATAGATTCAGACATTTGCCAATTTTCAGAGTTTGAAAGGCTGTAACTTATAAAGCAGACATTTCCATGGACTTATGATTTATAACAAAATGTCAAGAATCACAGCAATCTGCAACCAAATCCCTCTTGCCCCAAGTTTTCAATTTACCTTTCTGAGCCAAAAGAATTAATCACATTTGCACAGGGTAGGAGACAGAGTGATATAAGTTACATGTTTATAACCAGCAATAAAACTAAGTCATTGGAACTGAGTTACTAGATTTTTTTTTTGACCCAATAGAGATCATCCAAGGTCAAACAGCTGGTATGTTGGAATGGAAAGGAAAAGTGAATACAAATATACATTATGATCTATTTTACACTTGGAACAATAGTCTCTTAAATTTACATAATTCAGAAAGAGCGACATCTTGATAGCAAGTGATAAAATCAACAAGCTTATCTAAAATATACCACCTTCTGTTCAGGTTCTTGATGGTTTACTTCATCAGTCAATAATTACAGCTTATAACCATTCTATTTATGTGTGTGTGTGTGTGTGTGTGTGTGTGTGTGTGTGTGTGTGTGTGTGTGTGTTTCCTCACTCCCCATTAGCAATGAGCTTCTTAAGGGAAGGAGAACCTTCTTCATTGTTTTGCCTCTGGCTGATCATAGTACTTGGCACATGATAAAGTAGCCAAGAGAAAATATTTTTTGAAAGAATGCATACAAGTTGTTTTGTTGGTTGGTTTGTTTGTTTATTCCTGGCACTGAACTAGGCATGTGGAGATATATTATTTTCCCAATGACACCTTGAAATATACATTAACTTATTTTTTTTAATGAAATTGTAATTAAACTGGATCTTGTAATTTGTCCAAGATCTTCTGACCTCTAGTCCAGTGTACTTCCAAAGCTCTTTTCAAAACACTTCTCCAATTCCTTTAAATCTGCAATCCATTTCTGACTGGGTAATTAGCAATATTTTAAGCTAGCAATATTTCAAGCTAGCACCATATCATAAACCTTAAACTGAAACAGATATTACTAAAGTTGTTTCTGTTTTATTGAATTGCATAATAACAATAGAAAGTACAAATTTACAAACCACAGGAAAACAAAACTCTTTACGTATTATTAACCAGACAATTTTCTATATTAGTATTGAAGTTTCCAGATGAGGAATTTAACACTCAATTGCCATCCACAAGCTTTGATTTTCTGGGTGAGGAAAAGCAGAAGCCAATAGGGTCATACTGCCCTTGACCCCTGGCTGAATTCCTGGATTGTCCACCCTTCCCTATGTCACATACTGAGTGAAGTTCTTGACTCCTTAACCCTCCTGAGAATTTCTGCAAATTTCTTGGACTATTACTATCCTAGTCACCTTTGATTTGGTTCTTGGTTTCCACTTATAAAGTAAGAATGAGAAACCAGTAAAGAAAAATCTATTAGATTTTCAAAAAAGGTTATTACTCAAAGTTTATCAACCATTTCCTGCAATTTTCTGTAGTCTACTAGGAGCTTCTCTTATGTCTCTTACCCTTTTTGCTTTTCTGTACCCATAATTCCTGTTCATATCTCATTCAGAGTTTATACTTTTCATTGGTAGTATTAATTCCCTCTAATTCCTCTTCAACGGGCCTGTGGAAGCACCATCAACAATAGTAACACCAATATTAACATCTAACATTCATGTCACATTTATCATGTGCCTGATGTTATGCTAAGTGCTTGAAATGAACACGTATTCTCAGTTGTTGTCCTAGTTGTCCAGTGAAGTAGATAATGGTAACTCCATTTTATACAAGAGAAAACAGACTCAGAGTGTAACTTTGCTAAGTAGATGACCCCTACCTATTGCTATATCTCAAAGTCATGACCTAAAGTGGGCTGTTTTTTACAAGAAAATCTGTTGACAGCTATTAAAAAATAATCATTTTTCATAACAGTCTACCCACTGTTTTGCTAATTAGCCTTGTTTCAGCAGAGGCAAGGTGACTGGCCACGTGCAACCAACTCAGCCCTACCTGAGTGGAATAGTTTCAACCTTGCAGGGCACACAGGTACAACAGGGAGCTTCACCGTGGCAATTAGGGCACCTGGGCTTGGCTTTTTCTTCTGTAGAAAGAAATATTTCTAGTATCCTCTTTATGAGCCTGCATTAAGCACTCGTCATTTGACTACACAAAGCTATTAAACTATCCACAACATACACAAAGCTAAATTGCTCATATTATTCCTCTATCTTAGAATCTTTTTCACCCCTATTTCTATTGATAGCTTACTTCATTCTTAAAATTTCAACTTCTATTGTATCATATTTTCCTCAAATCCACACAGTGCTAACTTATTATCCTTCCTCTTCAATGCTCTACAATGCTGTTATTTAATTCCATTATGCAACATTGTTATTTTTCAGTACTTAACTCAATCTCTTTATGGAGATTCTAAGCACCTTACAGACAGTGAAAATGTTTTCCTAACTTCTCTTTCTCACTTATTATCAAACTTATAATTTGCGTTTAATTCACTAAGCAAGCAGTCAGGGTTATACAGAGCAGAATTTTTGCTTTGCTGATTTTCACAAACTGATATATAGAAACTCCAGCATTTAGGCTGCTCAAAAACAAATGAATTATCTCAAACAATCCCATTTAATAAACTAGAAGCCACTTAGGGTCAGAATTACAAGAAATTGCCTAGAAAACCTCAAGTTAGGGATTGTGTCTATTAACTGAACAAAGAAAAGTGTTTTCTGCCAAAATGTGCTGACCACTGTTCCCTAATCCGGATAAATATAAATTCTTAGTTATTTCTAGTTACTTTTCTTCATTTGCAATTGCATTTCACTTACTTAAGAAAGAATGAAAATCCAGAAGTATTTAATTTAAATGACATTTTGAGAAAGCAAAGCTGTATGTTGTTTTTCAAAACTATGTCCTAAATAGGATCTCAGGACACCACATAAGTAATAAAGTTCTCTCTAGTGCTATGTTTATAGTAAAGATAATAATCTGAATTCACCATATGACTGCCTCCATTACCAGCACACAGGGAGACTATGTTTCCCAACCTCCCTTTTATCTAATCATGTGACTGGCTTCTGGTCAAGGGCTGAAGGTGATGCAACCTCTTTTAGGCCAGTTCTTTATTTATTTATTTTTTTTGCATTTTTCTGAAGCTGGAAACAGGGAGAGACAGTCAGACAGACTCCCGCATGCGCCTGACCGGGATCCACCCGGCATGCCCACCAGGGGGCGACGCTCTGCCCACCAGGGGGCGATGCTCTGCCCATCCGGGGTGTCGCTATGTCATGACCAGAGCCACTCTAGTGCCTGAGGCAGAGGCCACAGAGCCATCCCCAACGCCCAGGCCATCTTTGCTCCAATGGAGCCTTGGCTGCGGGAGGGGAAGAGAGAGACAGAGAGGAAGAAGAGGGGGAGGGGTGGAGAAGCAGATGGGCGCTTCTCCTGTGTGCCCTGGCCGGGAATCCAACCCGGGACTTCTGCACACCAGGCCGACGCTCTACCACTGAGCCAACCGGCCAGGGCCTAGGCCAGTTCTTTAAAGCCTCCAAAGCAACCCTCAGCTGCTGCAATTTTGGAAGATGCATGCACATCTGTATAAATACAAGACGGAGGAATTTCAACTGTCCTACCTTGGACTCAATGTGACTTAGAAATAAACTTTCATTTTGTTAAGCCATTGGGATTTTGAATTTATAGTGCAAAATAGCTCAGCTTAGTGAGATTAATGGGCAACACCAATATGTTGAAGGAGTGTTATCCCTCCTTGGAAAGTGCTGGCCTCCATAAGAGTAGCTGTAAGATGAAGTAGCCATAATACAGCTTACAAAAGCCAAAATCATTTCTGTGGCTCATAGAGTCTGTGATGATTCGATTCTCTCTCTAGGATGGCACTTTGCCTTTCTTTACTGAGATAGTTCAAAAGAACCCAGGGAGGCTTATCTTCAACTGTTGAAGCTCCAGGGAAACTTTTGTTGACCTTCTTTTCTGCTTTAGATGCTCCTTCTATGTGTCTTAAGCGTGGATGTGCTTCTCATCATTAAAACACTTACTCTATGCCATTAATATTGTCTTTTTATCTGCTCCCATCCTACCAGACTGAGAACCCCTTGAAGATAATGTGGTTCTTATTCCTTTTGGTTTCCCTAATGCCTAGCAAAGTGCTCTTTGTATAGTGTTCAATAAGCCTTTGTGGATGGAAGAAAAGAAGAGAGAAAATATGCTTAAGCAAAATATTCAAACACAAAAATGTTTTCCTAAGCAGACTCTGGGGGAAGTGATTCCCTCTACCCAGTTGTGTTTTATGAGTCCTTACAATAATAAAGCCCACGTAGGGAAGGAGAATCTGGTCCATTATCTTGCTGTTTCCACCTCTTACATCATTGTCTCAGTATGCAAGCGTGGAGGAGTAAGGGGGAAACCAACAGACAGTACATAATGCAGCTCACAGTGACCCCCGACACCTACACGTAGGGAAGAGCGTGAGCAGAATCACGACCCGTAATTTTAGTTCCCAGACCATTCTAAACAGAAGCAGAGACAACTAACTGAATAAATAAGCAAAGATGCCGTTTTCGACATCACTTGGGTTTTGCCCACATCTTTTAAGATAGGGTCAGTCACGACTGCAGTGTGTACAAAGTCCCAAAATGTAAAGTGAAATGAAAATAAAATGTTGAAGAGAGAAGATCTGGACTTTGTTAAGAGATTTAATCTCTGTGAGCCTCAATTTCTTTACCTGCAACATTAGAAGAACTAGATGTGAAAACCTATAAAAACAGTATATATTTGTAGAATTTTATTGAAATTTATTTATTTTGGATGCAGAGTTTTAAAACAATTTACAGAAATGTCATGGCTACGTTTGTAGTTATGTTTATACTTTTAGGCAGATTATACACGTTGCCATAACTGGTGTAAACATCATTTTTTGTATACTAAGTTGTCACTTGTCTTTTGGTTTAGAAAAGTGAAACAGTTGTGAAAATCATATAGTCAGCTGGTCATTAAGAGTTCCAAACTACATCTGCAGAATATTCAAGGTCACAGTCAATTTGCTCTTCAAGTATTGTTTTGGATCCCATTACTTACCTGAGAAAAGAAGATATCACATCGAAAATTCAAGGATTAGGGTTAATGTCTTGTCTTGAAAATATGCAAGCAACAATATCCCAGACCACAGATACACACAAGAGTTAGATAGCTGACTGCTATTGAAAGGGAATTATTGCCTGACCGGTGGTGCTGCCATGGATAAAGCGTCGACCCGGAAAACTGAGGTCTCCAGTTCGAAACCCTGGGCTTGCCTGGTTAAGGTACATGCAGAAAGCAATTACTATGAATTGATGCTTCCTGCTTCTCTCCCCTCTTTCTCTCTCTTCTCTCTAAAAATCAATAAATAAGATTATCATTGAGGGTAATAGAATAGTGACAATACTGGAGAAAGGAGGCCTAAAGGTTAAAAAAAAAAAAAAAACCTGAAAGGAAGAATACAGAACAATTCAGGATACAGATCAAAACAGATGAAAAATAGCTCAGAATTGTGGGCCGGGTTGGAAAGGGCACAGAGGACTGGAGGTGGGGCGAGGGGATCGATGGTTTAGAAAAGAAGTAGCCAGACAATATTCTAGATTTAAGGGAAGTGAAATGAACACTAACAGTCAAACATGAACAACAAAGTTAGAAATTGGTATAAAGCTTAAAGAATAAAAAAAGCTTTAAAAAGCAGGAAACACAAAGGGAAAATGAGTAGAGACAATTGCAGTTGCTTCAAAGGATGTGGCTGTGAGCAGCCAGCTGGTCAGTCTCACTGTTGATGCATAAAACTGCTCAGACAGCAGTGGGTACTGAGAGATGGTGGGCTGGCCGGAAACCAGAATGTTTGATTGACCCTCCAAACTGTGGCAGCTCCTGCTCCCAGACAGTCTAAGATAAAACCCTTTGATGGACTAGATTGCTGGTTTATGTTTCCCTCCTCATGTAGGCTTTAAGAGTGAGCATTTTTGGTTTGCTACGCTAAAATTTCTATGATTTCATTGCAACTGTTAATTGTTCCCTGGAGATTCTGGCCTTGCGTCTGGAAGTTTACTGATTTTCAACAAAGGTTTATATTAAATTTCTCAGTTAAGAATGCTATAACGATGATTTATATCACCATCTGTCAGTGCTTCTCACGTGACAGAGTAATTTCACTTACATAATAGGTCTAATATCTCTTTTCTGATATAGCATTTCCTGCAGCTCTCTGCCACAAAGCTTTAATTTAATGCTAACAAGGAAAATCCATATTTCCTTTCTCTCTAGGTAACTACTAGTAGGTCCCCTTTCCTTTCCTAAGGAAGGCTTAAAAAGTACCACATGACAGATGGAATGTTTTTCCCTAACTTAAATTGCCATAACGAAAAACAGTCCCAATTTCAGGTGCCTCCTTTCTTCACATGTATGTCTAAGTTATTCATTCATTATCTTTTCCACCTTGTATTTAGTAAGTGCCTACCCTCCCAGACAGAGACCTAGGCACTGAACACTGGTGGCCAAGTCCCCTTGGAGCTGATATCTTAAAACTAACACTGAATGATTAATAAAACAAACAAACAAAAAAAGGCCCTGGCAGGTTGCCTCAGTGGTAGAGCATCAGCTGGCGTGTGGATGTCCTGGGTTCGATTCCCAGTCAGGGCACACAGGAGAAGAGACCATCTGCTTCTCCACCCTTTCCCCCTCTCTTTCTCTCTATCTCTCTTTCCTCTCCCACAGTCAAGGCTCCGTTGGAACAAAGTTGGCCCCAGCACTGGGGATGGCTCCATGGCCTCCACTTCAGGTGCTAAAGTGGCTCTGGTTGCAACAGAGCAACTGCCCCAGGTGGTCAGAGCATCACCTCCTAGTGGGCTTACAGGGCGGATCCCGGTCAGGCACATGCGGGAGTCTGTCTCTCTGCCTCCCTGCTTCTTACTTAAGAAACAGACACACACACACACACACACACACACACACACACACACACACAAAACAAGATGTTGTCAAGTAATGACAAGTGCAAGGAAGGGGAAATATGGGAGAGAGAATTGGCTACACTTGATAGCACAGGCCAGTGAAAACCTCTCTGAAAAGGTGATTTTAAGCTGAGACCTGAAGAGTGTTTGCATGAAGACAGCCAGAGGGATAAACCAGGTAAAAGCCTCTTAGGTAATGTTGGCTCTGTCTACGAAGGGACAAAAATTTTCTTTTAAAAAACATTCCCTACCATTTTTCTAGATGATTGAGCACAAGCAGATATAAATATGTAATTAGGTGAGTCAAAATATAGAATTGTTTTTAGGTTTCTTCTCAATCCAGTGAAAGGATATTTTGTTACTATTCTTTAATTCATGTAAATAAGGTGATTTTACTTTAACTTTATTTTGATAATTATTTAGTATATCTTGAGAAAAATGAGTTACCTACAAATAAATTTTTAAAACATTAAGAGTTGTCCGACTGAACCAGGATCTTCTCATTTCATTGTTCATCTTTGCAATTTTCATAAACAAGGTGTACACAGAGTCATAGGAAAGGGCTGAAGTTTTATTTATAGTCCGTGGAACTGCAGACTTAATTCAGGATAGAATTTCAGGATGTACACAATTTATAATGTTAGGGGTGCTATATTTTTTCATAACAACAAATGTACCATGGGTTTTTCTTGAACATATCATCACAACCATTAATAATATGGCTAGGTAAAAAAATAAATCAACTTAGTGGTTGAAAAGCAATCAGAAAATTAGTAAGATAATTAAAAATACTCTGGCTTCTGAAGATAATATGGTATAAAAAGTTTATTCATGGTTTCCTTCCATGAACCAAGGCAAATAATAAGTTCAGAAAAAAATCTATTTCTGCCCTGGCTGGATAGCTCAGTTGGTTAGAGCACCATCCCCATATGCAGAGGTTTCTGGTTCGAACTCTGGTCAGGGCACACACAGGAACAGAACAATGTTCCTGTCTCTCTTTCTCTCTCTCTCTTTCTGTCTCTCTCCCTCCCCCTCTTGCTTAAATAAATAAATAAATAAATAAATAAATAAGGAAAAATGTAGGAATCTATTTCTTTGGTCCTTAAAAATACTCTACTGGCTGCATTTCTCATTCTGTTGTCTTCTGTTTACTACCTACCAAGTGAGCAATCGTCGGTTGATGCCAATGCCCATCATTTCTTCTTTTGGTGACTTCAGTAGTATTTTAAGTGAAATTCTGGTTGTTTGTTTGGTTTGGTTTTAGCAGCTCTAGAATATCTATATTGAAGGAGGTAAGAGTAGAAACCCCTTTGGAAGGGGTGGGGCTTGGCAAATGTCTTGAGGTTATAAATAATGTCTTGAAGCATAATGTGACATGCACACACTCTATTTGTTTCTCTTGTTTCCTTGGGTTAGAGGTAAGTGGTTGCTGTTAGAAAGGGGTGGTATTTAGTATCACCTTCTCTTCTTCCTGATTCATCTTTTCCAGGGACACCTGGTTATACTTACGCAACACAAACTGCAACCAGTGCCCACTGATAAAAAAAAAAGTTGATAACTATTTTCCCCTTTGTTACTAGAGAAGGGTATCCAACCTCCTTAAATGGATGAACACTTACAATCTGCCTCTTTTGCCTCTCAGCTCTATTGTCCACCACTCACTCCATGCTGTCTACCTTCTGCACCTTAGATGCTCCAGCTACACTACATCTTCCACAATTCCTGAATAGTCCAAATTTTCTATTGTGTCTTTTTATCCCCGCAGGGTCTGTTTTTCATGGGAGAACTTTTACAGCCTCCAACCCTTAAGAACTGCTACTTATCTTTCAAGATCTCTTTAACAGCTACTTTCTTTGTGCAAGTTCAACTAACTTCCATAGGCAGAGTTAATCATTCCCAAATCTGCATTCCCATAGCACTATCATATACCTTTGAATAACACCTCTCACTCTCATAGTATTGCAATTAGTTATATCTTTTCCTATCCCTTTTGACTCTAAATTCTTTAATAGGATGTGTCAACCTAGTCCTAAATCTTTATACTGCTTGTGGAACAAAATGAATAGTAAGGTAAAATAGAAAACTTAATAATATAGAAATATTATAACTATTTAGAAAGCTTAAATATATCAATCAATTGATGTGTTTTAGATTGTACTAATCTTTGTGAAGAAATATATAACACTAAGTGAAATATTTCTCACACAGTTGACCCAAAATTAGGTGAAGTTCAGTGAGCTACCCATGTAGGGAATCCTCCCATGAACACAAGCTGACCTTACTAGCAGGCACCATGCCATTCCAACAGATGGACTCAACAGAGGTAACCAAAAGAATATGCTATCTATCAATCATTTTTTTGCAAACTCTGTTCATTTTCAACTTTGATGTCTGCAGTTAAATGGTTAAATCTGGAAGTATGATATAATAGCTATAAATGTGGCTTGAGAGGAACTTTGCTGATGCTATAAAATAATTTTTATGCTCAATTAATAATTGTTTTGGGGAGCAAAATGAGCTACAAAGAATGTAAATTATAGAATGCAAAATAATATACTCATACTACACAAGTATCATATATTAAAGAAATATCTGTTGCCCCTTCTATTTAATACATTGTATGGTATTTCAACTTTTAAATGAGGCAAAGTGAAATAATTCAGGATCTTGACAATTTGAGTTATGGCCCCATTTCTTATTGGGAGGAAATAACTTCTTTGTTTTGTTATTTGTATAATAATGGATTATAATTAAGAAATCTTAAAAAAAATATTTCCTACTCAAAATAGAATAGTCCACAAAAAGGGTTGTATGTGTTTGGGTACAACTTATATATTGTCTATCACCTTATTCTACTCTAATCATTGCTTCTTGACTTAAAATTTTATTTTCACTGAATTCTGGGTTTCTTGAGGCAGTGTTATATCTTCTTCAATACATTTTTACATAAATACTCTTCCATTCAAATCCAACAATAATGGAAAAGCTTTATTTAAAAAAAAACTCACTAATTTTGTGCTTTAATACATGTTTGAAAAATAAATGATGTGTTTCATTGATGTCAGAACCAATAAAGTCATCAAAATTTATTTCTATGAAATGTATTTAAACCACACCATTTCGGAACCTCTTCATTTCTACCTTCACTTCTTTTTCTTCCAGATATCCTCCGTTTTCACCTGTTTTGTTTGACAATCTCTTGGTTCTTGACTTCACTTTGCGACAGATCTACTCTTGCTCCATTACCTTTGAAAATATATTTAATTTCAAAATTGAGCCCTTCATACAGACTGATTCTTTTGACTAGCCTCAGAGACCTGCCCTCAATAACTCTGTTTGAATTCCATTGTTGTCTGAATGAACTCAGATTATTTAAACTAAAACCTAAGAAGTAATCACTCAATTTGAGTATTGAATTAAGCAACACAGTTGTCATTTTGTTTCAGGAAGCTTTTTGTAAATTTTCATTGTGTTAATAAGTACTTCCAGAAAAAGCCATTGAATAGATCTTGAATAACAAAATGTCTAGTGAATATAAGTGCTCATTTCTACCTACTAAGCATTCTACCAATTATCAAAGATTCAGAAAAATGCACCTACTTTAATTTTTTTTAAATATTCAAAGTAATAAATCATAAAGCTAATCATATACACTAACTAAATTAATGTCCAAGTAATCATAATTTATCTTAAAACATAAAATTCTGCATCCTCTAAAAAATACTTGTAAGTCTCTTATTGTATATACTTTCCCAGCAAGAAATAATGATTCGAAGAACATGATTACATGATTGCACAACTAAAAGCTGCAATAAAAATACACCCAAATGAACCAAATACTATATGCTAGAACCAATAGAATAAAATAATAACCTAAAATTTCAAATATTACAATTATTAGATAAAATATATGATGAATACATTTAAAGGGGAAGAGAAGGAATAAAAAGTATGTGAGGGACAAGAGATTGCTAAAACAACCAAGTAGATCTGAATAAAAGCCAAAGATAATGCTTTCATAAGAGAAATATATAATAATAAATCAGAATTGAGCACAGAATTAGGCAGCAAATAAAATACTGATGAGGAAAGTAATGTATGGGAAGAATGATCTCAAGAAATTATACAAAATTCAGAACAAAGAACTAAAGAGATGGAAATTTTAAAAAAGGCTATGAGAATGAAAGATGGATTGAGAAGTTTTGACATATACTGGTATTTGTTTAAAATTGCTGCTAGAGACCAGAAGTATAATAGAATGGTCAAGCCTAGTCTAAGGAGCCTTATTTATATAATATTAAAATCATGCATATGATTTCCTTAGGCAAGCAGCTACAAAATTTATGATATCATTTAATCCTTGGAAGACTTTCTTTAAAAAAAGTAACACATGTGTAGTTATGTTGATATTCTTCTAAAATCTGAAATAGCTGTAGAAGTTAGAAGAAAATGAAATCCTTTTTTATTATATACAGAGGAGAAGTGCTGCATTTTATACTAACTGGCACCTATCTGCTAAAATTATTAGTGAGAAAAAAATGAATGTAGTGGTAACAGTTTTGCCATTATGAAGCATTTAAGGCACATTAGTCTAGCACACATCCCAAAGCATAAGAGAATAACAATATGTAGATTGATGTCATTGGATTCAACCAAGTGGGTCACAAAGTAGCCCCATAAAAATGCATTTTGTTATCCTAGTTTTCAGCACCAAACTCTTAACCATAGGTAATACAGAGAACGCTGCTGATTATGGCCACTAATTCTATCCCCAAACTCTATTTTTTTTCTTTTCTGAGATCTTTAGTTCTAGAAAATTCCAGAGCAGTGCACTTCCCCATAGTGAAGTATACCTAGAAGACACAAAAGCAGACAGCAACCATAACCCCCAAAGGCAAAAAAAAAAAAATTCACAATCTCTGCCATGCTACTGCAGGGTACTGTAACACTCTCAAATATAGACAGGCACTGTTTTTCAAATCTTTTAAACTTCCTTGAAAGTTAAGGATTGCTCCCAAATTTTCTACTGTAGACTCCCAGAATTTTATCACTTACAACTCTGGTGTTTAGTACAGCACCTTGCCTGATGTAGGTAGGCAATATATCATGTGTGTTAAACATTGGGCTCTGGAAGAAGACAGAGCTGGGATGGAGCCCCTGCTGCCACTCATAGCCACACGACTCTGAGTGGGTTAACCAAAGTGTTCAAGGCTCAGTGTCTTAGTCCATAGCATTGTAATCTGTTAGCTCCTACCACAGACTTGTTGTACAGATTCAATAAGATAATGGATATAGGATTTACCACAAAAGCTGCCATTCAAGCATCACATTGTTATTTCAATAATAATCACCTCGTTGCTGAATATTTACTAAATAACTACACTAATTCCAGTTCACTGTCCTTTTTCAAGTAAAGTCAAAAAGTATATTCATTTAACTTTATTCTGAGAATCAGTCAACCTTGGAAGCAAAAATGGCAATACCAGAAATATCTTGTTTGCTTTCTTTTCCCACATGTAAGACAAAATGAACCTCATGTAGATGATGAAGTCCTCCAAAGCAAATGTACACACTTCTGGGTAGCACTTCACCTGCTGGGTTGTATTTCTGTTTGTTTTCTCACTACTGTGGTTTCTCAAAGAGCAGGTGCTCAACTCATTCATTTTCCTGCTCATACTCACAAAGACCTTCCCTCTCCCAGGAGCACTTCTCTCTCTTTCCATTTGATAGTACCTACATGCCCTTCAAATCACATCTCAAGGACAACCATATATAGGAAGTCTTTCCCAACTCTATTGACATAAATACCATATCACTGTCAAACAACTTACCACATCATCTCATAGTGTCTTGTTAAGATATAGCTCAGCTACTACTTTGACAAGGATTTTATTCATCCCCGTATTCCCAGCACCAAACATACTGCTTGATGCATAATAAATAATAAATATTGTAGACATGTAGATGACATCAAAGTGGACAGTCAATTAATATTGGTTAGTTAGAATAATGGAGGGATGAATAAAGGGATAGAAGCATGGATGAGTGGAAAAATGGAGAGAAGAAAAAGTATATTCTTTTGTCTCTTCTTTAAAAGAAAAAATCATGTTGCCATTAGACTAGAGTCTGATATAAAGCTCACTTGAAAAATGATTTAAGATAAGTTTTACTAATTCTCTTAAAGTAATAAAAATAGCAGTTGTTTTGGTTGAAGCTGATGTGATTAATGAAATTGTGAACTGAATTCTTCTCCCCTTGCCAAAGTTACTCCCTGGTAGTATGTTAAAGCATTTAAGGACGTGCAATGGCTTTTTCAAATCCTCATTTAGTTCTGCAGCTGGCTCAAGCCAGGTTCTGGCACAATCACTTTCATCTGAGAAGTAATGCCATCTTTTAAATTAGAGGGTGCAGCGAACTGAATACCATACCCAGAGGACACAAATGGAAATCATTTAGAGTCTCCTGATCTTCCCTTTCACTCAAAACCAACACAAAACAAGCTAGTTCAGCAAATTGAGGCTATAAATAACACACAACACTTCATCATTTCCGTTACCTCTTTGTACAGCATCCAGGATGCCTACAGGCCTGGATAGAGTAGCCTTATTAGAACACTAAGGAGATGAAGTAGCCACTAGCCAGCTAATCACAATACTGTCAAATTGCTAAATCAAACGACTATAATTCACTGAATAGAGTAGTTATTAAAATTCCAAGCTCTCTCTATGATGTGACCAGAATGATAATGACAATACAGTCAGCCTTTGTCGCAAACAATGAGACACATTAGGAAAAGCATAGGTGCCACTATCTCCAATATCTATTCCGTGAAAACTACTCTTTAATAAATAAGTAGCATGATGAGTTTTGTGCCTTCTTTGATGTCACAACATTTGTGCCGAAGAAAATGCTCCAATTCTACTAAAAGCACCGATATAAGCTAAGGTCTTGATGTTCTATAAATCACCACGAAGCACTCTGTACTGAAATCACCTTTCACAATTAAGAAAAGTAACAGCAAATTGGCTAATTAGCATAAGAATACAAACACTGTCTCTTACATACCTTTATTAAGCACTCTAAATATAGTCGTTTTAATTGTAAAATTTACAAATTATTTCCCTTTTTCCATAATAAATCTTGGCACCTTGTGACAAATGCTATAATCCTCACTGGGCAGAAAAGCCCTAAAGTAACATCAAATGAACTTTTTATGAAATCTATGAATCTAGAAAACAAGCAATTGAATTAGTCTTGACACCAACCTAAAATACACTTAGATTGGAAAATTACCAATTTAACCCAATGAAATTTAGTTATAGCTGAATGAAAAGCAGTTAGAACAAGTTTTGAATTAATCTTTTTCCCTGACCATGGAAAGAATATACTTATGTAAAATAACAAACTTCAAAGCAATAATTAGAAATTTATTTTGTTCTAATACCAAATTAGAACATTTACTACCTGAAACTATTATTTGAAATCACTTAATAATAATAAGCATCTATTCTGCATGAGGAGGCAGATTGCTAAAGAAATATCAGATTTGTGTTTATTCTGAACTCTTTCAGCTGTGGAAAATGGCAGTAGTGTGAATTCTTGTTTACTGAAAAGGTGTGTCATGAATAAAATTGAATGTCATTATTAAAGTAGCAGTTGATTTTCTTTTTTCTAAATTCTCTTATGCAGATATATGATAGATAGATGGATAATGGATGGATAGATAGAGCATAAATAGAAATAAAATTATTAACTCTTAGATTTAGAAAGGGATCTTTCAATCTATCAATTGGGTCAAAATTCAAACCTAACCTGAGTTGGATTAAACCATTTTCTAAAGAAAGAAAATCTTTCAAGGTCAGACCTCTAAACAAAGGTACACACTCTGAACCACATACCTCTTACATCCCTGGGTGGTGATACAATCCACCAAACAAAAACCAGATTCTTCTCTTATCACAGATACTCAACCTGTGACATATGAACCACTCAGACTCTTAGGGTTATTGGAAAGGGTTTGAAAACTTGTTTGAGTTTCACCTAAATAGATTGCCTATTTTAACTGATTAAACAGTGATTATATAAATGCATATTAATGTTCTTAGAAGGTTATTAAAACATACTCATTTACAAAGACAAAGACAATTTACAGGCTACAAAGGTGGCAATTCTACTTCAGTTAACCCAGAGACTTGTATTGCCAATGCAAATCCCAGAAAATTTCTTTTAGGGGTAGCTAGAATCAGAGATTATCCAAATGGATCTAAAGGTTATTTAGAAGAATGAATGTCTGAGAAAAACCAAAGAGATTTTTGAAAATATAAACTAATGCAAAAGAATTTGTCTTGAATGAACTAAATGATTTATAAAGATGTAATAATTTAATAAGTACAATTAGTGTATAAAGGTCAGTTAGCCAGGCTCTTCCTTCCTGGGTTTTAAACTTTCAGTGTTGCTTCAGAAGGACTTCCTGAATTAATATTTCAAAAACTCCGATTTATTATTGTATTTCAAAAGTTATTTCATTTTATTATTTGGCTCATGTACAATTTATTATTTTGTATAAGAGGAATACCATTATTTTTAAAAAATAGAAATCAATTACCCAATTAATAAATATATGACAATCTGTTTTCTCACTGATGTAAATATCAACTTTATCATATATATAAAGCTGTATAATGTATAATAGTCAAACAGTAAAATTACCTTAAATGTACTTTAATAAAAAATTGGTGGCCCTGGTCAGTTGGCTTAGTGGTAGAGTGTTGACCCAATGTGTGGAAGTCCTGGGTTCGATTCTTGGTCAGGGCACACAGGAGTAGTGACCATCTGCTTCTCCACTCCTTCCCCCTTCTCTCTCTTTCTCTCTCTCTTTCTTTTTCTCTCTCTCTTCCCCTCCTGCAAAGTTGCAGAACAAATCAGCCCCAGTTGCTGAGGATGGCTCCATGGCCTTGCCTCAGGTGCTAAAATAGCTCAGTTGCTGAGCAACAAAGCAGTGGCCCAAGATGGGCATAAAATTGCCTTGTATGAGGCTTGCTGGGTGGATCTCCATAGGGGTGCATGGGGGAGTCTGTCTCTCTACCTCCCTGCCTCTCAGTTAATAAAAAAAAATGGTTAAAAAATGAAAGAAACACAACTTATGGTCCAAATATAGGATTTTTTGCTACTACTAAAATGATTATTCAGACAAGTATTTATCAATTTTAATATATCCTTACTAAGTTATAAAAGCAATTGTCAGAACATAATATGAATCAAGTTCTATAAGATATTTTTGTGTTTGCTTATATTATTATTTAGTGAAGAATAAGATATCAAAATTGATTTGTACTTAACCTTTATTTCCCTGGGTTTTTTATGTACTTATTAATTTTAATTTTTACTTTTTTGTCAGGAAGTACCTTCCTCCTTTATTCAATCGCCACATGATTTAGCCCTGTAGGTATGTCCCTTTACAACCTAACATATTTTAAGCACAGCACTTAAGTGAAAAGGGGGCCCTAAACCCTTGGCCACGTGGTGATGGGAGAAGCTGCACATATCTATACATCTGAAATGGACAGATAATCTGAATGAGTCTGAGTGCTCAAGTTAGACCAGCGGCTAATCGATCTTTCTTTCCTACTACCTATTAACCCAGTTAAAAAAAAATGCTTAGCAATCTCTTAAAGAAGATAATTGGAACTAGACATTTTCAATTTTCGCATTGTTAAAAAAAAAGTCAATGCCATTAAAATTTAAAAACAAGATTGCAAGTAGAATTGGCTGGGGCTCAAAAAGTTTCCATCTTTCGACATCATAGTATTGATCAGCTGTTTACCTTCTAGACGTCATTTATTTTGTTTCATTAGTTTATATCTGTACATTGTTAAAAACATTGGCAGTATGAGGTTTTATTTTTGTATGGTAGGGGGGAAAAAGCATTTGCAAAAATGGCAACATTTTTTCTCTGATTACGGCCTTCTATTCTTTAATTGCTACAGCATAGTTTTTTTCTTGATTCTTCTGCCCTTTAAAAGTTGGATTCCTAAGTCTCTGCCATTCAGTCTTCCTTTCCTCAATCGCCTAAAGTTTACTTCCATCACTCAGTCACTTCCTTCACAATGTTCTTTTCTGTTGATTTCTTTGTCCTTCCATTATACTCAGTAGGCAAAAATCACAATTCTGGAAAGTTCAAAGAGACTATTTTCTCGAGCATTATATAAGGGATGCTGAACATGCCTAGAGTAAAAATAGCACAACCTTTAAAATTGAAGGCATTACAAATTCATGGTTTCCAGTTCAAACTGGGCCTTCAATGCCTCTTAGTATCATTCTGAGACCAAAACATCCCACCATGTCGCTTGTATTGTGAGCTTTCTTCCTGGAGTCCATGCTTCCATAGTGACTATTCTGAACCATCTCCACTTCCATCAAATCTCCTACTCCACCACCTCCTGTTTCCTTACAGCCAATAGTATATCTACCTCACAAAGAAACAGGATTAGAAAAAACTCTACCTCCTTCCTCTCCTCTCAATTAAACAATTTTCCTGCATGTATATCCATCAGGTCTCCATTTCTTTTGCCAAAATTGTTTTCTTGTTTAAAGTGAATTCCTTTACTTGTGTTAAAGCTTCTATTTCCCTCTCTTTACTCTGTAAAAACTGTGTTGTTATTAATATTCCTTCTTTCTCCTATATTAGAAATATCTTAATCTTTAGTTTTTCCATTTAGCAATTAAACATGCTTCTGTCTCTTTATCTCAATTTTTTTATTTCCTCCCTCAACCCAATGCATTCATATTTGCTCCTTTACTTCCTAGCCAAAGTTTTTAAAAGCATTTCCTATAAACTTAGTATTTTGGGCTCTGACCTATAGGTCTGTGGATAGAGCATCAGCTTAGTGTATAGATGTCCCAGGATCAATTGCCAGTCAGTATACACAGGAGAAGCAACCATCTGCTTCTCCAACCCCTCCTCCTTCTCTCCCCTCATCCCCTCTCAAAGCCAGTGGTTCCACTGGTTCATAAATCAGCTCAGGGCACCGAGGATAACTCGGTTGGTCCCAACCAAGCACATCAGCCCTAGGTGCTAAAAATAGCTTGGTACTTAAGTATCAGCCCTAGACAGGGTTGCCAGGTGGATCCTAGTTGGGGCGCATGCAAAAGTATGTTTCTCTATCTCCCTTTCTCTCACTTAAAAACCAAACAAACAAACAAAAAAAGAGTATTTCTACATTTTTATATCCCATTTACACCACAAACTCTGTAATGTAGCCTCTTACCCACATTTCACTGAAACTACTATTGCTAAGATGACTAATAAACTTGCTGTTAAAATAGACAAGGTACAGTATTTATCTCATGTGAAGTCTTGCCTGCTTTGCAGCTATGGCTCTATCTTCTTTTTTGCCTCCTGTCTCTTATTGTTTTTCACAGAACCTTCTCCATCTACTTATCCTTTAAAACGCCATGTGTGTCAGGATTAATCTCATCTACTTCAAGTCTTCAGTTACCATCTGTCTACTGATAACTCCCAAATATATATTTCCACCTCAGATGTTTTTGTTGTTGTTGTTGTAGTTCTGGACCAGGATAGTTAGTTCTATTGTATGTCTCCTGTTTTACAGCTTGGAGGCACCTTTCAACACTTCAAATCCTGAATATTTCCCCACAAACCTGTCCTGTCACATCCTGTTTCTGTAATGACACTAATTCCATTTAGTTGTTCAGGCAAAAAATCTGAGTGACCCATTTGATTTCTCCCTCAAATTTTGTCAACCATATAGATTTCTGAGTTTCATTCACTCCACTAGCATAATACACCTCTGGATTCAGCCATCAAATTCTAGTTTCTACTCACGAGTGAATTCCTTTTCTAACAGATGTCACTGCTTATAGCCCTGTCCTTCTTCAATCTTTCCATATCAACTAGAATTATACTTCTAATATGAAATTCTGATTGTATCAATCACCCTCTTAAGCTTTTTAGTATTTGGTATATTTTCCTAATGCCTCATTGTGGCTTTGAAACCCTTCCTGATCTTGACTCTCTTATCACCCTCATCAAATCTCATTCCATATTCTATGCTGCAGCCATACTAAAGTGCTGGCTGTTCTCTAAATTGCATGCTTACTTTTACTTCAAAGATCCTGTACTACCGTGCCCTGTGGCTAGAATATATTTCCCTTACCCTGTCTTTTAGTTCCAGGTTGAATGTCAACACCTCCATAAAGCATTTCTGATTCATCTACCACCATCTTCATAAAACGTAGGTGCTTCACTTAAGAATCACTATGAAAAAATAAAATAAAATAAAAATAAATTAAAAAAAGAATCACTATGATAATGTAACTATAATGTATTTTAATTGTATGTTAACTTACCTGTCACTCAAATAAAACAGCATGTTTTTTAAGGGAGACATAATGTATTTTAAGGGTGTTTCTAATGCTTAGTCTGGTGTCTGATTCCATGTAGATGCTCTATCAATATTTGTTGGATGATTGATGTTGGCCAGTTGCCCATAAACATATAAGATAGTAGAAAAAATACTTGTGATAATGGAGTAAGGTATTAGGCAGGTCAGAGAACATGCATAATGAAATTAAATATAAATCAAGACGTGTAATTGCAAGAGATATATTGACCAGGTTGTGAGAAGCTATGCTGGAATCAACTTGCTGATTGAGGATTTTTTTCTTTCTATTTATTTATTTATTTATTTATTTATTATTTTATTATTCATTTTACTAGGGTGACATCAATAAATCAGGGTACATATGTTCAAAGAAAACATGTCCAGGTTATATTGTCAATCAATTATGTTGCATACCCATCACCCAAAGTCAGAATGTCCTCCGTCATCTTCTATCTAGTTTTTCTGTGCCCCTCCCCCTCCCCCTTTTCCTCTCCCTCCCCCCACCCCGTAACCACCACACAGAAACTGACAACAAAATAAACAGACAGCTAACTAAATGGGAAATGATATTTTCAAACAATAGCTCAGATAAGGGCCTAATATCCAAAATATACAAAGAACTCATAAAACTCGACAACAGACAAACAAACAATCCAATTAAAAAATGGGAAGAGGACATGGACAGACACTTCTCTTAGGAAGAAATACAAATGGCCAACAGATATATGAAAAGATGCTCATCTTCATTAGTTATTAGAGGATTTTTAATAATACCGTATCTCCTATCATGTCAATCCTAAAGCCACTCTTCCATCTCAAGTGTATAACTTCAGGGCTTCTTCTCTGCCTTACTCAAACAGTTTGAAAAGAGAAGAAGTACCACATTTACTTACTGTATTTCCTTTTTAATTTAACTAGCTAATTGATGCAATAGCTTGAACATACTGCTTGGATTTGGTTTTGCAAATAGATCTACAGCAGTGATTCTTAATTATGGTTGGTGGTATAGTGCTCATTTGTTTGGTAGACAGGTATAACAAAATTATCTCCAAATAGCACCTTTATGAGGAGATTTGAATCCTGTTGATTATCACCGACTATTTCTGCTCCAGAGAACCAACGTTAGGGAGGAGAAAGTGTCAGATATCCACCTGTTCTGCATGGTTGATAATGACTGATTTAAAGTTACATATATTTGTGGTCAAGTAGAACATAATGAATTTTTGTTACAGATATCATAAATAAATTAGCTGTTCCACTTTTTAAAACTTCAAATAGCTTCTAGTTGCTATAAAATTCAGATTTTTAAAGAGAAATCACTATATGGAATATGTTTATAGAATTATCATTATCAATGAAGAATATATATTAAAGTTAACTACAATAATAATAACTAAATCTAATAAAATGCCTACTATGAGCTAATCACTGTTCTAAGTGATTATATTAATTAACTCACTTCATTTTCAGAACATCTTTATGGACTAGATTAACAATTAGCCACATTTTACATACAGAAGTTTCATACACAGAGAAGTTACTCAAGGCAACACATTTTATCAGTGGTAGGACAAGAATTTCAGCCAAGAAATCTGGTAATAGCTTCTGTGTTTTAACCAATACGTTAATATTCCCCATTCTCCCATATTGTATATTTTAAGAAACTGAGTTCTAGAAAGCTTAAACAAATTGCCAAAGAACTTCAATATCTGTTAGTTTTATATATGTGAAGGAGGATTTAAATTATGTGCATCTTAATAGAAGTAAAGAGTTCATTCAACCTTAATGTAACATAGAACATAACAATGTAGTCTGATAGTTTAAAATCTTTTGAAAATTATGTAACAATGAGAGGACTTTGTGATAACTCAATACCTTTATTTAGCTAACCAAGATTGATTAACTTTACATTTACATTACAAAGGGTAAGATCACTATTTCACAGGAAATGTTTTCACAGTTGAATTTCATAAAACCTATTTCAAGGTATCTGCCCTGGGATGGTAAAATAAGCTAGATGGACAGGCCACTTGATAAAGTAGAAAGGTCATAGGCCTGAACATCAAGGGGCCAGGCCTGTAGAATCAGCTCACTTATTAAATGGGCTCATACACAGCTTAAGCTTTTTTATATGGCTTAGTCTTTCTTTCCTTATTGGTGAAATGTGTGGGGCACCTGAAGTTGTACTAAAAGATTTAATAAACCTCTGTTCCTCCCCCTCTGTGATGAGAAGTTAGGAGGATATCTATCAGATTGCTTTATCTTCATATAACATAGACATCCCAATAGAATTCCACATCAGGTCACAAAACATAATTCCAACTTTCAACACAGAAACATTTGGAGAAAGGAAGGTAATTTTAAGGATCCGCAAAGACAAAGTGACTCATAGGATTATGTCTCTCTTTTGGTGGAAGATAGATGGAAGGATAGGGTTTGACTCACTGAATGAGTCTGAAGCCCATTATGTAGAAATTCTCACAATGTCCACAAGAATTTCTTCTTCACAAACTCTCTAGAGAGCTAGACTGCTTCTACTTGAAGCTCTTTCAAACCTAGTGGGATGGACCCCTGACTCTATTCCTCTTCTGTTGCACTTCAGTCTTATTTTATCTGAATGTGACTTCATTTACTCTCCACACCTGCCACTTGCTTCAACTTGCATTCTGCTTAAATATAACTATACATCAAAACTAGTCTGGTTTATCTCTTGCTTAACTGGACTAACTTCAAAGCTCACCACTCATTGCCACTCATATATTACCTGATGTACCGCCACTGCAACCTTTCCCGTAACACATAGCCCGCTCATACTCTACAACTACCCAGCAGAGCATTTCAGCCCATTTTATAAGAGTCAGGGGAAAAAGTGGCAAGGCTTAAACATAATGACTTTGTTAACGTGAAGCTATGCTATAATTCATCTGTTTTTGAGGAGCAAAACATGAAAATTAAGTATGTATTATTAGTACATTTGTGTTTCCTTTACTCTTTTCTTTTTGAGAGTAATGTGACTCTGCTAGCAATTATGCTTGTGTGATTGATTGTAACTTGTCTGTAGCTCTCGGGAACCTTCCTGAAAATGAAATCGACCATCTTTGAGTGATAATGTCAGTGGGGTAGAATGTGTCACTGGATAATGGTCTCCTGCTGCTGCATAAATGCCAATGCAAGCCAAAGGGATGGGGAAAGAGTCCATACAAAGCTAAATTTTTTATTTTCAATGCAACCGAAACAAAATTTGCGGTCAGGTATTACTACTATATCATGCGATAGATATAGAATTAATGAATATATATAATGTGGGTTCAAGGCAGGCTATGATAGTCAAGTAATCAGTTCTTACATAAATTCAATATTCTCATTGGTTTAAAAACTTGAGTTCTTATGTAGTTAGGCAGACTCTAAAGAAGAGTAGTATCTTATTTATGAAACAAATTCCTAAATATAATTTTTTAAACACTTAGCCAGATTTCCTTAGATTATATTAGGAACTTTTGAAATCTATGTTTATTATATGCTAGAAGAAGTTCATTAATTACACTTAGAAGCCTAAATATTACACGTTCAATTTATTCTATAATACAAAGGAATAAGATATTAATATTTGTGGAACAAACACAAACTAACCTTCAAAATACAAAAAAAAAATTATATCATGTATACTGTATCTTGTGAGTAAACATTTCCATATATTGCAAATATTTAATAGGAATCTTATAATTGTGATTCATTGAGAGGACATTTCTAATGAAATATATGTGATATATATCAAATAGTATAGTGGAGTTATACAATTTTTTTCCCTGAATTTGGCAAAAAAATGCCATATCATTAGTTTTGTATTATGCTACAGCCTTTTAAGACTGCATTTTCTCTGTAGGGAAAGCAGTAAATGAAATATAGATCTATAACATAGAATATATTGGCCAATGAGAAATAATATGTAGTCTAGGTAACACCATTTCCTCAGAACACTATAGAAGGATAAATTGCCTGAAATGTGTCAATATCATAGCCCATTTTTAGTTCTCTGCTGGTGGCCATCATTAAGGAAGAAATTGTTATAATTTGTAACATAGATAAAATTATTTTGTAAACTGTTTGAAAGAAGTTAAAGTGAAAAGTAGTATTATCTATATACATGTACCTCTACCACTGAGATGCATGATTTTAAAATATCAACGTTTCATGCCTAGAAATGAAGACTAGCTCAAGCGTTTACTTTGCCCCTGATGATTTGAAGGTGATTAGAAATGTGATAAGACATAACCACTTCTTTCATGTATGTGAAAGCCATTAGGCATTGATGCCTTAAAAGCACCAAGTTCTCATGAAACTATTTTATATATCTTCCTCAATGTATTTGATTTTAAAGATTTATCTTGCAGTTCTAATATAGACATTTTCATTAACCAAGAAAATTAAGAGAGGAGACTTCGTAAATAATAAAACATCATGGTTAAAAAAAAAATTCCGAAAAAAAATTTCCAAAAATTATAAATAAGCATTTCTTTAAAACATTACACAATCATTAAGAGCTCATTTATTGTTTTATTTACAACTTTAGTAAAAAAAATCACTTAGTATATTCATTCAAAAGTATAAAAATCCTAAATATTTTTAGGCAAAAGCAAAAATATCAGTTCAAACAGCCCGTTGCTATTTTCGTGTCCTTGCTGAGTTTTCCTTTACATAACAGGATGTGAGTTGGGTAGATTTCCAGTCTCTGCTACCTTTTTGTATTGTGCTTGACTTATTTTTCCACCACTCCTGTACAGCTGACTCTCACTATCGAAACTCATAATAATACACACTTTTTAAATTGGTTTATTCTTGATTTGTTCTCAGGAAAGGCTACTGACATAAGAAAATGTACCCAGAGCCTTGATCAAAATAGTCAATGATCTTGGGCCTCCAGAGGGAGAGGAGACACGGGAATGCAGTAGATCCAGTGTGAATTCTGGGATAAACTCAGACTTGGTAACAGCCTTGGTACATGGGCCATTTGAACCCAAAACTGAAATGGCAGGGGATTTGGATGGTGTGATTTGGAAGGTGTTGGAAGGCTATCCGTTAACTTGTCACTAATGATAGTGATTAATGAATTATTCCTTTAGGTTAAGCAATTCCTGTTTTTACAAGTCCTCTTTTAAACTGTAAATAACTATGGAGAGGAAAGGTAAATTAATAATACTTCGGAATCTGTTCATTTTATCTTTTTTTTTTAGGTATTAACTATTGCTGGCAGCTTGATAACCCTAACATTTAACTCTAGGAGTTGGTGAAGAAATAAGTAGAGAAATAAGAAAAAAAAAAGGCAGAAATAACTTGAAGAGAGGCCCAGAATCATAAGGCGATAAGGCCAAAGTTGACCTCAGAACTTCACACCTTTGCCATTCGTCTTCTTGGGTATTGCTGACATTCATTTCAAATCTGCCCACTGTTCAACAATAGAATTCTAAAACTGTATTTAAGATAGCTTATGTTTTACCTTTTCTAGATGTTTCTTAAAAATAAGAGTGTGGTTGATACACATGAAAGTGACAGTATGCAAGACATAATTTGAAGGTTAGAAATGATTATTCACAATCGATTTTTACTTGTATTTAGTGGAAAGATGGCTTATCAAGACATATAACACTGGAAAGTTTTTGGTTATCTATTAATAGGGTATTTAATATATGATCAGTTTTTGTGTGGAAAGTCAAAGAAAAATCTTAATTACCATAATAAAAATAACAAGAGTTAATGTTTAAAATTAATCAGCACTTACTTTGTACGAATTACCATTTTAATTTCTTTTCATGTTTCATCTTTTTAAAGGTATAGATATTTAAAATTCTCAATTACTTTCATATAAAATTATTAAAAAAAGAAAGCCCGATGCAGGAGTGCCTCAATCCCTATGTCAGTGTAAACTTGATAGGCCTTTTTTGTGATACAGACTTTTTGTTAATTGTGCCTTGTGGATTTCTACACTTAAACTATATATTATAACACTTATGTTAAAGTCAAGCTGTTTCCATCTGTTTGGGTTATACATTGCATCTTTTAGTAGTACAGAAAGAGCAGTGTGTTATTTTTTTATTTTTATTTTTTATTTTGGTAGACTCCTGGGACAAAAATCACACAGAATCCATAAGAGATCCAACACATAAAATTTCATTTCCTGAGTGGAAGCACGTCAATGCCATGTAGTAAAAACTATTACTTTTTTCATTGTGTTATAATAAAGAAGTCAAGCAACCGTAACCTCCAGGGCCGGACACATCATCATCTCCCTTGAATGCAGTCACAGCCCTCAGCCACGGCATGTGGAGTTAATTACTCTGGGCATGAGGACACTGAGCACCAGAATGACCCTATTTGTAACTATTTGTACTTTGTGTTATGATGAAGTGAATTCTTTCACTCTCCACGCTCAGGGACTCTGCGTGCAGCAACGGTTCTGACATGCTGGAGTGCAGCTCAACTACAATCGGGATCATAGGAACACCTCCCTTCCAAGGTGCACATTTGACAGGGACCGACAAGTCTTCCATCACCCTGTCAACCTTCCAGTTCAGTTGGCCTCAGAATCCAAAGGCGATGGCTTCGTTGAGAATTTCAGCATTGTGGCAGCTCCTGCAACGCCTTGTGACTGCTGTCGATGAAGCTGTGTCATTCCAGGAGCAATTTCTACAGGAGTTGTGCAGCCGTGCAAATATGACACTGTGCAGTTCTGAGTGCACAGCAATCCTGGGACTGTTATCTGCTGAATGGCAGGTGCTCAGGCTTATTAAAATTCCCAGGAATCACTCACTGGCAAAGGACTATATTTAACCCTTTCAAAAATATTTTTGAAAATACAGTTTTGTGGTAAAACAATCTTTATGCAACAACAGAATGCATGCTTGGGAAGCAGCGGAAAAATGTAAAGTGTATAAAATATATATTTTTTGCACGTGAACCCCATTTTTCTTACCTTTATCTGATCTCCATTATAAAACCCTTGCTATTATCCCTATGGCCCTGATTTCACAGAACGAGATAATGTGAACAATTAATTGTCACTTAAATGTTAATTACAATGCAATGTGATACATTGAGGCATATCTGTAGGTATATATGTTGCTACTTATGCATTTTTCATTTGCTCTTACTTAAAAAGATTCCATGATAACCTGACCAAGTGGTGGCACAGTGGATAGAGCATCGGACTAGAATGTAGAGGACCCAGGTTTGAGACCCCAAGGTCGCCAGTTTGAGCGCAGGCTCATCTGGTTTGAGCAAAAGCTCACCAGCTTGGACCCAAGGTCACTGTCTCGAGCAAGGGGTTACTCCGTCTGCTGAAGGCCCAGGCACATATGAGAAAACAATCAATGAACAACTATGGTCTCGCAACAAAAAACTGATGATTGATGCTTCTCATCTCTCTCCGTTCCTGCCTGTCTATCCCTGTCTATCCCTCTCTCTGACTCTCTCTCTGTCCCTGTAAAAAAAAAAAAAAAGACAAAAAAGACTCCATGATATTTAATAATTTTTTAAAAGAGAGAGAGAAGGAGAAAAGAAGAAAGAGAAGCAAAAAAGAAAGGAATGAAGAAGGAGGAATGGAGGGAGACAATGTTTACAGTACTGGTAGACTCTAGAGCTAAAATGTTGGGTTTGAACTGTAATTTATTAACTGACTTTGGGCAAGTTATTTAATTTCTAAGATTTCAGTTAATGTCCCTGCATATACACTGCTCATAAAATTTAGGAGATATTTCCAAATGAGTTGAAGTGATAAGATATCCTCTAATTTTTGTGAGCACTTTTTTCCAATTCTACTTCAAATGCTTTTGCTATAGTCATTAGAAAGAAAGACCACCCAGAAATACATACTTTCAGTGTGGTAAATTTAATTTCCAATAGAGAATAAAGCTTATTTATAGGTTATTCCAATTACATAACTAAAAATGAGATTCTTATATCTGCATTAGTATATGACTCATACTACTCTACTAATAATTAGTTATAGTATTAATTAAGATTTGGAGAGACAAATTGAAAAAGGTAATATCTTTTATTTTTAGTTATGTAGAGAAGGAATGACTGCAAGAAAATTAGGAAAGATAAATATTAATATGTTTTTTAATGTCATATAGAAATAAAATTTTTATGTATTTTATTATTTAAAATAACTAGTTATAATAAAGTACTTGAATCAGAAAAGAAATGTAATTCAGTATCAAATGGATTATTAAGAAAAAATGATGATCATAGCTTAATGCAGTTATTCAAAGCATTAATCCAAGGGTTAAAAAAAATGAAGAAAGAAAACATGTTGAAAGATGAAGAGAAAAAAGAAATAAAACAATGTTTAGAATTTTCCATTTCTTTTCAATTAAGATTTTGGAATATAAGTTCAGTTATTTTTTTTTCTTCTTTTTTGTTTTTTCAAGTGAGAGGGAAGAGGTAGAGAAACAGACTCCCGCATGGATCCAGACCAGTATCCACCCAGCAATCCCCGTCTAGGGCCCATGCTCTGCCCATCTGGGGCCATGCTCACAAGGTAGCTATTTTTAATGCCTGAGGTGGAGGTTCCACAAAGCCATCCTCAGTGCCAGGGGTCAATGGACTTGAACCAATTGAGCTATGGCTGTGGGAGGTAAAGAGAGAGAGAGTGAGTGTATGTGTGAAAGAGTGAGAAGGGGGATGGAGAATGGTGGGAAAGCAAATGCTCGTTTCTCCTATGTGCTCTGACCAGGAAATGAAACTGAGACATCCACATGCTGGGCGACACTCTACAACTGGGCCAACCTGCCAGTGCTACATTCAGTTATTATAGTTGATTATTCTATTTTTAATCAACTCTTTATTTCTCCTCTCCATGAGGAGTTTGACCATTTCACCTGTGTAAGCCAATAGAGTGTGTGTGCCGTGTCCAAGGCTAGGTATCAACAATTGTGGCATCTTACCATTTCATTCTTCAGGAATGTGACCTTAATTTCCAAATACTAAGAAGATTTGAGGATTATTTTCATTACATATCAAATAATATATTATCATGTCTGTACATGTATCTACTCTGGATTAACATGGCCAAAAATACATTGCAAAAATAATCAGGTCAGTATCAGAGCCTTAGGGATGGGGAGTAGTGATTAAAGAGTACCCTGAGTAGGTCTGTGGAAGAGCTGATATTCTGATATGTGTTTCCAAGTTGTGAGGAAAGAAAACAGGGATGTGAGCACACAATGAGTAATGAAACACATCTGTGTCCTGCATTTTATTTAATAGCTTAGCTGTGCGATGATATGACGCACTCAGCCTGAGAGGAAAGCTGTGATTAGTTATCTATTGCTATTACAAATTACCTCAACTTAATGACTTCAAACATCCACATCAATTATATGAAAAAAAAAAAATCTGGTCCTGGCCAGTTGGCCCAGTGGTAGAGCATTCACCCAGAGTGTGATATCCTGGGTTCAAGTCTCAGTCATGGTATATAGAAGCAACTATCTGCTTCACCATCCCTCCGCTTCCACCTTCTCTCTCTCTCTCTTTCTCTTCCCCTCTTGCAGCCATGGCTCAATTGGTTCAAGCACATCAGCCCTGGGCACTGAGGATGGCGCCATGGAGCCTCCACTCAGGTGCTAAAAATAGCTCAGTTGTGAGCATCGGCCTAAGATGAAGGTTGCCAAGTGGATTTCATTGGGGCACATGCAGGAGTCTGTCTCTCTGTCTCTCTTCCTCTCACTTAAGAAAGAAGAAAAAAAAAAGAATTCTGTTAAAAAGTCTCCCCTAAGTAACATGATGACAGTGTAGTTAGAAAGATGATGCCAAGAATCCTGGCTAATATGTTTGATCATTCTTTTTTATTTAACTTTTAACTTTTTCAGTAACTTTTTGTTGGAAGTTACCATGTGGTAAGTGGGACTCATGGGTGGGATTGTGTTTTGCTTGTCCAGAGGCTGACCTCTGTACTGATTAGATTATACTTCTGCCATATCTGTTGTACCACACCAGCTAACAATTCACTCCCAAATATAACCTTGGGTCATGTTTTTCAAAATGTTCATTGGAAAGGCTTTGTTGTCCTCTAAATCCTCTATGTGTTCCCAATTAAGGCATTTTTCCCTATTGACTTCTGTCTTTAACACACACCTCAATCTCATTGGCATGATTATTGTGAAAAGGTACGACTTGAATGGCTTATAAATTATTGTTGACATGTCCCTTAAAAGAGAATAAAAAATTATACAAAAAAATAAGCAGATAATAAGAGGCCAAGTCTTGTTATTCTGAAGATATCTTTTGGAAGAATAGTTTCTATGGGGAAAAGCAGAAAATGGGACTGACTACTCCTACATAATCCACAGGTCAGGTAACAGACAGATCAGTAATTAAACCTTTACCTGCTGGCACTCCAAACCAGATGCATACTGAACGGCAATGATTTTTTTCACACATCCTGGGAAAGCAATGAGCTACTGAATGTCACCTTCTATTGCATGGCAGATGTGTTCCCACTCATCAGAAGCTGCATGGAACTTTTTTTTTTTTCAATTTAGCAAATTTTCTATTTACTTCAATTTAAACTTTGCAATACCTCCTGAGACTAGCAAGCTTTTTTCTAAAGGGAATAAAATTAACATGCTTACAAAGCAGGTTTTCTGAAGCTATCACAGAACTGAAAGGCAGCTGCCAACTCGCCTGAAACAAAAGCAACAGCAGAATGGGGTGGACTAAAGCACTTCAGAAAATCCTATATTCTGTTAGCGCTTCCTTCCCAAATACAAAAACCTTAAACATCAAAACAGAAAGCCATGAAGGTGACACTTCAAGTAAATTGAAGAAGGTGAGATTTCAAATGGTTTTGCTTGAATTGTCCGTTTAATGCATATTTGACCCAGACTAAAAGGAAAATGTCATGTTTTCCTGACACAATTTCCCAAGTTGTTTGAATTTTCCCTTAAAGAAATTTGAGGAACATGCATCCCCTTAAGATGGGCAATACGGTTTTATGCATCCTCAGGAATTTAAAAGTCTCTATAGTATTAAATACTTAACATCTGGTATTAAGTATATTATTTCTCCCTAATTGTCAAGGGAAACAAAATCTATATATTTTCAAATGACAGCAACTTTATTTTTATTATTCTTCTCAAATCTCCTATCTTAGTTGCAAAAAGTTAGTTGATTTGTGTCATTTACAATAGTATTTCTATTTGAAATTTTTTTTTATTCTTTGTGTTCTTACAGTTTAGAAACAAAAGCATTTGTCATTAATCTCTCTAGACAGAATATCTGAAGGTCAGGTATTACGTCTATTAATATCAGTCACTATGTGGAGGAAAGAAAGTGTGTGTTAGAACTTTTATGTCGGCCCCGGCCGGTTGGCTCAGCGGTAGAGCGTCGGCCTGGCGTACGGGGGACCCGGGTTCGATTCCCAGCCAGGGCATATAGGAGAAGCGCCCATTTGCTTCTCCACCCCCCCTCCTTCCCCTCTGTCTCTCTCTTCCCCTCCCACAGCCGAGGCTCCATTGGAGCAAAGATGGCCCCGGGCGCTGGGGATGGCTCCTTGGCCTCTGCCCCAGGCGCTGGAGTGGCTCTGGTCGCACCAGAGCGACGCCCCGGAGGGGCAGAGCATCGCCCCCTGGTGGGCAGACCTTCGCCCCTGTGGGCGTGCCAGGTGGATCCCGGCCGGGCACATGCGGGATCCTGTCTGACTGTCTCTCCCCGTTTCCAGCTTCAGAAAAATACAAAAAAAAAAAAAGAACTTTTATGTCAATACACTCGCCACATTAATTATACAAATGGAAGGAAATGCTTCTACATTTTGGAATAGGATTATAGAGCAAATCATTCCAAGTGTGTATCTGTTGGGCAAATAAGTTTGTAAAATATGATTTTTATGTTTGCTCACTTTTATTGTTAAAAATGGCAGCTGCCCAGGTATGTGATCTGTGAAACTGCTAATTACCTTCCTGCTTAGGAAAAGCCATTGTTATGCTAATGTATGCTGGAGGGGGGGTTTCATGACAGAAGAGTTTGTGAAGAAAGAGAAGAAGAAGCCAAGATGGAAGGAGAGGAAAGAGAAGACAGTTTTGCAGAGTAAGAAGCCATGTTGGCAGATGGGAAACCAGAGGTGACTTAGACTGGTGGGGGGGCCTTTGATTCTAGGAATACCCAGATGTGTCAGTAGCGTTGTGAGTATTGAATGATTGGGTTTTGGAGTCCTGTGTGTTTTTACTCACCTGCTGGGCACAAGGCTAAAATAAAGGAATGGCCCACCAGTTTTTGGCTCCACAGTTTCTTTACCATCTGTCTGAATCTAACGGGAACCTGCATGTGAATGGCAGTGATAGCTGCAGCTCCTGGCCATACAGTATCCAAACAAAGATTTAGAACTAACCAGTAATCTGTAAAATTTATATTCAGGCCAGGTGACTCTCATGTAATATGTGCACTATATTAAAATCTAAGATATTCTGTGTGACGTGCAAGAAATGAGTTTTAAAAGCATGAACTTTAAAAATATAAGGCCTTTAATCTATTGAGAAAACAAAAGTATTTGTAAGATAGTCTCTTTTTATAAGAAAAAAATAAAATTAAAAATCTGAAAAATCTTACCTACCAAAACTACCACTAAAGCTTGTACTTTTTTCTTTACATGTGCACTGCAGTGGAAATATATTAGTCTGTTCATAAGCTTCCCCATGGCTGTATATCTTTTCCTAATATAGATACACATTCCATGTAAAAGTTCTGAAACTTATAAAGAACTATTATAATTTTTCTATTTTGAATAATAAATGAGGATTATATTGCATATTGTTTTCCTTTTTCTTATAGACCAGGATATTTATTAAGGTATTTTCCTGGAAGAAACATCACTTGAAACTTAAAATGAACTAATTGGTATTTTTCTACAATTACTCTACTTTGAATGTTTTTGGAAGTTTTATTTTGAAGTCAAGAAGTTGAGGATGTGTATTATAATTCATACTTTTTATGCATGTAGTCATATTTTATATGTATCACACATGCTGAGAATACTGGTAAAGCATCATTAAAGTTAAAATATTGTGATTTATAAAATTCCCCAAAGCCAATTTTAAATCTACCACATGAATCTGATCTGACCTTATAACATATATGTATGGAATAATTTCAAAGATAGTGAAATTAACTCTTATCTATTGTATAATATGTAACTGTATCTTTTCATATTTTAAAAAGATTGTCTTTAATCTTGTTCCATTCATCTACTAATGTATAACAAACCACCAAATTCAACGGTTTAAAATGACTAAAAGCATTTATTTTGTTTCCAAATCTGCAATTTAAACAAGACTTAGTGCAGAACTTAATTTCTGCTGTGTATGTTAACAACTAAAGAACCTCAAAGGCTAGAAACAACTTAGTGATTCTGGGGATAGAATCATATAATGTACAAGCTGGCACACCTCAGCTCATGGACCAAATCTGACCCACTGTTTATTTTTGTAAATCAAGTTTTATTGGAAGACAGCCTTGCTCATTTGTTTGCATATCGCTTTGGTCACTTTTGTACCATAATGGAATTGTTGAGTATCTGTGGCAGAAACAGTATGGCCCACATTGTAAATAAATACTAGCTGGCTTTACAGAAAATAAATAAATAAATAAATGTGCTGACTTCTGATACAATAGCTCCCTTACAATGTGTTTAGAGATTGATGTTGCCTGTTGACTAGAACCTCAACTTGGGCTGTGTCTCAAAATTTTACTCACATGGGTTTCTTGATAGTACGGTAGTTGGGTTCCAAAAATGAGCATCCTAAGAAATAGGAAATGGAAAGATTCTCTTAAGCCCTGAGATGGAATGTAGTCCATATTTAAGGAAAGGGGCATACATACTCTTTTCTCTTGAAAGGAGACGTGTAAATGAATTTGAAGGTATGTTTCAAAACCACCATAAACCCATAATAACATTTCAATAGTATATATTCAAAATATTAATAACTTCATGTTCTTCATATTCTTTAATAACTTACATATTCTTCAAATATTTACTGAGCTATACATCTTTAACAAAATAGATATGATATTCTACAAAATAGATATATTACAATGGGTAAAGATGAATAATAACCAATAAATAAAAAAATGAACATGACAAAGTTAGAGAGCAATTAAGTATTACAACAAAGAGTAAATTAAAGAGTTAAAAGTGGAACTGCTTTGATCAGGGAGAGCCTTATTCCGTCATTTAAGTTTATAAGAAACTAGCTAATCTTAAAAAAAAAAGATGATTGCCAAGCATAGAAGGCAGAAAGACAGTAAATGCAAACACCATTAAAAAAAAAAAGTTTGGAGTATTCAAGGGGAAGAAAGAAGACAAGAGTGACTAGAGCATAATTGGAAAGGGACCAAAAAGATTCTTTCAGACCATGAAGATACATCAGATTTTATGCTTAATTTAACGGGAAGCTACTAGAGCATAATCACGGAGTAGCCCAATCTGATCTCCATTTTACTACTTACTCTGGCTGCTATGGTGATAGGATGATAGAGTTGGATTTGGAGAAACAATGAGAAAAATTAATTGCAGAGGAGATAAGGAAGGTAACCAGATGAAAACAGAAAGACCAATTGGAAAACAATTGCTAGAGTTAAGGCAACAGACAGCTTAACTCTACTTTGAATTTAGAGTTAACTCTCCCCAGGACCACTGCCTCAATGCGTGTGTCAGCTGCATCATCACACTGTGTGCATCTTGGGGAATGATGAGGGAACAGGAGCTGTGTTGACCTTTACCTTTAAATGTCCCTAATAAAGCACATTCTTTAGGCCATATCACGTGGTTCTCACCTCATCACAGAAAACAATGACAAGGTAGCATTCAGGGAGACTCTTTGATTTTTGCTTTGGACCAAATGATGCCATTTGCTGAGATAGAGAAGAAAAATGCAGAATTTATGTGTGTCTGTGGAAGATGAAAATAAAATGAGAATTAAGAATTTCATTTGAGTATATTATATCTAATTAGTCATTACATGATATAGTCACAGATGACAGCAAATGTCTATAATGAGTCACAGAAACTCTCAAGAAGACTTAAAAAATCACCCTGGTTGGTTGGCCCAGTAGATAGAGTATCGGCCCAGCATGCAGCACCCTGGGTTCAATCCCCATTCAGGGCACACATAAGAAGTGACCGTCTGTTTCTCTTCCTTTCCCTCTTCCCATTCTCTCTCTCTTTCTGTTCACAGCCAGTAACTCAATTGATTCAAGCATCATCTTCAGATGCTGAGGATAGTTTGATTGGTTCAAGCATTGGCTCCAGGCAGGGGTTGCCCGGTGGATCCCGGTTGAGGCACATGCAGGAGTTTATCTATCTCTTCTCCTCTTACTTAAAATAAAATAAAAAAAAATTTAAAAAGACTAAAAAAAGATAAATTTAATACCAGTACAAATATACCATCAGGCATCAAATATCCTCCAGTGACTGTAATGAGAATGAGGATTCTTAGAAAAGGAAGGTAAACTCAAGGCAGGTAAGCTCACTACCAGGCTTGAGAGCCTCTGAAGGGCCCAGGTCTCTCGAACTCCTGCTTAATAGAGAGAGAGGTACACTTTCCACTTATGAGCCTTGGAAAGAAATGAAATTAAAAACAAGAGATTTGAGTTATTGGAAGTTATTTCTATGTTCTGCCTAGAAGGTGGGTTTGATCAATAACCAATATAAAGAAAATGTTTGCTTATCGTGGCTCTATAATATAATTTGAAGTCAGGTATTGTAATGCCCCCAGCTTCGTTCTTTTTCCTTTGATGTTTTCTCTGAACCTATGTACCCTAATTGATCAATGTCACCCCATTAAAATTAATAAAAAATTAAAAAAAAAAAGAAAATGTTTGCAAACTTCCTGCCCAATTTGGTCACAAGCAGACAAAAAGTGTAGGAGTCAGTCTAAGGAAAAATGAAATAATTTTTGCAAGAGCAGAAGTCACCATTTTTAATTTGTTTTATTTGTCACTTCTAGCCAGGAAAAAATGCTGATAGAGAAGACAAAATTAGAAAAGTCCTTAGAGCTAGTTATCTCCAGCAGTAAATTCAGACTCAGCAAAAAGCAAGACTGACAAGGAATGAAAGAATCCTTGTGGCACTAAATGATGATCAGGTATGAGAAAAGGTAGTTTCCCTCTATTCACTATGGATTAATAATCCTTGGGCAAATCCTTGGGTTCTCCTTTGTTTTCCCCACTTTATTCAAATAAAAGAGGGGTGGGGTGGGAAAAAATTGTGTGGCATGGCAGGTGGAGATGGACATGTCAGCTCATATTCTGGTCATTTCTGAAATCCTGTGTTAAGAATATACCAGTCAAGATTGTAGTGTAGGTAAACTCAGTACTCACACAGTTCCACAACCACACCAAAAATACAACTATAAAAAAATCATCATTTAAAACTGCCTGAAATCTAGCTGAATAGAATTCCTACACCTAGGAATTTAAAGAAGAAGCCACACAGAGATGGGGAGAAGGAGCAGAGACACTGAATAAGCTAGTCCCACACCCACATATAGGGATAAAATTCAGGAAGGATAGCTGGGATTCCAAGGTACCCCCTTAGGAACAAGAAGTCTCAGCCCCATACCAGGTTCCTAGCCCAGGGTTCCAGTACCCAGAAGAGAAGTCCCTATAACTTCTGGCTGTAAAATCCAGCAGGAATTGAGGTTGAGTGAAACAGAGGCTGCTGGAGTCCCAGGCAGTTCCTCTTAGAATTTTTGTATACAGACAACACTCTGACTCACTCCCTCTGGGCTCCAGCACTGGGAAATCAGTTCAAAAGGCACCAGGCTCAGTCTGGGAGGAACTTAACTATCTGGCTTCAGAGCAAAGACTGGAATGGGAGCAGCTTTCTCCCAGACAGAAGTGCTAGAGAGGCAACTGTTCCTTTGATAAGACCTACCCCAACAGAGCCAGCAGGAGTAAGCCATTTCTGAGTCTCTATTAACCTGGCTATTACTGTTTGCTCACCTCGGTGATTTGTGGACACTTTGCCTGACCCACTTGCTGCTGGCCTACCCAGGCTGTTTCCAGTGGTTTTGCTGTACAAATGATCCATCTTGGCTGACACACACTTCAGGCTTTCCTAAAATCTCTCAAACAAGTATCATCTGGCCCTTATATTTGGAATATAAGGAAGCAAAAAAAAAAATACCAACCAAAACATCAAAAAGAATTAAAAAAAATAGTGTAAAGAGCCTCTGGGACAACATCAAGTGTACCAATATTTGCATCATGGGAATGCCAGAAGGATAAGAGAAAGCAAGAAATTAAAAACACATTTGAAAAATAATGACAGAAAACTTCCCTAACTTGGTGAAGGAAATAGACATACAAGTCTAGAAAGCCCAGAGAGTCCCAAATAAGTTGAACACAAAGAGGTCCACACCAAGACACATCCTAATCAACATGCAAAGACTTAAAGAGAGAATTTTAAAAGCAGCGAGAGAAAGCAGTTAGTTACTTACAACGGAGCTCCCATAAATCTGTCAGCTGATTTCTCAACAGAAACTTTGCAGGCAGAAGGAGTTGGCAAGATATATTCAAAGTGAAGCAAAGTGAGGACCTACAACCAAGATTGCTCTGCCCGGCAAGGTTATCATTTAGAATTGAAGGACATATAAAGAGCTCCACAGACAAGAAAAAGCTAAAGGAGTTCATCACCACCAAACTAGTATTACATGAAATGTTAAGGAGTCTTCTTTTAAAATAATAAGAAAAAAGATAAATAATATAAACAATAAAATGGCAATAAATACATATCAACAAATGAATTAACAAAAAACACAAGAAGAATAGGAAACATACTTATAGATATAAAGAACATTTTGATGGTTGCCACATGTGATGGGAATTGGGGGATGGGTGAAAAAGGTAAAGGGCGCAGGGGTCTTCAAACTTTTTATAAAAACTGCCCACTTTTACAGTGCTGGTCAACCTGGTCCCTACCGCGCAACCAAACAGCGCTGCGATTGGCCCATCATGAAAGCTGGAACGCCCACTAGTGGGCGGTAGGGACGAGGTTGACCAGCACTGCAAAAGTGGGTGGTTTTTATAAAAAGTTTGACGACCCCTGCCGGGTCCCAGATGGGTGCGAGATGTGGGGATGGTCCCTTAGGAAGTTATAAAATGTCTAATTACTAGGGTGTGAATCTGAAACAAGTATAGTATTGGATGTCAACTATAATTGAAAAATAAAAAATGATTTAAATTACAAAAAAATAAAATAATATTCTCTCCTGTTGAGTTAGGAAACTCAAACAAGTCCAGGTATAACTCCTATGGAATAAACCACACCCAACTATGATATATAAAATTCATTAATTTGTTATAAGGTTAAAAAGAATTAATGCATGATCAGTGCTTAAAACATTCTGAAGCACACAGTAAATACTTCATAGCTGTTAGTTAACGGCATTATTTCTATTTTAGAATTGCTGCAGTTCTTTACTTCAATTATGTTTTCTGTTGACTTTATTTCTTGACAATAACTTAGGTAGTTACAACTTTACATCTAATGTCCTGGTCTCTGAGAAATGCCACTCCACTGGGAAATGATTTGAGAGCTAGTAAAACAAATCCTCACATTAAAAAATAAATGTCTGAAGACAAGAATCTGTGCATTCTGACAGTTTACATGTCTGAATTCAGTTCCCCGTTGTCTCACTAAAAGTGGACACAGCAAGTGCTGAAAACAGATTTGGATGCTTTACCTTAAATGTGCTGTGACAACATTTCAAGCATTTTCAGAAATGCTCTTTTTCTGCTTTAAGATATAGCTCCAAATTTTGATGATGAACTGAGATGCCAGTTTGCTTGCTTGGATTTTTGTCTTCACATTTGCTGAGACATGGTTAAATGAGATTTAGCAAGACACAATACAAATAGTTTTGCACAAATTTCAAATCAGGTGTTTCTGGTTTTATTTCCAGCTGTGCCCATGTATCCTTTTACAGTTGTCAACTTCACTATTATTTCCATAAAAAAGCCAGGGAGTCCAGCTGCTCTAACTCATAGTTCCTCAGACCTCACCCCAGGAATTTATCTGTTCTGTCCAAGACTGAAAATGACTTCAGGGCCCTGTGCCAGTAGCCTGTAAGTGAGCATAAATAATAACCCTGGGGATATCATCTTTAAGAGCCCAGGTGCTAGCAGAGTTTGTTTACGTGTAAGTTGACGTAGATGGTGACCCAAACTGTATGATTACAAAGGAAGCGAAGATGACCTTTGGGAATTCCCCAAATATCTTCTATGATACTTTTCTGATCACAGAAATTTTTCATAGATTGAACAGAAACTTAGAGTTAACAAGTAAAGAAATGATGGGAAACAAGCATGCACTTACATTTACATGATGGGCATTTTTACATGTAGATGTCATGTATTGTCGTGTATGTGAACATGAGTGTGTAATACATATTATATACTACGCAACAGAATCTCTCCTAATAGTGTATACTGCTATGGGAGAGGAGAAAGCACAGGGATCCCTGAGCTCCAGGCTACACAAGTGTGTGGAGGACACAATACCACCCTGGGGGCTAAGGAGAAGGGCAGGGCACAAGCAGGGGAGGCTGGATGCATAGAAAACAGACTTGGCCTTTTGGGGATAATAAAAATTATATTGGTTTCTGCTCCTAGCTTCTGTCACAAAACTCCTAAAACTCTTTTCATTTTCTAAGTGATAAGAGCACTGGTGCATCTTTTATTTTGATATTCTGTCTTTGACCCTGGTTCCTGATACTACCACTCCTGTAATTTCTGGGGTGATAAGAATGTCTTCTGTTCTAATGAGGTGACTCTAGGTGGGCTCCTGAATGCAGGCTGTTGACCATAAAGAACAACCCATTTTAAGAAGCTTAGAATTTTTAGCCCTGCCACTGCTCTCTGTCCCCCACTCTCTTGAGAAAGAAGAGGACAGATGATGAAGTTAATGACTGATCATGCATATGTGATGAAATGCCAATAAAAATCCCCAAAGCACAGGGTTTGGAGAGCCTCCAGATTGCTGAACACATGCACACTGACAAGGTGCTGACATCCCAGCTCCACAGGGACTGAAGCTCAGCTCTTGGGACCTTTCAAGACCTCTTTCTACATATCTTTTCATCTGGCTGCTTATCCACAACCTTTATGATATCTCTAAATAAACTCGTAAATGTGTTTTCCTGAATTATGTGAGCCACTAGAGCAAATTAAGCAGACTGCAAGAGGGGGGGTCATGGGGATCACCAATTTACAGACAAGTAGACCAAAGTTGCGAGTTGCCTGGGGACCATCTGAAGTGAGAAGAGAGTAGTCTTATGGGACTGAGCCTTTGGCTTATGGGATCTGCCACTATCTCCAGGGATGTAGATGGAGACACGCAGGAAGGAAAAACTGTATGTTTGTCTAATACAGTCTTTTCCCTTTTTAGACTGAAGACAAGAATGCCTTAAAACAAAAATTTTGTTAAGTATCAGGCATTTTTATATTATACGTGCTGTCCTATAACTTCTGAGAAAACCCATGATGCTCATTTTACTGATGAGAAACTGAGGCTCAAAAAGTTATTTTTACTATTGTCTAAACATAATATTTTCTGCCATTTGTTGGGTGCCTTTTTTCACCAATATTTCTTTTTATAATTCTTAGCAGGACATTATGATGTGGAAATTGTTATTCTCACTTGTCATATAAGAAAACCAAGTTCTACGATGTAAATAGTTTGCACTAATAAGTAGCAGGTTTGGGTTCATGTTCAAATATTGTGACTCTAAATTCAATATTCTTTCCACTGTAGAAGAAACTCATTCACACGCATCTCATTTCCACAAATGGGAATGCATTGCCACTCCAGTTCTCAGAAAGAAGGAAACTGGAGAGCATTTCCAATTTTTCCCACCCTCTCATGCATTCCCTTCAGGAATGAAGGAGTGACTTTTCTGTTTGGTGGTAGATGCAAAAAGACTAGAGCCTAGTTAGGTCTGTTGACCTCATAATCTCAGAGCCAGCCTGACCACCTATTTAATGCCTACTGCTCATAAGCTTATAAGGACAGAATCACTGCAACCCAATGAGTGACAGCAGTTGTTGAACAAGACGGAGTAGCACCTTGCAAGTCACAGGATAGAGAAGTGAACAACCTTTCTGCTGCTCATGGGTGGTATGATGTCTGAGTATCCTCTGGTCCTTCCACATTGATACTGTTCCCTAATTACACAGGGATTGGAGGAAAAAATATTTATACTCTAAAAACCTAAAGATGAAGAAATAGGGAGTTTGCTTTAAAGGGAAATAAAAATAGAAGAGACATCATTGCACTTAATCAGTGAAATAAACTCAGAACCAACTATAGAAGTGAGCACGTAGTTAATATGTAATACATAAACATACATTTTAAATAGTAAAGCTGGTAAATAGATATTATCAGAAAAGAGAAACTTTGCTTACTCTCCCACTCTGAAAGTATAATTTTTCAAACATAATAGTCATAACTAATTCTGCCTTGGGCTTTAATGCTGGCAGTTCATTGCCATTCTTTACTACTAATCACCTAATATGAGACCCACTGTAGGGTAGATTAGACATAAGACCTCTCTCAGACAGATGTAGACAGGGGTTACATGGTTCAGTTCCAGGGGAAAGAATAAGACATAGGCAGTAGCTCTGGCTGTCACTTTATTGAGGTTGAGCAATATCATATAGAAAAAAGAAATGCCCTCTTCAATGTGGACTAAGAGAGACAGGTGGAAAAAGGATAGAAGTACTCAATATAGGATACCCTGGAGAGAATGCACATTGTGAAAGCAATTGTGGAGGTTAAACACAATATCACACCATACTTTTTGAATTAATGAGGACGTTATCATGCTAGCTTTGTATCAAGCACTTATCACATATAATCCTTGACAGATAACTACAGCTACAAGTGACAAAAAATGTTCAATACCAGGCAACATTTGCAAGAGACCATAATGGAGTACAAGCAATGAATAGGTAGTTTAACATAAAATTCAAATTCCCATTCATCCCAGGATAGTGACCCTGTAAGAACAGAAATAGGCCAGGAAATGCCTTCTGTCCTTCCAAGTTTTGACATGAAGAAACATTTCAACACTTGTTATTACCCATCTTGTTGATAATAGCTAATCTTACAGGTGTGAGGTGGTATCTCATTGTAGTTTTAATTTGCATTTCTCTAATAGCTAATGAAGATGAGCATCTTTTTAGAAAACCAGATAGAAGGTGACGGAAGACAATTTGACTTTGGGTGATGGGTATGCAACATAATCACATGTCAAAATAACCTGGAGATGTTTTCTCTGAACATATGTACCCCAATTTATCAATGTCACCCCATTAAAATTAATAAAAATATATAAAAAAAGAAACTTATCTCTGGAAAGGTGTTTTCTACACTCTGCAACTTATGAGTGTGAGTCCTTTATGTCAGCTCCAAGCCATATAGGCTAATCTTGTCATGAGACTTCTTGTTCCTGTATTCAGTCTTCCCTGTCTGCCCAGCTTTTTGTCAATTTGTAGTCCTACCTTGGCCACCACTGCCATCCAGCCTTTCCCTCGCCCATTTCTCCTGACCAAACTGCTATTTACTAGTTGCAAAAGCCACTCACATGACAGCATGAGTCTGACAAGCTCAGCTTTTGCCACAGCTTCTGTCCTGACCATGCCAGTGAATAGAACTAAATGTGTATGGCTGTGAGGTTTCTTAGATTTGTGCACGTCTACTATAAAGACCAAATTGAAAAGTTCAATCCTATGTGATTTCTAGAGGGACACAATCTAATCACATTTTTCCTGAACCAATTATCTTTTCACCAAGGCAGGAATCAGATTCATTGCCAGTCGGTTTAACATTTTCTGCCAAGAGTTTTTTTTTTTTTATTCCACATAAATCTTAAAAGCAAACCTCGATTTTTCTTTGCAGACTCAAGATTCATTGATCATGTGACATCATTTATTACTGACAATGCTATTATATATAATGAGTGATCTGGAACTAATCACTTGATCTGATAGGTGCTGGTTGAGTGGGGTGATAATTCACCCTTGTTGTACCTCTGCATTTCCATTGCTTTAGGTATGATATGCTATACACTGTCTCTAATCAGAAACATAGCCACAGAGGCAGTTTATGGGTTCTGTTGATGTTTTGAAATAGCAATGCCTAAAAGCTCTTCTTTTAATCAAATGGAAATTCATTTCCTTTCACTGACACAAAATAAAGCTGAATTATCTTTCAAATATAAATTGATGATTATTTGTAAGCACAGATTCAACCAGATTATTACCATGACAAAGGTGAAGCCACATTAATCTGTTCACCTGACAAATCATTCTTGACTGAGAAAATCTGGCTTGTGTCACTTATTTTACTGTTCCCTAGTTCTAACATACACACTTTGAAAATGAATAAACTTCTGCTCTCAATAATTTATTTTTTGTTTTGTTTTTCTAGTTTTGTTGAGACATAATTGACATACAGCACTCTATCAGATTAAGGTGGATAGCATAATAATTTAACTTACATATATTTTGAAATAATTACCAAAATAACTTTAGTTAATAGACATTATTCCATATATATACAAAAAGAAAAATAATGTTTTTCTTAGGATCTACTCTTAATAACTCTCAAAGTACCATACAGTAGTGTTAACTGCAGTCATCATGTTGGACATTACATCCCAATACTATTTACCTTATAACTGTAAGTGTGTATCTTTTGACCACCTTCATTCAATTCACCCAGTAATTTCTTAAGCCCTCAAAAATGTTAATGCAGACTTTGAATTATACGCAGTTAGGTACAAATGTCCTACAGAATATTTTTTATAAAAATTATTCCATCTACAAATCTGAAGACCCTGTGGCAATGCATTTTAAATAAATTAAACCATTGCCAAGCTTTTAAAGCATTCAGGTTGTATGCTTTTTTGAAACAAATATTTGTTTATTTTCTAAAGAAAAGGAAATAAAGTACCTTTCCATTCAATTTAAGATGCTACCCAATATGTATTTCTGTGGCTTATATAAAAACTTAACGCTTGACCTGTGGTGGCGCAGTGGGTAAAAATGTCGACCTGGAATGCTGAGGTTGCCAGTTCAAAACCGCCAGGCTTGCCTGGTCAAGGCACATATGGGAGTTGATGCTTCCTGCTCCTCCCTCTGTTCTTTCTATCTCTTTCCTCTCTCTGTCTCTTTCTCGCTCTGTGTCTCCTCTCTCTAAAAAAATGAATAAATAAAAAAATGTAAAAATAAATAAGAACTTAACAATGATGGTCAAAATAATTGACCGGAAAGTGTGTTTTCCATAAGCATGCAATGAGAAAGTGCATATTTAGTCTCAATCACAGTCCTGAATATCACATTGGTGTGAAGCCTGATCACACAGAGGGTGTCACTTGAAAAGCCATGGTTAGGTGGCTGAGGCCTAAAATAAAACTTTCATCCACCAGTCACTGTCTAAAACTTCCACTCTTTGCGTGTAATTTTTAAATTAACCCCTAAGATTTTTTTTAATATTCCCTTTTAAAAATTCAAATTTCTCTGACACGGATAAAACCTTTTGTCACTTACACTTTAGGATAAATGACTTTATTTAACGCTGTTCATCATGACAGGTGAAACACCTGGGCAGCATAGGTTACTAGCTGCCACAGAAGCTTAAGTATATTAGACAATAAAAAGCAATACAGAAGCTGACGATAAACTTTGCTTCACAGTTTTTCCCAAGATGGTCCTATTCAGCTGAATATGTTTCTATAGGAAGATCGCACACTATAACTTGTTTCACCTTATTTTTCTTTCTTACAACTATGCTCTGTCTTGACTTTGGAGCAAGTTTATCCATGATTCTTAAATCATACTTGAGTTTTCATTGTAGCTCAAGTTTTGGGTCAAACCAAATGGGTTTGAACAGCAGCTTTGCTACCCAAAAATGGTAGGATTTTGAACCAACTTTTCAGCCTTCCTAGACTTCAGTTTCCTCAGGGATAATAATTCAAGCTCTGTGGGTTTTTGTAAGGAATAAATGAAATGATGCCTATTTAGTGCTTAGCAGAGAACCTAGCTCATAGATGAAGTTGACGAACTATAGTAATTACCAGGCTTACCAGGGTCACGGACAGAGTGGAGAGTAAGACAACATAAGCAGTCATGAGAGTGACCTGTGAAATAAAAAAAAGAGGTAGAAGAGGCCATTGGAAGAGGAGTAGTGACTTAAATCAGACTTGCTTTCAGTGTTTGTTTGGCCTTAAGTCCAGTTTCAGTATTGAAAATGCTCTTTGCCTGTCTTTTCATATCCAAGAGCATCCCTGAAAATTCCTAATGATAGAGAACATTGAAGAGAATGCCCTTAATATGGCATGTAAGCTAATGGACTAACTGGAACTGAATCTGTAACAGATATCTGTATATGGTGCTTCTCTGCCCACCCTCTTCTCTTCACCATGGAGACAATTGTTCCAAAACATTGATCCTCAAAACCTGTCTCTCATATCATCACCACTGCACAGCCTAAGCACCATTTCAAAAATCACTCTCTAATGTAATTAAATAAATATATATATGAGGACTGAAATAATTAGAAGACAAATAAGAATACGATGTCAAAATAAAGGCCCCTATGCATTCATTTAATAAGAAAATAAATTCATACAAATAGAGAATCTAGACATTAAAAATCACTATTAATTTATATTTGTACAGAATTGGACATCTATGGACAGATTCTGCTTTAAATAAAAAAAATATCTAATTATTCTTTTTTTGTGGCAGAGACAGAGAGAGAGTCAGAGAGAGAGGGACAGATGGGCACAGACACAGAAAGGGAGAGAGATGAGAAACATAAATTCTTCGTTGCAGTTCCTTAGTTGTTCATTGATTGATTTCTCATATGTGCCTTGACCAGGGGGCTACAGCAGACTAAGTGACCCCTTGCTCAAGCCAGCAACCCCGTGCTCAAGCTGGTGAGACTTTGCTCAAACGAGATGAGCCCGTGTTCAAGCTGGCGACCTTAGGGTCTCGAACCTGGGTCCTCCGCATCCCAGTCTGACGCTCTATCCACTGCACCACCATCTGGTCAGGCTCTAATTATTCCTACCTGATTAAAAAGATCAGTTAATGTCCTCTTCCCATTTTTTTATTGGATTGTTTGTTTGTTTGTTGTTGAGGTTTATGAGTTCTTTGTATATTTTGGATATTAGGCCCTTATCTGAACTGTTCTTTGAAAATATCATTTCCCATTTAGTTAGCTGTCTGTTTATTTTGTTGTCAGTTTCTCTTGCTGAGCAAAAACTTCTTAGTCTGATGTAGTCCCATTCATTTATCTATGCCTTCACTTCTCTTGCCTTTTGAGTCAAATTCATAAAATGCTCTTTAAAACCCAGGTCCATGAGTTTAGTACATATGTTTTCTTCTATGTACTTTATTGTTTCAGGTCTTATATTTAGGTCTTTGATCCATTTTGAATTAATTTTAGTACAAGGGGACAAACTGTAGTCGAGTTTCATTCTTTAGCATGTGGCTTTCCAGTTTTCCCAGAACTATTTGTTGAAGAGGCTTTCTTTTCTCCATTGTGTGTTTTTGGCCCCTTTATTGAAAATTATTTGACCATATATATGTGGTTTTATTTCTGGACTTTCTGTTCTGTTCCATTGGTCAGAGTATCTATTTTTCTGCCAATACCATGCTGTTTTGATTGTCGTGGCTCTATAATATAGTTTGAAGTCAGGTATTGTAACGCCCCCAGGTTCATTCTTTTTCCTTAGGCTTGCTTTGGCTATTTGGGGTTTTTTATACTTCCATATAAATCTGATGATTATTTGTTCCATTTCTTTAAAAAATATCATTGGAATATTGATGGGAATTGCATTAAATTTGTTTATTGCTTTGGGTAATATGGCTATTTTGATTATATTTATTCTTCCTATCCAAGAACAAGGAATATTTTTCCATTTCATTATATCTTTTTTCGATTTCCCTTAACAATGCTTTGTAGTTTTCATTATATAGGTCCTTTACATTCTTTGTTCCTAGCATGAACAGACACTTCTCTCAGGAATAAATACAAATGGCCAACAGATATATAAAAAGATGCTCAACTTCATTAGTTATTAGAGAAATGCAAATCAAAACTACAATTAGATACCACCTCACACCTCTTAGATTAGCTATTATCAACAAGACAGGTAATAGCAAGTGTTGGAGAAGCTTTGGAGAAAAAGGAACCCTCATTCACTGTTGGTGGGAATGTAAAGTAGTACAACCATTATGGAAGAAAGTATGGTGGTTCCTCAAAAAACTGAAAATAGAACTACCTTATGACCCAGCAATCCGTCTACTGGTATATACCCCCAAAACTCAGAGACATTAATACGTAAAGACACATGTAGCCCCATGCTTATTGCAGCATTGTTCGCAGTAGCCAAGACATGGAAACAACCAAAAAGCCCTTCAATAGAAGACTGGATAAAGAAGATATGGCACATATACACTATGGAATACTACTCAGCCATAAGAAATGATGACATTGGATCATTTACAACAAAATGGTTGGATCTTGATAACATTATATGGAGTGAAATAAGTAAATCAGAAAAAAAACTAAGAACTGCATGATTCCATACATAGGTGGGACATATAAACGAGATTAAGAGACATGCACAAGAGTGTGGTGGTTACGGGGGGGAGGAGAGGGAGGAGGAGGGAAGGTGAAGGGGGAGGGACACAAAGAAAACCAGATAGAAGGTGATGGAGGACAATCTGACTTGGGGTGATGAGTATGCAACATAATTGAATGACAAGATAACCTGGAGATGTCATCTTTGAACATATGTACCCTGATTTATTGATGTCACCCCATTAAAATTAATAAAATTTTATTAAAAAATATATCAGTTAAGCTATAGCATAATGACTTTTAGTCATATTATTATTTTTATATCCCTTTTTTTCATGTGGGTACAAATGAAAAATGTTTAATTATTTCTATCAACATATTCCTTTCAAAAACAGGGATGATTTGAAGAATCAATGTCTTAAGAACAATTTGGAAGTAATTATGTAGATGTAGAGTCTGGATCTGGAGACCAAGATACATAATACCACAGTGATATCTTCCTGTCAGAGGGTGGATAGCATCTTAGAGGTCTAAGAAGTATCTATTTCACAGGAAGATTGACATCATATGTATTATCATATATATATTAACACTGAGGTATTATTACCTTTCCGCCTAAGTTTTAGAATAGTGTGCTTCCTTCTTCCTGTCTCAACCCACTTATTTCTATCTCTACATTACGACTCTACTACTTTTCAAAAAAATACATCTCCGGTAATTGCATTTTGCAGTTCAAAAAACCTTGAGTGTCACCTATATAACATTGCCTCAATCTTCCTCTCTAATTTCAAGTACACAAATACACTCATCTATCAAGTCAATTTAAATGACTCATTTTTCTTCATTTGCTCCCACCCTCATCCTAGGATGCCTTTCCAACTCCCGCTTCCACTGAGTAAAGCTGAATGGAAAGACAGTAGAGAAAAGTAATTACTAGTGTGGTTTCTGGCATTGACACACTTTAGATTGAATAGAGGTACTACCTGATTATCTTCTTTTCATCCTGAAGACAAAATTACATAAACAACTCTAGCACTTCCTAAAAGCATGAATTTTGACAAGTGATAACCTTTGTATCTATGTATTTGAGAAAATAACTTTGAATATTTATAAGACTGTGGAGAAGATATATGAGCTATTTCATTCAAAGTTCTTAGTATAGTGCCTGGCACATAGTGAGTTTTCTATATAGAGATGTCAACCATTAATAATGCTATTATTCATATAATTATTTATTTTTAAGCCCCCCTCTTAAATCTTCTTTGTTTATAACCCCAAATTTTACCCTTTCTTATCTCAAAGTGATGTATGCAACTGTATTATGAGAGGTAGGTGAGGAAGCATGGTTGTCACTTTTTTTTTTCTTTTAGAGAGACAAGAGAGGAAGAGGAAGAGAGAGATTTCTTTGTTGTTACACTTAGTTGTGCTTTTTGGGTCACTTCCTGAATGTGCCCTGACTGAGAATCAAACATGCAAACTTGATGTTTCCAGAAGAAGCTCTAATCAACTAATCTAACTTGCCAGGATGATGGTTGACAGATTGAAGAGTTTAAACTGTTTATTTTGTGGTGAGCAATTGAGTTTTCTGGTTAAAGAAGGTCATAGTAAATCCATAATCTTTAAACACAATATTTAGAGCAGTGTATAAACTGTACAAGAATAGGGAGAGATGTGATGAAGGCATACCAGTTAGGAGGTCATTAGAGAACTGCAATGAAAGGTAATTTATGCCTGTTGGAAGTGAAGCAAAGAGAATAAAATAATTCCCCAAACCCAAGCTTGAATAGAAACAAAATATCAGAGGATAAAGTGATGGGTGTGTATTTTATTGTGTTAGACTTCAGGAGCCTCAGATTATTAATAATAGAAATGTACATCCAGAAATTAGAAACCAGATTCTAAATCATAAGAAATTAATCAATGCTAGAGACAAAATGACACGTGTACATATTGGTTGAGGCAATAGATTTGAATAAACTCATTGAAAGAACATACTGTTTTGTTGATGTAAAAAATTCAAGGCACTCCTTAAAAGCATCCAGTGTATTAGTGAGAGATTGTAAAAATAAACAGAACAGCAAAGTGTCCTGGAGACAAGGGAAAATAAATTTCTTAGAAGGCGTGTCAGAAACTTGTCTCTAAACCTGTGTTTTTTTTCTTTCTGGGCCCTTGTTCTGCATTCCTGCCTCACAGTTAAATGAAACCATGGAACTGAATTCTAGACAATGGAATCTGAGCAACCTGACACATATACTTACACACCTGGGTCGTGAAATCTGCCACCTGTTCCTCTATGTTTGTACAGCTGGATGACAACTCTTAGAGCAATCTAGGAACTTGTTTAAGATGATAGACTATTGAAGGCAGTAGAACTGTTCTCAAGCTGGGCCCCAGAGAAGTTGAGCACATCACGCATCCTCAGTTCCAAACTTCTACTTGGAGTCCCATCAGTTCATGACATGAGAATTCAATTTCTACAGTGTTTGGCCACCACTGAATTGTAGAGTTCTGTGTCAGAGCAGTGAGCCTTTCTTAACCAATATTGAAAAGCCATATCTAAGTCTTGACTGATGAAGATAAGGACTGAGAGACCTGGAAATTCAATGTCTTTTAGAGAGGAGTTCTGGGAGAATGATGAGAAAAAACTTAGGTTTTAAAAATATGTTTTTAAGAGTGACTGGGAAATGTAGAAATGGAGGCAACAGATGCAATTTTAGGAAAGGGAGTGGAGTGGAACTTAATACTGAACAAAATGCAAGAGATGGTAAAATAAATAACCCGAACATAATGCAGGGTGAGAAAAGGCTTCATAAGGTTGTGGGAAAATAACAATATCTAAATATTGGATAGGGGAAACAGTCAATGAGATAGACTGAAAATGCGAGAGGAAGAAAGATTGACCAAGCAAGGTCACAAAAAGGAGAAAGAGACAAGGAGTCTGATGCTACATTTAGCCTCCTAAAAGAAGCAGCACCTTTCTTATTCTTTAATATGCCGGAAGGAGACCATTTGAGAAGAGTGTGTGAATTAGAAAAGAGTCAGGATTTACCCCATACATAATGAGTGTTGTGAATGTACAATTTGACCTATCATGTAAAAATGTCAAGATACTTTTCAGCTTCTGGGGTTATCATGAGGAAGAGCTATTCTATTAAAAAAATAATAACTCTACAAAAAAAAGCCTTTGTGTTGTGGATACTTTGGAACATCTGAAAAGATAATGCAGATCTGGAATCCCTTCCTAACCTGAAGTTTATTAAAATCTATGTACACAGCACAATTTGTTGTGAGTTTTGGGAATTTTTGGTCATTCCACAAATATTTCTTGAGTATCAAACACATGTTAGCTATACAGACATGGTTGGGAAAGAAAAACAGCAAATAAATAAGCAAACAATTCCAGAGTTCAAATACTATGACTCAAGTGATCTGGTCATTGTAAACAAAGAGTAAGAGAGGCTGAATAGGAACAAATAATCTTCCAGTCTACCCACAATCCTGTACCAAAACTGTTTTCATTTATAAATTGGTAAATTATGCAAGATGAGAAGTGAAGCTACAATTATGACAATAATTTGTCCAAAGTTATACCATTTTTGCCATCAATCCTAAACTCTGACATTTTTATAGCATATTGAACTTTAATTAGACCAAGTCTGAACCTATATAGTTTCCTAAAATAAAAAAAAAATTTCTAAAAGTATAATTTCGTAGTATGTATCTTGATAAAGTATCTTGATAGTACCTTACAAAGGTACTATTTCATTCAAATAAGTTGACAGCTTTATTTTGAGATTTGTTTTTGATAACATGTATTTAAAATTATATGCATATACACCATGCATATATAACGTTAGCATGAATATATATAAATTAATATTTAATAATGAATATAGACAACATCATATAACAACATTGTTTTGATTACTAATTAACATTCTTTCAAGAATGTGTAATAACAAATAACTCATTTTTAATTACCTTGTTTGCAATGTATGTGAGTTTCTGAGAACATTCTTTTTGAAAGCCAGTTTCATAATATATTTTTATTTCATTACTGAAATTATGAGATAAATCACAAAAAAGACAGAAAATTAGAAATGAATAATTTTATAAGTGTGATTCATTTATTTTTCTGTAAAATACTATTTTCCTTTATCTGCTCTAAAGCTTTAGTCTAATGACCAGTAATATAAAGTGTTTATGGTTTTCTGGATAGAATTACAGTTTCTTGATCTATCTGATTCAGGCTAGATCATTGTCACAGTTTGTATGAATACAAAGAACTTTTGAATCTGCTTAGATTTATATTTTTCTTTTATGCTGGAACCTCAGGGTGTTTGAAAAATATTCCTCTCCCAAACATAATCACGATTTCACAGATTGTATTCATTTTCGTAAAAGAATAGAGTACATTTCAAAGGCGTACTCTGATATTCAATGGAATAAAATAGTGAGCTATTTTAAGAATATCTCCAATTTTTAATATCATAACTTTTCTTCCTTCCCATTCTTCCAAAATAATATAGAAAGAATTGAATATGTAAACAACTTTATCTGTTCTCTTCTTTTTCCTACAAAATCTTCTTCCTCATTTTGAAATACTGTACTTGAATAAAATACATCATTCCAGACACATTTGTTTTTATGTATTTACTATTTTCATTTTGATACAAATTTTTAAAATAATGTCATTTCAATTTATTGCTCTGTTTGCTATAATTTCAAATACCATTAGTATTAATTGTGTATTTTACACAGACTTAAATGAAAATTTTTACCAAATTTTAGGTTATAAAATAGCTTTAATTTTTCAATATATTTTGCCTTTTCTATCTACCCTAATATATTACTATTTTAGGAATGTCCTTTAACTGGGATGAGAAAAAGAATGATTAATGATGGAAAATAAAAGGGTGTCATAAATTTTAATTAATTATATGCTAATTTAAATATTGTTTTTCTAGTAGTAACATAAATTAATTATTGTAATATTTCTTATTACTCAGACTGAATATATATGTACACACATATGATAGAACATAACGTATATATAATACATTTTACATATAAAATATGTATATATTATATAATATTAAGAGCAGAAACAAAAGTAAAACTAAGAAATCCTTCAATCAGATCAAATATATGAACCTTTTCTTAAGGGAAGTTAAGAGCTATTATCACAGAGTCTTAAGAAACAAATGGGGAAATGTCTTATTGCAACCTCCATTAACTTCAGGATCAAAACAGAATTTGAACTGAGGATTATTATCATATACACTAATTTTTTTTTAATTTTCTGTATTTACCGACCAGTTATCCTCACTGTTGTTTACAAATTGTAGTTAAAAAATATTTTATTGAATGCTTAGTGTCTCTGATGTATAAATAAAGTTCATATTTTATTCCTTTTTTTTTTTTTGTATATTTTAAAATAAAATTTTGGAAATCTTCTTAATTCTTCCCTTCATTAGATGACAAATGTAGTAGACTAAATTGCTATTAAGAAAATACTTAGTTCACCCACACACCCACTTCTATATTCCCCTTCTCCTTGATTTTTAGATAGGCCATGGAACCTGTTTTAGAAAATTATGGAGCAGTTTGTTTGCTAGTCCCAGGATTTTGAGAGACATTGGGAGCAGATCGAAAACTATTCCATAGCCCAACACCAAGCAGGCAAGCCCATCCTAAATCAGCAAAACCTCACCTAACCTGGGGACATATGAGTGAAAAATACTTTATTTTGTATACCAATGAGATTTTTACAGTTGCTTATTATCCAATAGTAGCTATGCAATGTAAGAACATTTTGAAAAAGGTGCTTGTATCATAAATTTCAAAGAAGTAAATATACATAATTATGACTACTGATCTTCTAAGATTTTCTTTCAAGTTACCCATATGAATGTTTTTGTTTCTTATGTGTGCCACTGCTCTATGAAGTGGAGCAAAGTTGCTACATTCGTTATGTCTAGTTCTCACTAAAATACTTCATATGAGATGGCATGACTCCCACTTTACGAAAGAAGAAACTGGTTCAGAAAAGTCCACACAGGTGATGTGACACATGGTGCCTAGGATGATCCAGAGCCCAGTGGAAATGTCTGTCAAGAATTGAAAAGAGAGCTCAAAGTAATATATGTCAGTAAAAAAGAAGAACACTTCTGGGTAAAAATTATAAAAGAGTGCAGACCAGACAAGCATCTGCAACTTGGCATTCATCTTTCAGTCTAGGACAACAAATGAGAATATCTGTTTGAATCACTTCAGTGTTCATCATGCAATCATTGTTCATGATGTGCTCTATATTATAGTTTGAGAAAAAGTGATATTACATCAAAGGTACATGAGAGTCAGAAAGCCGTGAACACATGAGGCAATTCTAAAATCCACTATTTTCATATCCCCTTCTCTCTAATTGTACATCTACCTCCAAACTTTTAAACCAGTCCATCTTGATTCTTGAGCCTAATTTATGGAATGATACATTTTATTTATATTTATTTACTTATTTAGCAGTGGGGCAGACAGGGGCAGACAGATAGGAAGGGAGAGAGACAAGAAGAATCAACTCATAGTTGCGACACCTTAGTTGCTCAGTGATTGCTTTCTCATATGTGCTTTGACTGGTGGGCTACCACCAAGCCAGTGACCCCTTGTTCAAGCCAGTGACCTTGGAGTCAAGCCTGCAACCATGGGGTCATATCTATGACCCCATACTCAAACCAGTAACCCCATACTTAAGCTGATGAGCCCATGCTCTAGCTAGTGAGCTCGGGATTTTAACCTGGGTCTTCAACATCTCATGCTTATCCTTTCTCCACGGCACCACCGCCTGGTCAGGGATGATACATTCTATTTGTCTTAGTAAATTACTACTGTTTTAGAGATAGGCATTGTTTATTATTTTAGAGATCAGAAGTTAGAGTACAGAATTATTTTATTAGGTTGTTTTACAAGTGGAGTCCCAATGGGCCATATCAGGTCCAATTAATAGCAATTCTTGATCAAGTGGTAGCCTTGGGGAATCTGTTTGAACAAGGTAGGGTGGGTAATGCAACCAGGAGGACCTAATGGACACCACAGATATTGACCAACATGTCTATTATAGGCAGTTACAGCAATACTAAAGGACAAAACATCCTGAGGAGGATGAGGTGATACTTAGTCCCTCACACTTAAATTAGTTCAGGTCTAAGCAGGTTCTTCTAACTTTTGGTGCATTCCGCATTTCTAAAAACTGGCATAGAAAAAATCAGAAAACTGATGTCTTATCCCAATTAAGTATAAAGAACACATGTCATATGTAAATCTTACTCCTATAAAACTGAAGTTTCAAAACAAAAGAATTGCTGCTCTTTTCTGATACTCAGCAGCTTCCAAAATATGCATGCCTTCCCCTGAATAAGGATATTTCAACCACTAGGTCAAACATAACCCTTTGATGGGAAAGATCACCAGTTTGTGAAGGAAGAGTTTCTGTACAACAGTGATGTCAGTAATTCTGCTGCCTGTTCCTTTAAGCCTTCTTCAGATGCTTGGAGATTCGTTTGCCACCAGAGCAACTGACAAGCATTCATTTACCAAATAATGATTTTACAAATTCATAATTTATCATGTTATATGATGTAACTAATTAGATAAAATTATAATTTACAAGAATGGAAGTTCCTTTCAGCTAATCACTGTCATTGGTTTGAGTAGTTAGAAGGAAAAATGAGTATTTACCTATACAACACATTCTTGAGTTTAGAGACTAGACAAACACTAAAGTTAAGGCCAGCCACATCTGTTCTCACCATCATCATATAAAGGGCTTATCTATAAATATGAGGCTACATTGTGAAGGACTTATCTATAAATATGAGGCTTCAAGGAATATTAAGAAAATATAAGTGTGACTTTTATGGGTATTAAGAGAGAGAGCAGAAACATTGTGAAATATGCTTTATAAAAGCAAGATATATAAGAACAAAAACAATAAAGAATGCTGTAAAAAGCCAATTTAGAAAAAAAAATTGGAGTGCTATTTTATCTCAAAGAGTTTTAATATGTTCATAGCCCATGGTTCATCATAGTCAATAGTGTGTCTTTTAAAACCACAAAGAAAATGCAGTATGATAACAAATCTAATAACCAGTGTTATAAAAGTAAATCTCAACTCAGACTAGGGGTGGTTTTTATATAATCTGAAAGTTTTGAGTTTTAGAAGGTTTCTTTTTTTAATTTACTAGTTTTCTGAGAAAATAAAATAAAACTCTCCTTTCCAAAAAAAAAAACTACAGTCATCCTGGGAAGAAATGAGAATATCAGTCTTGACACTGGCTTTCTGATAAAATTGTAACACAACACAAAAAGATGTCTAAAAAAATTTTAAGGATCAAGTGACAAAGTATAATTGGCAAGTTAACAGAAGGATATTTCTTATTTTATTTTTATATAAATTTAAAGGATAACAGGCATATTTTCCCCAATTTGCCTGAAATGGGTTTTATTTTTTTAAAAACCTGCTGCATTAGAATTTGTGTCACGAACACTTTCTCAGTAATAAACTCCAAATTCATGACATTCATGTCAGTATATAGGTCAGGGCAAGTGGGAATTATTTAATTCAACCAAAATATTATATTATCAAATTAAGTGGATTCTTTAGAACCAGAGTTGTCATATTCATGGTGTCATTTTTAGTGGAATAATTGGTAATTTTGTTAGTCAGTCATGTTTTATGGGACCTTACTATGCTGCCAAAGTGGATCTGAGCTTTATATTGGTATTTCTTACTCTTTCACAGCCATGGCATTTCAATTTGTTAAGTTAGAGTATAATAAGCATGTGTTGAGAGCTATAGTATGCATCAGTATATCAGATATCTTCCCCCAGCTTAAAAACATGTGTTTACTATTTATATTCTCTAATTAGTATTCATAAAACAATACTTTATCAAATTTACATCATACTATATACTGCATATATTACATACATTCTGAAGTCTTCTATTTTTCCCAAAGAGAGATCTAAGTTTCACAGCTGTATATTACTGCTTTGAGCAATGTGCAATGTTAAAGGCTCAACTCCTAACATTATGGATATCATTTCTAAGTGCTTGGACTTCTCTTTTCCTTTTCATTGAATTTATTGGGGCAATATTGGTTGACAAAATTATACAGGTTTCAGATGCACAATTCTACTACACATCATCTTTACACTGTATTGTTGGTTCACCAGCCCAATTCAATTGTATAGCATTAGCAAATACTGCAAATTAACCACAGACTGTTTATGACTGCATGTACCATGGTAAGTTTTTTGGAGGAAAGAAGGTAATACAGAAAGGTACAAAAACCATTAAATCTGGTCAGAGAGACAGATAGCTAAATAAGTAACTACGCTACAATAATATTTTTACACAGAGTGGATATAAGGTATTTTTGAGCCTGCTGTTGAAATCTTTTAACTCTGAAGAGGTGTAAAAGATTCTTGGGAAAACTTTAAAAAAAGATAGCATTTTAGCTGAGTTGGGAAAAGTAATTGAAGTTTATTAAATAGATAAGAAGTAGGAAGAAGAAATTCTGGGGAAAGAAAACAACCATGGAAAGGCACAGAGGCATACAGTATAAAGTATAAGCTTTGAAGGAGAAAGATTTAAATTTTATCTAGCTTTGTTCACTTATTTTTTCTGTTACACTGGGCAGCTTTTCCAAGATTACATTTTCTTTTAAATTTAAGATAATGATTATACTTCCTTCTTAAAGTTGAGCAAAGATTAAATGAGATAAAAAAGTAAAATAATTGATATATCCTCTTATGAGTCAGCCTTCCAAATATTTCTTTCAGTCTCCATGAAGGTACTGGAGCAGGTAAAGTAACCAGAAAACTACATAGTTGTTCAGTATAGTGTGGTACAGTGAAAAGTGAGCACCGGCATGATAACAGGTATTTGGATGTTTGTGGTAAAAGTCAGGAGTGCCTACGAAAGACTCCAAGCAGAGAAAAGATGTGATCAGATTTTTGTTCAGAAAATTGAATATTGCTGGCAGTGTGAAAAAGAACACATGAAGGATGTCAGCCAAAGCAAAGACACCACTGAAATAATAAGGGAAATGAACCAAGAATGTAGACATCAGAGAAGAGGGAAGTAGAACCTTCACAATGTGCATGATTGCCTGGAGGGAGAGGAAAGAGGAGAAGAATGAGAGGGAGAGCTGGGGTCTAAAAAAAGTCCTAAATGTGGGAATCTAGCAAGTCATTAAAACAGGAAACAGATCATTTACACAAAATAGAGGATCGAAAAAACTCATTTTTGGAGAGAGGGCAAGATGGCGATGGAGTAGGCAGACATACCAACTTCCACCTCCCAGAACCAAAGTGGATTAAAACTTAATTTTAAGAACCATCATCTGGAAAAACCAACATTGGACTAAACTAAGAAGACTGTTTAACCAAGGAACACTGAAGAAGCAACACTGAGACTGGTAGGGAATGTGGAAATGCTGATAGGGCTGCCCAGCTCCCGGGCATAAGTGGCAGCCCAGAGGAACTTGCATGGCGGGAAGTGAGTTTAGTGGAGAGGGGTGGGTCCTGGGCCCCAGGAACAAAGCCCCAAGCCTGAAGCTCCAGAGACTAGAAGAGGCATATGGACAGTATTTAGCTGCAAAATAAGCCAGGATACTGTTTGTGAGAAAGAGAGATATTTCTCACACCCAGGATTCTTCTTAGAGGGACTGCGCAGAAAACCTCTTTCACAACCACTTACCCAGGACTCTGGGGGACCGGGAGAGATGAGAGGACCAGAGTAGCAGGAAGAGAGAGTAATCTAGAAGGCACAGGGAGAAACAGCCACCCTAACCCCTGGGTTAAGTCACTTCCCAAATCTAAAGTGAGTATTTCCCCCTAGAACCAGCAATACCAGCAAAAGGAAGCAGAACACCAGCCAAACAAGCTCTCCTGCAGCACTCAGAGCAGAATTGCTTAGAAGGAGAAAGCCATCAGGAATACAGTATTGAGTGCTAGGGTTTAAACTGCATTTTCCCCACCCACACTACTGAGGGCACGCTGGAGGGCAGGTGGCAGTTAGATGCAGAAGCAGGGTCCTGTCGGCAGGGATAAAAGCCAGGCTGGCACAACTGAGGCCCAGTGGGGGCAGAAGGGGCACACAAAAGCGGTCTGACCAGCTGCAGGCCAAGTGAGCAAGGGTGGTCCTGCCTGCAGTCCTGCCTGCAGGGCAAGGCAAAAGCTGGAGAACTGGCAGAAAGCCTCAGCTAAACATGGGCGCATAGCATCACCCCGGAGCTGGGGCTTGTGGCCCAGTGTGCGAGTGCAGCCCCGACATCGGAGGCAGGGTGAAAGCTGGGAACCAGGCAGAGACCCTTGGCTGAGCATAGGTGAGCAGTCTTGCCTGTGGTACCAAGGCTTGTGGCCCCAGCAAGGAGCGCAGGCCCATTGGAGGGGGAGGGTTGAAGGCCAAGGCCCACCAGGGCTTGTAGCCCAGGGACATGAACACAGCCCTGGCCATGGAGGAGAGGCAAAACTGCAGCGACTGCCAAAGCTGGCCAGTGCCAGCAACCCCCATACCTGAATGCCTGAGACAGCAGCAGAGGGAGTGGTGGGCCTGCAGACAGACCACACTTAGGGAACACAGAGGCTACAATGATTGGACTCCAGTGGCCACACCCTTCTAATACACAGACAGAATGAGAACACAGAGAAATGCAACCCAAGTGAATCAAGAGAAATCCCCAGAAAAGGACTTGAATGAGTCAGATATAAACAAATTACCAGATGCAGAGTTTAAAATAATGATTGTTATGATGCTCAAAGATCTTAGAACAACAATAGATGGACATAATGAGCACCTAAATAAAGATAGCAAATATAAAAAAGGACACTGAAATAAAAAAAAAGAATCAGTTAAAAATGACAAATACAACCTGACCAGGCGGTGGAGCAGTGGATAGAGCATCAGACTGGGATGCAGAGGACCCAGGTTCGAGACCCCGAGGTCGCCAGCTTGAGCGCGGGCTCATCTGGTTTGAGCAAAAAAGCTCACCAGCTGGACTCAAGGTCGCTGGCTCGAGCAAGGAGTTGCTTGGTCTGCTGAAGGCCCATGGTCAAGGCACATATGAGAAAGCAATCAATGAACAACTAAAGTGTTGCAATGCGCAATGAAAAACTAATGATTGATGCTTCTCAAATCTCTCTGTTCCTGTCTGTCTGTCCCTGTCTATCCCTCTGGCTCACTCTCTGTCTCTGTAAAAAAAAAAAAAAAAAAAATGACAAATACAATATCAGAAGTGAAGATCAAAATGGAAGAAATTAAAAGCAGGATGGATTAAGCTGAGGATTGAATCAGCAAGTTAGAGGATGAAGATAAACGAAGGCACGGAAGCAGAGCAACAAAAAGAAAAGAGACTCAAAAAGTCTGAAGAAACTCTAAGAAAGCTGTGTGACAACATGAAGAGAAATAACATCCACATCATAGGGGTTCCTGAAGAAGAGGAGAAAGAAAAAGGGATAGAGACTTTGTCTAATCAAATCATACCTGAAAACTTTCGTAAATTGATGCAGGAAAAAGTCACACAAGTTCAAGAAGCACTGAGAATTCGATTAGAGAAACCAAAAGAAATCCACACCGAGACACATCATAATTAAAATACCAAAGCTAAGAAATAAAAAGAAAATATTAAAAGCTGCGAGAGAAAAAACAGATACAAAGGAGCCCTCATCAGGATGACATCCAAATTCTCAACAGAAACACTTGAGGCCAGAAGGGAATAGCAAGAAATATTCAAGGTAATGCAGAACAAGAGCATACAACCAAGACTACTTTATCAAGCAAGATAATCATTTAAAATTGAAGAAGAAAAAAAAGCTTCCAAGACAAAAAAAACTCAAAGAATTCATTACAACCAAACCAATGCTGCAAAAAATGTTAAGGGGCCTGTTGTAAACAGGACAAAAGGGGAAAAGAATATAGTAAAAGAGTAAGATAGCTTTAAAGATTAAATGACAATAAACAACTACATATCAATAATAACCTTAAATGTAAAAGGATTAAATTATTCAATCAAAAAATATAGGGTAGCTGCATGGATAAGAAAACAGGATGACACATCTCAAAAGATACACATGGACTTAAAGTAAAAGTATGAAAAAGATATTTCATGTAAATGGAAATGAAAAAAAAAAGCTGGGGTAGCAATACTTATATCAGACAAAATCGACTTTAAAATAAAGGCTATAGGAAGAGATAAAGAAGGTAACTACATAATGATAAAGGGAGCAATCCAACAGGAAGATATAACCATTATAAATATCTACAAACCTAATATAGAAGCACCTAAATATATAAAGCAGACTTTGATGAATATAAAGATTAACACCAATACTGTAATAGTAGGGGATTTCAATACCCCACTAACATCACTGCATAGATCCTCAAGAAAGAAAATAAACAAAAAGATAGCAGACTTAAAGGACACAGTAGATCAACTGAATTTAATAGATATCTTCAGAACCTTTCACCCTAAAGCAGCAGAATATACATTTTTTTCAAGTGCACATAGTACATTCTCTAGGATAGACCACAGGTTAGGACACAAAAAGAGTTTCAATAAATTTAAGAAGATTGAAATCATATCAAGCATCTTCTCAGATCACAATGGCATGAAAATAGAAATCAAGCACAACAGAAAAACTCAAAAATACTCAAATATGTGGAAACTAAATAGCATGATGTTAAATAATGAATGAGTTAACAATGAGATCAAAGAATTTAAAAAATCCTAGAATCGAATGATAATGAGCATACAACAACTCAAAATTTATGGGCCACAGCAAAAGCAGTACTGAGAGGGAAGTTCATAGCACTACAGGCATACCTTAAAAAGCTAGAGAAAGCTCAAATAAACAACCTAACCCTTCATCTAAAAGAACTAAAAAAAAGAACAGCAAGTAAAGCCCAGAGGTAGTAGAAGGAAGGAAATAATAAAGATCAGAGCAGAAATAAATGACATAGAGGCTAAAGAAACAATACAGAGGATCAATGAAACTGGGACCTGGTTCTTTGAAAGGCTAAACATGATCAATGAACCTTTAAGCAAACTCACCAAGAAAAAAAAAGAGAGAAGACTCAAATAAATAAAATTAGAAATTAGAGTGGAGAAATAACAACTGCCACAACAGAAATACAAAATATTGTAAGAAAATACTATGAAGATCTGTATGCCAAAAAAATTAAACATCCTAGATTAAATGGACAAATTCCTTGAAACATATAATCTTTCAAAAATCAATCTAGAAGAATCAGAAGACCTAAACAGACCGATTACAACAAAAGAGATTGAAACCGTTATCAAAAAAACTCCCAACAAATAAAAGTCCTGGGCCAGATGGCTTCACTGCTGAATTCTACCAAATATTCAAAGAAGAACTAACTCCAATCCTTCTCAAGCTATTTCAAAAAGTTCAAGAGGAAGGAAGCCTTCCAAGCTCCTGTTATAAGGCGAGCATAATTCTGATTCCAAAACCAGGGAAAGACAACACAAAGAAAAAAAATTATAGGCTAATATCCCTGATGAATTTAGATACTAAAATACTCAACAAAATATTAGCAAACCAGATCCAGCAATACATGAAAAAAAATCATATATTATGATCAAGTGGGACTTATTCTGGGGAGGCAAGGATGGTACAATATTTGTAAATCAATCAATGTCATTCATCACATAAACAAAAGAAAGGAGAAAAACCACATGATAATTTCAATAGATGCAGAAAAAGCATTTGAAAAAATACAGCACCCATTTATGATCAGAACTCTCAGCAAAGTGGGAATACAGGGAACATACCTCAACATAATAAAGGCCATCTATGAAAAACTCACAGGCAACATCATAATTAATGGGCAAAAATTAAATGCAATCACCCTAAGATCAGGAACAAGACAGAGGTTCCCCCTTATACCACTCTTATTCAACATAGTACTGGAAGTCCTAGCTACAGCAATCAGACAACAAGAAGAAATAAAAGGCATCCTAATTGGAAAAGAATAAGTAAAACTATCATTACTTGCAGATGATATGATACTGTATATAGAAAACCCTAAGTCTCAGTCAAAAAACTACTGGACCTGATAAATGAATTCAGTAAGGTGACAGGGTATAAAATTAATACACAGAAATTAGAGGCATTTTTATACACCAACAGTGAACTGGCAGAAAGAGAAATTAAGAAAACAATCACCTTCACTATTGCAACAAAAAAATAACATACCTAGAAGTAAATTTAACCAAGGAGGTTAAAGACTTGTTCTCAGAAAATTACAATACGTTGATAAAATAAATCAAGAAAAATACAAACAAGTGGAGGCATATACCGTGCTCATGGTTAGGAAGAGTAAACATCATAAAAATGTCTATATTACCCAAAGCAATTTACAAATTCAATGCAATACCAATTAAAATACCAATGACATACTTCAAAAATATTGAACACATATTCCAAAAATTTATATGGAACCAAAAAAGAACAAGAATAACCTCAGTAATCTTGAAAAAGAAGAATAAAGGGGAGGTATCACACTTCTGATATCAAGTTATACTACAAGGCCATTGTACTCAAAACAGCTTGGTACCGGCATAAGAACAGGCATATAAATCAATGGAACAGAACAGTGAACCCAGAAATAAACCCACACTTTTATGGACAACTTATATTTGACAAAGAAGGTAATAGCATACAATGGGGTAAAGACAGTATCTTTAACAAAGAGTGTTGGAAAAATTGGACAGCTACCTGCAAAAAAAAATGAAACTAGACCACCAACTTACACCATTCACAAAAATAAATTCAAAATGGATTAAAGACTTAAATGTCAGTCATGAAACCATAAGCATCTTAGAAGAAAATATAGGCAGTAAGCTCACCAACATCTCTCGCAGCAATATATTTGCTAATTTATCTCCATGGGCAAGTGAAGTAAAAGACAGAATAAACAAATGGGACTATATCAAACTAAAAAGCTTTTGCACAGCTAAAGACAATATGAACAGAATAAAAAGACAAACTACACAATGGGAGAACATATTCTACAATACATCTGATATGGGGTTAATAACCAAAATTTATAAAGAACTTGTAAAACTCAACAGCAGGAAGACAAATTATCCAATCAAAGATGGGCAAAAGAAATGAATAGACACTTCTCCAAAGAGTAAATACAGATGGCCAATAGACAGATGAAAATATGTTCAACATCATTAATGATTAGAGCAATGCAAATTAAAACCACAATGAGATATTCCCTCACACAAGTCAGAATGGCGTTCATTAACAAAACAACACACCACAGGTGCTGGCAAGGATGTGGAGAAAGGGGGAACCCTCCTTCAGTGCTGGTGGGAATGCAGACTGGTGCAGGCACTGGAAAACAATATGGAGATTTTTCAAAAAATTAAAAATCGAACTGTCTTTTGACCCAGCCATCCCACCTTTAGGAATATACCCCAAGAACACCATAGCACTGTTTCAAAAGGAGAAATGCACCCCCATGTTTATGGCAGCATTGTTCACAATAGCGAAGATCTGGAAAGAGCTCAAGTGTCCATCAGTGGATGAGTGGATTAAAAAACAGTGGTACATATATACAATGTAATACTATGGGGTCATGAAAAAGAAGGAAATATTACCTTTTGCAACAACATGGATGGACCTGGAAACTATTACATTATGTGAAATGAGCCAGGCAGAGAAAGAAAAATATCATATGACCTCACTCATTTGAGGAATCCAAGGAACAATTTGAACTGAGGAATGGAATTAAACCTGAAGGGGGGGAGGAAAGGTTATGTTAAGGGTAATACAGGGGAGGGGGGATGCAATTGGGGCAACAGTAGAATCTATGTAAACACAATAAATTTAAAAAATGAAATAAAATACACAAAATAGAGTATCATATACTATAAACTCTTACATGGTTGTAACTATCAGGGGATCCAGAAATGGAACTGGTTGCTGGAAGCTAAAACAATAAGTAGAGTCACAGTTTAGAACATGGTGCTGAGTTGAGTTGACACATAAAAAAAGATGCACATCGGTGAAAGGTGAAATTAAGTCATAAGACAGCTTCACAACATAAATGTGCTAGGATGGACTGACACAAGTAGAATTTGTCATCAAGTAGCCTTTCTGTGTTTGTTTATATACTATTTATGTTGCACTTGATTCCACAGAGCCTGGAGACAGCAAGTCGTTTCTATATACCAAACCATAGTCAGAAAGAGTTAAGGATAACCTAAAATACTGTGGAAAAAGAGTGCATTAAATCACAAATTCAGATGATACAGCACAGGAGTACACAGTTTGCCAGCAGTTAAGAAATAACTTATTTTTCACTGGTCATTTTGAGCAAAGAAACTTGGAAAGTGGGAGACAATCAAGCAAGATATCAAGTGGGTCTCAGACCTGGAATAACAGGCTCACTTACTGAATAAGTTCTATCATGCTCAAATAACCACAGCTCTATTGTTTAAAACAAAATACCTACAGACACATTATTTTCCCATGTGTTATATTTAACATGAGAGTGGTCCTTAAACCACCTTTACAAGATGTCAATTTTATTGTCTTTGCTTTTCTTTAAGGCAAAGTCTAATTATAATCTGATTTATTTGTTTATTTATTTATTTATATTAATGGAGACTCTCTCTGGAACTATAACACTTAAAAGACTAAAAGAAGTTTAATATTACCTTATCAAGTAAACAAGCGATCCAAAGAACAACAATGAAGTTAGTATGATTTTAGTTTACATCATGGAAACTAGAATGGGAGGGATTTAAGCCATGTTATATGATAAATAGTGAAGTAAATAGACATACTGTACTCCAGCAGAAAAGTTGCACAAGGGGACAGGGTTGTTGCCCTCACCTATCTAAAGCAATTTAATAAAAAACTGGATTCTGGGCTTTGTATGAGTCCGAAGAGTAAAATGAATTTTTGGTTGTAAGTTATAGATTAGTTTGCTTTAAAAATATATCTACAAGAATTTTAAGATAAAGCAGTTTATGAATGGAATGGTTAGCACCATGGGATGTTCATAGCCACATTTCTGCAAGCTCAACAAAAGCAGCCTGGCCCTTTTCTGAGTCTTGTAGAAGGAAGGCGTCCCAACCTGATCTGAGCAGCTCCACTGTTTACCAGCAGGCACTTGAGACCTGTTACTTTCCTCTTCAGGGTCATTGCAAGGAACATTTATGACTTAAAAATCAGAACATGTCTAACATAATGGGTCATACCAAGTGTTAACTGAATATGATTGAAAATTCAACAGGGTTTAAATCAGGCAGCATTTAAAAGATAGCTCCAGGGATAACGTTGTCAGCCTATAAAGTAGCTATTAAAATATTTTTAAATAAAGTAAGCTATATATGCCTTCTTTAATGTCTTTTATACCTTTGATTATGCTTTATAATTTTCATCTTTTATATATATATTTATATACCCTGCTCATAAAAATTAGAGGATATTTCAAAATGAATAGGAAGTGATTAAAAAAAGGAAGCATTTAATTTTTTAATTAAATAAGAACATTAGAAAAACAAACAAGTCAAAGAAAGTTGTTCAATTATGCAAATAAGATGCAAAACAAACTTTTATTTAATTAGTGAATATGCACTATGCAAAAGGCTGAAAGTACTGGAGTATCTGTATGTTCCCTGACCCTTTATATACACTATACATATAAAACACTTGCAATAACCAATATTTCTTGCCTCATTTCAACAGAAGTCTAGAGAAGAAACAGTATCTCACTTGGACATGAAGTTCACTGGCATACAGCAACAACAGTTAATTAATTAAGGCAGCAGTTAGAAACTCCTAGCAGATTGTCAGCCGAGGTTTGGTAGCTCCATGGGTCAGGGTCCCAGGATTCATCACTCTTGTTTTTCTAACGACCTTTGGTCTCATGGTTCAACATAAGTGCTCATTTTCTAGGCATAAGTTTTGTATTTTAGTCAATGGGAAGAGAAAAAGGGGGTTCTAAGTAGCGGATATTTTAGAAGTTGCACACAATGCTTCCAATTACATCTCTTTGACCTGAATTTGGTCATCAACTGTATCCACAAGTGATGTTGAGAAATGCCACTTAAAAATTGAGGTTTTTTTTTTTTTTTTTTTTTTTTAAATTTTTTTTTTAATTTATTCATTTTAGAGAGGAGAGGGAGAGACAGAGAGAGAAGGGGGAGGAGCAGGAAGCATCAACTCCCATATGTGCCTTGACCAGGCAAGCCCAGGGTTTCGAACCGGCAACCTCAGCATTTCCAGGTCGACGCTTTATCCACTGCGCCACCACAGGTCAGGCCAAAAATTGAGGTTTTTATTGCAGTGAACGGGATGAAGAATATTGATTATCCAAGGGCAAAAATACTCAAATATAGACTTTTATTTGGAAAGTAACTTTGCATCTTTCTCAACACTTCACCAATGGATACTTGAATTCTCCAAGTTTTATATCATAAAATATAGCCCGATTACTTTTTCCTGGAAAACTTTCAAAACAAGAGTGGTCAGTAATCCAAGGACCCTCCAGAAAATATCAAAAGATTAAGTTTATCTGATGCTCAGAAATACAATTTTCAATCACACCCACTAAGATGAAGTGGACTCAAATATATGTATCCTCACCTTTTAAACCAAATTAATTGATATCACATGAGTTATTAGATATAAATCATTTTGAGATTTGAAAACCATCTATCAAATATAAATTTCTTAGTCATAGAATATAATTTTCTCTATAGTAGTTAATAAATAAGACAAATATTTATATGTAATCAATACTATATTATTGTTTAAATGCCATTAGCTTACAGAAGATATAAATTTTAATTTATTTGGTTAGAAGATAATTCATTTTCAAATGGTGTCAACTGAAGTAGTGGAACTGTAGGAAGGGGAAAAATAATTTTCTTTCTACCCTTCTAAAGTCTCTGATGAGAACCCTGTAACAGACAGATTGATGAGAGAAAAACAGAAGTTTATTAAGATGTATACCTTGTGTATATCTGGACTATAACAAGGAAAAATGAGGACCTGCTAGAGGTGGTTTAGGAATACTTAAAAGCTGTCTTCAGTAAAAAGAGAAGAGTGCAGGGAAGGCCAGCTGTGGGGCAGTGACCGGGAAAACTGTGGTGATCAAGACGATGTGTCAGTGTAGACTCATCCATGGTAACAAATACACCACTCTGGTCCTAGAAATTGATAATGAGAGAGGTTACACACGTGTGAGGTAGAGGGTATACAGTGAAACTTCTGTATCTTCTCAATTTTGCTGTGCACCTAAAACTGCTCAAAATAATCTTAATTTTAAACACATCCATATTGAGGCACAGTAATTTCAGACTATCTGTTCAATTTTTGCCTTTATTTTGTAGAGAATTCAACTTATTTGAAAAAAATTCAAATTGTAAAAAAGGTAACATTAGAAATATAAATCTATATTACCTGAAATATAAAAATGTCTTAGAACAAAAATATATTTTCAAAGAAGCTTTAGAAACATGTTTAACATAAATGGGTGTTAAATCTGCATTGAACTAAGTATTATTAGCAAGCAAAAACCTCTAAAACTCATTGTAGTGTCATATGCTTAAAATGTGGGAGAATTCTTAAGCATTCAAAGTTTTCACTGTTTGATTGTAATATAAAACAATGAGAATTTCATTATCATGTAATGTTCAAAACATTTCTGAGATACAAAAATTACTTCCAACTTGAAAAAATTATTTTGCTGTCAAGCTTACATTACAATTTACAAATAGTTTTAGATGGGAGTTCTCAAAGTTTTAATGGTATCCATCTTCAGACAGGCTCCTGTTTATTTCATTGAAAGTTTATTATGTTTCAAAATCTAATCAATTAAAGCATTTACCATTACCAACATAAATACACTTCCTTAATCAGAAGCTTATTATCTCTCAGGAAGACTTCAATAACAACTGCTAAGGGATCTCCAACCTCAAACTCCTTATAACTCACAACAAAAAGTACACTAATAGGATAAAAATCAGGGACTTTTTTTTTTTTTTTTTTTGTATTTTTCCAAAGCTGGAAACGGGGAGACAGTCAGACATACTCCCGCATGCGCCCGACAGGGATCTACCCGGCACGCCCACCAGGGGGCGGTGCTCTGCCTACCAGGGGGTGATGCTCTGCCCCTCCAGAGCATCACTCTATTGCGACCAGAGCCACTCTAGCGCCTGGGGCAGAGGCCAAGGAGCCATCCCCAGCGCCCAGGCCATCTTTGCTCCAATGGAGCCTCGCTGCGGGAGGGGAAGAGAGAGACAGAGAGGAAGGAGAGGGGGAGGGGTGGAGAAGCAGATGGGCGCTTCTCCTGTGTGCCCTGGCCGGGAATCGAACCTGGGACCCCTTGCACACCAGGCCGATGCTCTACCACTGAGCCAACCGGCCAGGGCCAAATCAGGGACTCCTTAAGATAACTTTTATTTAATATGCCAAACTGACCAAAACAATTTTTATTTGTGTTCACTATGAAAAAAAGATATTTTTTCTGTATTTATCTTTATTCATTATATTGAAATTTTAAGCAGACAAAATTATAATCATTGTAATTTACTGAGCACATACTAACTTTGAAATTCTGCTTTCTGCTTTAATCACTTTGCTACATTTCCTCACCTTATTTTTACACCTGAGAAAGCCATTGTTTTTCTGAAAAGAATCCTACAGAAGTTACTAAACTAGCCTTAACTTTCATGCTAATAGTGAATAGTTGTTTGTGATTCAAAGCTAAATATAGGATTCCAAAAGCTGTTTTTAACCATTATAAACTACTGCCTTTCAGATATTCTTGACAAATGTTGCACTCGCCGGGTAAAACAAACACTGGAGATGTTTGGAGAGTTTCAGACAAAGTTTTATGGCCAAGAGAAAAAGAAACCAAAGCAAAACAAAACAAACCTGCGCAGGGGTGAACTCAAGTGGTAGTCACAAGAGCCACACTGAGTGCCTACAGTCTAGGGGTTTTTATAGCATAGCAAGCAAGCAGTTCATACAGAAGCAAATTTGGCGTTTAGCAATTGGCTCCCCCAAATTAAATTCTAGTCACGTGCCTTAGTAACCAGTCATACAGTTGAAAGCCCCAGCTGGAAATATCCCTATCTATCCCCTAGGATGTGGTTACATTTACTGTCTTAGGAGTTCTTGTGACTTCCTTATCTCAAGGACTCCTCAGCTCCTAGCCATCCTGGGAGTCTAATGACTTCTCTATCTCAAGGACTCTTCAGCTTCTAGCCATCCTGGGAGTCTGGGCTCATCTGTTTACTGGACTAGTTCCTTTGAAGTTATTTCTAAAGCCCATTAATGTATTTTATGGCTTTTATTCAAATGTCACAACAAACATAAAAGTTAAGAAACAGTCATTTTATTGTAGCTGTGTATTGTTTTATAACAAAATTTTTTGGGGGTTTTATTTTTATATTTAATATTTCTAAACATCAGAGACTTGAAAGGTACAGGTAAAATGGAAATAAATTAGAAACTTTTCCTCTTGAAGTGACTAAATGTCACATGATTAACAGATGATGGGTGAGTGATGTCAGAGAAATGGCGCCATAAGGAGTGCTCCCGATACCTCTCCCTGAAACTTCAACAAATTTAACAACTAGAGACAGAAAAACAATCTCAGGAGCATCTGAAATACACATACATCAAAGAAAGGTATGATTGGGCGAAAAGGTGGCTGAATATATAATCCATTCTGAAGGAAATAAGATGAAGAACAGAGTATTCCACTTTCCTCACTGACCTAAGCAAGGGCTGCTTTCACTTGGAACTGAGAAGAAGGGAGGGCTGGGGGCGTGGAATAAGCTGGGCTAGGGCAGAGACATTCAAGCCGAGGAGAGAGTGTGCCCGCAGCTCAGCCCATGTGGAGCTAACTCCAGCAGCAGTCCCCAGCAAAGGTGGGCGAGCAGTTACCTTATTTACTCCCTGTATCCCAGTCAGCGAGCGCCAGCAGTATGCGAGTGGATCCACTTGGTGTATCAGGTGTGGGTGCCCACGTTCCCAGATGGACGAAGGGGCTGGGTCGAAGACTGTCAGTAGTGACCCTCTGTGTGGGCTGTGACCAGAGTTTCTGAATAATTCCAGTTTCCCAAACAACAGTGTGCAGAAAGTGCACAAAAGCCGGCTTCCCTACACCTGGATCTGTATGGGCACGGCACCTCTGTCAGCCCTACAGGCTAACAAAGCACACTCCTGGGGAAGAGAACTGCAGAATTGGTGGGGGGAAGGGCACGCAAGCAGCTTACAGACAGCCTCCAGAGAGCAGACCTGCAGAGTGCTGAGGCATACTAGACATGCCCGGAGGCTCATAAAAAGACACCTGAAAGGCAATAGGCTCCTAGCCCTGCCTGATTATGCTGGCGCTCTGGCTGGCAAAGCATTACCCAGAACCCTATGTTGAGTGGGGATACAAGGGGGATTTGGCAGCTCTTAGAGCCTCTTGCTCTCCAGGCAGTGGCTGGGGCAACTTCATAGCTGGGTCCCCAGGCTGCTGGTTCAGGATTTGGGGAGATGCTCTGGAAAAACGGACTCTCCCATTGTCAGAGCCTGCAAACGCTAAGAAGCCCCACCTACCAACGGGACTGAGGCCTAGTTTAAGTCATCACCATAGTGACACAACAGCAAATCTCTGCCTAAGAGTGCCAAAGGGAAGAGGACAAAGATTAACAGTAGCAAAGGAGGATGCAGTGCAGAAGCACTCATGAGATAATGTACTACAGTGAACCTGGGGTACAGTGCCACTGGCCAAAAAGAGAGAGAAGAAAGAAAAGGAAGAAGATAACTTCTCAAAACCAGGAAAAATCCACAGTCTTTATAACTTTTTCCATTTTTTCTTGTATATTTATCTTTTCTTTTTCCTTCCATCTTGGTCATTTTATCCTCTTTCCATTTTATTCTTTACTTTTCATTTTTAACATTATTACTCGTAAGTGTTACATTTTCCATTCTTTTTTTAATGAGTGTTACATTCCAAAAAACTTAATTCAATTTGTTTTCTCTTTCTCTTTTTGTTTCTTCTTTTCTCTTTCACTTTTTCTCTCATTTGAATCTCACCCACGAACAAATTATTTTATTCTGGATTCAAATTATTTCTTTGTGGCTTTTTGTGGGCTTTTTACTTTGCTTTTTATCTCTGTAGCATTTCCCCCAACTTCAGCTCTCCATTATATAGTTTTTGTACTACTTAATAAAATAGAATTTTTATTTTTTATTGTATTTTTTTCTCTCTTTCTTTTTTTCTTTTCTCTTACACTATTTCTCTTATTCAACCATCATTTACAAACAAATGATTTTATTCTTGATTCAAATTTTTTCTTGTGGCATTTTGTGGGTTCGTGCCTTGTTTTTTGCCTCTCTGTCACTCCCCTCAACCCAGGCCCTTCGTTCTATATATTTTTGTTTCACTTAGCACAATAGAATTTTCAGTTTTTCACTACATTTTCTCAAAAAAATTTTTAATCAACTCTTAGTGTTATTAAAAATACCACTCTCAAATGCCATTAAAGAAAAAGAAATCAAATATCATGGATACAAAAGACAATGATGTGATGCAGCTCAGATAGATGAGAAAAAATCTATAGAAAAAATTTTCAATAGCTTAGAAACCTTGGAATTAAATGACAGAGAATTTAAAATTGAAGTCTTAAAAATACTCAGTGATATACAAGAAAACACAGAAAGGCAATTTAGGTAGCTCAAAAAACAATTCAATGAACAGAAAGAAACTATGAAAATGAATCAAACAGAGATGAAAAGCTCAATTCATGAACTGAAAAATGAGGTAACAAGCTTAGCTAATGGAACAGGCCAGAAAGAGGAGAGAATTAGTGACATAGAAGACAGGCAACTAGAGGCACAACAGAGAGAAGAGGAGAAAGACTCATGAATTTAAAAAAATGAGATAGCCCTACAGGAATTGTCTGACTCCCATCAGAAAGAGTAACAAAAGAATAATGAGTATATCAGAAGGAAAACAGAAACAAAATGGAATGGAGAACATACTCAAACAAATAATAGACAAGAATCTCCCAAGCCTGTGGAAAGAACTAAAGCCTCAAATTCAAGAAGCAAACAGAACACCGAGTTATCTTAACCCTAACAAACCTACTCCAAGGCACATCATAACGAAATTGGCACAAACCAATGGCAAAGAAAACATTCTCAAGGCAGCCAGGGAAAAGAAGAATACAACATATAAGGGAAGGCCCATTCACTTATCAACAGATTTCTCAGCAGAAACTCTACAAGCTAGAAGAGAGCGGACCCCAATATTTAAAGTTCTGAAAGAGAGGAACAAAATTGAGAAAATTTGTCAGAAAGAACCAAAAGAAAAAAATTTAAAAAATAAAAATATAGAGAAAGAAGAACAAAGTTGGAGGAATCACACTACCTGATATCAAACAATACTACAAGGCTATAGTATTCAAAAGAGCATGGCACTGGCATAAAACAAACATATAGATCAATGAAACAGAATATAGAATATAGAACCCATAAATAAACCCACACCTATCTAGTCAATATTTGACAAAGGAGGCAAGAACAAAGAATTGGGTAAAGATTGTTTATCTGACTAAAATTGGACAGACAAGGGCAAAAAATTATCTAGACCACACTCCTACACCATAGACAAGAATAAACTCAAAATGGACTAAAGACTTAAATGTTAAGATTTCAAAAAACCTAAAAATTCTAGAGGAAAACATAGGCAGTAAAATCCTAGTCATGTCTCATATCAATATATTTTCTGGTATATCACCTTGGGCAAGGGAAATAAAAGTAAAAATAAGTGAAACTGGCCCTGGCTGGTTGGCTCAGCAGTAGAGCGCTGGCCTGGCGTGCGGCCCCGGGTTCGATTCCTGGCCAGGGCACACAGGAGAAGCACCCATTTGCTTCTCCACTCCCCCCTCCTTCCTCTCTGTCTCTCTCTTCCCCTCCCGCAGCCAAAGCTCCATTGGAGCAAAGAGGGCCCGGGCACTGGGAATGGCTCCTTGGCCTCTGCCCCAGGCACTAGAGTGGCTCTGGTCGCGGCAGAGCGACGCCCCGGAGGGGCAGAGCATCGCCCCCTGGTGGGCAGAGCGTCGCCCCTGGTGGGCGTGCCGGGTGGATCCTGGTCGGGCGCATGCGGGAGTCTGTCTGAGTGTCTCTCCTCGTTTCCAGCTTCAGAAAAATACCAAATAAATAAATAAATAAATAAATAAGTGAAACTATGTCAAACTAAAAATTTTTTGCAAGGTTAAGGAAACAATCAACAAAATAAAAAGACAAACCACTGAATGGGAGAGCATATTCATTGTTACATCTGTAGAGATTAATATTCAAAATTTACAAGAAAGTTGTAAAACTCAACACCAAAAAAACAAACAATTCGATTAAGAAATGGGCCATGGACCTGCATAGACGCTTTTCCAAAAAAGACTTACAGATGGCCAATAGACATATGAAAAAATGCTCAATGTCACTAATCATCAGAAAAATGCAAATACAAACCACAATGAGATATCACCTTAAAGTGATATCTCAAAGTGGCTGTCAAAGTGGCTATCATCAATAAGTCAACAAATAACAAATGCTGGAGAGGAAGTTGAGAAAAGGGATACCTTGTACAATGTTGGTGGGAATACAAAGTAAAGCAGTGACTGTGGAAAGCAATATAGAGTTACCTCCAAAAATTAAAAATTTGAAAGAATATATGCATCCATATGTTCACTGCAATATTATTTATAATAGCTAAGGTTTGGAATCAGCCCAAGTACCCATCAGAATATGAATAGATAAAAACAGTGGTACATTTATACACTGGAATAGTATTCAGCCATAAAAAGAAGGAAATTTTACCTTTTGAGACAGTATGGATGAATCTGGAGATTATTATGCTGAGTGAAATAAGCCAGCCAGAGAAAGACAAGTACCAGATGATTTCACTTATATGTGAATTTAATGAGCAATGTAAAATAACAAACAAAGCAGAAACAGACTCATAGATATTGAGAACAGACTGACAGCTGTCAGAGGGGTTGGAGTTAGGGAGCTGGGTGAAAAAGAGGAAAGGACTAAGCAAAGAAACAATTGTTATAGACACAGACAACAGTGTGGGGACTTCAGGAGGGAAAGGGGGTGGGAGGAAGTAGAAGAGGATAGAACAGAGCTATATGATAATAGTTTTTAGAAAAATAAAAATTAAAAAAATAAAATATAAAAGATCAGCCTAGTGTTCAAGCATCAGTTAAAGAAAGAGAAATGGAGAGAAGCAAATTGGCACAGAAACAATTTGTGAAATATTATTAAACTGCAGAACGTGGAATTTCAGAATGAAAATCTGCACCAAGAAACCAACAAAAGAAACTAAAAAAAGAAAAACCTCACAATAAGGTAACAGTGCTACAAAATTTTAGTACCTCTGGAATAAAAGCAAGAATTGTAATGGCTTTAAGAAAGTGGAGAGGAAAGAGAGTTGATCATTAATTTGATCATGATCAATCAGTAAGTTATTTGTATTTAGTTAAATGTTGGTCTGAATTCAGTGCCCAATCTTCTAAAACAGGAGAGATTGCCCATTAAAACCACAAATGCACAAAATGATCCCTTTTGGTATTTTTAACTTATTGTTTAATGCTTCCTGGGTACCACATCTGGATAATCATATCATCTGTCATGAAAAATTATCTGTAATTTTATAAATTACAAGTTGGCAGTTAACCAAGATAGCATTATGTAAATAGCAAACATTTAACTATCAAAAAACTAAATAAATTATAAGAACGTAAAATAGAATAAAGAAATTGCATTTTGGCTTTTAAGGTAATGCCTTAAATCAGTGGTCCCCAAACTTTTTACACAGGGGGCCAGTTCACTGTCCCTCAGACCGTTGGAGGGCCGAAAAACTATGAACAAATCTCTATGCACACTGTACATATCTTATTTTAAAGTGAAAAAACAAAACGGGAACAAATACAATATTTAAAATAAAGAACAAGTAAATTTAAATCAATAAACTGACCAGTATTTCTTTTTTTTTTTTCCTTTTTTATTTCTGAAGCTGGAAACGGGGAGAGACAGTCAGTCAGACAGACTCCTGCATGCGCCCAACCGGGATCCACCCAGCACGCCCACTAGGGGCAACGCTCTGCCCACCAGGGGGCGACGCTCTGCCCCTCCGGGGTGTCGCTCTGCCGAGACCAGAGCCACTCTAGCGCCTGGGGCAGAGGCCAAGGAGCCATCCCCAGCGCCCGGGCCCGGGGCCATCTTTGCTCCAATGGAGCCTTGGCTGCGGGAGGGGAAGAGAGAGACAGAGAGGAAGGAGGGGGTGGGGGTGGAGAAGCAAATGGGCGCTTCTCCTATGTGCCCTGGCCGGGAATCGAACCCGGGTCCCCCACACGCCAGGCCAACGCTCTACTGCTGAGCCAACCAGCCAGGGCCTGACTGACCAGTATTTCAATGGGAACTATACTCCTCTCATTGACCACCAATGAAAGAGGTACCCCTTCCGGAAGTGCGGCTGGGGCCGGATAAATGGCTTCAGGGGGCCGCATGCGGCCCGCAGGCTGTGGTTTAGGGAGTCCTGCCTTAAATCATAGCAAACTCAGATTATACTTTGACCTTCCAGTGAAGGACTTAAAAGAATGTAGTAAGTGGTATTATTTGAAATTCACACTTATTTCTATCTATTTCATTGTTTGTAAGATTTTATACAGCTGACTTCTATTTTTCCTCTATGTATTATCTTCTTTTGTCATTCACCTTCTCAACAGTTCTTGATCAACATCCTTTTGATGCGAATCCTCATGCTGTTAGTTCATATTCTTAGTTTCCTCACTTTCAGATCCTTCCTACAAATCATAGTGGAAGTCAAATTCATTCTTTTGTGCAACACCCCACAGCACAGTTTTGATTCTAGGAAGCCACTGACCAGCTATGTGACTTTGGGTATTAGCCTCCAATATAACTCAAACGGTAATTTGGACTCTTCTGGAGTTCATGCTGCCCTCTGCAACATTCAGGACTCAGTCACGGATCTGGGTTCTTGCCTTGTAACCTTGGCCTAAGCTTAGGGCACACCATAAAAATACTAGTTCACCTTCTGGAAAACAATACTCTTAGTTGTGCATCCTGAGTGCTTTTATGGTTTATGTATATTTTTAAAGTGTCTAGGTTGTATTTTTTTTCCATGTTGAAGCAAGCCATACTATTTGATTTATAAATTCTGTGTACTTTGTAAGAATTTTTAGTTTAAATAGTTAAGAGCTAGATTAGAACTATGACCTAGAGATCTTAACCTGTAAGCACAGATAACTGTATCCCCAAAATAGTAATTTTGCCAACATTAGCAAGTAGTCCAATGTCCCTCATGATTGTTTTGACCTTAGTGATTGGAACTGATTGTGAAAACAGCTGAAATCTTTCAGTCATTCTGCCTGCAACTTAGCCCGTGGTTTATTACCGCAGGTCCAAACAATTCACAAAATATCAACTCTTTCTCTAGAAGCAAATATTTGTTAGTCAGATAGTGAGAATAATGCCTGAGTGCTCATGCTGTAGTTAAGCAGATGGAATACTACTACACAGAGAGATGGGTGAGAAAAATATAGAAAAGATACAATCCTTATCCTTTAGAATCTTACTGTGGCATCTCATTGACAAGTGGCTTTATTGGGATATTTTGTCAAATAACCTAAAATTTATCTTTCTTTTTGATACTATACCCATTATTCAAAAAATTTCTCCCATTATATGTAAAAAACAAGATATCAAAGACTGGAGTCTTTTTTTTATTATTTTTAATAGATTTTTATTTATTTATTTTTAGAGAGACAGGAGAGAGAGTGAGAGAGAGAGAGAGAGAAATGGGGAGGAGCAGGAAGCATCAACTCACATATGTGCCTTGACCAGGCAAGCTCAGGTTATGAACTGGTGACCTCAGTGTTTCAGGTTGACACTTTATCCACTGCGCCACCACAGGCTAGGCAACAAGTGGAGTCTTTATATGATGTGTGTGTGTGAGGGGGGGGGCATGCATTTACCTGGTGGCTCAAATGATCATAAATGATGTGTGGATGCACTGTATTTATTTTTTTCTATTGGTTGAAATTTTTAGTAAAAGAGTTTACACCATGCAATTGAAAGTAGAAAGACTCAAGTATGAATAATGTATACCTACTTATTGTTTCTATGGGTTGTTTTTAGTCAACTTTTATAAGGTCTGACCTCAAAGACTTTAGGATATTAAAATTAAGTAACTAAATAAAATAATAGAGCTTACCCAGCTTCATTTATAATTATTCACTGATGATTTCTGTGAGACAATAGGTTAGTAATACTTATACAGCAAAGTTGAGGTGAGGAATAAGTTTATCATCATTGGGTGTTCAGGCCTTACTGATTTTCCTGTTCTCATGTAGTAACCATTAAGAGCTAACAAAAGATAACCTGGACTTGTTGATCTTTGAATATATGTAACCTGATTTATTGATGTCGCCCCATTAAAAAAATAAAATTATAATTTAAAAAAAAAAAAAGAGCTAACAAAGTGAAATAATAATACAGTGGTCCCTTGTCTATCATGGAGGTTAGGTTCTACAACCCATGGCGATAGGTGAATATCTGCAAAGTAGCAACCTTATATTTATTTTATATTTATATGTATTTTAAGGCTTTATTTTGATTTAATATTATTTTAATATGTTTTAATTCATAATTTTATATTGTTTTCAATTTTTTAGGCTAGAAAATGCATATTTTACCACGAAATCCCATGATATAGCAAAAAATCCATGATACAAAATTAGAAATTATATACAATTTAAAAATCTGCAATACAGTGAGTCCATGAAAAGGGAGCTGTGAAATAGCGAGGGACGACTATAAATATAATTTCAGAAGTGAACTGAAATGCCAAGTCTAGCAGATTGCATTTGTTGAATACAAGAGTAAGGCTTACATACATTACTCAAGTGTCCTTAATTTAAAGTCTGTATGTTCTATTTCATTGAGGTATATACAGCTTATTTTGGTTTCAATTACAACTCCATTAAAAAAAAAATCAGGAGCCAAGATACAAAAAGGAAAAGAAGAGAATATGCTAATTGGATTTTTTCCTATAAGTCTAAAGCAAAAGGTTAGAATAAATTTGCAGAAAGTAATTTGCAATAATCTATGTATTCACATTGCCCATGCCATTTTCTCCGTTTCCAACACAAGGCACAATTAAATGTGAAGCAGTATAGATTCTACTTCCATAAGTAGTATCAGAGTTAGCAAAACATTGTTTTATCCAGTAATTTAAATAGTTAGGTTGCTCTTAATTATAAATTATATTTCTATTCTGTACCAAAAATAAATTTCATCCAAAGTTGGGAATGAGTATTATCTAAAAATAAGAGAAGGTAACATAATTAGTTGTTGTTTTTAAGAAAACATCCTTTTGCAGCATCTTTCTAATATTCAGAAATATTTTTAACAATAAAAGTAATTTATTTTACTTTAATAATTTGTAGTTTGTATTGAGGCTAAATTATGCTTCTGATGAATCTACAAATAACCAGTCAGAGAGAGAAATTTACATATTCCAGGCTGAAAGTAGGCTACATTTTGTAATTCTAACTACAGTACAATGGCATGACATGTGAGCTGGTAGCTCTTACTGTTAAAATAGTTGCTGTATTAGTTATTCTAGGGAAGGGTGAACCTCTACATGTAGGTATAGGAGAAGTGTTTTTGTAAATTTTGTTAAGTGATGGCACAGTTCATAAGAACTAGTTCAATATAAATAGCTTGAAGTAGATTAATTAGAGTTGTTATAAAAATATAATGTAATGTGGAAAAATTGACTATCCTCAAAGAATGCTATATTTTCCTCTACAGTTTTAAATGTATATACAATTAAACGGTTCATTACAACTTTCAATAAACAATCAAATAATTAGTGAGTGCTGCAGAAATTTTAGTAGGATATTTATAAAATATTAGCATATAATTGCTTAATGGCACTCGAGCTGAGTTTCAAATACCTATTTTTAAGTGGTGCAATCACAGTTTTATAAAATCGACTCTAATAACACTAATCAATTGTGTGCCTGCTGGTTAGATTATTTTAAGGAACTATTAAAAATATACATAATCCAACAAATCAGCAAAAGGAAGTGTGGTAACATTCAAGGCCAAGAAAACCTCAACAAAGACAAACTATTGTGAGATAAGTCTAAAATTCCAGGCATTATTGTATGCAATTCCTCAAATATATAATTTTGAATTGGCCTTATAATAGTGTGAAGTAGAAATATTTTTGTCCAATTATATATATTTTTAAATATTTTTCATATCACTTACAAAGTTATATTCTGTGGCTTTATATTTAAAACCACATGCCATCGATCAATACAGTTTAACCAATTTACTTGAGACACAAATGTAGTTGTTATATTGACCAACATACATAGATTTATCAAATCTTCTTGCTTCCATTTATAGAGGAATACAAAAAATAAAAATTTGTGTTTAACCTATTTTTATATACTTTGGATCATGAACAGTTAACAGTTAGATCTCATGACTATGAACATAAATTAAATGTGGATCAAAGGATTTTAACCATGAAAATGGCTTAAAGAACTCATTTTAATAAACTTAACCATTAATCAAGCACTTTTACTGGAAAATGCCTCTAAATAAGATGATATGACAAATTTTATCTAAATTTTTTTTTTTTTGCATTTTTCTGAAGCTGGAAACAGGGAGAGACAGTCAGACAGACTCCCGCATGCGCCCGACCGGGATCCACCCGGCACGCCCACCATGGGGCGACGCTCTGCCCACCAGGGGGCGATGCTCTGCCCATCCTGGGCGTTGCCATGTTGCGACCAGAGCCACTCTAGCGCCTGGGGCAGAGGCCACAGAGCCATCCCCAGCGCCCGGTCCATCTTTGCTCCAATGGAGCCTTGGCTGCGGGAGGGGAAGAGAGAGACAGAGAGGAAGGCACGGCGGAGGGGTGGAGAAGCAAATGGGTGCTTCTCCTGTGTGCCCTGGCCGGGAATCGAACCCGGGTCCTCTGCACGCTAGGCCGACGCTCTACCGCTGAGCCAACCGGCCAGGGCCTAAATGTTATTTTTGTAAGCAGAAAATGATTCAATTCTGACCTATAAATAATATAGGAAAATTACCTGGTAGATAATACTTAGGTTTTAGAATCAGTTGAACATACAGTTTTGGATAATTTCTAGATAGTGACGTTGAGCAATAATATATCTCTCTCAGACTCAATTTCCCCAACAGTAAACTGAGATCAAAAATAAAATCTAATTTATGTGACTACACATTTATAATGCACATAAACTATATAGCATGTAAGTTCTCAGTCATTATTACCTATTATATGATTTTGATGCTGTTATCTTGAAGTATTTACTAAAGAGCACAGCAAAAAAACTATAAGCAATAATGGGCAAAATGCACAATTATGTTTTTTTTAATCAAACTTTAACAGCTTTATATGGCAAAGGTTCAAGTGGGAAATTCCACAACTGTATCTTCACGCACTGACTTTATTACACCCATTTTTAAAAATTTATTAAATTTAATGCAGTGACATTGATAAATCAGGGTACATATGTTGAAAGAAAACATCTCTAGATTATTTTGACATTTGATTGTGCTGTATACCTCTCCCCCAAAGTTAAATTGTCTTCTGTCACCTTCTATCTGGTTTTCTTTGTGCCCCTCCCCTCCCCCAACCCCTGTCTCCTTCTTCTCCCCATCCCCCCTCCCCCAACCCCCCACCCCTGTTGCCATCACATTCTTGTTCATGTCTCTGAGTCTCATTTTTATGTCCCTTCTATGTACGGATTCATATAGTTCTTAGTTTTTATTCTGATTTACTTATTTCACTCCGTATAATGTTATCAAGGTCCATCCATGTTATTGTAAATGATCCGATGTCATCATTTCTTATGGCTGAGTAGTATTCCATAGTATATATGTACCAAAGCTTTTTAATCCACTCGTCCTCTGACGGACACTTGGGCTGTTTCCAGATCTTCGCTAGGTGAACAATGCTGCCACAAACATGGGGGTGCATTTCTCCTTTTGGAGCCGTTCTATGGTGTCCTTGGGGTATATTCCTAAAAGTGGGATAGCTGGGTCAAAAGGCAGTTTGATTTTCAGTTTTTTGAGGAATCTCCATACTGTTTTCCACAGTGGCTGCACCAGTCTGCATTCCCACCAGCAGTGCAGGAGGGTTCCCTTTTCTCTACATCCTCGCCAGCACTTATTCTGTGTTGTTTTGTTGATAAGCGCCATTCTGACTGGTGTGAGGTGATATCTCATTGTGGTTTTAATTTGCATTTCTCTAATGATTAGTGATGTTGAGCATTTTTTCATATGCCTATTGGCCATCTGTATGTCCTCTTTGGAGAAGTGTCTGTTCATCTCTTTTGCCCATTTTTGGATTGGGTTGTTTGTCTTCCTGGTGTTGAGTTTTACAAGTTCTTTATAAATTTTGGTTATTAACCCCATATCAGACGTATTGTCAAATATGTTCTCCCATTGTGTAGTTTGTCTTTTTATTCTGTTCTTGTTGTCTTTAGCTGTGCAAAAGCTTTTTAGTTTGATATAGTCCCATTTATTTATCCTGTCTTTTATTTCACTTCCCCGTGAAGATAAATCAGCAAATATATTTCTCCGAGAGATGTCCCAGAGCTTACTGCCTATGTTTTCTTCTAAGATGCTTATGGTTTCACGGCCTACATTTAAGTCTTTTATCCATTTTGAGTTTATTTTTGTGAGTGGTGTAAGCTGGTGATCTAGTTTCATTTTTTTGCAGGTAGCTGTCCAATTTTCCCAACACCATTTGTTAAAGAGGCTGTCTTTACTCCATTGTATATCCTTACCTCCTTTGTCAAATATCAGTTGTCCATAGAACTGTGGGTTTATTTCTGGGTTCTCTGTTCTGTTCCATTGATCTATGTGCCTGTTCTTATGCCAGTACCAGGCTGTTTTGAGTACAACGGCCTTGTAGTATAACTTGATAACCGGAAGTGTGATACCTCCCACTTTATTCTTCTTTTTTAAGATTGCTGAGGCTATTCGTGTTCTCTTTTGGTTCCATATAAATTTTTGGAATATGTGGTCTATATCTTTGAAGTATGTCATTGGTATTTTAATTGGTATTGCATTGAATTTATAGATTGCTTTGGGTAATATAGACATTTTAATGATGTTTATTCTTCCTAACCATGAGCACGGTATATGCTTCCACTTGTTTGTATCTTCCTTGATTTCTTTTATCAATGCTTTGTAATTTTCCAAGTACAAGTCTTTAGTCTCCTTGGTTAAGTTTATTCCTAGGTACTTTATTTTTTTGGTTGTAATTGTGAAGGGGATTGTTTCCTTAATTTCTCTTTCTGACTGTTCATTGTTGGTGTATAAAAATGCCTCTGATGACTGAGTATTGATTTTATATCCTACCACTTTGCTGAATTCATTTATCAGGTCCAGTAGCTTTTTGACTGAGACTTTAGGGTTTTCTATATACAATATCATATCATCTGCAAATAATGATAGTTTTACTTCTTCTTTTCCAACTTGAATGCCTTTTATTTCTTCTTCTTGTCTGATTGCTGTGGCTAGGATTCCAGGACCATGTTAAATAAGAGTGGTGAAAGGGGGCACCCTTGCTTTGTTCCTGATCTTAAGGGTATTGCTTTTAATTTTTGCCCATTGAGTATGATGTTGGCTGTGGGTTTCTCATAGATGGCTTTTATCATGATGAGGTATGTTCCCTGTATTCCCACTTTGCTGAGAGTTTTGATCATGAATGGGTGCTTGATTTTATCAAATGCTTTTTCTGCATCTATTGAAATTATCATATGGTTTTTCTCCTTCTTTTTGTTTATGTGATGAATCATATTGATTGATTTACGAATATTGTACCAGCCTTGCCTCCCCAGAATAAATCCCACTTGATCATGGTGTATGATTTTTTCCATATATTGTTGGGTCCGGTTTGCTAATATTTTGTTGAGGATTTTAGCATCCATATTCATCAGAGATATTGGCCTATAATTTTCTTTCTTTGTGTTGTCTTTGCCTGGTTTTGGAATCAGAATTATGCTCGCCTCATAAAAGGAGCTTGGAAGTCTTCCTTCCTCTTGAATTTTTTGAAATACTTTGAGAAGGATAGGAGTTAGTTCTTCTTTGAATATTTGGTAGAATTCTGTTGTGAAGCCATCGGGCCCCGGACTTTTCTTTGTTGGGAGTTTTTTTATAACTGTTTCGATCTCATTTGTCGTAATCGTTCTGTTTAGGTATTCTGATTCTTCCAGATTGATTTTTGGAAGATTGTATGCTTCAAGGAATTTGTCCATTTCATCTAGGTTGTCTAGTTTTTTGGCATACAGTTCTTCATAGTATTTTCTTACAATATTTTATATTTCTGTTGTGTCAGTTGTTATTTCTCCTCTCTCATTTCTAATTTTATTTATTTGAGTCCTCTCTCTCTTTTTCTTGGTGAGTCTACTTAAAGGTTCATCAATGTTGTTTACCTTTTCAAAGAACCAGCTCCTAGTTTCATTGATCCTCTGTATTGTTTCTTTAGCCTCTATGTCATTTATTTCTGCTCTGATCTTTATTATTTCCTTCCTTCTACTACATTTGGGCTTTACTTGCTGTTCTTTTTCTAATTCTTTTAGATGCAGGGTTAAGTTGTTTATTTGAGCTTTTTCTAGCTTCTGAAAGTGTGCCTGTAGTGCTATGAACTTCCCTCTCAGCACTGCTTTCGCCGTGTCCCATAAATTTTGAGATGTTGTATGCTCATTGTCATTCGTTTCTAGGAATTTTTTATTTCTTCTTTGATCTCATTCTTAATCCATTCATTATTTAACACCCTGCTATTTAGTTTCCATGTGTTTGAGAATTTTTGAGCTTTTCTGTTGTGATTCATTTCTAGTTTCATGCCGCTGTGATCAGAGAAAGTGCTTGATATGATTTCAGTCTTCTTAAATTTGTTGAGAGCACTTTTGTGCCCTAACATGTGGTCTATCCTAGAGAATGTACCATGAGCACTTGAAAAGAATGTATATTCTGCTGCTTTAGGGTGAAAGGATCTGAAGATATCTATTAAATCGAGTTGATCTAGTGTTTCCAATAAGTCTGCTGTTTCTTTGTTAATTTTCTTTCTTGAGGATCTATCTAGTGATGTTAGTGGGGTATTGAAATCCCCTACTATTATAGTATTGCTGTTGATCTCGCCCTTTAAATCCATCAAAGTCTGCTTTATATATTTGGGTGCTCCTATATTAGGTGCATAGATATTTATAATAGTTATATCTTCCTGTTGGATTACTCCCTTTATCATTATGTAGTGGCCTTCTTTATCTCTTACTATATCTTTTGTTTTAAAGTCCAATTTGTCTGATATAAGTATTGCTATCCCAGCTTTTTTTTTCATTTCCGTTTGCATGAAATGTTTTTTTCTATCCTTTTACCTTCAATCTATGTGTGTCTTTTGTTCTAAGGTGTGTCTCTTGTAGACAACATATGTATGGGTCCTGTTTTCTTATCCACGCAGCTACCCTATGTCTTTTGATTGGATCATTTAATCCATTTACATTTAATGTTATTATTGATATGTAGTTGTTTATTGCCATTTTCTTCTTTAAAGGTGTATTCCTTTTTTGCTATATTCTTTTCCCACTTTGATCTGTTTACAACAGGCCCCTTAACATTTTCTGCAGCATTAGTTTGGTTGTAATGAATTCCTTGAGTTGTTTTTTGTCTGGGAAGCTTTTTATTTCTCCTTCAATTTTAAACGATAGCCTTGCTGGATAAAGTAGTCTTGGTTGTAGGTTCTTGTTCTGCATTACTTTGAATATTTCTTGCCATTCCCTTCTGGCCTCCAGTGTTTCTGTTGAGAAGTCAGATGTCATCCTTATGGAGACTCCTTTGTAGGTGATAACTTTTTTTTCACTTGCAGCTTTTAATATTTTCTCTTTATCGCTTAGCTTTGGTATTTTAATTATGATGTGTCTTGGTGTAGGTTTCTTTGGTTTCTCTTTAATGGAGACCTCTGTGCTTCTTGGACTTGTGAGAGTTTCTCTTGCATTAATTTAGGGAAGTTTTCAGCTATGATATGATTGAACAACATCTCTATTCCTTGTTTTTTTTCTTCTTCTTCAGGAACCCCTATGATGCGGATGTTATTTCTCTTCATGTTGTCACAGAGCTCTCTAAGGGTTTCCTCTGACTTTTTGAGTCTCTTTTCTCTTTTCTTCTCTGTTTTCATACCTTCATTCCAGTTGTCCTCTAATTCGCTGATTCGATCCTCTGCTCTATCTATCCTGTTTTTAATTCCTTCCATTATGGTCTTTATTTCTGATATTGTATTTGTCATCTCCGACTGATTCTTTTTTATACTTGCTATTTCTTTATTTAGGTGTTCATAGTGACCATCCATTGTTGTTCTGAGATCCCTAAGCGTCCTTACAATCATTATTTTGAACTCCGCATCTGGAAGTTTGATTATTTCCATATCACTCAGTTCATCTCCTGAAGGTGTCACTTGTGGTTTCATTTGGATTGCACTCTTTTGACTTCTCATTGTGTTTGGGTGTTTTATTTGTAGAGTTGGTTGAGTCTAGGCTTGGTGTTGTCTGCCTCCAGTTTTCAGTTGTGTTATTTCTAGGTCTTCCTGGGTTGGTATCAGCTGTTATCTGTAATCCACTTTCAGATATGGGCAGCTTTGAAGTCTTGATTTGTTTGTTTTCTTAACAGGTGATAGTCTTGTTTACTGATCTCAGCAGGGGGCTTCCTTGAAACTGTATCCAGGAATGTGATGGGTGTAACCTGAGACTCTGAAGGCCTCTTTAGCCAGCTAATCTCTCTGGGGGCAGGGTGTTTTCTCAGCTTCAGTAGGGGGAGGTGTATCTCAGATCTCCATGGAGACCTGAGTTACTGCCCCTCCTCCCCACTTCTTGTTTTCAGCTGTGTCTTGTTGCGCTGATTGGAGCTGGATAGATGTCCGGAGATCTCTGATCCGGAAGCAATTCAGCTCTGTTTTGTGAAAGGTTCAGTCCCTCCCCCAGCTATGGCCACCTCCGGCATGGATGAGTCAGCTTTTTTAGTTCGTTTCCTGCATTCCTTAGCCCCTCACAGTCTGTCCCTCTCCCTGTCCTTTTCACTTGGGAGATAAGCTGGTCTTTTCAACACACCTCGCTCCCTGGTTGCCAGGTAAGTGGCTGTGAGCAGTAGTTTCTGCTCTTTTCCCTATGTGAGATCCTCTCTGGGCTCTCAGCCTCACCCCCCACCCCTCCGTTCCTGTAAGCAGAGGAGATTCAGGCGCTCCCTACCAGGATTGTGGCTTCTCCTTTGCTCCTTGGTTTTTGAGAGCTGTTCTTGTAGTTCAGAGTTGGTTTTTCATGCTAATTTTTCCTAAATTGATTTTTATTCCAGTTTGGTGGTGAGAGCTGTGCATCCGCCTACTCCGCTGCCATCTTCCTTCTCCATTTACACCCATTTTTGAACTCTACTTTATCCTGGGGTGATATCTAACAGATGACTGAATTCATGCCCAGGTTCTACGAGAAGAAGAATACATTGTAACTCTGAACTATGACACAGTCCTTTATGCAGACTCATAGTATCTCTTTATAACTCCACACAGTAGAGCTGGTCACTCCTAAGTTTGCACATGCTTTATCCGGGGGCTCCTACTCATCTTTCCTGATAGGGATCCTGTCAGATCAAATGTACTATTAAGAGTATGCATGGAAGATGGAGATTAATTCAACTGGTTAAGTCATGAAATGCTGCTTCCAGATGTGGATGCACATCATCCCTTTGAACAAGGGCAAGAATTCAAAAGAAAATGAGTAGAATGAGAAAGACTCATGAGAGGGGAACATTGTAAGTAAAGGGAAGAAGGAAGTATGTGTGCGGAATGTAGAAAGAACTTCAATGTAGCTGAAAAGTGGAAATGATGACAGACTAGCATAATAAAGACTAGAAAAGTAAGTCTGAGGAGATTTGAGTGACATATTAAGAAGATTGATCTGAACTTGACTGATAATAGGTGAAATCGGAAGGACACCTATCAACACACGTGGGTGACTGACCCATCTCCCTGAGGAATGATCCCTCCACCAGAACATGATATCCAACATATTACACAAAGGTTCATTTCTATCCAAAGTGAATGAACTCAACATATTACTGCTGTAACTGGGTTATGAAAGCTCCGTTTGACTGTTCAGAGTAAAGCATTAGCAGGGAAATGTTTTTTTGTGTAATATCTTCACAAATAGCCAAATTTGTGAGATTTGCATTTAACGTGTGAATTGTCTTGTGTTAAGAATTTTCTACACATATCATTATATTTAGCTCTTGCAATAATCCCATGAAGTACATACTATGTTTTTTACTCTCCCAATAGCTGAATAAACTCAGGTTTATAGAGATAATGTAACTGTTGCAAAATTACCAGCTAATAGTGGCAAAACCATAACTGAAACCGTAGTTTGTAGGAAACCAGACCCCATTTACTCATTATGTTTACTATCTGCAATCTAGTAGAGATTTTGCATTAATGATTTGTTGTCAGTGGATCAAACAGTTCGATTTTATAATTAATATCACTAAACTCATATACTAGTTTCTATAGTCTGATTTATCAATCATTTGGCATTTGGTACCTAAAAATGAATTTATCATTATCCAGGTTTAGATATATATATATATTATATAATATTTTATATATATAATAACATACATAGTTATATTATATGTTATATAATAAAATAATAAAATAATATATTGTTATAATGAAAATTATATATAATTTAGTATTTATAGTATATATTATACAGTTTATCCATTAAGTGATGGTGCACTTTTGACCAGTCACAGGAAAGCAAGAAAAGACAACAGAAATGTGATATCTGCACCAAATAAAAGGAAAACTCTCCCAGTTTCTGTAGGATGATGTGGCAGCATGTGCACATGCACAGATGATGACGTAACACCGTGTATACAGCGGAGCAGCCCACGGCCATGCCAGTCGAGATGTGGACAGTACAGAGGAAAGTTCAGTGTGTTCTGTGGCTCACTAAATTCGAATCTGTGACCAAAGTGCAATGTGAATATTGGCGCATTTATAATGAAGCGCCACCACATAGGAATAACATTACTCGGTGGGATAAGCTGTTGAAGGAAACCGGCAGTTTGGTAGAGAAACCCCGTCCTGGTAGGCAATCAGTCAGTGACGAGTCTGTAGAGGCTATATGGGATAGCTACCTAAGGAGCCCTAAAAAAATTGTGCATGAGCCTACATTGAACTGCACTGAATAGGTATGAAACTGGGAGAGTTTTCCTTTTATTTGGTGCAGATTTCACATTTTTATCATCTTTTGTTGCTTTCCTGTGACCGGTTAAAAGTGCACCATGACTTTACGGGACACACTGTATTTAGTATTTCATGTCTAAAGCAATATGTCACAGATCTGATTTTACTAAAGAGTTAATTTAGCCCTGGTCAGTTAGCTCAGTTCATTAGAGTACCATCCCAATACACCAAGGTTTCAGGTTTGATCCCTGGTCAGGGAACAGACAAGAAGCAATCAATTAATGCACAACCAACTGGAACAACAAACTGATGCTTCTTTCTCTCTCTTTATCCATCTATCTCTCAAATCACCAATAAGTTTTTAAAATTTTTCTAGAGTGAATTTAAAACTTGCTTCCAAAAAAGTGTTTTGTCTTATAATAAAAATACACATTTTTCTATTAAAACCAGAAAATAATTTTTAAAATGTAAAATCTTGATTTACCTCAAAAAAGTAATGTCATTTGGTTAAATATAAAAAAATGGGGAAACATCCTTCATTGCAAGCACATTCCTTAGGCCTAGAATATTTTCATTTAATTATAAATTGAATTAACTCACTTTTAGACATTTTCTTCTAATAGTCAAGTATCAATTATTCATGTTGAGGTATGTCCATCTTTTAAATAGTTTATTTCATTTGTTCTGCCTCTTAAAATGCCTCATGTGCTAAAACATACTCTCTGTGATTTTGGAATGCTCCCATTTATTTTTCTATATTTCTTTGTCCCTTCAAGTATTAATCTATCCTCTCAGATTTTCACATCACATCCCTTTCTCATCTGTATAGCTGCTTCCTATTTGGTGTGAACATGTACAGGAGGGGTCTCAGAGGTAGAGAGTCATATCATAATATCATAAAGAGAGGGAAATTGAATGTCACATGTAAAACATTTAATCATATATGCATTAATTAATACCAGTATATACTTAAAACTTCTTCAATTTAAAAAAATAATAACCTAACCAGTGGTGGCACAGTGGATAGAGCATTGACCTGGAACACTGACAACCTAGGTTTAAAACCCAAGAATGCTGGTTTGTGTGTAGGCTCACCAGCTTGAGTGTAGGGCCCCCAGGTTGAGTGTAGGATCATAGACCTGACTCTGTGGTCACTGTTTTGAGCCCAAAGGTTGCTAGCTTGAAGCCCAAGGTCACTGGCTTGAGCCTAAGGTCACTGGTTTGAGCCTAAGGTTACTGGCTTGAGCAAGGGGTCACTGGCTTGGTTGGAGCTCCCCCAACCCCTGTCAAGGCACGTAATGGAAGCAATCAATGATCAACTGAAGTGACACAACTACAAGTTGATGGTATTCATCTCTCTCCCTTCCTCTCTCTCTCTCTCTCTCTCACTCACTCACTAAAAATAATAATAATAATATAAAAATTTTCCCTAAGATGTATTTATTATCAGTATATCATTTTTATGTATCTCTAGAACTTTTTTCCTAAAATCTTAATATATTTATATGATACTAAGCTTTACATATTCTTAGTTCATTGTAAAATAAGCAGTATATACTTTTTAAATTATAAAGAAACAATTTAATCTTAGAGAAAAGTTGAAAAGTACTACAAAGAACTTATTGATTAACCTCAATAGATTCCTCTACTGTAAATATTTTACTTTATTTGGTCTCTCTCTCTCTCTCTTTCTCTCTCTTCTCCCTCTCCCTATTGTTGTTATTAGTGGTAGTATATAGTAGCAGTAATAGCCTTTATTTTTCTGAACCAAATGAAAGTAAAACATAAATATGATGCATTATCACTACACAGTTCTAAATATCTTACATATAATTCCCAAAATCATAGTTACTCTTTTTAAACCTTATACAACCCTTCAAGTCAGAAAATCAACTCTGATAACTTATCGTTCAATCTATAAACTCCATTCATATTTCAACAACTTTCACAAAAATGTCTTATTTTACTTTCTGTTCTGGGAGTTTGACCAAGAAAATGCATGTTATATTCCTTCCAATTTGACACAACTTGACAGTTTTTCCTTGTATTTCTTATCCTTGACAGGATTTAAAAAGTACAAGCTACACATTTTATAAAATGGACCCATACTCTTTCTCACCATTGTGATAGCTTAGTGGTTCTTACCTGGGACAGATACTTGCCCTTGGGGTAATTTGCTTGTCTCGAGATGTTTCTGGGCTATCACTACTAGAGGATGGGAAAATGAGCTATTGACATTTAGTAAGTAGAAGCCAAGTATGCTGCTAAACATCACAATATACAGGACAGCAAAAAAACCCAAAAATTATCTGATACGAATGGTCAATAGTACTGAGGTTAGGAACTATTGTATGGAATGCTATTCATAGACATACTTTCAAGGAGAGTACGAGAAAGAAACATTACAATACAATCTTACTATAAACATACATGTAAACTTGAAAATACAATGTTAGGGCCTGACCTGTGGTGGCGCAGTGGATAAAGCGTCAACCTGGAAATGCTGAGGTTGCCAGTTCAAAACCCTGGGCTTACCTGGTCAAGGCACATATGGGAGTTGATGCTTCCTGCTCCTCCCCCCTTCTCTCTCTCTCTCTCTCTCTCTCTCTCTATCTCTCCTCTCTATAATGAATAAATAAAATCTTAAAAAAAAAAGAAAATACAATGTTAGTAATTTAAATTCAAGACTAACGAAATTAAGACTCCATATCTAAATTGGATTTCTCTCAGGAGAGCAAAGATAGTCTTATTTTAGGAAATATACAATTTTAAAATTTATAAAAAGGTACAAAAACTTTTAAAGCAAGATTGCCTATACATTAGATCCACTTAAACAACATAGTAATGAACTCTTAAGATATCAACAGAAATTATCCAGAATTTAGCACACACAGGGAAGGAAAAAGAGATGAAAAATAGAGATGTTAGCTATATAGAGATAAAGGGTAGAATGATAAGGAGTAAGATATCTAAGCAAATTTCCAATAGTAGAGGAAATTTATAATTGAAAAGATAATGGGTGAAAATTTTCCAGAAATGATGAAAGACACTCAGATTCAAGAAGCCAAAACAATCTCCAAAAGTTTAAGTGAAAAGTAATTTACACACACACATACATACTCACACACACACACATACACACACAAAACACCAATGAAAAGATTGCTTTCTGGAAAAAAAAAAAAGATAACCTTTCAAAGAGCTACAATTAGATCAATTGCTGGATCTCAACAACAACAGCAGCCAGATACTAAAAGAAAATTATCAACCAAGAATTCAATAGCTGGAAAAACAATCTTTTAAGTACAAGACAAAAAATGGAAACTTTTCAGTCAAGCAGAAAACTAATTTGTCATTTACTGGGGAAGAAACAAAAATGGCCAAAACACATGTGATGAGATGCTCAGATTTACATTATTAAAAGATAAGATGTCAAGAACAAAATGAGAAAACAATGCATATGCACCAGTTCAAAATAAATAAGAATTACCTGTGTATCAGTGAAGATATAAAAATAAATTTAGAACAGTACATTTATGAAAAACTGGTGAAAGATTAAATATATGCAAATACGCTAGTACAGTGTGCATACTTCATGGCCTTGCAATTCAACTCCTGTTGATAAAACGAAAAAAGAATTGCATGAGTACAAGTGGATAGGTATAAATGTTCACAGGTGGGCTGGTAGCAAGAATAAAAACTAGAATTTACTATTGAACATGAATAATAAAATAAATAAATAAATTCGTAAACATTCCCAAATGAAATAATAATGGTGAACATGAATGAATTAAAGCCATACAAATGACTAAATCATAGAAAAGCTTTATGAAGAAAAAAGAAAGCATGTTGCAGAAAAATACATAAGCGTAATGCCATTTAAATAAAGTGTAAACTCATCCCAAATTACCCAATCCATGTCTGGAAATACAAATATATGTGCAAAAACTATTTTTAAAAGAGCAAAGATATAGCAAAGACAAAAAAAAATAGCATTGTGGTTATCTCTATGCAGGAAGTGATGGAATTAGGAAGGACCCAATTGGCAACTTCAAAATGAATTGTAATAGTCCTCTCTCTTAGAGTGAAATATGTATATGTGTTTGTGTGCTCACTGTACTATGATACATTATACCATGCATATATATATATATAGTATAAATATTGTTCATATCCACTTAATATCTGATCTGTAAAATAATTAATATCTAGTAAACAATCTGGGCAGGACACGGCATATATCCCACTTGATTTTCCTAACTCTCTAGCATTGTTTTCACTTTTCAAAACTTCTTGGTGAAAATTTTTTCTCATTTAGATAGATATGAAAAATATCTTTTCCAGTTTTATTTAAAATGTTGTTCGCATCACTAGATCAATAATTGACTAGGTTGATTTGGGGATTACTGACATTCTTACATACATTTTAAGTTGTTTCTATCATAAATGTTCAATTTCATCCTTCACGTCAAATAAATGCAATGATACACATCACTCTGACAGACTTTTCACTTCTCAACTCTAATTCTAACAAATGAATAGAAAAGACATGGATCTCTGCCATTTTTGCTGCTTGCATAACATAAGAGGCTAAAATTTAGTATTTCTGATTGAAACTCTCTTTGCTTTTATCTCATGGAATACTCACTTAAGAGGGATAAATTCTTTGATCTTGCTGTGAAATAGAAAAATAATTTGAATTGTTTATTTATGGGGGAACCTAAAGATTTTTCAATCTGATATTAGCGCCCCAGAGTAAGTTTCTGGGAGAGAGTCATGGTTTTTATAGCCCGTTCCCCCTGGCTCACCATGTTTGTCAGAAATTGTGCAGGTCAAACATTAAACCCAGACAGTTAAAAAAAATTAAATTTTATGAAGTTGTAATTAAACAAATTATATTTAGGCCCTGGCTGGTTGGCTCAGTGGTAGAGTGTTGGTCTGGCATGTGGATGTCCTGGGTTTGGTTCCCGGCCAAGGCACACAGGAGAAGCAACCATCTGCTTCTCCGCACCCCCCTTCTCCCTCTCTCTCTCTCTCTGTCTCTCTCTCTCTCTCTCTTTTTTCCTCCTGCAGCCATGGCTCATTTGGAGTGAATTGGCCCTAGGTGCTGAGGATGGCTCCATGGCCTCCGCCTTAGGTGCCAAAAAGAACTCAGTTGCTAAGCAATGGAGCAAAGCCACAGATGGGCAGAGCATTGCCCACTATTGGGCTTGCTGGGTGAATTTAGGTCTGGGCGCATGCGGGAGTCTGTCTCTGCTTCCCCTCCTTTCACTGAATAAAAAAAAGAGAGAGAGAAAAAAAAATGAAAGAAATTATGTTTAAAACAAAATTAATAGTTACGTAAAACTATAATTTTTAATTATTTTATTACATTTTAGAGTTCAATAATGGTACATGTGTAGTAGAAATGCTATACAATGATGAGCCACTATACATCTGTTTCTGACTTTGCATTCAGTGACTTCATCATGTTGAAGACAAACTTGTGTACTCTTAAATCTCTCATTATCATTAATCATTTTTAATGTATTGGATCAATCTGATTCTGAGAGATGTTTTAATTTCTTCAATATAAAGATTTTTACATTTTCCTCATATTATTCTCAATCTTTGCTTTATATATTTTGTGTTGTTTTATAAATAAAAATTAATGATGTGAGAATCTTTTGGAGAATTATTAGTTACTAATGTAGAATATAACTGTGTTAATATTTTTGCCTTATATTTACTTTCTCTAATATTAATATCTCTATTTTTAATATTTTTATTAACTATTGTGATAATTTTTTTTTTTTTTTTTTTTTTTTTTCATTTTTCTAAAGCTGGAAACGGGGATAGACAGTCAGACAGACTCCCGCATGCGCCCGACCGGGATCCACCCGGCACGCCCACCAGGGGCGGTGCTCTGCCCCCCAGTAGGCGATGCTCTGCCCATCCTGGGCGTCGCCATATTGCGACCAGAGCCACTCTAGTGCCTGAGGCAGAGGCCACAGAGCCATGCCCAGCGCCCGGGCCATCTTTGCTCCAATGGAGCCTTGGCTGCGGGAGGGGAAGAGAGAGACAGAGAGGAAAGCGCGGCGGAGGGGTGGAGAAGCAAATGGGCGCTTCTCCTATGTGCCCTGGCCGGGAATCGAACCCGGGTCCTCCGCACGCTAGGCCGACGCTCTACCGCTGAGCCAACCGGCCAGGGCCTGTGATAATTTTTTTAAAGATTTTATTTATTCATTATAGAGAGGGGAGGGGGGAAGAGCAGGAAGCATCAACTCCCATATGAGCCTTGACCAGGCAAGCCCAGGGTTTTGAACCGGAAACCTCATTGTGATAATTTTGCCTGTCATAAACCACATACAGCTAGATTTACTTATCTCAATATAAGAATCTTCATTTTTGTAGGAAAATTTAACACTTTTACATATATTTTCAGCCCTAAAAATGTCTGATCTGATTTCTGCACCTATAATTTTGTTGCAATACATTATCAGATGATTATTTTGAAATTATTTTCTAGTTGTTTCCTAGAACATGTTGTCAAATGAAGATGTTTCCTAATTTTACATTAATTATTGTTGTGAACCATCTAGAAGAAAAACACGGAGATTCTCATCTTGAAAATACATCTTGAAATAGAATGACAGTTTTAATTAAGAGCAGAGCCCAAGTATCAATAATTCTCCAGAACTCCTTCAGTCCCAACAATGATTGCTACTAAGAGGGTAACTGCTTAGATTAGCACTACTGCTTAGGTCAATGCCAGAACTCTGACGGCCATCTGAAAGCTGGCAGTCTTAAAATCAAAGCACAGTTCCCTAAAACTCCTCTTTCATCACTCATCCAAGCCTTTGAGAGATGTTGTAATGAAGATAGGATCACAGCACCATTAAAACAGCAAAGTCCTGTATCATTTGAACTGTAGTGGCACATATGTTTTAAGAATATTGTCACTCCTTTGAACTTTCCCACAGTTAAATATGTAATATATAATCTGAGTCTCAAAGATATCTTTTTTCCTATAAACATGAAGTTAATCTCACTACCCTCTGTAGATATATTGCTGCTCTCTGTAGTTGTATTATAACTGGCAACATGAATTATATATCTAATCCCATGACACAGTAGTATAAATTAACATTACATTTTAATTTACACATCAAGAAAATACCTGTACTGTGAAAAGCTTTTTTGCCTAAGGTGCAAAAGAAGTCTATCCTTCATAAACTAAAATTAAAACTAGCATAGCACAAGATTTGTTCCCCTTATAATGCTATAAATGTTTTGCTATATATATAGTTTATTACCTTTGCATTTCCATAGGCCCCTTTATGTTAGGAATTTATAGTTCAACAATAAACTGGGTTCAGAAATCCTGGCATTTAGCCCCACATTATATAACAGTGTGACTTGAGGCAAATCACTTACAAAGTGCCACCCTCACAACTTTATTGATTCTTCCGCGATATTTAGATGTTTAGGCTTCAGTGTGTTTTCCCTGTCTTGAACCTTCATGCACGCTTCTCTCTCCACCTGGCACCTCTACCCCCTTACCAATCTGAATGGCTGCCTCGTTGTTCTGAGCCTTTATTAAAATGTGAGTCTCCTTTTTAGATCTTCGTCATTCACCAGCCAAGTACTTGATTAACAACCTATTTCTTGTGATAAACTAGAGGCTCCTTAAGGGCAGCTAGTGAGATCTCACTTGTACATCGGAGGGCTAGTATAATGCTTAGAATAGAGTAGACATTTCAAAGTATTCATAAAATGACAAATCAATGAATACATAAATATACACCTATGCATGAGCACCTTATATTAAAAGCATGTGAGTAGGAAATAATTTTGGTTAAATCTATTGATTCTATGTACAGAAACTATGACCCAGTGGGCAATCAGGATTCATTTTGCATTTATGCATGTTTGAGAGATCACACCTTTGTGATGATCACACACTGGCTTTGGTTTAACTAGCTGAGTATAAAACCAGTGCTGATGAGAAAAAAGCATTTTGCTTTAAAAACAAAACAAACAACAAACAAAAACCACAAATGACAGTTGGTCCAGTGCTCAGAAAAAATGGAAAGAAGACTCAGTTTGGATCCACACGTTCGGAGCTTCTCCTCTTATCTTATTATAGAAAATAAAATAAACAGCCAATATTTGTAAATCTCAAACTAAGTTCTTTGGTCCTTAGAGATTAAGATGAGGGTTTTAACATTTGAATTAAAAAAATGATCCAAAGCTTCAGTTTTAAAGGGATGGCATATTAATGGAGAAATGACAGCTACCAAGTTATTTTTCTGTGTCTGTGAACTTGCCAGAAACGCCGCACAATTGAATACACTGGTTGGCTGGCTCATTGTAGAGTGGCTTTTAAACCAGACCTGGGTGGTCATATTCTGTATCCTAGGAACCTCTATCAGGGGAAAAAAAAGTCCAATATATTATTTGACAACAATATAATATGGTGGATTGCCTAGATGCCATCTCCTTGTCCATAACAAGTGATAAATATTCAAAGAAAAAGAATGTATTTTACCCAAATAAAACATTCCTAAGTTTTGTTATTTTTATTATTAATGTGCTCTCTTAATGAGCTATCACACAAATAAATAACATATTGGGAAATTAAAATAACTTGACAGGTTTCATTTTGTGATAATTTTCAGTTCATGTATGCAGAACGATTTTAATTAAAGATGGATTCAATTTACGTGATGTTTATAAAACATGTTAAAAGATAAAATTGATTTGTTGCAAATGGTTTTCTTATTATTTTTGAACCTTTTTGGATAATTAAATATGTAATTATATTAGTTTAGTAACTAAAAATGTATATTTATAATGACTGATAAAATGAGAAAAGCATATGACATGCAAAGAAACATGATTGTCAATGCTGACAGATCCAACAAACCTAGATCATTCTAAGCATTTTAACAGCGTTATATATTCTGATTGTTATTCAGAGGCATACTAATATTGTCATTAGGAATCACAATCTGACAGTCTCAAGAGAGGAGAAAATTATGCAGACTAACAATTGTAATAGAAAAAGCTATTGTCATGTTAATATCAACAGCAATATCAAATTAAAGTTACTTTTAGAATTATGATTACTACATTGTTCACATTTTTGGCAATTAGAATTCCAATTAACTAATGTTAATAATTTAATATTGAAATAATCAACACAGTTTATTAATTACAACCTGAGAATTCAAACCTTAGATTGAGCGGATTATTAAGAGAAAAAAAGAATCACATTTTAAAATAGAAAAAATAAAATTGTTCTTATACTGAAGTGTTTATTTTCAAATTGTTATCACTATCTTAAGAAGTTTTTCTTCAACTTTTATCTTGGGACTTGGGGAGCTTGATAACAATCAAGTTAAAGACAAACACCAAATGGTTCACTGTTATCCTTTGTTATCCTTTATCTGTTTTTGAGAAATCATCTTTTTCTATGATCATGTGTTGTCTTATTATATGTCTTTACATTTTTAAATTGCTTTTAGAAATCTTAAAAATCTGCCTGAACAGGGGGTGGCGCAGTGAATTGATTGTCAGACTGGGACACAGAGGACCCAGGTTCAAAACCCCCGAGATCGCCAGCTTGAGCGCAGGCTCATCTAGTTTGAGAAAGACTCACCAGGTTGAGTCCAAGGTCACTGGCTTGAGCAAGGGGTCACTCATTCTGCTGTAGCCCCCCTAGTCAAGGCACATATGAGAAAGCAATCAATGAATAACGAAGGAGACTAAGGAGCCGCAATGAAGAGTTGATGCTTCTCATCTCCCTTCCTGTCCGTCTGTCCCTCTTTCTGTCTCTGTCACACACAAAAAAAATAAATAAATAAAATCTTAAAAATCTGAATGATTTTGGACTTTTCACCCTTGGTTTTATTGTGTTTGTGAAAATGAGGAAAATGTTCTGAGGCAATTTCTGAAGTTGATAATCCCATTTTATGGAGGAATAAGAGTGTCAGAAGGTACTAGGGTACTGAATGACTCTTGTCTTTTTACACTTCCCCATATTACATGTTAATTATAATTATTTTATGTACGTACTAATTTGAACACAGCTGATTCTTGTAATGCACTTAGCTGTTCAGAATGCCATGATAGGGCATCACATAAAACTACAGATTTAACTGTCATTGCTGTTTTTCCTTGCTGGTAGGTAATCACTTAACCAAACCAACAGTTTGCTGCTGCTTTCATTTGACCACAAGTATAAGCAAAAAAATGAAAGGTTCAGTCATTTTGTCCAGGGACTGGGCTGAACCAACCAGCAGCAATATTTTCTTGATCTAGTATAGGAGAAGGTCTTAGAGGTCATGCTTTTGTAGTTTTAGGTTTTCAGATGAAAATTGCAAATAATAACTAAGGGACAAAGTCAAATATCATATCCATAGAGCAAACTAAAGAAAGCCAGTGTAATAACATAAGGGCAAGAAGTTTTCAGAGAGAGAACAGGAAAAGAGCTGAAATCAAAGAGCAAGGGGGAAAAAATCCAATACATCAGCTATAAAATATGAGAGGTGCTGGCAACTCATTTTTGCTAAATACTGACCTGTTACCAGAGGGAGCACTTCATATCTACAGGTAGATAGATAGATGGTTTAGTACAAATTCACCTCTATCCCTACAGCTGCCCAAATCACTTTCAGTGATATTTTTATATTGGTATAGGAAGCACAGCATTTAATTATGTAGAGATTCAAATGAATCTCTTATGATTCTTTTATTTTTATTTTTTGCCATTTAAAAAAATTATTTTTAATCACTTTTTAGTTTTCAATTACAGTTGACATACAATATATTAATTTCAGGTGTGCACCTCAGTGATTAGACATTATATGACTAAGTGATCATCCTGATAAATCTTGTACCCTTCTGACACTATACATAGTTATTAGAATATTATTGACTATATTCTCTATGACATATTTTACAACCTCATGACTATTCTCTAATAACCAATTTGTTCTTCTTAATCCTTTCCACCCATTTTCCCTAACCCCCCTCCCATCTGGTAACTGTCAAAATGTTCTCTGCATCTATGAGTCTGTTTCTATTCTGCTTGTTCATTTATTTTGTGTTTTAGATTCAATGGTTGATAGATATGTATTTATTGCTATTTGATTGTTCATATCTTTTGTGAGTGACAGAGAGAGAGAGGTAGAGACAGAGAGAGGAGCAGATAGGGACAGACAGGCAGGAAGGGAGAGAGATGAGAAGCATCAATTCTTTGTTGTGGCTCCTTAGTCTCCTTAGCTGTTCATTGATTACTTTCTCATATGTTCCTTGACCCGGGGGGGGGGGGGGAGAGGAGGGTAGCCACAGCAGAAAGAGTGATCCCTTGCTTATGCCAGTGTCCTTGGGCTTCAAGCCAGTGACTTTGGGTTCAAGCCAGTGACCATGGGGCCATGTCTATGATCCCATGCTCAAGCTGGCGAGCCTGTGCTCAAACCAGTGACCTCCGCATCCCAGTGTGATGCTCTATCCACCACCGCATCACTGCCTGGTCAGACAAGATTGTTCATATTTTTTATTATTCTTTTTCTTTTTTTTTTCTTAAAGAAGACCCTTTAACATTTCATGTAATACTGGTTTGGTATGATGAACTCTTTTAGCTTTTCCTTGTTTGGGAAGCTCTGTATATATCCTTTGATTCTAAATGATAGCTTTACTAGGTAGAGTAATCTTGATTGCAGGTCCTTGCTTTTCATCACTTTGAATATTTCTTGCCACTCCCTCTGGCCTGAAGAGTTTCTATTGAGAAATCAGCTAACAGATTTATGGGAGCTCCCTTATAGGTAACTAACTGCTTTTCTCTTGCTGTTTTTGAGATTATTTCTTTGTCTTTAACCTTTTGCATTTTGAACAGGTTATGTCTTGGTGTTGCCATCTTTGGGTCATCTTGTTTGGGACTCTCTCCACGTCCTTGACTTGTATGCCTACTTCCTTCACCAAGTTAAGGAAGTTTTCTGTCATTATTTTTTCAAATAAATTTTCAATTCCTTGCTCTCTCTAGTCTCCTTCCAGTACCCCATTATGTAACCATTAGTCTGCTTAAAGTTATTCCAGAGACTCCTTACAATATCTTTATTTTGGGGGAGGAGATTCTTTTTTCTTTTTGCTCTTCTGATTGGGTGCTTTTTGCTTTTTTTATATTCTAAATTGCTTATTTGATTCTTGGCTTCATCTACTCTACTATTGATTCCCTCCCTGTAAATTACTCTTCATTTCAGTTAGTGCATCCTTCATTTCTGACTTGCTTTTATGATTTTTATATTATTTTTTATGTTGTTGAAGTTTTCACTAAGTTCTTTGAATTTCTCACTAAATCCTGGAGCATCCTATAACCATTATTTTGAACAAGGTATCTGGTAGTTTGCTTGCCTCCATTTCATTTAGTTCTTTTTCTAGAGATTTCTCCTGCTCTTTCGAGACTTGTTTCTTTGTCTCTATATTTGGCCTGCTTCCTTATTTTTTGTTTCTATGTATTATGTAGAGCTGCTACATCTCCCTACTTGATGTAGTGGTTTTTTGTAGGAAGTGTCCTGTAGGGCTCAGTGGTACAGCCTCCCCAGTCACCTAAACTGGATGCTTCAGGTGTGCTGTATGTATTTTTCTGTTAAAGGTGAGCCTTGATTACTGTTAGCATCACTGGGAGGGATTGACCACAGGCAGATCAACTGCAAGGACCAGCTGTGACTACAGCCAAGGATCTCTAGTGCAGGAATCAACCCTACAAAACAAAACTTGCTTCAGTGAGGTTTTGGTGCTCACAGAGTCTACCCCTTCAGTGTATCACTCACGGGTTGTAGTCCAGTGTGGTCTGAAGCTGTCCACCAGGTGCACTGGCTCTGGGGAGTCCTGAGAAGCACAGAGTCAGCCACCACCTTTGCTATGCCACCTGGTATTGGCTACAGAGTGATGTGCAAATGGTTGCTACCTGTGCTGGGTTTGGAGGTGCCCAGGAGACGCCAAGCTGCAAGCAAAGGCCAGCTGCTGCTAGTGTTGAGCCTGAGGCAACTTAGCAAGAGGTACACGGCATGCAGAGGCCAGATGCTGCTTGTCTGAATTTCATAGACCATTTAGATATTTTAGGAAGGTATAAGAAGAAGCTAAATAAGCAGTTTGTATGAAAAAGCCACTGGAAACAGCTTGGGTGGGCTGGCAAGTTGGGTGGAGCAGAGTCTCAGGAAATCAGCAGGGCAGGACCAAGAGAGTGAGCCAGGTTGATGGAGACTCAGATATGGTGCCCATCTGCCTGCTCTGTGGTGGGGGTTCCCAGAAAAGGAACAACAGTTTCTGCCAGCATTTTTGTCTAGCAGAAAACTGCCCCCAGCTCTCATTCTAATGCCGGACAATTCAGTTCCTCTCCATATGTCCCTGGTTCCTTTTGAGTTTAATCATATTTGTTTAATCATATCTATTTGTCTATCAGAATGCAAACTGGAGTTTATGCATTCTGAATTCATCAAGCAGTATTCTTACTGCTTCAGTGTTCACACACAGTCTCACTTAGTCTCAAAAGCTGTAGTCCCTAGTGCTGGAGCTCAGAGGGAGGAGTTGGAGTAGGTCCATGTATAGGCCCTTTCAGAGGAACTGCCTGGGACTCCAGCAGCCTCTGTATCATTCAGCCATGATCCCCACTGGATTTTATACCCAGAAATTATGGAGATTTCTCTTCCTGGTTCTAGAACCCTGAGCTGGAGAGCCTACTCTGGAGCTGTGACCCCTTGCTCCTCAGGGGGAACCTACACAGCTGAGATATTTCTCTTGATTTTTATTTGCAACATATGGGTGTGGGAAAAGCCCATACCACATCTCTGCCCCTCCTACTAGTTTCAATGTGGCTTCTTCTACATCACTTTAGTTGTAGGACCTCCTCTCAGCTAGATTTCATGTGTTTCTGAATGATGGTTGTTCTGTAGTTTAGTTGTAATTTTGAGGTGGCTGTGGGAAGAGGTATTACATTTACCTATGTTGCCATCTTGACCAGAAGTCTTCACAATCCTTATAATAATCAGTTTAGGTTTCTACTATTCCACTGCACATATCAGATACATTTAAGGACAGGAGTAGCATAAAAAATGAGATATTGCTTAATAAAACAATTCATACCTATGAAAAAATATTGTTTAATAGATCCCTTTAATAGCTCCTATGTATAGCTCTTGCAATTTTCCATGAATCTGCTCCATGTTGGAGAGTGTCATGAGCAAAATAAATGTTCTAAGTGTGAAAAATGCATCCTCGGACAACCTACTTTAAGAATAATAATGGTAGAAATAATGAGAGGGCAGAACTGAGCAATCATGTTTGTATGCAACTTATATGTCAATATGTACAAAATCGTGTCAAATATGGGGACTGGTCCTGCCTTCTCAGCAAGAATCCTTAGTGTGATTATAGGGGTTTTGCAGTAGTAGAGTATGTGGGGATGACTGGAAGACATGAGACAGCTGGTTTGTATTACTTTCTTCCCAGCTGACTATGTTACTCTTTTCTCCTCCACCGTCATTACCACACCAGTTTCTGTGGCTCTTGGTTACAAAGACTATTCCAGGCAAGGCAAGTGTCTATGTAACAACATGATGTAGGTGTACTGTCTTTATTCACTGTGATTTCATTTGTTTGAGGGATGAAACAGATATGATTAAACTCCTGCTTCAAACCAACACAGAATGTATCCTCACAATGCCAATTTTGGCGAATCTGTCCTAAGCTTCAGCCTAAATAAATAAAAATATAATCAATTTTCATGCTCTTTATTACTTAGTAATGTGATCACCAGTGGAATAAAATGCCTCAGTGTTTCTCTCACTGGGATTTTTTAAAGTTGTCATTTACTCAATTATGATATTGAGACTCAGGCAATATCAATCTCTGATATACTTTTCTCAGAATGGTTTTATTTCCCTCCCCTCATCTTTAGTAATAACCTCTGATTCTATTTCATAATGGGATTGAAAGGCAGCAACTGTATAAAACCGAGCAAATAATTGTATTATTCTTTAAATGAGCCCACTGAAATGGCAAGGAAGAGACATTATAAATCTTTTTTACTAGATTATATATTGAGTTTTTATAGGCCTAAGTTTGTGAAATGTTACACTATATTACCATTTTCAGGATCCCACCAAGGGCTACCACAGTTATAGTAATCACAATAATTATAGACGTAAATAGCAACTATCTCTTAATCATTCAGCTGTCTCTAAGCAACCAGGTTTAACAAGACAAATAATCGCCACCTCATATATTCATGTAAGAATAAAACTCTCAGAATTTAGTCATTACAGAACTGATGCCTTAAGCCCTCTGCCCTCTAATGGATTTGTCATTTATTTCTAGTGTATGAGAGCTAACCTAACTCTTCCAGTTCATAATGGTGATCATTTGTTTCCTTTGTGCCAAGTACTTGATGGTTAATTCAAATGTAATTTTTACTAAAAGTCAGACATGTGGCTTATTAAATTCATAACAAATTATTCTCCCCAAACATACGGTTTCTATTAGGAGTTAGAATGTATATAACTATATGCCACAGCACGGTTACCATATGAGACAAGTCAACATGCCTTCCAATTTTAAGCCACAGAGATCTATTCTTTAGGCCACATCTCTTTATAACTCCTTCAGCAGTTTTGACTAAATGAACAGGAGAGTTAACCAAGAATTTTTAAATGATAACATATTAGACAAAATCTTGGAAAAAGTTGTTAGCCCATCACAATTGCCTTCTGTCCTTTAAAATGAGGATCAGAGTAATTAACCCAAAAAACAATAAGCATATACTTTATTTTGTTTATTTTTATTTTTAGCATATACTTTCATATTAGCTGATCTTGCATTTGTATAGTGCTTTATTCTTTTTTCAGTTTTTTTAACATACAGAATCTTATCTAATTCTTAATCAAACTTGTAAATTAAGTGGGGTGAGATTTATACTCTGAAATTTCAGGTAAGGAAAATGAGAAACTAAAAGATCGTGTGGTTTACCTAAGGTCACCATGGCAGAGGGAGGACAAGTGCTCATGGGGCCCGATTGTGGCCCATTTACTCCCAGAAATACCGCATTGATTTATTTGCTGTATAGCCAGGGGTCAGGTTTTGGGGAGGGAAGATGGAGTTTATGCATTCTGATTTCATCAAGCAGTATTCTTACTACTTCAGTGCTCACGCTCAACCTCAGCCCCAGAGGCTCTGTGTTGGGTGAGAAAATTCATGGTTTTTTCCCCAATACCATGCCTTTAAGAGTCCTCCCTTTTGGCTGCATCAAGTCTACCTGGCACTGTGTTAGGTAACCTATGAAATCTTTCTTTGTTTAGTTCATTTAGACAGGCCTGAAAGACCTTGCTTCTTATATATACATGGCTCACTCACTGGGAAACTGTCTCTCCAGTTGTGCTGTGCTGTTCATGGTCTGTTTAAGTAATGGTGACATTTGGTCAAAAGAAACGCATTCCTTTTTGACCACCCTTTTTTCTGTCAATATAACTACATATACATGAGGAAAGCCAACCTGAGTTTTATTTATGCTCTTTTTTACTCTCCCTTCTTACTGTTAAAATGTTTCAAACAGAATAGAGCCCTGGCTGGTTGGCTCAATAGCAGAGCATCACCGGTATGTGGATGGCCTGGGTTCGATTCCCTGTCATGGCACTCAGAAGCGCCCATCTGCTTCTCTGCCTCTTCCCTCTTGCTTCTCTCTCTCTCTCTCCCCTCCTCCTGTAGCCATGGCTCGATAAGAGTGAGTTTTCCCCAGGTGTAGAAATGTTTCCATGGCCTCTGCCTCAAGTGCTAAGAAGAGTGTGCTTGCTGAGCAAGGGAGAAATGCCCCAGATGGGCAGAACATCGCCCCCTAGTGGGCTTACCAGGTGGATCCTGGCTGGGGCACATGAGGTAGTTTGTCTCTGCTTCTCCTCCTTTCACTGAATTAAAAAAAAAAACAAAAACAGAATAGGTACAAGAGGTCATAAATTCAGTCATATCCCACATATGTAATTAAAACTATTTGGATTGAGTGCAATAGAAATGTACAGAAGGCCAACTTTATATTAGCAAATCTATAATTTCCAGGCAAAGCATGACCATGAGGGAAACACACTTTCTCTGTGGAGCTTTCTTGTTTCTGATCCTCTATTCTGTTTAAACAGCCTTCACTGGCAACCAGTGCCTTTGGGTCTCTCCTAATCTATAATGGCAGATGGGTGACTTTCAAAGGGATATCTTAGAGTCTGCTAATTTAACTAATTCAGGGGTGTTAATGATTTCTCAAGTGAAATATTAGAGTTTTGATAGGGGTTTTGAAGCTTAATCCCAAGATATGATTTCTGGCAATAGAATTTGTGGAAATCTGTCATGAAGATGTCACATATCTTGGGTCACATTTGGACTTCATCCCACACATAATATCATGGAAGTAGCTCTTTAATGCCCCTATGATAAGAATCATATTAAAATTCTACATTGTTATAAAAGGTTCTTAAAGCATGGGAAAGAAATATGTATATGCTAGCCGAGTACTTAATCAGAAAATCATATAAAAGCTCTTATTTTCCTTGACAAACTTTCTTCAAACTTTTAGACCTATTTCTAAATCTATTTTTTTTCTGATATGGATATTTTTGGCTTCCAAATTTTGACATAATTTACTCACCTTTTATTTTCCAACTCTCCTTCATTTTTCTTTGCTAGGCACTCCCAGTAGTTGAAGCAAGTTTTGATTGAAAGGAAGCAGCTGTAGCAGTCAAATGTCACTGACACATATGACTACCGAAGCATATTACATGTATACACACTGTAGGACCCTTATATCGGGTTTGTGTCCTCAGGTATACATATCATTGTAATATAGAAGCAGCCTGAGCATTCTTTTTAAGTGAGAAGGTTAGTTGTTGAGTCTGGCTTTTAATCTGAATATAAAATATGTGTACAAAACAATGAAATACTACTTGGCCATAAAACTGAAGGAAATCTTTTTGCCCTGGTGGGTTGGCTCAGTGGTAGAGTGTTGGTCCACTATGTGGAAATCCTGGGTTCGATTCCCAGCCAGGACACAAAGGAGCAGCACCCATCTGCTTTTCCACCCTTCCCC